>NC_132987.1:85465000-86090000 GCF_048564905.1 Vicugna pacos | reverse complement strand
TCCTAAAGCCACCACGTCCAACAATAACAAAATCTCATTGAAACAGAGGCATAACTCTGGAGAAAGGAATGTGCAGATCCCTGAAATAAATAATGCAATTTTATTTCTGACAAAATGAAAACCTGAAATTAAAATTAAGTTGAATTATGAGAAAATGTTATATTTCTTGTACCTGAGTTTGTGAAATAAAATGTGCATCTACTAACTAGAATAACATATAATAACCACCTTTAATAGCCAGGCCCTGGCAAGAATTTTAGAGCCTCTTATAAATTATTGTGCTTGATTTTGTATTTCTACCACCCAACAAAGAAAAGTCTGAAATACTGAGATATCATTAAACATGATATCTGAGATTATTTTATATAGCTTTATGAGGTTAAACAAGACAGTCTTAGTATTGACTTGAACAAATATGGGGGGGGAATAACTTGATAGATCTTAAGTTCAATCTTGAGCATTTTGAACTTAATGACAACATTTAAACCATCCAGACTTCATAATTTATAGGACCATTCTGTTCAATTTTCACATGATTACCTAGACAATGGCAAATGCTTGCTTCTCTCTATGAGAGTTAAAGAACAAACATCATTGGCAGTATTCACTTTCCTAACTCATTGGGGTTTACCTAAAAACCTCCGTATGGCATCCCACTCTGTTTTTGATGCCCACCTCACCTGATCCCACTCTCACCACTCATGAATTATCCTTTTCTTTATCTCTGTGGCATTCAATTAACCCTTTTTCAAAGGCACCGTGAAGACTCCATATTTTCCTCCAATGTAAAAATAAACGCTCTAAGCCATTATCTGGATGTGTTAAGCCCATCCAAACTTGGCAACATTAGAAAGAAATCATTGTGAGACCACACAACCTAAAGATTCAAAAGCAAAATATTGCAATTTACCATCCTGAGGGGCTTATTTATTTATTTATTTTTTACCATACTTGCCAACATGTAAGCTCCTTTCCTGAGATGCAGCAGTGATGAACCTGAAACCAAGCAGGACCCTGCAGGATGTTCCCAGAGACAAATTTCCATGTCTCCTGCCTGCCTCTTATTTGTAGTAAAACTTTGGCCTCCTAGCCCTTCCCTGAGTTCCAAAGAGGAAATTTAATCAGAGAAGTGAGAAACTGCAGAAACAAAGGAAAACAGTCAAGCAAGATAAAATAATAATTGTTTAGCTGTAAAACAAAATCAAGAACCTTCTGTCCCACCTCAAGGGTTATAGATAATATCCTGAACCATATACTTGAGTTGTTTTGCAGACACTAAAACCCCAACCAGGTAGAAGAAGTTAATTGCTGACCACCAGCACGTAGACCCTAGATCCACTGAAGCCGGAAAACTGATAATTGAGATTGTCATAACATCACACGGTTACCTCACCATCAGCCAATCAGAAGAATGTCCATGAGCTGATCACGCAACTCTCAACCCTCCCTCTCAACTTGTGTTTAAAAGCACTTCCTTGAAATCCATTGGGGAGTTTGGGTCTTCTGAGCATGAGCTACCCATTCTCTTTGCTTGGCCCTACATCTGGATCTTGTAATAAGTAACTTTCCTTCACCACAAGCTGGTGTCAGTAGATTGGCTTTACTGCACATTAGATGAGTTTGGTTTCGTAACAAGCCCAGAGTAAAAAATGTGACATTCTAAACCTCCACTTCTGATTTTTCAACCCCTGTCTACAATAATTAAGGCTTTATAATATGAACTTCTATATGTAAGATTTAATATCTTATTTACATCCAATCTTTGAGCAACCAGGAACAAGGGTAAAGGCAATTATACTAATTTCAATTGTTATGAAAGTCAAATTCTGAAATGTTTGGTTTAAATAACAAGCACATATTCTTCTCAAGCCTGAAGAAACTTGCTGACAAGTCTGCTGGATATATATTCTATACCCTTTATCTATAAGAGGGTAGTTTACTCCACTAACAAGCGCAGGGAGCCAGCAGATCTCTAGAACCAAGAATCCATACTCCATATTCCAAGAATCCATTAGCTGAAAATAATTTTTAGAAACTTAAATTTCAGAATTCTGCCAATGCTACTTCCATAGGAAATCTAGAATTGGGAGTACACAGTGCTATATAATATTTCCCCCTTAAAAGAAGCCAAAAGGATTGGCTAACCACTATCCAAAACATTCACATAGCGTCACCAATATTATACTTAAAATCTTAAAGTTTTGTCAACATTTGTAAACTTAAAATATTGAGTAATCTTATCCATGTATCAGCTCTTTCAGTGACTGGAGGTGGGAGAGATGGAGACAGAGGGTTGCAGCTTATATCTTTGAAGGCCTCTGTGTAATTAGATTTTCTATAGAAGGCGCAGTTTAACAAGCTGTGGCCAATTGATGACATTTACTCTTAACTTTCTGCATATGATCCAAACATATCTCAATCCACTATTTATTTACATGCTTTCAAGTGTTTTAAACTACTGTCTGTGAAAAATTTCTACTTCGAGAACCCTTCTGATATAACGCCATAAAGAATAGGACAGGCCTCCACTTGGAAGATTATACATCAGACTCCTAAATTGACATGGTAAGATGTTATCTCTACCACCTAATCTTATTAGAATCATATTAAGAGTCAATAAAGTAAAATATGGCACACTAATGACTAATGTCAATTATAATATTGGACTGACTGAAAACTGGTACTTGCCAAACTCCCATGGAATATCGATTATTGGTAAAAATGCTCTTTAAGGAGCACTTTTTCTTTGTACTGTGCTAGGATCTTTATAAATATATTGCTGGGTCAACACAAAGCTGCTTACCTGACTATCTTATTAGAGTTATACAGTCATGCCCTTCTTAATTATAGTTTAATCATATGGCTTTGGTATCTTTTATGTGATGATGAAAGAAATACCCTTTTGAAGATCGATTCTATACCTCTTTAGCCTACAAAAACTTATTGAGGGCCAGTTGAATGCCCTCTACACTGTGTAGGGGCTGGGAATAAAAAAAAAAGTCAAACAAATCAAGGTCAGATGCTCCTAAGAAATTTCAGTTTAATTAGACAAATGAGCAATAAATTATTAAAGCAAATAAATATACAAATTGGTATATGCATGGTGGCAATATGTCTATGGTGCTATGGGAGTACAGAGACAGGTCACTTCATACTCTAACTAAATACAGATTCAATTATGTAATCCAATATCCCTTAAACATGGGAAACATGTTTATTTCTCCTAGAAGTCAATGACAACAAGTAAGTTTTATTTCCATAGAAAGATTTTATGTTCTCTTTTATTGTATTATGAGAACTAGATAGCCTAAAGTAATTTGCTTTTTATTCTTACTTTAGTTCATTGCAGTAAGTAACTTATACTAAGCACCTGATTCATTTTTTATCTTTTCAAATTAGCTTTTGATGTTTAACTTGTAATTGCCTTGTTTTACATGTTTTTGAATTATGTAATTTTAGAGTAGATATGGTTAGAAAGATAATCTATTTTAATCCCCTGAAGTTTCAAAGAGATTAATTTGGTCCTCTAGATTGTAAGTGATCTAACCAAGATTACATAGCTAGTTACTTGTAGAATTTAGATTAGAAACCAAGTCACCTGAATCCTAGTACTTTACTTATGCAAAAAAGTAAAAGATGACATACAAATAATGGTGACAAATCAGAAAATGAGGAAAGGAGAAAGGAAGAGAAGAAAACGAAAGGGAAGGAGAAAAAAGAATGTAAGAAATTTGAAAGGGTTTAAATTTTAGTTTGGCAAAATTTAGAAATAAAACCTTAAAAAATACAGCAGTCAAAAGTCTCACCATGAGGTGAAAATAGTCTCTTGGCAATTTCTCTGGTATAAATAAACATAGTCCCAAACTCAAATAAAATCTTTAAAATGTAGCAGAACATGTATGTTTCTTCAGGGTCATTGACATAGTTGTATTTTAAGTTGTAAGGGTGAACAATTCTATTTGTCCAGATGCTTTAAAAACAGTGAGAATCGCTCTTACCTCTTTTGCTACATTTTCTAAAATAGGTTGGTGTTTTAAGACCTAAATGCTAACAGCTCTGGCCTCTACACTAGCACTCTGACTAGTATCTAGTTCAGTATATGTTCCTGATTCATGAAGAGAAGCAATTTATTAATTAATAAAACTTTAATTCCTCCCTAAAGTTTATAAACTGAAAAACATGTTTGTGTGTTTGTGCCTGTGATTTGTAAAGTTAGGAAAGCAGCATCACCTGACTCCAACTGAATACACACCTACAATGGCGCCTCCATGTGGCCTGGGTTTATAGTGGCATGGTAGGCTGTGTGTGTCATGTTTGATCAAAAACCTACCTCAATTTTACATCAGTTTGTTAGTGTTTGGAGAAAAAAATCACATGCCTTAGATACCAAACAATGCTCATCGAGAATTGTTCCAGTTTTCTATTGCTGCATAATAACCTGCCAAGAAATTAGTGATTTAAAACAACTTATTATTATGTTTCATCTCACTGAAACACAGTTTTATCTATGGTTATTGTTTAATATTATCTATGTTTCTATGGATTGACTGGGATCAGCTGGGCAATTTTGTCTCAGGGTATCTCATGAATTCATAGTGTCCTTTTTCTTTCTTTCTTTTTCTTTTCCTTTCTTTTTTAGATTCCACATATGAATGATACCATATGGTATTTTTCTTTCTCTTTCTGGCTTACTTCACTTAGAATGATTATCTCTAGGTCCATGCATGTGGCTGCAGATAACATTATTTCATTATTTTTTATGGCTGAGTAGTATTTACTTTTTTTTTTTTGAGAGGAATGTTCAAATCAAGCAAATTTGTTGTGGAGGAAGTGGTTTAATATGAAAGCAGTCTGATTTTTAATAGCCTAGGTAAACTGTCATATCAATATACTTAAACTAAATCTCTTGTTGGTATTTTCAGATAGTGATTTTGTACATTTCAGATGACTTCATCTTAACTCATTTCCATTTTTGTCTTACGTATCTGTCCTGATAGTAAGATAGTGTGGTATTATTCACTATGCATAGTGGGTTTGAAAATGAGATTGGGAGGCTGAAGTAGGAGTCAGTTTTTTTGCGTTTTTTTTTAGTAGGGGAGGTAATTAGGTTTATTTGTTTATTTAAATAGAAGTACTGGGGATTGAACCCAGGACCTCGTGTACCCCTGAGCTAAACTTAATCCTGGGGATGGGTATAATCTCATTTGTGGAAAACTGGTGTTGTTCCAGAAGGGTCATCTTCCAGTGAGAATGGGAACATGAGACAGGCTGTGTGTCTTGTCTCTGCACACCCCACCCCAACACCCCCACTCCCACTAGTTCCTTTAACTAGTTCCTTTAACTGACTTGAGAGCTGCCTGTGATGTTTAAAGCCGACATAGCCCAGAGTGGAACCTTCATAGCATTACGTTAACCTTCCAGAGCTCAAAAGTACCCCATCTTAAATTTAGTTGGAGAGGCAACAGCTGGAATGAGCTTTCCACTATTTAGGAACGCTGAAATTGAGCAATTCAGAGTGAATTAATACTGCTCCTTTTTGGTCTTATATCATAAATATTTTTGAAGAATTGGAAATTGTGGGAGGGAGGAATCATTGTATAAATATACCACAGCTTCTTTACCCAAGCATCTGTTGATGAACATTTAGATTGTTTCCATGTCTTGGCTGTTGTGCTGCTATGACTATTAGGATGCATGTATCTTTTCAATCAGAGTTCCCTCTGGATATATACCCAGAAGTAGGATTGCTGGATCATGTGGTAGGTCTATTTTTAGTTTATGAGGAATCTCCATACTGATTTCCATAATGGCTGCACCAAGCTACATTCCCACCAACAGTGTAAATGGGTTCCCTTTTCTCCACACCCTCTCCAGCATTTATTGTTTGTGGACTTTTGAATGATGGCCATTCTGACTGGTGTGAGGTAATACCTCATTATAGTTTTGATTGGCATTTCTCTGACAATTAGTGATATTGAGCATTTTTTCATGTGCCTATTGGCCATTTGTATGTCTTCACTGGAGAATTACTTATTTAGGTCCTCTGCTCATTTTGGGATTGGGTTGTTTGTTTTTTTTGTTGTTAAGTTGTATTAGCTGTTTATATATTCTGGAGATTAAGCATTTTTAGTGCATCATTTGTAAATATTTTTTCCCATTCCATAGAATGTCATTTTGTTTTGCTTATGGTTTGCTTTGCTGTGCAAAAGCTTGTACATTAGGTCCCATTTGTTTATTGTTGCTCTTATTTCTTTTGCCTGTGTAGAATGCCCTAGGAGAATATTGCTAAAATTTATGTCAGACAATGTTTTGCCTATGTTTTCTTCTAGGAGATTTATCATGTCTTGTCTTATCATGTTTTCTCTATAAGCCATTTTGAATTTATATTTGTGTTTGGTGTGAAGGAGTGTTCTAACTTCATTGATTTACATGCTGCTATCCAGTTTTTACAGGAAGGCTTCTCTATACGACCTAGCCGCCTATGTTTTGAGATGTCATTTTTACTCTATTCTAATAGTTCAAACAAGTTACTACATAGATTCAAGAGGATAGGGAATTAAACCCCACCTTTTGATGTGAGGAAGATCATGGGTATTCTTGGAGGAAGGACTTGATAACAGTCATCTTTGGATATTATGTACCAAAAGAGGTTCCACCAGTATTTTCACATTTATGAAAACTCATCTCATGACTGCATGGGAATGCTTTTACAGGATACAAATCACAACAAAACATCCTTCGATAAATAATTTTGAATCTTTTCAAGTGTGTAAATTTATGATTTAGATGTACACCCACCCACAAGTTTCACTCTGAACAACCCAATAAATATTAATTTATCCATTATATTTTAAAACTAAGAGAATACATTCTGTTTACTTTCACTTTAAAGAACACCAATATCGCTTTTTTTATACAGTGGAATGAAACAAATTAATCATCTTTTTTCTTTGTCATTATATTTTTCTTAATTTGCATCTTCACTATTCACAAATTATTTCCAATTGCAACAAGATTGTCAAGATAATTATTAGTGGACATAAAACTATCTTTGAAAAAATATATTAAGCATATATACACATATTAAAAATAGATGAACATCATTTTTTCCACATATGGTTTTTATTTTACCATATTTTGCTAGGATAATCTGAATGCTTTCTCTGGTATAAAGCTGGAAATATACATGGAGTATAATTGTGTTGTATATCCCAGAGAGCTTTTGTTATATCAGTATTTTAAGAATAACTCCGTCATATTTTACACAACTCCCCAGCAAGCAGTAATACCTTTAGTCATATCAGTACTCTCTTTGCCTATTTATCTTGAAGATCTGCTATCCATATTAATATGTTTATCTTCTAAACTTTGAGAGAAGAATCACATCTTTGGTTCACATTTGAATACAAGGGTTTTATCAGTTATTATTAAGAACAGCATAGGTTTATCTACAAGTAAATGTTTTTTGATAAGTAATCCTATTAGAATTCTCCTTTAGGAGTATATCCAGCATTCTTGCCATCTCACACACCCACAAATGTTCTTACTTAGTCATACTATTATCTTCCCTTTTATTAAATATCAACAAACTTATCTACCCTTAAAATGCAAATTAACATTTCAAAAACTATTAATTTATGGGACTATTTAATGAGTATTTTAACTTATTTTATTGATGCAATATTAATGGGGTTGTTGTTGTTTTCTATTAAATTCAAAGCATTCCCACAAATGCCAAATGACTCACTTGAGCAGTTGGGAAATTTCATTTTGCAAATCAGCTTTGTGAATCCCCAGAAGTGGTAATTCTTAGACTGCTTTGGATAGTCTCCCAATGCTTCTATTGTTGTCCAGTTACCCCTTGAGGAATACCACTCTACTTCTTCAACAGGATAATATCATACCTGTGCACCTGTAACTATGAACAACAGTGTATAGCTTGTACAACCTCAGTTGCAGTGTCAAGGGCTTATCAAAGTCCATTTCATATCTCCTAAATCAATTCTGATATAAAGTGATGTCTTGAATACATGTGAGCCAGCTACCTGCCATAATAAGTTACTGTTGTCAGGCAAGGAGTTACCAAATCTGGAAGGATGTAGTGTATGAGGCAAAGATTTCAACAGAAAATTAGTAAGATGAGAGCAGAAATCTAATTTTTGAAAAAGATTTCACAGCAACTTGAAACAAAATCAGTTGGCAAGTCTGGTGTTCAATATTTTCTACTAATCTGACTGGGTATCTCTTTGGAATTGAGGTTCATCTGAGGATGCATGTTCTGTCCTCGCTAGTAGTGAAGAATAAAATGGTGTAATTTCACAGAATTACTTTTAGCAGGCCATTGACTTGATAGAAATATGGATTGATTTCTGGAAGACTGAAAGAACAGATCAAATCAAGACACATGTAACTAGCATGTTAAACATATGACTCACAGGATGTCATCTAATTGAAAATGTAGTCTGATTTCCTCCTGTCCCTTAACATTTTCTCAGTGGGGAAGGAAATCTTCCCCACCCTTGTGTATAAATATGGACATATCCCATGAGTATTCTGTTTTAGGCAATGGATGGTCACTTAGCCTCATAATCAAAGACTTAATTTAGAAGACAGAATATCTATCAAAATGCTAACTGAACACTAATTCAGGAGTATGAGTTCTTAAAACATTTCTTTCCTCCTCCCACTCTACTTCTATGTTAACCCTAGAGGAGGCTACCTGCTTTCAAGTGCAATGATATAGTTGATCTCTGCTTTTTCTTTATGTTCAAGGCTTTCCACTCTAGCTGTGGTTTGGTCCACCAGGGGAGGGAAAAGACACAAGGGAATACAAAGAATTTTACTTGAATTGTGTGGGGCTTCTCTGTTTCTGGTTCTGGCAGGTGTTTAACACTGACTTTCTTTTTCTTCCTCATGAGCTGCTACTGTAAAATTTTCAGATATTTTCATCTGTGGCAATCTTTCTCATACAGTTCCTTTGAACTGAGAAGATGCATCTCTATTCCATTGGAATACACTTGTGACTCATTCCACATTCTCTACAAACCTAGTGTTTATCTCATTTTTTTAAAGACTTTATTCTTTAAGAGTAGTTTTAAGTTCACAACAAAATTGAGAGGAAGGTACAGAGATTTCCCATATACGTACTACCCTCAAACTTGTATAGCCTCCCCCATGATCAGTGTCCCCCACTAGAGTAACATTTGTTACAACTGATGGACCTACGTTGATAATCATTATCCCCCAAAGTCCATAGTTTACATTGTGATTCACTCTTGGTATTGTATATTCTATGGGTTTGGATAAATATTTAATGGCATGTATCCATCATTATTGCATCATATGGAGTATTTTCACTGCCCTAAATATCCTCTAAGCCCCCACTATTCATCCCTCCCCACCCCCTAATCCTTGGAAACCACTGATCTTTTTGTTGTCTCCATAGTTTTGCCTTTTCCAGCATGTCATATGGTTGGGATCATGCAGCATGGAGCCTTTTCAGATTGGATTCTTTCACTTAGTAATGTGCACTTAAGGTTCATCCATGTTTTTTCATGACTTAACAGCTCTTTATTTTTTAGTACTGAATAATACTCTGGATGTATGGATGTATCACTGTTTCTACATTCATCTACTTAAGGAAATTTTTTTTTAATTTTTAAATTTTTGTGGGGGTAGATAATTAGATTGATTTATTTATTTTTAGAGGAAATACTGGGGATTGAACCTAGGGCCTTGGGTATGCTAAGTATACTTTCTACCACTTGAACTATACCCTCCCCCCAGGAAATCTTGATTGTTTCTCAGTTTTGGCAATTATGAATAAAGCAGCTATAAACATCTGTGTGTGTGGTTTTTGTGTGGATAAAGACTTAATACCTTTGAGTAAAACACCAAGGAGTACTATTTCTAGCTTGTATGGTAAGAGTATGCTTAGTTTTGTAGGAAACCACCAAACTGTCTTCCAAAATGTACCATTTTGCATACCCACCAGCAGTGAATGAGAAGTCCTGTTGCTCTACTTCCTTACCAGCATTTGGTGATGTTGGTGTTTTGGATTTTGGCCATTCTGATACATGTGTAGTGGTAACTTGTTGTGTTAATTTGCATTTTCCTGATGATGTATCTCCTGTTTTTTACTACAGGAGTTCCTCAGCCTTTTACTGTCCCTATAAAACTGAATTCAAAATGACCTGATGAAATATTCATTCTTATATGTCCCACTCATTCATTGCCCAACAAATTGAGGTTCAGGCTGCTCCCATTGCAGCATCCCTATCTTATTCTTACAAATTAGTTAGCCTTTCTAAAATGGCACAATAGGATCTTCCAGCATACATGCTCTTCTTACGATGTGATACTTATATTCTTCTCCCTGAGTTGTAGGGCCTATGTTCTCGGAAGAAGCCTCGAACACACAGAGGGGTCAAGTGTACAAGTTCTGACTGACAGCCCAGGCTGAGGTACTGGCCAGTATCAGTGTGAGGGAAGATGCCTTGAGTCATCCACAGTCATTGCATCTTCTGAGCTGAGGCCTCAGATATTATGAAACAGAGATGAGTCCTATTCGTGCTGTCCCCTCTCTGAATTCCTACCCCACTGAGTCCTGAGTATAATGAAATGTGTGTTTTTTTGCCACTAAGGTACAAGCTATAAAAAATGGAATATCAGGAATGAATCATGCATCAGCTGTCTATGTCTCCCACATGTAGCATATACATTTTGAGCTTAAATTGTTCTGACGGAACTCTCTCAGCTTGTATCACCCTTTTATTTTTGCAGCAAGACAGCAGATATTTTCACAGAAGTTTCTTTATAATCCTTCTCCCTTAAGCCTCAATCTTTTTTCTAATAGGTGGATCTAGGGAACATGGAGTGGATTCATGTAAAGTTCCTTTGTAAATGTGCATAATAATCTGTCTTTGCTGTATCTTGGTGTCTGCTCACTGTCAAAACATCAATTTTAATATATGTTACATGCAGTATGAAGCATCCATAGAAGTTTGGGGTAGAGATGAGGGGTGTTCTTCCTGTGGGGCTCCCAAGAAAGACTACCCTGTGCCCAGAGTGACCAAAGACAGCAATACATGACCCAGGACAAACTCAAGAGCCCACCTCTAAAGAAAGAGGGTTGCATTTCTGAAGAGGACAACGGCTCCTAAAATGAGTTTTGTTTCTCTCAGAGTAAAGAATTAATTATTCTGACAAGGGAATGGACTGGAGTCTAAGTAGCCTGACTGTCCCTGCTGGAAGTATAAACTTTCAGTCAACTTTCCAAGGAGAAAAGAGACTTGATATGCAAAGAACGTTATGATATAAAGAGAAGATCCACATTAGCTAATTTTATTAATTAATCATTCTTTCATTTATAAATATAAAGAGAAGCAAATATAGCTAACTTTTTAAGGGAAATAATTCTCTACTTCCCTACTCTGCCCCTCAAAAGAATAGGTTAATTGAACAAAACAGCTGACCTTGCAGAACAGAGATATTTTGAAGTAGTGTTATAGTTATCCTTCTAATAAACTGTTTTTGTCTGACCAGCATCCCTTTTTATCTTCTTCAAGAACCACCCTCTACTGCTTTCAATTTGCATGGATCTCATAGTGATTAATCTATCCCCCGATAGTAGGGGTAGACATGTGAACCAGTTACGAATGAGGAGAATTTTGTATCCTTCTGGCAATGGTGATTTGTTAAAATCTGTCCCTTTGACCAAGGTTGAACTAGCAATAGCTAATGAGTGTTACTCTCTTTTTCTGCTTAAATCAGTGTAAATAGGTTTCTGTTATTTGAAACTAAAGACCCATAGATTACTCACAGATATCAAAAAAAAATTGCTGCATACAACAAAAACAACTGTTATTACAAAAGAGTAATCAGAATTAGAATAATATTATTAATTTTTCAAATAATAGTAAGTTGAGCCATAAACTTCATCAAAATATGAACAAATAGGAAAAGGACTAATAGACATGGAAAAGTTAAACCAGGAGGTGTAGATCTATATAAAAATATACCAAGGATAGGAAACAAAAATGAGACTGAATCTAAATAATGGAAGAATATTTCCCAGAGGCAAAGATGCCATCTTTAAAAACAGATTTTGTTTTCTAGAGCAGTTTTAGGCTTACAGAAAAATTATACAGAAAGTACAGAGAGTTTCTATTTATCCTCTTCCCCAGAACATAGTTTCTCCTATTACTAACATTTTGCATTAGTGTGGTACATTTATTATAATTGATGAACCAATATTGATACATTATTATTACTATAAGAATGGGGGCAAAAATCTAGGTACGATTTAAGAATGCACAAAATGACTTCCCCTTCTGAAAAGACAAAGTTCAAAAGTAGAAAGATTGCTTCAAAGTCTTCTTCAACAGCTCAATTTATGGTTTGTATGGCTTTTAAAGTAATGTAAACTTGTTACATGTATAATTGAGCACTTAAGCCTTTTCTCACCACCAACAAGATAGTATGAACCACCACCCAAATCATTAAGAAGTCTTATCCATTTACCTTCAAAATGTATGGAAAATCCATTCACTTATCCCTCCCTGTCACCACCCTAGGACCAACCACTATTGTCTCCCTCCAGAATTACTGCCTAAACCTCCTACTTCTTCTCTCTGCTTATACTCCAGCCTGCATTACAAAGAACAGATAGAACACTCTTTATAAAAGTTAGAATCACTGCTCTGCATTTTATTAGTATATATTCTATATGTTTTGGCTTCGTCATTTGTAAAGTGGGTATAATAAGAGTAACTGCCTCATAGGGCTGTGAATATTAAATGACCTGGCATGTATGTTGTATCTAGAACAGTGTGAGACACATGATAAGCATTTTATGTGTGTGGACACTAGAATGTAAGTTCTGTGTAAGCACACTTTAGTCTGTTTTGTTCCTCACTCTCATACACAGTGCCTTGAAAAGATGCTCTGCATGGAATGCGTAACATAATTGCTGAATAAACATGAGCTAGAAGCATTGGGAGAAAGGTGCCATTTAAAAGAAAGAGCTAAGTAAAACAAAAGAAAAAGGATGCTACAAGAGTAACAAATGTATAAATGTTGGGCCATGAGAATGGAGAATGAGATCATTTGGATTTAGTCACAGTTTCGAAGAAGATTCACTGAAAAGATTCCATGACCTAAGCTTAATTTCATAGAATTAGAAAAAATTTACTAGAAAGATACACAGATGTATGCTAACTATATACGTGCATGGTTGTGTTTATTTGGGTCAACATTCAGAGATACAAGAGAGGCAGCACAGAAGTAAAAGGCACAGCTTTTGGAGCCGGACCGTGTGGGTTCACATCTCTGCTTTACCACTTACTGCATGGGTGACTACAGGCAAGTTCTGTGTTTCCCTTTTATAATCTATAAAATGAGGATAATAATAGCAACTACTGCAGAGTGTTCTTTTGAAGATTAATTGAATTCCTATTCATAATTAGTATTTAAAATTATTTTCTGAAATTAATATTTGTACTTGGAACAGTGTCTAGCACATGGTAAATACTACATAACTGTTGGCTAAGTAATACAAAAATTAATGCGTTTTATTTTATCATACTTCAAGATTTCATTAGAAGATGATGCCATTTTTAATGGATTCTCTTTTTTTTACTTTGGTGCTTATGACAAATTAAAGTTATAGGATATTATCAAGTGACAGACTTTAGGACAATATAAATAAAACAATGGTAAACAGATTTGCCAGCTTTCCTGTGAACCCTCATATTTTAAAAAATCTGCTAAAATAAAAATGAGAGCCTGACAATGTTTTTACGTGTAAATTGAAGTCAAAAAGAAAACAAACAACAATAACAACAACAAAAACAGAGACAAATACTAGCATCTAAATGCAAAAATCTTGCTGCTTCTTGCTTCTTTGACAAATCTCTGGGTAAGGATATTAGTTTTGGAACCTCCACTACTGTTATGAATCTCTAAGGTCACTGTAATTTTGTGGAACCCAGGGCAGTGTAATAGACATAGTGGGCACAGCAGAGTTGATGGCAGGTCCTGAACAATTTTTAAAATTGTAGCATCCAAGATCAGGCATTATATGAAAGCAATTCTACTCAGAATTGAATTAATTTTAATAATATTAACATTTTTATCAGAGTGACTACTTTTAATGTCTTCTGACCAAATCAATGTAATATGAAAAAGGCACAACATATCAGGCTAGTTTTAAAGACTGCATAAACACATGCAATAGCAAAGTTATTGTTCAGAATGAGCTTCATTTTTGTTGGTAAACATGACTGTGTGACAGAATATATATATATTCTATATCTATAGTAAAATCGAGCTGTTCTTGTAGAAAGTTGTACTGTGTCCACTCGATGTTTACATGGTTTTCAAATCCCTTTCTTGTTCCCCCCTATTTTCAACATGGAAGTGGAAGTACTGAAAATAAAACTAGAATACACACACACACGCCAATCCCACACATGGCTACTTACTTTTATATTTTTAAAATTAACAAAAACTAAAAATTCACTACCCTAGTTACACCAGTCACAAACACTCAGAAGCTACACGTGAATGTGGCAAGTGGCTATTTTACTGAACAGCAAGGATACACAACATTTTTAGTATTGCCATAAGTTCTATTAGGTAGTATTAATATATAGATTTATTTTCGATAATATATAACCTTAATATTTATTTAAAATTGTACATATTCTCTATAAACAAGAAAATTTCTTATTTTTTTCCATTGGATAAAAACACTCAAAAATAAGCATGAATATACTTCCCATTTCTTATATATTTCAAACCATGATCCTAAATAAATCAAGAACAAGTAAAAGAATAGTCACTGACTGTGTATTAATGCTAATCTAAGTCAACCTAGTGCTTATGTTTGCTTTTTTCCGATTTAGAATTTTTTTTTTCTGAAAAGAGCAAATACAATCGAATTCCAAATGCTATGAACCTCATCATACTTCTATACCATGAACCATAAATGGAATTTAACACTGAAATAATAGAGGAGTCTCACATGGACTCTGTAGTGGAGTTTAGTTCCCCAAATAGCAAAAGACCATTTTCATAACAGTTCAGAATAGGCACAATATGTAATAATAATTATTCATATATAACACTTAAAGTTCTAATGACTCAAGTATTTAATAATCTGTAACAAACAGAAAAATGGCAACTACATACATTTTTACAGTTGAAAAATATAACTATTAAATTATCTTCTATGAAAAAAAGCTAATAAAAGTAAATTTGACCAAAAAGATAAACATCGTTAGTATTTAAACACAAATTATTTAGCAATTTTTTTTGTAGAGATGTAAAGGAAACATTCTCTGCTTTTTAGATTTTTCGAGGTCCTTGGGAAAAGTGGATATGTGTTTCAAAGTCAGGCAGGAATATGAAGAACCATATGCTGATTGTCAAATGATTAGTATAAGTGAGTTATACAGAAATTACAATCATCAAATAATTATAAGGTAATATTGGAAAAATTTTATATTCCATGTAAACATTTTAACAGCCATGGTAAATAAACACACTATGACTAAAATGATTTAGAACCCCTAACATAAAAGGTAAATATTAGGCATATTAAGTTTTTGTTGTTAAAGCCCACTTGGAAATATAATGTGATGTCACTCAAGGCTTGTTCTTTTATTTTTTAAATCAAATTTAACATATATTTTAAAAAATAACAGAACTTCAAAGGTGCAGACATGGGACCTGATTTCAAACTAAACTGAAATATTATAGGACACATATTTATAAAAAGAAATTTACCTACAAAATCCATCTTAAGAGATCATTAAGGAATCATTTCTCTTTATCTGACATTTAATCTATCCCCAATTTGATTGTAGTAAAAGCAGGTTTTGCATTATTTATATCAAAATAAGTGAAATGTTTAAATGAGAATGGCTATTAATATGGATAATACTATTTATAAATTTAACATTTAAATATTTGACATACCAATGTATTTTTACTGCAAAACCTAGCTTTGCCTTTTCCTGAAGTGAGGAAAAAGTATCTTTATGCAAATTTAGTACAAGACAAAATACGAAGTCTGTTTTGATAAGTTAATTTAAATACTTGAATAGACGTTAGTGGCAATAGTCCTGTGACACTGATATCTTATTTATTATAATGGATTTTTTTTAAAAGATAGTTCACTTCTATTATTAGTTGTTCCCCACTGGATACTTAGAACATGATCTTAAATGATATTTATTATAATTCAATGAAAACAAAGTTGTTTTGATACATCTGGGCATTTTGGGGCATGAAAGAGAAATGATAATACATTACCAGTAAAATTAAAATAAATTTAAATATATCATTTAAAAATGTCTCTGCATAATTTAGTTTGTTATTTTTTGTGGATACCTGATGCTACACAGACTATTTAGTACATTTTATTTTAAAAAATGCAAGTTACTTGAATCTAGTAGAATTATTTGGCTGTTGTGCATAACCTTTAGTATTGTATTTGATATTAGTAAAAGTTCATGCACTAGCTTTCATAGGATGAATCAATCCATACCAAGAGTAAGTTTACCTCAAGCAAAAGTGGTGACTGTAGAGATTCAGACCTTAGAGGGTGAGGGTGTGAGTCCTCTCCTCTTACGTAACTGTAACAATTTGAAACTCCATTATGGGATAACATAGAATGGTTTGTATGTTTTTTTTTTTAACATTTTTTATTGATTTATAATCATTTTACAAAGTTGTGTCAAATTCCAGTGTTCAGCACAATTTTTCAGTCATTCATGGACATATACACACTCATTGTCACATTTTTTTCTCTGTGATTTATCATAACATTTTGTGTATATTTCCCTGTGCTATACAGTGTAATCTTGTTTATCTATTCTACAATTTTGAAATCCCAGTCTATCCCTTCCCACCCTCTACCCCCCTGGTAACCACAAGTCTGTATTCTCTGTCCATGAGTCTATTTCTGTCCTGTGTTTATGCTTTGTTTTTGTTTGTTTGTTTGTTTTTGTTTTTTAGATTCCACATATGAGCGATCTCATATGGTATTTTTCTTTCTCTTTCTGGCTTACTTCATTTAGAATGACATTCTCCAGGAGCATCCATGTTGCTGCAAATGGCATTATGTTGTCGGTTTTTATGGCTGAGTAGTATTCCATTGTATAAATATACCACATCTTCTTTATCCAGTCACCTGTTGATGGACATTTAGGTTTGTATGTTTTGATTGGAATGATTTATATGTCTGTGCCCTTCAATACAATATTAACTTTTGATGGTTAGGAACTAAATCCAAATAATCCTTGTACCTTGCCCTTAATACTCAGCACAAATGCACATGAAAATCTGGCTTGGTAGGTGGTTACTGAATTTAATAAGCACTAGAGAGAATGTTCTCATTGAATTACAGATACATATACTCACAATACATATTATATGTATAAGACATATATATAATATATATGGTATAAGACATATTTTTCTCTTTTACTATAAAATCCTATACAACACAAGAACAAAATGCAATATCACAGCAGCAAACCATAGTATGGCTTATGTAGCCTCAAGCTGATTTTTATTTCTGTGAGGTTTTTTTAAGACTTGATAGGCTAACAATAAAGTATCCAGTATTGTTTTGAATATCTTCTTCCAGAAAAATATTACCTACCTTCTAATATCAAAGACATTTTCTGGAGTAAATAATGTGTGTTTTTTCCCCTGATTACATCTTTTCTTAAAGCAAAGGGCCTCAAATTAACTATGTATTTCACTTTGTGAATTTTTTTTCACTTTAGCTTTCTGCATGCTAAAATATACAATTAATATTTTATATTTATATTTATATTTTAAAGTTGATGAAATGACAACTCTGTTTGCAACATCTGTCTATATTTTATATTAACAAAAAGACTTAGATAATTGTACCTGTTCAAAGGACTACACTAATATTTTAAGACCTGATGTTTTGACATACTTGAAGATCAATATTCTTTTTATTTATGCCACTTTTACCTTAACCTTAGAGAACACAAATTACAGATATAAATGGATTAATTTACTCTTCTATCAAAATAAAATACTTTCTCACACCTTGAAACATGCTCAGTATACATTGAAACATAATTTTTTTTTCTTCAGGCATTAATTGCAGGTTAAGTCTCTCCTTTAATCATTTTATAAAGCAAATAATATTTGTGAACACCATCATTTCTATTATAAATGAAATCTTAGACTAGTTTTTAGTGTCATATATTCTTTATTTAATAAAAATGTAATCATTCTTACCTTAATCCAGACCACATACATCACGAAGAACAATGGTCTGAGAGAAAACAAAAGAATTTTGAACAATACAGTACTGAAAAATGAGACATGCATGCTTTTCTGAATACAGGTATGATTCAAACAGACAAGTGCAGATAAATCTACATGAATATTGCATCTGGTTCATTGAGTGGCTTATAATTTTGAAACTGTCACATGTCAGCAAATATATCAGCCCTGCTGGAAAATCAAAACGGAAGAACATTTCTGTTAAGTTCAATTGTTTCTATTTCACATAAGCTAACCATGACTATATTTTAAATAAAAAGTTACCTTCTAAAAACAAATTATTTTTATTCACACCAACATTAACTCTTCTCTGAGTGAAGAGAACTGAGCATATAACATGAGCTCAAAAATATTTTAGAATGAATATGCATATACGGATTTTGTATGAATATATGTGTATATATAAATATATTTTTATATATTTATTGGATAGCACAAATGGTCAAATGGTTATGTTAATTTTTTTTAAAACCGTATTTTGAAATTGATTATGTCATACCCTTGGAATATAAGTCTAGGCAAAGGTCATGATAATTACATTTCAATTCATCTTCTTCAAGATGAATTTTTACTTAAGAGGTCTTCTAGACATGCAATAAACAGTGCCTAACATATAAGCATGTTTTATTTTAATATTTGGAAAAATCTTGTAATTATTTGTTTTCTTAAAAACCAAAATCAGAATATGACTTTCAATTATTTGACCAGGTAATTAATATGTCTTGACTATGACTTATTTAAACAAACAAAATTTGTGACTTTGTAGGTGAATTTGTAGGTAGGGGTAAGGGTAGAAACCCAGTTTAATCAAGCTGTTATTGTTACTCTGAAGCAAATAACAGTGCATGCTTCAGATACTGTGCCACGATTTGGAGATAAGTGTGAATTGTTGAGAAGAATTTTAGCTTTTCTTTTTTACTCTTACTTTTTTCCCTCCTTCCTTCCTTCCTTTCTTCCTTCCTTCTATTAGAGCCATTCCCTTCTAGCCTAATTTTGGAAGAATCTTATTGCTGTTCTATTTACAATATAGTCTCTAAGATGTAATAGTGAAGCACAATATTAGAATTTAGGTTAAAACTTTGATACTAAAGTATTTTTATTCTACATTACTTTTTGGAAATAATTTCTTTTTAGTGGTGTTCCGTTAAAAAAATAAACAAAACTCCTTGCAAGTCTAGTTAATTTAAAAACTAGAAGTTTAGAAATAGATTAACATAGCTTAAATTTCTAAGTTAACAGATCGTATTATAGATTCCTTCGGTTTATCAGAATATAGTATATTTTAGGCATTTATAAGGAGTGTCGTCTTTGGACAGAAGTTTCCCCTTAGTGAGCTGTTAATGAAATCTATTAAACTATTCACTGTAAGTGAATTTAAACATTTAAACATAAGAAATTCAAATTTAATTATAAAAAGGTCATGAAAATATACTGTTTGACAGTAAATAAAAAGATTATCTTGAATCAAAACATAAGGATACTGAATCACCACTTTTAAGGACATTATTTCGAAATAATGATTTATATTATAATGTAGCTTTTTAATTTTACAGCTTGTAAATTGTAAACTGAGTTTGTTAAATCATATTACAAATGATATTGACTGTCAGTATCATGAAGAGTGATAAAATCAGCAGCAAAATCAGACTTTACTCCTTTAAGTACAAATATATAAAAATCTATATTTGGTTGTCTCTTCATAAGTGATTTATTTGCATACATTTAAATTGGCGTTGGACACCTTTAAAGAGAGGCAGAGTTTGAATTCATAATGTGAATGAAAGTATAGTCACCAATGGGAAACCTTCCTCACATTCTCAGAATCACTTGCAGTTCACATTTCTGTCCTTGCAGCGGAATTAGACGTGGCGCATCTTTTGCCCTCCTTCTCTTTGCCTCCAATTGACTGTACAACAATTAACTGAAACCACTTCAACTGTATGTGACACAAACACAGCCGCGCGGAAACGCGTCGAGTAGAAGGGTGCTTTCTCTTCCAGAATTCTGTAAGCGTCGACCGCTGACCCTTTGCTCCTTTATCTACTAACTCTCCCAAATTCTGCCACTGTGCCATTTCCCTCCCTCTGCCCTCTGAAAGGAAAATATCGTCCATCCTACGTAATTCCACAGCTTTCTCTTCTCAGCTCACTTTCCTCCATTGCCATAAATATTTCTTCAAAACATTCTGATGACTTGATTTGGGCTTTTGGAAATCACTCGACTGTGATACCCCAAGTCCCTTCAAGAAAGAAAATAATAATGATGATGATGGCGATGATTAACAGTGAATAAAGACTATTACAGAACCCCCACACCAGCGATTTGGGCTCCTCGGCGCGCCCTTCAGAAACGCATTAAGTTTGGCCTGAGAGCATTCCTCCTTCCTTGTAGTTCCTTGCATGATAAGCCGCTTCACTTGCAAGCAGTGGAGGCATTTTTGTTGTCGACTAACCCCCTCTAGCGCCGAACTGGTAGCATCCGAGCCGCGGCTGCCAGGCGGGCTGAGCGCCTGGCTGGCGGAGCTTAGCTGCCCTCCGGCTCCGTCCCTGCCCACAATGCCCTCCTCGACCGCGGGGCGAGAGCTTGAGGGCCACGGGCGCCGGGCCCCTCCTTGTTAGCCCCGCGTGTTGCTCCCCCCGCCCCGCTGCCGGGCGAGGGCAGCGTGATCCCACCAAGCAGCCGGCGCCGCGGCTTCCCAACCGACCCGAGCGCTGGGAGGGAGTGGGTGCCGCGAGGGGGCGGCTTGCGCGGAGAGAGCGGTCCGCTCGCAGGCATTCGGCGCCGCTGTGGATGTGGCCAAGCGCCGCTCAGCCCTTGGGCTGCTCTGAGCGCGCGGTCCGATGCCACCACACCGCGGGCGCTCCGGACCCCGGGAATCCCAGCGCCCACGTCTGCGACAATGCTTGTGACCTCCACTGCGAAGTCGCGGCCGCACGGCGACGAGAAGACCTCAGTGAGCCGTGGTGCCAGGCACCCGCCCTTGTCGGGCCTGATGTGACTCTCCTTTGCTGCTTGCTCCCTTCCTTCGCTTTCTTAGGACTCGAAGCAGCGGAGGCGGCCGCAAAGCTGAGGCTCTCGCCCTACTGGGCAAGTTTAGGCGACCCGCGCTGAGGAGCGGTCAGGCTGGTCCGCCACGGCCAAGCTCACCCCGGACCCGGAGCGCTTGCCCACAGCACTCGCCCCCTCCGGCGGCGGAAATGTGGAGAAGTCGGGATAGCCGTGTTGGGAGCTGACTAGCCCTGAAACGCAGGACGCTGCTGCCGCGAAATGGGGAGCAAAGTGCTTGGGGTACTCAGTGCGGCCTCAGAGATGCAGGGAAAGCGGCTGCCGAGGCGCAGCGCAGACGCGGCCGAGTTGGAGGTGTTCGCTCTGCGGGCCGCTGCCGTCGCCACCTAGGAGAGGGGCTGAAGGCGCAGCTCCGCATCTCTCCCGGGCCGCTCGCGGCTTCCCGTAGCCGCCTCAGTTGCTGGGCTTTCGCCGCACCGGCGGCAGGAAAGTTCCCGCGGCCCTCGCCCTTCGCCTCTCTTCATAGCTGCTGCGCCTCTCCTGCTCCTGGCTCTGCAAGTGCTCACTTCAGTCCAGAGAGGCGCTCGGGCCGCGGGAGCTGCCCGCCGCACCTGGTCGTCCCTCCCCCATACCCGCCGCGAGCGGCCGCCCCCGCCCCTCGCTCCCCTCCCCCAAACCACAGCCCGAGCTCGCTCCTGCGCGCGCGCTCTCCCGGGCCCAAGTGAATAGTCCTCGCGCGAGCGGGACGCGGTGGTGGATGCAATTCCGCTCGCCTACAGCCGTCAGGAGGTCCCTGGCGTCGCAGGCAGCGTCCTCTTCCGAAGCAGCTGCGCCTGCACCTGGGCAGCCTGGACCTTCGTGCCCTGCCCCCGGGGCCTCGCGCGGGGGGCGCCCCTGGTCACCCCCTGTGGGCCGGGTGGAGGAGGAAGAGGAGGAGGAAGAAGACGTGGACTGGGACCCCTACCCTACGCAGAACACCTGGCTGCGCTGCTGCCACTTCTCTTTAAGGGGGAGGAGAAGAGAGCCGAGGAGAGACATGGGGGGCTGCGAAGTCCGGGAATTTCTTTTGCAGTTTGGTTTCTTCTTGCCTCTGCTGACAGCTTGGCCGGGCGACTGCAGTCACGTCTCCAACAACCAAGGTAAGGGACGGGGCAGAGGAGCGGGGGAGGGCGGGAGGAGGCGGGTGCTCTGAGGACCGGTGCCTTGGTAGTCTCCTGAGGTAACTTCGTCCCGGAGTCGGCTTCTCCAGCCTCCCCACACGAGGGGGTCGAGAATGTTCCCTCACCAGAGCGCCGTGTCCCCCATCGCCCAGGACCCGCTGTCGCACGAGCTGTGGTCCCTTCTGCTAACAAATATCTTTAAATGGGTTGGTGAGCATCAGCAGCAGTTGGGTCCCACCACTGGTGGCGGTGGGACCGCTACCGGCTGCGCGGTCTCTACAGGAGGTCAGGCTCGGTGGCACAGGCTTAATGGAGACTTCTGGCTCTTTGCGGTCGCTCACAGAACGGTAACGTGTAGGTTCTCCCACATGCTTTCAGGAAAGCGGATCGTTCCCTTGTAGCCGTCAGTAAACTAAGCCGTCCTCTCCTAGCTGCAACCCCTTTACACCATTCGAACCGAGTGTATGTAGACTTGTTGGAAATTATCGTAGACCAGATGCCCGGAGAGGGTGCGGGGATAAGCATTAGGTGTGAATTTATAAGTTGTGAATATCCTATTCATAAAGTCGAGTCAGTGACAAATTTTTGGGGTGAAGACTTTGTTTCTGTGAAGTGGTAAAGTGAAGATGAATGGCGTGTGAACAGTGAAAGTCACGCTTAGCAAATGGAAAGCCCTGAGAATTTTTAAACATTTTCTTTCTTTCTAGTCAACAGTATTTATGAGACATATCTCATTGGATTTCTGCTATGAATATCTGAGAATCTATAAAAAAAACACCTGCATAATCTAAATCCTCTTAGACTAAGCAGTGAACGACCGTAAAAGTTTTCCAGCATGTACCTGGCTGGATGCACTCATTGGCACTGTGATGACCACCAGTATGTCACCTGTTTTGTCACATTTTTACAAACATTTCACATATAAAATTTCAATTATAGTTACCATTCAACATATAAGACCTCAGAATAGTTTATAAATATAAAAATGGAGGTTAAATGATGTGAAATTGTGCACATTCTTTGTGAGGGTGAGAAGGCAAGTAAAACAACACAGCTTTCTTTTTTATTATGAACATATATGACCACTTTATTTTATCTGGAAATAGAATTATTCAGAATCAATATTCAGTTGTTTTCATTTATACAACTGCTACTTTTGACATGTTTTCCTAATTTTTTTTGACTTGCTAGATTGCAATCACAAATGCATATGTAAATTTGGAAGTGATACAGAACCATCATGCCTTTGAAGATGTATTATAAGTGCCACCTATAGTGCCATGCTCCCCTATGGTGGTGTATACCTTCACACACTTACCTTATTTATTTTCAAGGACTATTGACATTAAGTATCAAAGGGATAGTTGTTTAATCTACTGCTGAAAATAGGATTGTTAAAAATAACATGTAATTATGTACTTGGCCTTTTTATTGTAAGGAGAAACAATTTTTAATAATTGTAAAGTCGGACATTAATATTGTACTATATGTTTGTATTTAGTGTTACTAAAGAGATGTGTGCTTTGAGAGTCAGGTTTACTAGAAACATCTTAACAGTCATTTCCGTGCAATCATTTCCCTAAGTCAATATTTATCTTTTCATTAAGTGCCTACCACCATACACCAGTAATCATCCTAGGCCCTGAGGATACTAACATGAGTAAAACTCAATTCAGAATCTTCACATGACTAAAGTGCCATTCTACCAAAATGTGTCAAGTGTTAAAATATGACCTTTCAGATACTCAGGTTAAATTTAAGGGCATAGAGGAGTTATTTGTTAACCTCTTGCAGTAATTTTTATTTGTCTATTTTAATGGCTTGCCCATACTTTTTAAAGACATTTTACCTAAAATATTTACCAATTATATGTAATTTATGTGTTTTTATAAATTAGCATAACTTACCATTAGTGAATGTGTATTACTCAGTTTACTTTATAGTTAAATAGGATCGTTAGAGTTAGTCTACTAAAACTCAAATTTGTATTAAAAACACAAGCTATCCTTTACACTTGGCTAATGTAGTACCTAAAGGCTAAGTTGGGTAAAATTTAAAGGAGTTCTTCAACGGAAGACTGTGGAGAAAATATGTTTATATTTTTTCATCAGACACAAATGATTACTTATAAAATGGTTTTTGTAGCCTAAAATCAGTGATTAGAAATTATGATTTATAATACCTTGGGATAATTTTTGACTACTGAAGTCATCCCGATAATAGTTAATAAAATGTGGAACTTCAAAATGTTATTCTTTTGAACATTCAGGGGATTTTTTTCTTATTTATAGTTTCATAAATAGGTGACATGCGTCAATATATCTTACCAATCTTTAAACATTGAAAACATAAAGCATTAGAGAATTATTGTGGTACATATACAATATAGAAATATAAACTATAAATCAGATTTCTTATACACATAATAAATATAAGTAATTAGATTAATATTAATTTTAAGGAGATAGTATTCATTTTCCTAGTAACTTCATCCTAAGAGCTAATGGAATTTGTATTTTATTTTAAAAATTTGTTACGGAAGGCAAAATTTCAGTTTTATGTAACTTCCCTTCTAATTAAGGATATTCACAATGTAAACTTTTTAATGTTATTTATTTTTACCAAATTATGTAAAATCTTTCATGGTTGAATGAAGGAATCACCCTTTTCCCACTTCCTAGTTTTCTATAGGTAGGCAGGGTAAAATGGTGATAATGATAGAAAAATGAACTACCTAAATTTTAACATGGTGCTTAACATGGTGCTAAGAGTAACATGAGTATAGGAAGCATCTCTTGTCTTGACGTTTATCTAGCTGTGAAGCTCTACACTATAAAGACAAAATAAATCAATGTGACTCTTCCTATTACCCAAACCTCCTTGAATCGATCAGAAAGTAGAGTTGCTTCCTAGATCATTTCATCTGATTAAGTAAGTGAAAGCATGATTTGTACTCAGATTTCTCTTATTCCATTAATTTTCCCTCTGTTTAAAACCACAGTATTTGGTGTTGGTAATTTTTATTAAAAAATAGCAGATTTTACCCTCTTAATATATGTAAAGTTTTATTTCTGTACTAGTAGGATACTTAGGTGAATATAAAATACAATCTTGTTTCATATTTAAGTAACCATGTGTAACCATGTGTATTGATTACAGTGGTTAGTAGCCCCCAAGAATCCATTAATTCAGATTACTCTGCTTTCTCCTAAAAAGAGTTGATGCATCTGTTAGGGTGTGACTCCAAAAATAATCAATCAGATACTCAAATAATTTATTAAATCAAAATATGGTTTGGATACAAGATTCTAGTGAGTTTGTTTTCTATGAAGATTGTGTGAATTGATTCCCCTCTCTCTCACCAGCCTAGGCAATTCAGTGACAGATGAAGTAAACAAGGGAAACAGTAGTCTGACTCGTTTTATTGAATTTATTAATTTGAATGAATTGAGTTTAAAATGCACTAAGTTGCATGTAAATACAGGTGAACATACCTGAGCAGAAAAATATCTGCTTATTTAAATTCATAGCCTAAAATTAGTTGAACTGCCATAAATATTGTTCACAAACTATAAAAGTGAATATTCTTATAGAAAGAGAGTAATTGAAATGTTTTTGAAAAGTTTGAGTGAACTTTACTGAAAATATTAACATTTTTGTTAAGTAAGGAAAACTGAATGATTCCCAAAGAATATTGCTAAAGGAACTTTCACTTAGGTAAAATTCATTTTCAGGGATAAACTGTAGTTGTAAAGGTGTAGGAGATTGTAATCACATGCCTTCTTGTTGACCATAAGTATAAAAACAAACTAGAATGTAATTTTATTATACATTTACAAATTGAAATGTCATTGTGCAATTAGTCATCATGATTAGTATTTAAAATAGAAATATAAAATGTCATTGATATGCATTGAACATCTAAATGTTTTTTGCTCTGGGTTTGGGTTAAGACTATATCTAAAAACTTTTTCTTACATAAAAATTATACACTCTTCTTTAAGGATCTCTTCTTCAAACCAGAAGTGACATGAATAAAACAGTTTTATTTGGATTTTCCTAAGGGGGAAAATATATATCTAATGGCATAAGACAGAATGGTTAAATTACATCTTCTATTATTTTTTATATTTTCAAATTTTCCTATAAGGAACTTATATTACTTTTATGTTACAAAATGAAATATTAAGAAAATATTAGAGTAGAAATTATTTCTTTTCTTCACCAATCATTGCTAGTAGAAATAAACGAAGTACAAAAGACATCATAGATTTCTTGTATTTCTTTCTACCAATTATCTTTCCCTATCACAGGCACCATATGTCAATCATCTCTTTCTTCTGTCTTCACACATACAAGTACTTCTGACTGCATACTCCGTTTGTCCCAAATGGTGAGAGAATAGATTTTATTTCACACTGTATATCAGTCAACCAAACCCCAAAAGTAATAGAAATTTCTTCATTGTGGTCTTGAGTCAACATTTCTTGGGAGTATAAATATGGTGGAAATCAATAGGTATAGTTAAATAATCAAAATGGGTTAACTCTGTCCACTGTACTTTGTTAGTCATCTAATCAAACTAAACTTGTATGGAAGGATTAAATTGTTTATACTGTACAGTGTTTTTTTAAAATAAAAATTATACTGTATATATCATATATATATAAATTGGACAACATAAATGTGAGTATCTTTAAGGTTTTGATCAACTTGAAATTTCATTAGACTAGCATCTTTAAAAAAAAGAAATTATATTACCTCTGCTTTTGCCTTATTTTATTGAGTAGTTTGTTTTAGATTTTAATATTTAGATGATGGAGGAAAAAGGATAAATAAGGCAAACTTTATGCCCTCTTGGAATGTATTTTCTAGTAAGGGAGAGTGGCAAAAAAAAAAAAGTAAGTAAGTAAAATGCTATGCTATACAGGAAACAGTAAAGGCACTGAGATAGAGAATAATAGGAAGGGCATGCTATTTTAAATGTGATGGTTGGAAGGGCCTATCGGGGAGGTTACATGTAAGCCACATTCTCAGGGAAGAGAAAGAGCTAATTGTACATAATGGGAAGAAGTTCAGTCTAGGTAGAGGGAACTGCCTGGTCACTGACCTTGAAGGGAAATAAACTTGCATATTTGAAGACCTAAGTCCAGTGTGACTGGAGCTTACTGTGCAAGGAAGAGGATAGCACAAAGTTAAGGTTTGAAAGACTCAGGAACCAGATTCCACAGAGAAGAAAAAGGCCATGGTAAGGAGTTGTGGTTTCATATTATCCTAGGGAAAATGGGAAGCAATTGAGATATTCTAACCCATTTTCATTTTAAGAGCACTATGGTTAGTGAGGGAAGTGATGATTGGAAGACGATGAGACTAGAATTAGGAGTCTGTTGCAGTTGTCCAGTGAAAGGGGTTATGGTGGCCTGGCCAGAGTGCTGGTAGTGAGGTGAAAGAAGATGGATTTGAGATATATTTTAGAGGTAGGATTACAGGACCATTTTATCCTTACAGAGAAATAAATGTAGATACTCAACATTTATATCATTTTTTCCCAGGGGGGCCCAAAAATATTTTCCATTACTCCCCATGAAAATTACCTTGATCACTGACAGAATATAGGAAGGAATGGGGTAAGAGGTCCATTTCCCACTTTACTCATCTCAAGCTCTGATTTAAAATATTTCTTAATAGTGCAGTTTTGCTATTTCAAACCATTGTGTATAACATAGTACACTCATTTTGGATCAACAAGTGAAATTTGTTAATGGATTTCTGACATGATAACTTTCCATATATAGTTACTTTTTTGTCAGAGTTGATAATGGCACAAGTGGTTGGGGACATTTTCACAAAGCAATATGGTAATCCAACAGTCTATTAAAATACAGAGCAATATTTGGAAGTTTGAGTTATGGCACCAATTTTATGATCAAATTAATGTTAGTAAAAACAAAAACGTAAATGTAGAAGTAAAATAGGTGTGTTTTCAGATATTTTCCATTATTCCCTCTGCATTTTGTTCAAATGGAGAGAAACAAATAAATTTTCAGAAAGCTTGTAAGAGACCCAGAAAATGAGATGTTAGGATATCTGATATTCTTGGGGATGAGGGAAGAAACTGTTAGTCTCCACTAAACAACAGTAAATTGCATGTAATTTGAAAAATTTCCCTGACTAGTTCATTATTCATTTTTTTGAGTTGCCTTTTAATAATAGTATAGAATATAATTATTAAATATATAAAAGCATAAATAGGCCTAACTTAAACAATAGTCCTATATACTTTATGTATATTTAGAAAATTCATACTCTGGAGATGCCTCATTGAAACATTTCCAAGTATTCCTAAATATATATTCAGACATAGTAAATCTTATATTTTACTTCAGTGCTTAGAATGTTCTGGAAAATACTATTTTATAGTTATTCCCTTTCATTAAACATTATGACTTCTTAGGAGATACACAATTTTAATTTTCAAAGATAAATATCCTAAAACTGAGCGAAAACAATCATTCTTTAAACAGATACTTGTCAGAGACCTGCTTCTTGATGGGAGTGTACTTACCATATATAAGGAATTCAAGTAGAACTTCCCCTCCAAGAATATATGGCCCAGTAAAAGAATTTTCAGTCTCTTTCTAGGTCTAGCAGGAAAATTTTGTTTTCTTAAAATTAGATCCAAAATTAATTTAAAAACTTAAAAAACCCACTTGTTATATGATAATATATAACAGTATTGATGATCAGCCCTCATAATATAAAATATTTATGTATCATTTGAAAGTAATATCTATTATTTCATTACAGTTGCTTTAAGAGATAAGAAAATAAGTCACTCAACAGTTGTTATCTTAAGCATCTCCCTTTGTTTGGCATCATGCTAGATTCTGAGGCTGGAACTGATTATCGTACAGTCTCTGATCTTTAGAAACTGAGTCTTCTCTGTTGATGTTATGTATCCTTCAGTAATTGATATTTACTCTTTGATCACTTAATGATTTTTATAAGATGAGGAATTTCACAGTAAATAAGATTATGAGGAGTGAAGGAAGAGAGTAAAATACTACTACTTAACATGTGTTTTACTTGTAAAATTGCTTCACAAGAATCTTCTAATGTTAGTTTTATGGATGGGCATATATTCTATTTAATTACATGAAAAATAATCATAAGCATTAAAAACACATTCATGTATAGAAAATCAAAATATTTCACATCTGTGATGATTTTTCATAGACTGACAGGTGGAAGGAGCTTTTGTTTAGAGGATATTAGACTGCCTTTTTCTGGTGTGTTTATTTAAAGTATGTTAATTATTAAAAACTGTGATTCATGGTAAAGAAACAAGTTTTCAGTTTCAAATTGCAGCAAGCATACCTTTAAATTGAACTTTGGATCAAGAATTGGGATGAAAGTGTGTATTTTCAGTCCATGTCCTGAAAAGTACTTTCAGCTACTTTCCTAGGACACCACTGTATCCTCTAGCCATCAACCTGTTTGAGGACCTGAACCTGGTGGATATAAATGAAAAATTATTGCTCTTCCTATTTCATTTCATAACTTAAAGTGTAAAAGCTGTACTTACTTTTTGATCAAGATAGTATCTCCTTAGAAATTGAATGTTCAGAAACAGTTAGAATTAGTTATGTATTATTTTACTGTTGTAATGTTAGGTGTGTGGCTATCTGAGTTGATAAAAATAAGCACTAATTGTAAATGTATACACAATTTAATTATTTTAACTTAATAGCATAGCGGTAGAATAAGTATGTATTCTTTCAGGTTGACTGCTGTATTATAATTCATTTGTGCTACATGAGCACTGCAAAGACAAACAGGTTCTTGGATAGTACATAGAGTGTAATGTCTAGAATTAGGAAAAGCACTTACCCATGAATTAAAAAAATTGATATATGAAAATTTGCCTACCTGTGATGATTATAAATTAGGTGTTTTTTAAGCAAGTTGATAAAGAGAAATATTTTGTATAATAGGAAATAAAAAAAATTACATTAGAATGTATTCCAAATAAGAATTATCTAAAACTAATTGAAATGATTGCCCTCAAATTTGAGTTGAATTTTCTTAGTATCACCTTAATTTTTACTTTTAAAGGCAAAATTGTGTTCCTTATGTTGCTATGATACTTTAATATTGCTAAAAATAATTAAAATTAAATGTGTAATTAGAGACTTAAACTATGTGGCAGTGAATAAATAAGTTACAAAAATTGATATCTCAGACAACTGATGGTCATTTTAAAATATAATGCAGTAGCTAAGTAGCTATAAACAGGCCAGAATGAAAGAAAAATAGGGGTAGAAAAACTAAGTTATGGTACTGTTTTAAAAAATGAACTTGTTCTATATATCTAACAATACCCTGGGTTAGATCCTTAATCTCTGCAAACAAAAATGTGTCCATTGAAGACAAATCCTGAAAATTTCCTTCCACTCTCCCTCTGGACTTAAAGTAGACTTGGATTATATTTAAATTATAAATACAAGTAAAAATAATTAGTGGTTGCCATTATGTATGACAGAAGAAAACTGAACAGACTAATAGGTAGCATTGCACAAAATCGTAAGACTTTTGTCCATTTCTAAAATTAAATGAAATCTATACATTGGTACCTTGTTAACAATTGTAATGCTTCAGCAAAAAAAAGGAATGAAATTTAGCCAGGAAAATTTTAGAACCCTTGAACATTTAATGAGGAAAGTCCACTGTTACCTTGGCTATTTTATATGCTCAGTTTAATGAGGAAGCAGTCAGAAAGTGATCCTAATTTTTATCTGAAGAAGAAACAAAAATTTCAGAAGTGTATATTGTTCATATAGCATATTTGCTTAGCCTGGTTTAAAATATGTAAAAAATTAACATGCTCCAGTTTTATTGTTATTTTTATGACACATCATTAGACCAAAAAAGGTACTTATAGTAACTTACTGTCTTAAACTGTTATAGTATAATAACTTTATTTTATAGATTAGACAACTGTAGTTCACCCAGGTTATTAAAATAACACTTAGGTAGTTTGTTTAGTAAAAATTACATGTGTAAGAACCTTTATGATATTCACTAGTTTATGATCAAATATCTGTACGTGTGCGCGCGCTTTCTTTTATATTTTTCAAGAGCTCTTATTACCTAGCAAAGCAGAATTAAAATTTAAGAATTTGTGTTAAAGGTTAGCATCCTAGAGTTTTAATATGCTTGTTAAAGCTAACTGAAATTTTTCCCCTAAAATTATCAAGCCTTAAAATCAGATAAAATTATTAACCTCTTTCTATTATAAAGTTCTCAAATATTTTTATTGTAATATAGCTATAGTTACCTTGCAGTTTTTGTTTGTTCATTTTTATTTTTGTTACTTAGGTATCAACTCAGTTCCTAACCTATATGGTTTATTCATATATATTTTCCTAAAATTCTTAAATTAGTTCAAAATTAAATATATATTCATCCAATATTAAACGAAATGTTGATATTTAACTATGTTTTTTCACTATGCTGGGAACAAGAAATACAAAGGTGGGTCACTTTGCCCTGGGCTTCTTAGAGTTTAAGATTTAACTAATGAGACTATTTATATGTCACTGAATAATTAAAACATTCATTTAGGTAGCAAAATAATGTGGGTTTAGCTGTCCCACAGATACGTTCACATTTATGTATTATTGTTTACAGAGATGAAAAGATAAAAGTACTGTTCTCAAGGATCTATGAATTATTATGTGGAATCACTGTGGAATCAATATATTTATTCAGTATATTGATCATGAACATATATTGGCCCTAACTTGGTGTGAGTACTATAAATGAAATAAGATCTGCCCCCTGGCCTGAAGGACAGTGTTGTAAAATTGAAGAGATATACTTGACAGTTAAATACTAGCAATATAGCAAAGATGAAATGAAAGTAAATAATTTAAAAATGTACAAACAAATAAGAATCTTGAGTTACACAAGGGAAATGAAAATGAGTCTCACATTTATAAGGATTCATCATCATGAATATATGTAAATAATAAGAATTAAAATGAATGACTCCTCCAGAAACCTGTTTTTAAGTTACTTAGAATTGGTTATTCTGCACTTAAAAATTAAAACTTACTCTGCATATAAATAAAAAAAAATCCAGTGAACAATGGTTTAGATTAACATAGAGCTTTTAGATGGTATGACTTGGCTTTTTCATTAAAAGTTTTATTGTATTCTTTAAGAAGTAGTTTATTTAATGATGTTGGCCACTTTAAAAAATATAACACAAAAACTATAACAACAGAAAAATCTCAATTTTAATGGATTATATGTGGTTTTATCTACTGATTATTTTACCTTTAGATGACGGTAAAATTGTAAAACCTGTATAGGTTACATTATATGCAATTTAAGGATTAAAAATGTTTCTGTAGTTTCTTGCCATGTCCTGCTATTCTTGTTTTATTATAATTCTTTCTTCCCCAACTCTATTAAATATTTATTTTTAGCAATGTTTCATAACTTTGAAATTGCTGGTATTCTTTAACATTTATCTTGAGAAATTGGTAAATTACTGTTTGATAGATCCTGTATTTTATATTTGAGAAATGTGCCTGTACAAGAACATACATATAAAAATTGCTGCCAGAATTTGCTATTTTTAAACAGAAAAATCAATAGCAGATTATCCATGATTAGCTGTTGACATTTAGATTTGTACACTTAGAATGTTAAAAAGCACTGAAAACCATCAATTTAGTTTTAAATTACAATACTATTCTTATTTTCAAATCCAGCACTTTATAATTCTCATCCTCCCTCCAATATAGTGTATTTTAAAAATAATTGAAATAATTATTTTTATTGCTGTTTGGATATCAAGATTGGCTTCAACCTCCAAATTTTCCCACTTATTATTTTTTCCCCTCTAATATTTGCTTCTGAAGACATGCACACATTGAACAATAGTCAGTTGGGGAATAAAATACTGATTTACCAATGACTTTAATAGTAATTTATATATCAATGATAAGTTCCCTGTCAAAATGTCAGCCATCAAATTACAACCAATGGAACTTTATTCTTAAGTGGGGTTTCTTACCTTCCAGTTTAAATAAAAATCGTCCCAAATTTATGTAATATCCATATACATCTACAATCTTCCAATACTGTCCAGCTTTGAAAAACTCCTCAGGTAGAACAACCTAGGAAAACAGTTGAAAGAGGATTGAGAATTTGAATAAGAACTTAGGCTAAGTATCTAGCTAAAAGCAAGGAAATTTCCTTCCCCAGTTCTCATTTCTTAGTATTTTAATTAATATTTTTGGAGGAGTTTATAATTTTATGGAATGATGTCTATTAATCTTTTTCTCTGTTAATTTTTTAGTTTTTTAATGTGTAGAGAATCTTTGCACATCCTGTTTAACTGTGCTTTCTAGATATGTTATGGTTTCAGGTTAATATATCATGCCTCAGAGAATGCTATGAAAACACACATTTCTTTTGAAGATGTAAAGTGTTCTGGAAAGCAATTAAGCAGAATGTTGAAAAATATTCATCGACTTGGATACATTAATTCCACTTTTATGAATTTAAATTCTAGGGGAATGCACAGATAAAGACAGGTTAAGATTTTTACACAAGGATTTTCATCTCAGCCTTATTTATAATACTGAAGAATTGCATTTAAAGTAAATGCCCCCAAATAAGAACATCCTCATAGAGATTTAACTTCCTTTATTTGGAAATTTTTCTTCAATGAGGTCTTGTGTATCAAGAGGTATCCCAAATTCCTCTGTGTGAGACAGTAGAAAAACTTGTTCTGCTACTGAGAGAGAACATAAGAGAGATGATGTAGAACAAGGAGAGAAGGCCTTGCAATAGGAGCAGTCTGATGGAAATTCTGGGATTAGTTTAGAGTAGTCAGGAAGACAGTTTAAAAATGATGGTGACTGTTGTTCTGTGAGGTTATTTGCATGACTGAGATGTTAATCATTTCTTCCATCTTCACCTTTAAAATTTTATCAGCCTGTTATACTCCAGAAAAATAAAGAATAGAAAATAGGTTTAAAAATTCTCTGAGGAAAGAAGGCTAGCTACACCATCACCATCCAACAAAAAAAAAAAAAAAAAAAAAGAAAAAAGAAAAAAGAAAGGAAAAGAAAAAGAAAAAAAATCTGAAGGTATCAGAGTTCAGTTACTCAGCTAAATAGAGTTCTACCAAAACTTTGCCCATTCAATACAGCAGCTGGATAACCGTTTCCCTTCTCATCTGCTCCTAAAATGAATTCCTGATCCCTTCAGAGGAGGTAACATCATCCATCTATCTAACATGACAGCATTCCCATACGAAATTTACAGAGGGCAAAGATTTAAAAAAGAAAAAGAAAAGGAAAGAAAGCCACCTCTGTGTCCGCTATGTGTACTGTTTCTCTTATCAGGAAACACATGTCAAATATGTGAGAGAAGCATTTTAGAGATATAAAGGGGAAAGTGGTACCTTTAACAATATGGTGTCTTGATCATACGCTCTAAACACACTAACTTCATTTTCATTCTTGTGAATACATAGAATAGCTTGGTCACCTGTGCTTTTGCTCATGGCAGTAAACTCTGAAGTCAGGGATTTGGCCATAATTTCCCCCAAAGTGAAAATGAGAGAATGTCTTAGCAAAAGTGAAGAAGCAGGGCTCTGTGTGCCTCCTTTTCTTTTTTCCTGATGATAAACACTGTCTCATTCCCCATCACCTCCATAGCTCCGTTTGCTGAACCTTCCAATACATTTTAGAGTGACAGCCACCAATCTTAGACTCTCCTTGCTGCTTCATTCCTAGGCAAAAGCCTAATTTACATCATCCCTGATTTAGAGCAACTAGAGGATTAATTTTGATTATATGCTGTCACTGGCAAATGAATCTCTAGCGAGGATATATTTTGAATGGCAGCATTTTCAGATTTGGAGAAATTATTTTAAAAAATAGTCACTCATCCAAACTGGTTGGGGTCACTAGAGTCAGGAAGTAGATCCCTACATTTTCTTATAAGGAAAACTTCAGGCTCAGATAATATTTATTGGCTCTGTTTTGGAGATTGAAAAGTATCCCAGCTCAGTTATAATGGTTATAAAAGAGGGCATACCATGGCACGCAGACCACTTTATCTTCAGCTAATGAGTGTCATCCATTAATCAAGAATACTTTTGCTTAAGTTATAAAAGTTACTTTTTAAAGAAAATGATAGAAGAGGTGAGATCATTGCTTTCACTTGTGACAAATATATAAAGGGGGGAAATTAAGCCCACATAGCACAAAGAGGAAGGAATACAATTAAATGCAGTCATCTTTCACTTCAGGAAGTTTAGTTACTATCATAATGTGTACTTTCAAGCACTATATGATGCTCCCTTTCCAATAAAATCATACTACAAATACCTAGATTAGACATCTGTGATTTTTGGAAGTCCTCAAAGGAAAAGAGATGTGTTCATTTGCTTGCTCTCCTGTCCTTGAGAACTACTGATAAGTTTTAAACATTATGAAAACATAAGTTTTCAACAATTAATGTGTATTTCTTCTTAAAACTAAGTATGTGGTAACCATGGCAGTGTAAGAGCTATCTTCCAATCTCATGGGGAAATAGAGGTAGTATGTGCTTCCTGTCATCTTGAGCTTTTCACCATTCTGATTTGATGAGTGAAATTCTGTATTAAATGTTTATTATATGACGATCATACATAGGAAATGGAAAATACTTCACATAAATATTGTATGGTGAGCTTGAGTTGTATTTTGTTCAAAAGTTTAAAATAGCTTACTTAATTGTTACTGTAGCTCTTATAATCTTTAGCAGTTATTTGGACTCTGACCTAATACTGTCTATTACACACGCACACACACACACATACACAGCCTGAAACACTATGATATTTGCTCTATAAACAAGTTATTTTTTGCTACTGTGTAGTGGTTCACATAATTTCAAGTATTTCATTTTAGTGCTTTAGTGAAAAGAACTATAAATTTAAAGTGTGTGTACATTTTAATTTTTTCTACTATATTTCAGGCCATATCACATTAAGTATTCTAGATATAACTTGCTTGAGGCTGTGCTTTATAGGAAAATCAGTTCTAATTTAAGTTCAAAATAATGGATAGCATCTTTGTGCTTAAGGAGGATATTTCTCTGAAAAACTCAAGCATGTTTTGCACTCAGCAGTCTCTCCCATTAACACACATAGAAAAATTGATTGTATCTCCAGTTGATGGAGTATTTGACATAGTAGAAAAAATGAAGAAATAGACCAAATGCTTTTCACCTGTGTGTATTAATTTATTTCTACCACTTTATCTTTTTTATTCCACATATCCAAAGTAAGTAAGCGACATAATTTACTGCACTTATTTTACTAATGGAATTTATATGGGCGATAAGTTACTTGGCAAAGCTGATAAAACAAATAGTAACCACAGAGGAAAAAGAAATCAGGTCATAAGCCTGTTAGATCAGTGTACTTTCTAAATGGAAAGGAGAATTTCAGGCAACTCTTAGAATACTAAAAATGCAAAGATACTGAATTTAAATATTGTTCCTCTACATTAATGTTTTGAAAACTTTTTGAAGCACTGAAACTTTATCACTTATAAATATTGGTAATCTCATTTAAAAGAATAGTGCCTCCTTTTTGCTCCCTCCTCTTCCGAGACAGCCTACACTCTGTCTATGGGGTGTGTACCTTTTACTCTAATCTGAGCACCCAGCCCCCACACCTCGTGACCTTTCTCTTGCCTTCTGAAACAGCCTGCACTCTATGCAGTATGTATGTCTCTAAATAAATCTACTTATACTCAGCTGTGGCTTGCTCTTTCCTATGGAAAGCCAAGGACCCACACGTGATGGGACATGTCCCAGTGATTCAAAGGAGACCTGGGACACAGCCCTCCTCACGCCCCACACACGTTTTTCCTTCATCATCTCTCTGGTGCTCAACATAGGGTATATACATAAAGAAATGGAGCTCAAAGGGCATAACCTCGATCAGCCTATTGGGCTTCGGCTCCCCTCTCTTCAGAGGGTGGCAGGGGGTTTCTCCCACACCATGGAATTCAAGTAGCCCTTAGGTGGTGGCTGAAGCTGTCTGCAGGATCTGGCAGAGACCAGCTCTCTATCCATGAAGGAGCCCACCAAGCCCAAGGCTTTTCTCTCCTTGATCTTTTCTCATTCTTTCCTCTATTGCTCTGTCTCTTCGGACTCGAGAAGATCCACCAAGGCAACCACTCTGACATCCAAACTAAGACCATGTGGCAAGTAATTAACAGCCTGACTGGATGTTTAACCATGACTTTTAAGTCTTTTTGTCATTATAGACTGTTAAACTGCTGTTACAAAGGTGCTTCATCTTTAATAAGATTCATCAGAAGTCAGTGGAAACAGTGGGTTACAAACAGTCCCCTATCAGATGATGACTATGCAAGGATTCCAGCCCATACCACCCTTGGACTCAAGAACAAAAGGCTATCCTGCCCCTGGGGCCCCTAGATAGGTATTCTGAGATTTTTACTCCCTAATAGGCAGGGTCAACGCCCCTACTCAGCCTGGAAGTAGTTTCAGAAGACTGACCTTTGCACCTCTGCAACCCCATAAGATTATGGGAATAAAATCTCTGAGGGGAAAGGAGACAGGAAGGAAGGAGACAGGGCATAGCCATTCGAGGAATAACACAATAATTAACACCAGGATGGCAAAAGATTTAAGCCCCAGGAGGAGTTGAGACTCAAGATGGTGGGAGATTTGACTTATAGCAGACCTTGAGCTTCATTAGACGCTCATTGTAATATATTAGGATGGTAAATAACATGCCCAAAGATGCCATGACAGTCCCAAGGCTAGCCACGGAAGGTCAAAGGGTGGGAAATGGCAGACTTCCTGGTAATCCCAGCCCCTTCCTCAGGGTAGTTAGACTGGTCTTTTCACTTATTAGCATATGTAGCTACCAAGCCCATAAAAACTGGCAACATGGCGCCTCGTGTCCACCTTTTTGCTCCCTCCTCTTTGGAGATGGCCCTTTTGCTCCCTCCTCTTTGGAGATGGCCTACACTCTGTCGAGTGTGTACCTACTTTTACGCTAATCTGAGCACCAAACCCCGACACCTCGTGGCCTTCTGAAACAGACTACACTCTATGCAGTATGTCTCTCTCTAAATAAATCTACCTTTACTCAAAAAATAAAATAAATAAAAGAATAGGGAATTATTTGGCAAACATAAGGAAGAATTCCTTTCCCTGTATCATACAGCTTTTTAAATTAGCATTTAATAGTTATGATCTTGAGTAATATTGTCATTTTTACTCTTTATTTTGTTTACATGTATTATTTTTAAATTTGTAATGCCCATTTCAGTGTGCTTTTGCCTGTTTATTTTACTAGTTTGTCCATATATAGTTAAACTCTTCATTAGGCACTGTATAAGCAGTCTTGATTAATAAGTAATAATGACAACTTCAGTATCTAATGAGAGGCCATACAGTTTGAGTCTTCAGCCCCTGCTTTTCCTCCATGTGGGCTACTTTTTATTTTCCTGCAGTTTGGATCTAGCAGCTATCGAGTCTTAGTGTCTATAAGAATTGCTGCAGAACTTGTTCAAATGACACATCACTGAGCACCACTTCTGAAGAGCTGGATTTAGTGTGTTCAAGATAGTGTTTAGGAGTGTTCATTTTTAACAAGCATTCTACTAAATGTGGATGCAGATGGTTTGAGAAACCCTGATTTAGGGATTCATTCCAGTTCTTTGTTTGCAGCAAATAGGAATTAAAGCTAGTTAAATAAGCAGAAAAGAAATTTTTAAGAAGTAGATGGCTTATAAATAAATACTGAATTTATAATATAACTTTTGGATTTGTAAGACTTTGGATATGTTGATTCCACAGAAGCAAAGAGACTCCTAGAGAACAAACTTTAGAAAAGGATAGGAGTCAGGGCAGCATGTGAGATCTAGACACCAGGAATTAATCATCAGTCTCATTGAACTGAATTGATTTCAACCCTTTTCTTCCTATAATTGTATTACTGAGCTAAAAATATCAATCCTGTAAAAGTGTGTCTAGTTAGCCTGGATTGGGTCATGAGCCTCTGTATCATAGAAAGAGTAGGGCCCCTTGATTGACAAACTTATCATGAATGGACACTATAGGAGAAAAGTTAATTCCATAAAAATGTCACTAAAACAAGTGGAATGGATAATGAGTGGCCAAAACCTAGCACATGTCTAATCACTGGTAATATAATCATCCAAATAACTTCCTTTAGAATTTCAGCCCTTCCACTAAAAACTCAATTATGAAGTGAATATGACTTTGTATAATTAGAGTCTACAGAGTCTTCCAGTTCAGCCTAGGGGAGTTAGTCGTCATTTTGCTACTACCCTCAATAGAGTATTAGCAATTTAGGAGGCATATTATAATAGAATCATGAAGCCAATTTCCCAAAAGGATAGTGTATATTTGCTTTTACCCAAGTACAATTTGAAACACCCCTTGTTATGATAAAATGCTTATCAACTGCAGTATAGAAGATAAAGAAACATATACGTGGCTTGAACTAACCTTTTCTTTACAAGAAATTTGACTTTTAGCAAGTGGCTTATGCTTATGTGTATGTCCAAAATTTCAGTGCATTCAAAATTAAAATATTATACAGTATTCTTGTCATTAACCATGTGCCTGGTTAATATGAGAAAATTTGTGACAAAAAAATATTGTGCCCACTGTTGATCCAATTTCCATACACAATTCTTATGCATTTAAAAATAAACTATAGAATGAATGTGCAATTCCTAAACTATAGAAAGAAAATTGATACGCCTCTAAACCTTATGTTTTTGTCTAGTAAATGACATTTTAAGGGGCTTGGATTTTAAGATTGCCAGTGTTTCCTTTTAAGAGAATTACTTTTCTATGGGCCATTTTCCCAGAAATAGCTGCCCAAATGCAGTATAAACTCTGAGTTTTTGAGTGCTTACTCCTTTCTGGGCCCCATTCTGAGTACTTCAGTGTATTCAATTGTATACTCTTCACAACAACCTATAAAGTTAATATTACTATTTTCATAGGTGAGGAAATCAGGATGCAAAGTAGGTTAAGTAACTTGACACAGTGTTAAAGGATAACAGAGTGTTATAGGTTTAATTGTGCGCCCCCCTCAACTCATATGTTTTAAGTCCTAATCCCCAGTACCTCAGAATATGGCCTCTTTTGGAAAAGGGGTCATTACAGATGTAATTCGTTAAGATGAGGTCATACTTGAGTACTGTGGACCCCTAATCCAATATGACTGGTGTCCTAATGAAAAGGGGGAAATTTGGACAGACATGCACACAGGGAGAAGGCTATGTGAAGATTAAAGCAGATATTGGAGTTACACATCTACAAGCCAAGGAACACCACAGATTGCCAAAAGACTGCTGTAAGCTAGGACAGAGGCATGAAATAGATTCTCTCTCATGGGTCTCAGAAGGAACCAACCCTGCTGACATCTAGATTTTAGACTGGTTCTAGACCCCAGAAGTGTAAAACAATAAATTTCTGCTATTCTGAGCCAACTAGTTGTCATACTTTGTTATGGCAGTACTAGGAAATAAATATGCAGAGTAAGGATTTGGATTTAGACATTATACCTCCAAAGCTTACATTCTTAACCAACATACTATATTATTTCCATAAAGGTAAGAGAATTGAATAAATACATAATATTTTAGGATGGGAAAGATACCTACTCTAGGAAAATGAATCCAGACTAAGAAGTAATAACATTTCTTTGAATCTTGAAGTACCTCTTTGTAAGGGCATTGAGAAAGGAGCTTAAAGTAGCATTTTTCTTCAAAACTGACAACAGGAGAAATGAAATAGATTAACTGTGACTAAATATGTTTGGGAAAAAAGTCATAATCTGGGAATTTAACCACAAACTATAAATTTGTATAAATTAAGTTCGTTTAAATATCAAAAAAGTGTTTATCTAAATATTAAAAGATGTCTCCCTTAAGAAATCTCTAGAGAAAGGTAAAAAATTTTAAGGAAGATCTCTGCTGTATCTATTTGATGACTGTTTACATATATCAGTCACGTAGAGCATACCTTTTGCATAAACCCAGGACTTGAGTATTAGTGAATTAAACAGGAAAAATGTTGAAAAAAAGTATTCTTATTACACAATGACCACAGTGGAGAATCTGCATGGTATTCTGCCCATAGCTTTTTCTAATTAAAACAAACAGCTGTGGAATTAAGGAACAGTCATGCATAACCTAGGTTTCTTCTGTTCAAAAATAAATGCAGTGGGAAGTAAAATGAGAAAGAAGAGTTAGAAGTCAGTAGGAAGTAATTGGAAGGTATACTGATATCTTGACTCTGAAATATTGAAAACAATAATGAAAAGCTTGAGATGTCAGAGTTGCTCTGAATTGTCAAGAATAGAGAGGTAAAAGCTTGGAAGCCATGATTCTTTTTTTCCTTTTAACTCTGAGAATAGATTAAAGATGAATTAAGGGGGATTTTCTGCTTGGCTTCAATAGAGGTAGGAAATAATCCATAAAGCAGAGCTATCTTACAGTTTGGTCAGTAAGATGCTTGATTCTTGTTTCTTTATTTCTCTCTGCTCAGTGCTGCATAGTCAAATAGGTCTGAGACTGAATCTCAGTCCTATGCCTTATTGAGAATGAGTTTCTTAGAAAATGGATTACTGTCTTAGCTTTGCTTTAATCATCTGTAAAATAGCAGAAATAACACCTGTTCGGTTTCATTTTGAGATTTTATAAATGCAGTATATATAGAAGTGCCTGACCACACAATGACAGTCACAATAAAATAATAGTTAACATTAATCTAGTGATTACTATGCTTTAAGGGCTTTAGTGCATTCTATCATTCATCTGAACTAGGAAGTAGGTCATATTATTCATTCCAGTTCAACATTGAAGGCGCTGAGTCATAGAGTTTTGAGGAATTTGCTCAAGGTCATGAACTAGTAAGTTCAGTATAGATTTTGGAATCAAGCTTAGATCATTATCTTTGAAATAACACAACTAAATGTGTTACCAATGACCCTTATCAAGGATACAAATAAGAGTAAACTTAGTTCTTTATGAATTTATTGTGTAATAGAGAAAGTCAAGTGGGTGGAGACACCTTCTTGCAGGTGTGGTGATAGAAATATGTACAAGTTACTAATGGCTTTGGAGGAAGATATTGTCATATCCATTTTCAGGTATCAAGAAAGACTTTCTATAGGAAGCAGAGCTTGAACTAAGTGATGAAATATTAGTCACTATCAGGTGACTAGTGATAAGAAATCATTCCAGAGAATGGGAGTAACAAGTGCAATAACATGGTGAAAACATAGGATAGCATTTTGTGAGACACTGGTAAATAGGATTAGGTAGAGACTACAAAGAGGAGAGAGGCAGAAGATGAAGGATGGAAAATAGACAGGGGTCAAGCCATGAAGAGCTTTGAATGCTGTGCTAAGTGGTGTGCTTTTTTTTTATCATTAAAGACCAGAGATTCTTAACCCTGGCTGTACATCAAAATCATATTGGGGCCTTTTGAAAAAATACCCATACTTAAGTTCAACCCACATCTACCTTTATAAACATACTTTTTTTCTGATGAATTTTGAACATCTTTCTTCCTACTCTTGTTAACTCTATTAAGTGTGTAGTAGGCCCTCAATAAATGTTGGTTGGTTGATCTTAGTAGTTAGCTTCTATTAGCTAATACAGCCACTTCAGAATTATTTTTAGTTATTTTGGTGAGTTATGTAATAGGATTTTTTTTATTATTATTAAAAAGTTACATTTTATAAGGTACTCTGGAATTTAAAAAAAACCATGAAGTTAATGATAACCCAGAAAATCACTGTGATAGTCTGACATATTTATTGATGATTTACTAATAAACAGTCAAAGGGTGCATTTTTTGGTGAGCAGCACATTGCCATATCCCTCCCCTGTTTGTGCTGTCTTGGTGCAGGCACACTGACTGCATTTTTCCCCATGATCTTGAAACTGACAGTCTAGTAATTTCCCTATTTCAGCTTCTAATATAGAATATTACCCGTGGGTTTTGTGTGTGTGTGTGTGTGTGTGTGTGTGTGTGTATGTATGTGTGTGTGTATGATAATGCTACATGCGGATTTAAAGATTTTTGTTAGTGCTTCAAAGGCAGAAAAGAAGGAAACTAATCTAAAAAAATCTACCTGGGTAGAAAAAGAAAAAGACATTTGATTTCACATATAAAGAGCTTATAAATCACCTCTCGGTTCTAACAATAAGCAAAAACCTGAAAAGACTGAAAAATCAGCTCTTCTTGGGTCCATAAGATAGGGGAGGACATGGAGCAAAGTGCTTGCTTCCAAGATTAGAGAGACAGACAGGCAAATATAAGGAGTTACTGCTTACCAGAGTAGAGACTCTTAAGCAGAAACAGCCACAGGAACCAGTGCCTGGTGCATCATGTCCAGCTATCAAGAAAAAAAATTATAAGGTGTACCAAAAGGCAAAATCCACAATTTTAAGAGACATATCAAACATCAGAACCAGATATGGCAGGGACGCTCAAATTATCAGATTGGGGATTTAAAACAGCTATGATTACTATGCTAAGGTCTCTAATGGATTAATTAGACAGCAAGCAAGAGCAGATGGGCAGTGTAAGCAGAGAGATGGAAATCTTGATAATGAAAAGAAATGCATATGTATGTATGTGTGTATGCTTATGTATAATTGTAATGAATGACAGCAATTATACATGAGGTGGGAAGGAAGTAGGATTATTTTGTTATTATAAGGTACAGTACCTACAAAGCTGTATAGCATTATTTGCAAGTAGACTCGCATTAGTAGTAAATGTATATTGCAAACTCAAGAGCAACCACTAAAAAAGGTGAAAAAAGAAGTATAACTGATATACTGGTAAGACAGCGAAAATGGAATGATATAAAAGCTAGTTAAAACCACAAAAGGCAGAAAAAGAAAAAAAGACAAAAAGAAAAAAATGAGAACAAAGAACAAGGGCAACAAGTAGAAGACAGTAATGAATGTTATACCAGCTATACCATTAATCACACTAAATGTCAGTGATCTAAATGGATGAAATAAAATGCAGAGATTGTTAGAGTCAATCAAAAAAATAAGGCCCAGTAATATGTTCTCTAAAAGAAACCCACTTTAAATATAAAGAAACATATGGATTAAATGTAAATAGATGGAGAAAAACATACCATCCTAACAGGAATCAAGAAAACACATGAGTAGCTATATTAATTTCAGACAACAGGCTTCACAGCAAGACAAGTTATTAAGGATAAAGAAGGACATTACAAAATGATGAAAGGGTCAGTTTTCCAAGAAACATAGCAGTCCCCCATGTGTATGTGTCTAACAACAGAACATCAAACTTGTTTAGGCAGAGACTGATAGAACTGCCAGGAGTTCCATAGAATAGTTGATACACTACTATATTTGGAGACTTCAACCCCTCTATCAGAAACAGACATATCCAACAGGCAGAAAATCAATAAGCACATAGTTGAACTCAATAAAACTATCAATCAACTGGATATAATTTTCATCTATAGGCTACTTCATCCAAGAATAGCATCCAATACACATTCTTCTCAAGCTCATATGGAACATTCACCAAGATATACATGACTGTTGAGCTTAAAAAAAAAAACTTACCAAATTTAAAGGATAAAAATAATCCAAGGTCAGCTAAGGACACAATGCAAATCAGTAGTAGAAAGATAACTGGAAAATACCAAAATACATGGATATAACCAACACACTAACTACCAAGACTGAATCATGAAGAAATAGAAACTCTAAACTGACCAGTCCTACTAAGAAGAATAAATCAGTAATCAACATAACACCACTCCATCCCACAGAAAAGTCCAGGGCCAGATGGCTTCACTTAATGAATTCTACCAAACATTTGAAGAATGATAGTACTAATCCTTCTCAAATTCTTCTGAAAAATAAGAGGAGAGAACACTTCCTAATTCTTTTTATGAGGCCAGCATTACCCTGATACCAAAATTAGACTAGGACACTACAAGAAAAGAAAATTACAGGCCAATATCTTTGATGAACATAGATGCAAAAATCCTCAACAAAATATTAGCAAACCAAATTCAGCAGTGTGTTCAAAGGATCGTACACCATGATCAAGTGGTCATTACTCCATGGTTCAACGTTTGGAAATCAATCAATGTGATACATCACATTAACAGATGAAAGATAAAATCATATTATTTCAATAGATGCAGAAAAAGCTTTTGACAGAACTCAACCATTCATGATGAAAAGACTGGGGGTAGAGGGAATGTACCTCAGCATAGTAAAGACCATGTTAACAAGCTCATAGCTAACATCATACTCAATGGAGAGAGGCTGAAAGCCTTTCCTCTGAGATCAGAAACAAGACAAGGATGCCCACTCTTGCCGCTTTTACTCAACATAGTACTGAAAGTCTAGGCCAGAGCAATTAGCAAGAAAAAGAAAGCAAAGACATCTAAATCAGAATGGGAGAAGTAAAATTATCTTTATTTACAGATAACATGATATTATATATAGGAAACCCTAAAGATCACCAAAAAACTACTAGAACTAATTAATTAATTCAGTAAAGTTGCAGGATACAAAATCAATATATAAAAACCAGCTTTATTTCTATGAAATAACATCAAACCATCAGAAGCAGAAATTAAGAAAACAATCTAATTTACAATTGCATCAAAAAGAATAAAATACCTAAGAATAAATGTAACCAAGGAGGTTAAAGATCTGTACACTGAACACTGTAAGACACTGATGTATGAAATTGAAGAATATACAAATAAATGGAGGGATATTCCATGCTTATGGATTTGAAAAATTAATATTGTTAAAATGTCCATACTGCCCAAAGCAATCTGCAGGTTCTGTGTAATCCCTATGAAAATTCCAATGACATTTTTCACAGAAATAGAAAAAAAATCCTAAAATTTCTGTGAAACCACAAAATACCCTGAATAGCCAAAGCAATCTTGAGAAAAAAGACATGTCCAGAGGCATCACACTTCTTGATTTCAAATTATATTAAAATAAGACCTGTAATAAAACTTCTAGAAGATAACATAAGGGAAGAGAACCCTGACGTCAGTATTGGCAGTAGTTTGTTTTTGATTTGACACCAAAAGCAAAGGCAACAAAGGCACAAACAAGTAAGACTACATAAAACTAAAAATCTGCACAGCAAAGGAAACCATCAACCAGATGGAAAGGCAACCTATGGGATGGGAGAAAATATTTGTAAATATATCTACTATGGGTTAATATCAAAAATAGAAAACTCACATAATAGCAAAAAAAACCCCAACAAAACACAAAAACTAACTGAAAAACAAGCAGAAGAACTGAATAGACATTTTCTGAATAAGATGTGAAAATGACCAATAATGAAGAGATACTCTATATCACTAATTATCAAGGTATTGTAAATCAAAAACGCAATGAACTGTCAGATCATACTCGTTAGAATGGCTATCATCAAAAAGATGAGATAACAAATGTTGACAAGGATGTGGGTAAAAGGGGACTCTTATACACTGTTGGTAGGAATGCACATTGGGGCAGCCATAGCCACCAATCACATTCTGGAGATTCCTCAAAAAACTGAAAATAAAACTTGTATGATCCATCATTCTCACTTCTTTCCTTTCATCCTGAAAGAAATGCTCCCTGTTCATTTCAGCATTATATCAATAGCAAGATATGGAAACAATGTTAGTGTCCATCACTGATGAATAGATAAAGAAGATGTGGTATATATACATAATGGAATATTATTTAGCCACGAGAAAGAAGGAAATCCTGCCACTTATGACAACATGGATGGATCTTGTGGGCGTGATGTTAAGTGAAATAAACCAGACAGAGAAAGACAAATACTTCATGATATCACATATATGTGGAATCTAAATAAAAGCCAAACTTGAACAGAGTGAAGAAAAGTGGTTGCTGGAGGTGGAAAGGTGGAGGAAATATAAACATTTAGCTATAACATGAATCATGCCTAAGTTTCTGATGTATAACATAGTGACTGTATTAGATGACAGTGAATTGTGTAATTGAAGTTTGCTAAGAGAGTAGAACTTAGATACCATCACAAAAATATGTGAGGTTGTACATGTACATCAAATCATTATGGCGTACATTTTAAATTACTTATAGTTTTGTCCAGTACACCCCAATAAAGCTGAGGGGAAAATAAAACTAAAGAGAAAAAAAAGGAAAGATACTGTAGGCAATGTAATCGACCTGTGTCATAATTGTGTGTTGCCCTTTACATAGACCTAATGACAAACTACTTTCATTCAGGTACTGTAAATTTTGGTATCTCTGTCTCTATATCCCCAAATATGTGCTGTATTTATATATTATTTCTAAGATGTGTTTTATTGTCTTATATAAAAATACTAAGTGGGAAAAAGTTTGTATTTTTATTACAAAGTTTTTCTTAGTGAAAGTCTTTTTACTTAGTTTTCAATTTTAATATTGAAATGTAATAAAATTTTAATCTATTTACTTCAAAGTGATAATTTTTTAAAATATTGGACTTTTTTGATTAGTTATGGGAAGATGGCAATAACTGATGTTTTGATTTCTTAATGTAATTCTGTGCTTTACATTTGTATTGATTTATTTGGACACTTGGGTGTATAAAATAGGAAATCAGAGGTAAATGGAAAGCCAGAGATTGCTAGCAAAATTCTGTAATTTTGATTTGAGTGAAATGAGATTTAAAATATTAAATGAATTGTCCACAGTCACTTACCAGTTTTTGGCAAAATGAATACTAGAAACTCTAAAACACACTGAAACTTCCATACAAGATATAAAGTGGGTTTTCATTGATTTTTCCTAACAAGTGTGATTTTCCTATCAATTGGCATAAATATCACTTTTTTTTTATATGTAGGTGTATTCTTTTTTTTGTATGTAGGTGAATTCTTTTTTTTAAACATGTTTTATTGAGTTATATTCATTTTACAATGTTGTGTCAAATTCCAGTGTAGAGCACAATTTTTCAGTTATACATGAACGTACATTTATTCATTGTCACATTTTTTGCACTGTGAGCTACCACAAGATCTTGTATTTATTTCCCTGTGCTATACAGTATAATCTTGTTTATCTATTCTGCATATGCTTGTCAGTATCTACAAATTTTGAACTCCCGGTCTGTCCCTTCCCACCCCTAGCCCCTTGGCAATCACAAGTTTGTATTCTATGAGTCTGTTTCTGTTTTATATGTGTGTATGTATGTATGTATGTATGTATGTATGTATGTATGTATGTATTTATATTCCACATATGAGCAATCTTATATGGTGTTTTTCTTTCTCTTCTGGCTTACTTCACTTAGAATGGAACATCCATGTTGCTGCAAATGGCATTATGTTGTCGGTTTTTATGGCTGAATAGTATTCCATTGTATAAATGTACTACTTCTTCTTTATCCAGTCATCTGTTGATGGACATTTAGGCTGTTTCCATGTCTTGGCTATTATAAATCGTGCTGCTATGAACATTGTAGTTTTGATTTGCATTTCTCTGATAATTAGTGATACTGAGCATTTTTTCATGTACCTATTTATCCTTTGTATTTCTTCCTTGGAGAATTGCTTGTTTAGGTCTTCTGTCCATTTTTAGATTGGATTGTTTGTTTTTTTCTTATTAAGTCATATGAGCTGCTTATATATTCTGGAGATCAAGCCTTTGTCGGTTTCATCATTTGCAAAAGTTTTCTCCCATTCCATAGGTTGTTGTTTTGTTTTACTTATGGTTTCCTTTGCTTTGCAGAAGCTTGTAAGTTTAATTACGTCCCATTTGTTTATTCTTGCTTTTATTTCTATTGCTTGGGTAGACTGTCCTAGGAGAGCATTTTTGAGATGTATGTGAGAGAATGTTTTGCTTGTATTTTCTTCTAGGAGTTTTTTTGTATCTTGTTTTACATTTAAGTCTTTGAACATCACTTCTAAATGGAGGTACACAACTTTGGCAATGAAAATTTTATAAAAATATTGCTAAGAATTTCACAGTATTAAGGGGAAATAAGTGTCAATGATGATTATTTCTCACACTGCTTACATAAAATCTATCTCATGTTCTATACAGTGGAGCTAAATTCTATATGAAGAAACTCAAATATAATCTGGAGACTATATAATTAGAAACATTGTACTATGTAAATGATGCATTACCTGAAAGTTGCTTTAATCTCTGACTTTTTCCATAAACAGCATAGTCATATATCATCTCTCTCATTTTCTCAAAATCCAAAATCACTTTTATTCAGTCATGTTTCTGGTGCATAAATAGCTATCGGGAAAAAACATTTAGGTAATTAATTTTTAACCTAAATTTTGCTAATTTTTTGGAAGTCATTGGAAAATGATATGAAGAAGCTTAAGAAAGTTAAGAACACTTTTCCCAGGCACCACACAGACTAACTAGTTGGGCTGACTGACATTGGTCTTTTTGTGGCCTTGGGAAAATACTTCACTCTCATTGAGCCACAGTTTTCTTCTTGGTGAAGTTTTGATAACAGGTTTATTGCAATATAATATTGTTTGTCAAAATGTTCTGAAAATTGTGGCGTGCTTATGCAGCTGCATTATTTCATTACTATTTCTCAGCAATGCTGGAACACCTTTAAACATTGGTATCAAGTCGTTTAATCATTCATTCTAGATTTACTGAACAAACTTTAATTGAATTCCGGAGGCTGTGATTCATGTTGGCATTAAAAAGATGAACCATTCTGCCTCCCTCTCAAGTCAAGAAGGAGAAAAAAGAATGGAAGAGGGAGGTGAGAGAAAAGAAGGGCAGGTGAGCCAGTTGTGTCCAGGTATCACTGTGATTGTGCCTGTGCACACATAAGCCTAGCTGCAGCATATCACAGTGTGCCTCGGTCTGCCAAGTTAAATAGTCTGATCCTATGTTATCTAACTGAAATAGAGAAAAAAGGGAAAGAAGTCTACTATTTTGTGTAGAATATACACACTTAATTTCCTCACAGTCCTGGGAGGTCGGTACTACTATTATGCCCTTTTTTATGAATGAGGAAGCTGAGGTACAGAGAGGTTAAGTAGTTTACCTAGGACCACTCATAAGAAGGCAATGGGTGAGGCATCTAGATTGGACAGTATAAGGTGAGGCAAAGAGGAGTTCCTTGAGACGAAGATTAGGAGATGGTGGTGACTTTCCATATCAGCTATTATACAGCATATAGAGGTGTGCCCAGCATCCTCAAGTTGTATTTCTGAAACAGATGGAAATAACCTCTAATTAAGAAGCTCAGAATTCTTGAGCACAGAATGGAGAAATAATCAACTAGTAATTATATTTCAATGTGGTAAATATCCTCTAGTAGGAATATGCACAGGAGTTATTGGAGGATGAGAAAGGTTGGTGTGACTTACTCATAAAGGAATCAGCAAAGGCTTTTCACAGTTGATAATGCTTGTGCAGTCTTTTTTTTTCATGTGAGGTAAAATATGAATAGCATAAAACTTACTATATTAGCCATTTTAAGTGTATCATCCAGTGGTATTTAGTGCATTCGTACTGTAGTGCAACTATCACCATCATTTATTTCTAGAACTTTTCATCTTGCAGAACTGAAACGCTTTACCCATAAAAAATAATTTCCCATAATCCCTTCCCAGCAACCCCTGAAAGCCACTGTTATACTATCTTTCTTTTATCAAATCTCTCCTTTCCCTCCATGCCCCAGCCTTAGGTAACCACTTTTTTACTCTTTTGTTACTATGAATTCAGTTTTTTTCCTGATATATATAAGTGAGATCATACACTATTTGCCTCTCTCTGTAAGATTTGTTTCACTTAGCATAATGACCTCCAAGTTTATCCATGTTGTTGTAAACTGCAGGATTTCCTTCTTTTTAAAGGCTGAATAATATTCCATTGTGTATGTATATATCAGTATCTTTATCCATTTATCCATCAACTGGATAAGGCTATTTCCATATCTTGACCATTGTGTATAATGCTGCAGTGTAAAAGGGAAGGTTGATATCTCTTAGAGATAGTGGTTTATTTCCTTGGGATGTGTACCCAGAAGTGTGATAGCTGTGTAGTATGATAGTTCTGTTTTCAATTTTTTGAGAAATTTCCATACTATTTTCCGTACCGATTTGCATTCCCACTAACAATTTACAAAGTTTCCCTTTACAAGCATCCTTGTTAATACCTATTATCTTTTGACTTTCTGGTAATAGTCATCCTAATAGGTGTGAAGTGATATTTCATTGGGGTTTTGATATGCATTTCCTGCTAATGTGATGTTGAGCATCTTTTAATGTCTGCTGGCCATTTGTATGTCTTCTTTGGAAAAATATTTATTCATATTCTCTGCCTATTTTTTAATTGTATAATTTGATTTTTTTTGCTCTTGAGATCTAAGAGTTCCTTATATATTTTAGATATTAACCCCTATTGGATATATGACTTGCAAATATTTTCTCCCATTCCATAGGTTGCCATTTCATTTTGTTGGTTTCCTTTGCTTTCTGGAAACCTTTGATGTAGTCCCACTTGTTTATTTTTGCTTTTGTTGCCTGTGCTTTGGGTGTCATATCCAAAAAATCATTGCTGAGACCAGTTTTAAGGAGAATTTCACCTATGTTTTCTTCTAGGAATTTTACAATTTCAAGTCTTACTTTTAAGTCTTTCATCTTTGAGTTGACTTTTATCTATAGTTCAAGATAAGGGTCTAATTTTATTCTTCTGCATGTGGATATCCAGTTTTTCTAAGATCATTTACTAAAGAGATTATCCTTCCCCCATTTTGTATTCATAGCACCTTTGGGAAAAATCAGTTGACTATACATGTGTGGGTTTATATGCAGGCCCTCTATTTGTTCCATTGATCTACGTGTCTGTATTTACGTGCAGAGTCTTGAATGACATTGTTTATGATGAAGGAGAGTCAATAGCAAAGGGCTTTTCCACAAGATTGAAGAGGCCATTCCAGATAGAGAATTAAAGAGCTTGGCATTCCTATGAAAGAATAAGTGATTCAGTATAGTTTTCTTTTTTTTGAGGTGGAGGTAGCCAGAAGGGATTGGAAATAGAGGAGAAATAGAAAAATGAGGTGATCCCAAACTGTTTATCAAGTCAGCATGCTTCAATATTTTACTTTTACTTTTATATTTTACTTCTATATCCTTTTTACTATGATATGTCTTTAATACCTTTAAAGCTCATTTAATCATTTTTGGTGTAATATTGCAACTTTGGGTAAAGGCATTTTATTTTATTATATTTTAATGAAAATTATAATAAAGTAAATTTAAATTTAAGTCAAAATATAAGGCAGATTTTACTTTTTTATTTGACTATTAATACATAATTTAACATCAATTATTTAAGGAATAATTATGATTTTTATATAATTCTAAAGTATATTTTAGTATACCAATTAAAATATGTCTACTTGATATGGTATAAAAATCTCTTAATATCTTAATATTTGAAATTTATCAAATTTGCACTGAAATGCTCAGTGGTTCAATTTAATAATGTTAATATTCTAGTGCATCATGATGAAATAAATGAGGTCAATTTGCAGTTTCAAGTACTCATCTGTACATAACACATTTTGCATGATGAAAGCTTCCCCAGAATAAATAGTTAACTACATACAGTCTTTATCATGTTTTATCTTTTTAACGTAACTCTTCATCAATATTTTTCGTTGTTTCTACTTTAATTGGTGGTCATTTATGGGTAGATATGGGTAGATATTAAATGCAGTGTGACTGAGAATGAGCAGTTTCACACAGCTAGTGGAGCTGACTGAGAGAAAGACTTGCTTTATCTCCATTAACTGCCATTAGTTCATATCCCTATGGCTTTTATTTTAAAGGTAAACAATTAGACTTTTTATCTGTTGGTTTTTAAAAAAAACTGCAAAGCCAAAATTAAGTTTTCATTTGTACATTTAATGCTTAATATCAGAAACCCAGGGATTTTAGAAGATACTTGATTAGGAAGCATTGTAATTGATTAGAAATTATTAATGAGTTTTAAGAAATAAGAAATATATGATGTAATTAATATTTTAGAATGCTCTCTCTGGTAGTGACTAAAACATTGTGAAGACTGGAGTCAGTGGTGTCAGTTAAAAAATAACTGCAATAGATTAGGAAAGAGAAAACTGGTTTCTAAGAATTTTGTAAGCTTTAGATTTTCGTATCTTGGTCCTAAATGTTGGGTAAGTTGTTGATGTTGTAGGAATCTACTAGGCATTTGTTTGCATGACAGTGAAACTGTTGGCAGGTGTTAAGGGAGAGGAGCATTAAATAATCCAATTTCTTTAAAAAAATGTTTTTCTGATCCCAGAATGAACAGTGGTTGGAGAGAATAAGAGTTGATCATGGGAGTCCAACTAGAACACTATTATCATTATTCAGGGAAAAAATTACCGTGACTTAGACTAGAGCAGTGGCAATGAATACTGAAAGAGTGAATGCTTTTGAGAGGATCTTAAACCAGTCATTGAGTTCTCCAGGTGAAAAGTAATGTGTGACTTAGCTTATAACTCCTGGGGAGTTAATCACATGTCTGAGCCCAACAACAAGGAGACAAGAAATGCAATCATACCATGTGCCTCGAATTGGGAGGTCCCTTTATATTTTGTGAGGAGCAATAATGCCTTTTCTTATTTCTTATTTCTTATTTCTTACTTTACCTTTCTGATAACCAAATACCCAAATCATTCTGCCTCATCTTGTTGTCAAAATGCACATTCTCCTTGTGGTGTGGGACTGTATTATTCTCTACTCTTGATCCATTCAGGATTATTCATTTTCTCTTGAGCTGTACAAGCAAGGGACTCCACAAACTTGCTGTTATTTTCATCTTTATTAACAAGTGTGTCAGTGGTCTAAATCACTCTTGCAGGTAATTTAAAATGCCTTTTTTTTAATGGACATTGGGCCCATTGGTGTGAGCAGTAGTGATAGTAACAGTTTCACAGATCTGAGCAGAAGAGGAGAGTAGGATTGGTGGTAGAGGAAGGACAAGGGGAATGAATTGCTTGCTGGTTGACTGCTGCTAGTATATGGGATGGCAGTATTCCTTCTCTCTTAACTCAGACTTGACCCATTCTTATGGGTGAAGGTGGAATGCTGGGAAGGACAGGAAAAGTACTGATTCAAAGCAAAGGAGATACTGATCCCTGGCTACTGAATAGTAGCTTGGGATGGGACAAAAATCATAATTTGTTAAACTTTAATCCTTAGAGTGACTATTTTGAGGAGAAAGGAGATCTATTTCCCTTGGCCTCAATGTGGCAATCAAGTGAGTCAACAAGATTGAATTTTTTAAAAAAATCAATTTTTTGTTTCAAAGTCTGGAGGAAATCTATCAGAGTTATAAAGGTAAAAAAACAGATGGTAGTAATTAATAATAATCGTACAGTATTTCTAGTTCTCTGTTTTTTTAAGCATGTTAGGAAGATTGTATTTCCTAGCTACCTTTGTGTTAGGTGAGGTCACCTGGATAGTGTGTCTAATGAGTTTGGATCACAACTAATATGCATGTTATATTAAGTGCCTTTGTAACACTTTCAGAGAGAGGCTCATTTTTTCCTATTGTGAGGTGACATGCATTGATGAGGTTGGTGGCTTCTCATTCAGTGTTTATTTCCAAGTAACCACCATGAGCAGAGCCTACGACCACAGTGCAGTCCATTGAGCTTCTGAAATTTTCTTTCTACAACATACCTGTTTGATATTACTAGCAGCAGTATGTATCGGCAGCATTTTGATCTTTCTAATATGTGAGGTAAAAGCCTGACAGTGTATTAATTTGTATTTCTTTATAAGGAAGGTTTAATGTCAAACACTGGCAGCAGCTCCATGAGAACACTAAGTCTGCTGCTTTTGCTACCATCCCCATAATTAATTCTGTCCATGCCTGTTACCATTTCTCACTCAGGTTAAAGGTCCTATTCTGAAACATTCTATTGAATACTCTTAGGTTGTGGCACCTGTGATATAGCTGCCACGGAGCCAAATACCTGCCTTCCTTTAGATTCTCTAGTGAGAGGCAGCCTCCCATTTAGCCTGAGATTTCTTCTTAAAATGAAGATGCGATTCAGGCAAGGCTACTACTCCAGGGCTGAGGTCGTAGGCAGGAAAATGTCATCTCTGAAAATCTTAAAGCATGAGAGAACCAGAGGTGCCATCAATTTCATACAGGAACGCAGGGAGCCTCATCTCAGATATCAGCATGAATTAATAAAGTTTACACTAGCAAGAAGTCTGAGATTATGTCTACTAAACCAGGAATAGGTGTTAGCAGCTCCATTTCCTTGTCTTTAATATTCCGGTAATTGGTATCGGAGGACCAGGGTAAGGGAGAAGAAATCCAAGGTGATGTAGCTGCTTTCCACATTGTATGTGAGGTTAGGCTTCCTGCAAAGTATGCTCCTCTCCCTAGCCTCTAGTTGTTTTCTTTAGCACTACATTTTAACTCTAATCTTATAAACAGGCTTAAATGATTATCTTATCCCTTTAAAACACATCATAAATTTCAACTTTATGCTACCGTTCTCTCGGTTATGTAGGGTGATGAGTGTTAAGACCTTTAAGGATTTATTGCATCCTAACTGTTTTTTTTTCCTCTTAGGACATCTTTGATTTCCTAATATCTTATTCTCTTTCAGTGTAAGCAGAGAGAATCACAGAACTTAAAACCAGCAGCATCACCTTATCCTGATTAGAATGTTACAGCTCATACATTTTTATCTATTTAAAATCTTGAGTTGAGGTTGGTTTGGTTTGCATGTGGTAGCTGTTTACTCTTGGTAAATATTTTAGAATATTTATGTCAGCTTTTTTCACAGCTACAATTTTCAACTCACTGTCTTTAATATTTGGTGCAATCAGAAAATTTAGAATTTAGTCTCCATTAGAACCTCAATTAAAAAAAAGACGAAAGTGCTTTCATCATAGCAGGATTCATACTTAGCTTCCACTAAGCATCTGTCTATGAGTTGGATTTCCTTTGTGCAAGTTGATACACATCCTCTCATTTTCAGCTTGTTAGAACAGAGCTGTCAGCACCTGGGGTTGGCACTGATCTCATATTTTTGTTAATGAAAATGTAGTGTGGAGAGGTTAGACAGAATATTTTTGGTCCAGCTGTTACCATTATTTTACCTATAAACTTTAGGGTTTAAAAAAAATCTTTAAAGATTCAGAGCTTAGTTTTCATCTATAAATGAGCAATAATGAAATTTGGGATTTAATAGGTGAGAGAGCTTGCAAAGACATGAGTATCTGTATGATGTATGTTATTTGAAACACATATTCATTTAAATAGTCTTAAATTATAGATGAGAAATATTTATTGAACTCTTTCTTTAACAAAGTCAGGTTTAGTTTAGGTTAGTTGTGAAGAGATGGATGTTTGTCAATTATGTGAGGCAACTCTGTCAATGAGGTGGCAGTAAGCAGGTAGAAAGGTTAGTAACGAAGGTTTTAGCCTGCAGAAATCATGAACTCCTTTTTCTAGCAAGGGAAATTTGAGTGTGAGTGTTCAGAGTAAAGTGACTGTAGTGGAGTGAGGAACAATGGATGCTTATTACCTGGATTGACAGCCAGCCAAAAATAGGCTGTCTTGAGGGCATGTGAATTATCACTTTGAATATATCCTGGAGCAGCCTTTATTTATGTGACACCTTGATAAAAAGGTCTATTTTAACAATACTTAAAATAAAAAGAAATTTTCTTTCTTTTATTGTCCTCTTTAATAATTTATACTTTCCCTTATTTTTAAAGAAGAAACCAGTGTTGCTTAATAGATGTTATTTTATTTGAATATATTTATAGTTATGTAAAATGCACAAAGTATATTGGAACCATATCATTCTTTCCTAATAAATTCTTCTTTGCTCAAGCCTGGACCCATTTGAGTCCCACATGTAGGCATACTTCCCATCCAGGCTGGAGGGTAGCTGTGACTTAATTGAAAAGTTTCAGCATTCTTTAACACTATACAAAGATTCTCGTGTTGGGTTAATCCTGTATATTCATTCTAATCATTGGGCTTCTCTGTTTTTTCCCTAAGACCAAATCTGATTTAGTTTAGTGGTGGAAGCTTTCTGCTTAATTCCTTACATGTATGTACAAACTTGATCCTGAAACAGTGTTTGTAGTCTGCCCTGAATTCCTATAGTTAAACTTAACCCTGAGGGACCTATGACTGGATGGATACAAAAATGAATGTCATACATTACTTCTTTGGCCTTCTCAGTTATTCATATGTAAATTGAGACTAGACTATGGATATATCTACTCTCTGTAATTATGCTCTGACATTCACTGTTTCTACTTCCCAAAGATTTGGTCTTACTGTTTCTGGTTTATCTTACAGAGATGCCAAATATGATGAAGGATTTATGGGAATGTATAAGCTAAGTGTATATAAATATAGTTAAAACGTGAATAGAAAAAGATTGAGATATTTGGAAAATAACTTTTACTTAAAGGATTAAAAATTTAAAAAATATGTACTGATTCTGAGTGTTCCTAAAGTATCTTTATATGTGAATCCTGAATTATTTCTATACTAAAAACCATTTGCTGTAATTGGTTTGTTTACTTTTTTAGGTTAAATTTATGTAATATCTGAGTTGTGATTAGCCAGTTCATAATTATGGCACAATTCTTACCAGAGAACAATAAAATTTTGATGAAATATAAGAGTACCAAATTATACCATGAAAAATGAATGATTTCTGTAAGCAATCGAGGGATACAGTTTACAGTAATTCTAACAGAACTTGACCTATGAAAGAGTGAGAGACAAATATTAGATAGTACTTGAAGGGAAGAGGTGAGTATGAGAAACATGAACACAGTGGGTAAGAAAGGGGAACACCAGCTGAAATAAAAGTCAGGCAAAATGATGATAGGCATAATTATTTTCTAAAGGATACTGATCTCCAGTTTATCCAGTCCATGTGAGACCACATAATTAAATGATGTATAAATCATATGGTAATTGAGGCCGTCTTTGAACATGTGTAGAAAAATAAAGTATACTGTACATTCAATGAAGTTGAATTTATTTGTTATATGCTCTACTGTCTCCCCAGAACTTAGCACAGAAACTACAAGATAGGACGAAAATGTTTTTATTTTTTTTTTTTAAATTGAAGTACAGTTGATTTGCAATATTAGTTTTTGGTGTATAACATAGTGATTTAATATTTTTATAGATTATATTCCACTTAAAATACCTCTTAATCTTCTTCCTCTGCCTTTCCCTTACCCTGACCCTCCCCCTACTAGTAACCACTAGTATGTTTTCTGTATCTGTGAGTCTGTTTCTGTTTTGTTATAGTCACTTGTTTTAATTTTTTAGATGGCCCTGTAAGGTATTATGCTTAGGGAAGTAAGTCAGATGAGACAAATACTATTTGTTTTCACTTATATTTGGAATCTGAAACATTAAAACAAATGAATTAATATGACAAATATTTCGAAATAATGAGTGAAATTTTTAAATGAGGAAAGAATGAGGAAAGACTTTGAGAAAAGCCTTATGATCAAAGAAGAAAATTAATTTCCAGATCTTAATGGATTTCTCCTCTTTGGATAGTATAATTAAATGGCAGCATGTAAAAAATATAAGTTATATTTCTCCAAATAAAATAAGTCTGTAAGAATTCAAGATTGGGTCTTAAAGGTAACTTATTAATTTGTTGAGCAGTTGTGTTAGGGTTAGTCTCAGGCTGTGCTCAATTCATTTCCATTCAGCAGTGTAGCTCATGTGTTACCATACAAAGACTTAGTATCTGACTGGAAATGAAAATAAACTCTTCATGTAAGTAACTATGTTGATGCCTCTGCTGATGTCAGTCCAAATGTCCTGGTGATTGCTCCCAATAAATTACTAAAGATATTTTTCCTTCCCTAACTTCCTGACTGCCATCATTGAATTCTAATAGTGAATTTCTAATTTTACCTACAATGGAAGCTAATTTATTAATTATCTCATCTTATCTCATCACTTAATCAGGTTTTACTTGGTTTGAGTTACTAGGAAAGGGGAACCCAGCACATTTCTGTATATCCTTAATAGGTCATAGACTAAGGAATTCGTTGGTATAAAGGGTAAGGTTCTGAGGGACACACTGAAATCTTTAATATGTCTTGTGTTCTCCAGATTCAGAACTGGCTCTACTTAGCAGTTCTAGTTCCAAGATATATTATGAATTCCAAGGATGGTTAGCTAAACTTGTCATAAGCAGTGATGATGTATTCACATGTCTGTTTGAAATGTGAGGAATGAATCCACAATGTTTTCTAATATTTGAGGGTAATATTATAGAGTTAGAAAGTTATATCTCAATGGGTACTTGAAGAACATAAAATCACAAAGCTTACATTGTTAAACAGTGTTTTGTAAACTGTGCGTTGTGACCCAGTAGGTTACTAAATAAAATAAATTTAAAAACAAAAGAGAATAGAAAATATAAAATTATATCAGAGCCAAGGGTTGTTCTATGAAACTTTGCTTTATGTCTGTTTACTTGTTCCTAGTTTAAACTGTGTTTTGACTGTGGGTAGCCAATAAGGTTGAAAGTCACTGACTCAGAGCAGAGATTCTCAAATTATATTGCACAGAATTTTGAGTGAGACTTGTTTAAAAATAAATTTAAAAATAAAGAGAGAGAAAAGGAGGGAAAAATACTAATTGCCTATTTCTACCCTGTAAGATTCTGACCCAGTAGATCTGAGGTGTGGCCCAGGAATATGCTTTATTAAAACATCCCGGATGACTATATACATGGTCTTTATGTCACATTTTGAAAATTGATGCCTTTGTGAAATCTAATAGAGGAAGAGACTGTGAGCCTCTATCTTTTTTCTGTGGAGTTGAAGGAAACTATTCTCTATTCTAATTTTTATACTTGGCCAAAGATAATTGGAAAAAATGAAAATAGTCTTAAGTCATTGAATAATTTTATGCATTTGATATGTGGAATTGATGTACAATAGCTCCTTTAGTAGCTTGAGACATTGTTTAATAATCCAACTAGATTTCCTAGTTGGTTCAACCAAAAGATGAACTTAGAGTAAACTAAGAGAGTACTATTTTACTGCATGTGACATACCAAGCAAGAAACTAAATTTCTTTAAGCTTGTTTCAGTCACCCATTACCCCATCCCATATCTCAAATTTTTGCAAGGCACTTATTGTTATTTACCATAGCTGTAGCTGGGAAAGGACACAATCTTAATGACTATTATTAAGCTGTGTCCAGACTGTTCCTGAGGCCGTATGTTTGGTGTTTGGCTTGTATTATGGATTGTCTGTGGGAGTGTTGGGTATTATGTTTCACCTGTATTTTAGCAGTCACTATTCCTTGATACTGGTGCAGCTCTCTTAGGGTGGATCCTACTCTCTTAGGGTGGACCCTCTTGTCCATCAGAGCATGCTAACTGGTATATCTCAGAATCCTAGTTTACCTCTCATTTTTTTTCCAAAAGCTCAACTAGTAGAGGGAGGGTCTATTTATTTTTGCCTCAACTATTTTATCTTGTATAAGTTAACAGTGATACTGCCTCTAAATAAAAAAAACATAATTCTAGTTAGGTCCTATTAATGAATAAAATTTATATCTGATTCTTGATAAATTATTAACTAAAATATTATCAGGAACTAATCCTAAATAGTCAGTAATTTCTTATATTTACTGACCTCTCTTACCCCTACTCCTGAACGGTGATAATTATAAAATAAGTTTGGACATTTATCAAAACATAGATTGACACTTTAGTTTTTCTTTTCTAAGATGGTGAGGTGGCAAAAATAAAGCTTTTAGGAATCCTCTAAAATCAAGGCATTATTCTAGTTATTTTATTATTTTCATTATTGAGTAATGCTTCTTTTAAGAAGAGAGAAACATGCTTTTTTAGAACTGAGTGAACGTGTCATGCTTAAATAAGTAAATATATGAGTATGAATTATAATCCATGAGATAAAATATTTGACAGACGATTCTTAAGATTCTAGGATTATGGTCTTTAAGAAGAGAACTATACAAGAAATAATTTTTGCTAAGTGGATAAGGGGATAACCTGTGTGGAAAATGAAGTATTTATATATTTTTGGACATCTAGGAACTATATATCAGAGGAGGACAAAATACAGTTTTGCCCCAAAAGATATACAACAGAGTCATTGTAAATCACTCACAATTTGATTTGGTCAGGGGTAATATAGGGTCAAAGAAAAAAAGAGTAAAAAATAGTGAGAAGAGTCATATGTATTCATTCAGTACATGCTATTGATATTAGATAGTAAGTCTACCAAATGCCAGTATTAAGAAAATGGGAAATTTTGTTGAGATATGTTTTGTAACGCTCACAGTTTTCTTGGACATTGCAAAAAAAAAAAGTCATTTGGAGTCTTGTTAGCAGTAGGAAATATATTCATTAATTTCACATGGACTTATAATTTAAAAAACATGTTTCAAGCTGAAAATTCTCGTGTATACGTTTATTTCATTAAATGCGTGTTGCAAGTCAGATTTTATGATAAATTTTTAATGTGCTCTTTCCCCTAATGAAATTTTACTAATGTGTATTAAGCTTCTAAACAGATAATAATGATCCTAGATTGAGTTTTAAATTATTTCTAATATTTCTACCTTAATAAAAATTTGGTCAAGTCCAAATTTTTTCTAAGAATACCCAAGAATATGTTAAAATAAAGGTTTGTGAAAACTACTAGTGACTATATTAATCATTAAAAAATATTTAAACCTCCATATTTTAAGTTTTATATGAAAATTTGATTAATACACTTTACCATTCTATATAATACTTAATGGTTTTGAAATACATGTTCAAGAATTTCTTGAGATGGAGTAAACTGGTAATGTTTATATCCTTAAAAAAATAAGATGTATTTTAAGCCAGACTAGATTGCATTTGTTTTCTCTATTCTTAGGTTATCTGAATATCTTTGTGCTTATATTTCTTATAAAAATGTCCAAGGTTAGTAATTCTGTTTAGACCCATGAAAACATTGGTGTCCAGACGTACTTAAGTGACATAACTGTAATTCTGCTTTCCGGATACACAGCAGACAGTAACTGCTTTTCCCAGAACAATTTGAAAAAAATGGAAATTTCCTGAGGGGAAATATATGCTTATCAAGAGTTAGAGCTGTCTTCTTGAGCAGCCTTCAAAGCTGAAGTAAATAAGACGTGAAGTTTAGCTTCCCAGAGGGCTTTAATTCAGAAATTGCTGACCAAATACAAATGCCCATAGCCTTCTGTTATGAGATTGTTCATTACCTTGGTCCAGTTGCTCAGATTAAGTGTGAAATATTATAAAATTCAAAGGTAAATGCTTTAAAAAGTGCCAGCTTACATATTTTATTGTTCAATAGAAATGTGGATGACTCCAGCTCAGTATTAATTCATTTCACACTGTGGGAGATTAGGCAGTAAAGACTCTTGGAAAATCAATTAAATTTAAAATCAAGTTTTATGATATTTTATTTCTAAAATTCTAAATAAATATTAAGGTAATTATTTTGTTGGTTTTATGTTAGGAAAATTTCCGTATAAAATAATCTAAACTTTTATGTCATGCTGTGTTTTTTATAGCTGCATATTAGAATCTTTTAATCAGAAAACCAAGTGAGTACAGGATACCTCTCAAATCTCGTGTGTTAAAAATCCTTCCTCCCTTTCACTCTTCTTGCAATACTGACTGCTCTGTTTTTCCTCTCTCTTAAACTGTCCTGGTCTCTCATCCTTCACAAGATCAGAGAGATGTTAGCATAGTGGTGAGGTACTTGGGCTTTAATATAAGACCAACTGGCATTAAATTCAAATTCTTGTGCCTCTTACTAGATTTCTTTCCTGAATTACATTTCTTTACCTCTTCAGGACTTTGCTTTCTTAACTGGTAAAGTGAAGGTAGTAATAAGAACTTTAAAAAAAGTGTGAAATAAATAGCAAGTAAGATACTCCATGTATAATATGCTTAGCTAAGTGTTTGACTCATAGGATTAACTCAATTAATGTTAGATAAAATTATTATATTATAGTATAGGATTTTAAAAAGAGACTCATGAATTCAGCTGAAATTTCAAAGCCAAGAACCGTATATAGGTTCATACTAAGGTGAAGTATGGGATAGAGCATCCCCTCTGCAGCTCATAGTTAAAAGTTTTTAAAAACAATTTTTCTAGCATTAGAGATGGCCAATTTCAACTATTATAAGTGATTACATTTGGGAACATTGAAAGGAATTGCATTTCGGGGTGGAGAAGTAATGCTTTAGTGGAGGAAATATTAAAGGGACAACTCAAAGGTTAATATGTGTTGGCTATAATTTTGGGAGCCTAAGGATGGTAGGGGAGTCTATGACGTGGTGGCCAGAGACAGGAGAGCAGAGCAGATACAGGGCTGCACCAGGAGGGAACTCCATAAACTAGGGTGCACGGGTCAAATCTGTGCATTTCTATATCCTAAATGTGGACCATTTAGAAAGGAACTGTCCTGGAATACACATTAGAAAGGTACTGCCTCAAATGTTCAAATGGTTTCCTGGTGGGATGATATAATCTAGGAGCTAAAGGGGACATTGAAAATAATTAACTGGAAGAGACACTGTTTTCTTCAGAGTTAGTTTCCCAGCAGGAAAATTTCCTTAAAATGGTCACATAAGGTAAAGCCATCTTTGACCATCTTCCAGTCTCAGAGAGCCCCAAAGTCAGATCAACTGAACCAGTCGTGAAAAGCTATATACCCTTCTCTACTTTGACCCCGGTGAGTCGGAAATAGCAGTCAGTGAATGGTGGCTTATGAAGAGAATCTAAACACAAACTACTTCCACACTGTACACAGGCCTTAAGCAAAATCAAATTGACGGAGAAGTGCAAAGTCATATGAATTTTGAATTTTGGCTGTTTAATATTAAAATTTTTGAAATACAACATATTTTGACTAAGAAGGCATAGCAGAATAATATACCTGCCTGAGACTTCATTGGAAGATGGGATAAAAATAGATCACAAAGATTTTTTTGAAGGAGGGTGACAGAAAAGAAAAACAAAGTGAAAACTACATATAATTAATACAATGAATATATAAACTAAAATATAAATAAAATTAAACTCTAATTATTTCAATAAAATCATAATATAATCAAATACTTCTTTAACTACTACGTGACCTAGTTACAGGAAATACATGTTTTGCCACCCTCTAGAAGCATGAATGCTAGTTATGGAAATGAAATTTTATGGTATAGCAGGAAAATCAGTATTCTTGGTGAGAGATATGAATTTTAATCTAGTGGTAGCACTAACTACCTGTGTGATCTTTAATAAGTCTTATAATATTTCTGGGTCCCATATTCCTCCTCATCTGTAACATGACATTATCTATAAATAATATAAACTAATATATAATAACTTTCCAGTGAGAAGCAAAAATTAGCTGGACACATACTAAGCATATTTAGGGGAGGGAGAGTTCACTGTGGCATTGATCAGTTGGGAGAATTTTGTTATGCCAACTCTACCATCATTCCTCATCTGGATACTTCAGTAGCCTTTTGAAGGGTCATGGTGCTAAGTCCTAGGAAAAAGTTGGTGAACAAGGTGACTGAGGTCCATAAACATAGGAAACCTAGTCTCTTCTGGGAGATAAATGACTGAATAGTTATAGTAAAGTCATGCTTCTTTGGTGTGGTACATGCATTAATCTATGGAGAATCATTAAACATGACATTTCCTTACCATTAGGTAAAAGAAATCAGAAGAGACTTCCAACAAGAGCTGTCATGTAAATTGAGACCCAGGAGAGGTAGTCACCAAGATGAGAGAATATTAGTTTGTGAGAAGGCCCAAAGAGTTTGATATCAGAGAGAACATTGAATTAATTTAGTAAGGCCTGGAGCACTGAATTTGAGGAATGTAGTGCTGAGAAAAAAGGCTTGAGAGGTGAATGTGACAGATTCTGGAGGGACACGGAAGCATAATGTTGGTCACTTGAGAATTGCTGAGAATTTTTAAGACAGCTAATCATTGCTAGTCCAAAAACTTTTTGAAAAAATCCAAATTTGATTTGGTTATAATAGTGATTTAAAAATTGTCTTATTATTGTTTTACTATAAACTGAAGGGTGTGAATATGTAGTGTACTGTACACATGGGGAAAAAGTAAATATTAGTCTAAAATACTTTAAAAGGTTCTGCTTATTGTAGGTACTAGAACACTGACTATGGTTATTTTTTACTATTATCTCAATTCTCAAATTAATCTCTCAGAATATACATTTATTTTTTAAGAATCATAAGGGTAACACAATTATTAATTGAGGCTAAAATCAATTTATGGAATAAAAGCAATGTAATAAATACTTTTTCACTGTGTTCTCATTATACATGAGCCATCATTGAGAATTGAGTCATGTTTTTAGGTTGATTCAACTGTACAAAAGAGAGAATTTTTGTTGAATGTAGGTGATACTAGAGCAAATACCATCTTCAACAGGAATCTAAGTAAAGAAAAGCTTAGTGAGTAAATGCATACCTGCAAGTTGTGTTTTGTTTTTAAATTGACATAGTACTTAGCTTAGTTTCATCATTATTTATGGTGTCATGGTAGGACTGTTTCATTATAATGTGTGTCATTTTGAAGTTGGCCTGAAGCAACTGGAGTATTAATCTTCTAGAAAAACCAGAACTTTAATTTCTTATCAACACGAGTTCAATACTGTATCAAGAGGATGCTCACTGAAATTTAATCTTCTGGACAAAATGAATTCAGAGTTCTCTCCTTAAGTCACTCAGTTTCACAAGTTTGGGTCAGATTCCCAAATATTCTCAGCTACCCTATATTTAAGGGATTTATATGGTATACTCTAATACTTAGATTTTGAAGTAATTTGTGTATCTCAGAATATACTTTCTAATGCAAAATGGTTTGCTGTCCATCATCCCGTTCCCTTCTGTTCCATATTTACTTGAGTGCCTCACACAGCTCTTGAGTTTACTAAGTACTCAATAGATGGTTGACAGAGGTAAGGAGGAGGCAAATGACTGTATCTGTCAGTGTTTCTGACATCAGTAGCTTCCTTATCTGGGATTGAGGCTTTAGCAGAACTATTTAATAGTTGCATTGTGGAATTCCTTTGAGTTAAAATTATTCTAATGTCACCCATTTCTCTGTAAGCAGAATGACCAGGGTATCATTGCCCTTCTAATAGGGGGTATGTAGGATAATTGCCACTGACCCATGGTCAGAGTAACTTACATGTTGCTGGTTACTGTCAGTTTGGTTCCCCTTTCCCCAGTAACAGTGTGAAATCTTGATTATTTCAGGGCTTCCATGCTTCCTTATATTCACAATTTGCTCCTCTAAGGCACAAAGGCACGTGATTAAAATTTATAACTATGTCCTCGAGCAATAGTAGGCATGAGGATTTGTTAATATTCTGTTTTATTTTCTGACATTTCAGTATATCTAGTATCTAATAAAAATAATTCGCTTAAAGTTTAAATTTATATGAAAACCCAACCATGTAGGGACTCTATAAAAGTACCATTCTGGCCACTTCAAGATTAAAGTGTCGGATCGGTAGGGTCCCTACATTTAACTTCAAAGATGTTGTAGACGCTTCTGTAGCTCTTTTAAAATGCTTTTTAATACCATCTTATGTTCCTTTCCCTAGCCATTCTCCAACATCAGTGGCCATAATACATTGATTCTTTTCTTTATCCAGAGCACCAGCTGATTTATTTTGTTTTAGGTAGATGGTTCTTTCTGTTCATAGGTATGTTTTTTTCCTTACATTTGAGTTTATTCTTTCAGATCATATATATGTGTATATATATATATTTTTTTCTAATCTGAAAACGCCTAAAACTACTTCAGATATACTTTATCATGTATACACACACACACACACACACACACACACACACAAAATCTCTCCTACTAGGTTTCCATTGAAATTTTTGCTTAAGTAGTGATTTCACTTCAGTAGTTTTTATTTTTTTAATTTTCTTTTCCATATGATCAGGATTTCAGGATTTTTACTATGACTTTTCCACTGATTTGACTCTGCTCTAGTAATTTCTTTTGATACAATCTGATAGAAAAGCAGAAAGTTCCTTTATTATTTATTACTTTTGGAACACTGGGTTTATAATCACAGACTTTACTCCTTCCTCAGTGTACTTGTCTCAGTAGTTTGCAGCTACTGAAAGGATACTATAATTTTTGTTTGTGTGTTCTAACTTATCCATTTTTATCGAATTTTGAGCCCTTAATAACTGAAGTTATATATATTCTGAATTCCTCATCTATGTATTTTCATTTTCTTCTTCTATTCCATTATTCATTTTTAAAAAAATAATCTTGAGGAAGAGTGTGGGGATTAAAATATACAGTTTTGGTCTTCAAGGAATTTAGTCTAAGGAAGAACAGTTATACAAAGAAATACACACTTTGTGGTAAAATAAAGTAAGATAATTACTGTCAGTGAAGTATGTGCAAATTTCAGTAGGGCATAAGAATAAGAGCATTTCCATCTTATGGGGGTAAATTATGGAAGAAATCAAATTCAGGTTAAGCTTTAAGTGATAACTGGGAGTCTTCTTGTTGGGACCAAAAGAGCAAGAATATTCCATGCAGAAAGGAATAGCATGAAATGTGGAGAGGTGAAAGGGCAAGGTAAGTTTCAGGATTACCAGTGCGTCATAGTAATGCTGGGTGGAGATGAAGTGCTACAGAGGAACAGGAAGAAGTAGGACTGGTAGATGGAATCAAGCCAAGAAGGATCTTGCATGCAGTGTAAAGGAATTCAAAGTAAACTTTGTATGGCAACAGTTGTCATTCCACGTTGTCTTGAAAAATTTGCCGTAGAATGTTAGTACATATTCATTGGGAACGAGGTTTTTAGTGCCCATCTCCAACTTTAGTGAGGAGAATACTGGGTTAAAACTAGTTAAGCAGTTATCTTATGTCTTCTCTGATCATTTTTATGTAATTATATCATGAATCTAAAAGGAATATAGAGAATAGCTCAACTCTGTCTAATCATGTCTTCCTTACTACAGGTTTTATGTGAACCAGAAATCCAAATTAGATTCATAGCACTTATGAAATGCACAGTTATATATTTATTTTATAGTTTATTTTCTCTTTATCACATTATATTATAATCACCCTGAAGGCAGAGTTCATGTTTATTTTGATTCACTTTTATACTCAGAACCTGGTCGGATGGTCAGTGTGAAGAAATAAGTGCACATTTGAAGCAATTATTTTGGGAGAATTTTTTTAAAGTGATAAGGGAACCACTGAGGAATTTTGAATAGAGAATGGAGAAATCAGATTTGAATTTTACGTAGATCACTGATGCTACATTGTGGAAGTTAAATGAAAGGAACAAGACCAAAGGATACTGTCCAGTTGAAAGAGAAAGTAAGTAAAGAATAGAAAAACTGATAGATTTGAAGATGATCTAGAAAGCTCAGTATTAGTTCTCTATTGCCGTTGTAACAAATTACCTTAGATTTAGCAGCTTAGACAACACAAATTTATCCTTACAGTTTTGTAGGTTAGGAATCTGATATGATCTCCCTAGGCTAAAATCAAAGTGTCAGTGGGACTGTGTTCCTGTATGGAGGCTCTAGAGGAGAATCTGTTTCCTTATGCTTTCCAGCTTCTGGAGGCTGTTCACATTCTTTGGCTCATGGCTGCCTTCCTCCGTCTTCAAGCCAGCAGTGTTACATCTCTCTGGTCCTTTCTTCTGTAGTCACATATTTCTTTGACTCTCTTCTGCTCTTAGGTACCCTTGTTACTCCAGTGGGCCCACCAGATAATCTAGAATAGGATAGTCCCCTACTTTAATGTCAGATGATCAGCAACCTTAATTCTATTTGCAAACTTAATTTCCTTTTGCCATGTAACAAAGCATACACCCACAGGTTCCTGGGATTAGAGCATAGACAACTTCGGGGGACTCTTATTCTGTTTGTAACATCCAATTTGCAAACTGAATGTTGGGGAGTTGGGACAGGTAAATCAAGGATTAGATATGGGTTCTCAATTTTCTTCACTTGTGCAGATCCTGGGTATCTGAAATAGTAGCTGAAATAGGGAAATCAGGAGGTGGTACCTGTTCATGTGAAAATAATGAGCTCAGGTGCAGACATGTTAAGTTTGAAGAGTGTTTGAAGAGGTAATTGAGAAGATGTGAATACTAGTTGACCTGTGAGTTGGACTCAGGCAACGGGAGGCTCCTTACCCCCTCCCTGTCCTTGGAATGTACAGTTCTGCCCACCATTTCTGCAGTGGGAGCTGATCCAGGGACAAAGTCTTGAGAGAGTAAGGTATTGTAGAGACCATCTGGACGGTATGCAGGACTGAACCCAGTTGAGACCTCTGTATAAACATTTAAGATTCTGTCCAATGGGTGTGGAGATTTTTTGTCTTACAGCTGCCCAAGACAAACCTTGTCTTTTAGTTCCTTTATGTATTAAGTGCTACCACCCACCAGTCTGTAGTGGTCTGACTCTTCTTTGGTCTCTCCTCACCCCCTGTGTATAGGCGCCAGTTTGCAAACCAACAAGGGGCCTCTTAATTGTGTCTAAAGCATAAGAGAGAGAGTTATGCTGGAGATACTGTTTTGGAGATTGACACCACTGAAATAATAGTTGAAATCCCCAAATGGATAAGTTTTCTCTGAAAAGTATAAAGACAGAGAAAACAAGAGAACAGATTCCTGAATAATGTACAACTATGCATTACTCAGAATATGGAGGGTTTTGATTATATAATGAAATAAAGTCATAGAGAAAGGAGAAGACTATTAATATTAAGATAAATTGCTCAGAAACTGTTTGCATTAAGAAATCAACTGGCTTTTAGTCTTTTAAACTCTTCATTCTTTGTCAATAAAAATAAGGACCACAATGTGTTTCCCTTTGTAAAGAGAGATCTAAGACCGAAACAATCTGGCAGCTAATAGCAGATACCATGCCTGAAAGTTTAGATTCTTCCCCACATCATCAGGAAATATTATTCTCTGTCCTTATTTGAAACCGGATACAACCAACTCAGTAATTGGAATTTATTTTACTCACATGTGAAAATCTTTTTTGGAAAAAATACAAACTACTTTGCAATTAAAGAGAGTCTGTAGATAGAACCAATTTTCTTTACAAAAAATAAAAATTAAGCCTTCTAAAATTTAGCCAATATCAGAAAGACTATAATAATGGAAACTATAATATGCCTTGTAAATAGTGTTTGAAATGCCAGAGTTGTAGTTGGCAGTACATATGTTTGAAAAACAATTTAAATAGAAACTTTCAATGTTTTTTCAGCACTATTTAATGTTAAGAGCTTTAAAATGGGTAGATAAAACTCTTAATTCTATAAATAGAAATAAACCTAGAGGATTAAGAAAAAATAAAACAGGGTTACTACTTTCCAGTAATTTAGTACTTTCCAAGAAATCTTTGATAGGTAATTTTGTCTCTTGGTGTGTTTACCTGCAAGAAGGGAGACTCCCTGGGAAGACAAATCATCAGTTAATAAATCATCCTTCTCATTTTAAAATTAGTCTCCTATATGCCTGATTAGCAAGGTGTAGTCTCCTGAAATACGATCACGCCTTGTTGGAGGAATAAAAATTGAGCTTCTCAGACATGAAAGCTGAGGATGGAATTTTGGTCTTGACAACTTCACCAAAAGAATTTCTCAACATTTTACGTTTCTTATCGTAATTCATGTCTTGGGTAATCAATAAATTAAAACTGATCAAGATCCTATGAAAGCCTGCATCTGCTTTCTTATGCTTAATTATACCTGGGAAGCCCATGTTGGATAAAATATTCTCCATTTGCCTAAATGTTAAAATGCCACTATCATTTCTATTGCATTTACTTTATTGCACAATCTCCTATGGATAAACCGTATGACAATAGCACTTAATGATTTGCATTCCCTACAGGGTAATGATGATAATTCCTGTTTTTTTTTTTAATGCTATTTTCTTTTATTTTTTCTGCCAACAGTAAAGCTTCCATCTGTCGTTCTTTTCTGTATACTGAAGCCATGCTGCTCTTGGCATGGGTCACCTTTGTAAATGTTTCATTTATGAAACATTCCTTCTCCTGACTCCTCAGCAGTACAGAAATATGCCACAAAAGATCAGCTGTCTTGCAGTTCATGTGCCGCTAAATCTGGCATCACATTCACTCTGTCATTTCCTCAATAGTTTCCAGTAAGAAGTTGTCCTACATAATTTTCGTGACTTTATTTATCAAATAATTATGCTACAAAGCTATTTAATGTCTAAATGATATGACATTCTCTCATTATAGACTATTCTGTTCCACAGGCAATATTACTTAACAAAATCCTCAGTACAATTCAATTTACCAATTCAGAAGATAATACACCTTCTTTAGGCAGTCAAGGATGCTGAAATCATGGTAAAAGAGTTAAAAAATTACATTTTTATTTAAATTATTATTTTCAGCATATCCCCAGAATGTATATTATTATATGAACAGATTATCAAGTTTCATGACATGACAACCATGTTTTATAAGCAGCTGACTGTGAAATATACATGTTCATAAGGAGTTTAGTTAGCTGATGTAGAGAAGAGTCTTCCACATTGGCAATTTAGCTTTACTTTTTTTAGAGACTAAAGAAACTAGAGTATGGATAGTATTTCTGTAGTCAGCTGCAGAGGAGGGGGATTGGGAAATCTAAGGGAAAAAAATCACTATTTTAGATTTCTGTTGAAGACGCTCTAAGTGGATGAATTAATAACAGAAATTCAAAGGGCAAAGGGGAGATAACCATGACCCATGAAACAATAAGCAAAGTTTTGTTTTATTATTATGTACTAAGCCATGCTGTCCTGGTAGAGTGGCTAACAAGATCAGAGTCTGTTGAGAGCTAGCTAATATGGCTTAGAGTATTACCTGGCTTAAGGAAGAACAACTCCTAACAATTAGAAGAATAAGAATTTTGACTTGGCTAAGTTTATATAAGCACACAATACTAGAGTCAAGTACAGAACCCAGGAAGTAGATAGAAGATATAATCTAAACAAAGGGTAATATCTTTGGACATGGTAGGAACTGGAGTTTTAGGTTTTCTCTTTAACTATATTTCTATGAGGAATTACTTCTGTGGTGTGATTTTGGTCATGACATGAAAGACTCTCAAGTCACTATCACCTGAATGGTGCTGTAATCAAATTTAGCTTGAATAAATAAATAAATAGTGTAGAAAACATAAGGGGAAATGAGTATTCATTAGCACATTTGTGTGCTGCTTTAGTTAAGATGTTTTATTGGTATGATGATTGCTTTTAGTGGGGCAGCAGACACGAGGGGGATGATTTGGACACCACACTCTCAGAGACGGGGATAGACACCCAGGGTTTGGACTGAGAGTGAGCAATCCTGAAGGCACTCTGTGTTAAAAGGGTAGGGCCTTGGATAGAGCAGAGTACACCAAAGAGTACAGAAAATGTTTGTCTCTCATAATCCATTCTGTGCTTAACACAAATGCCTACTTTGATTTTATTTTTCCGAAGACCACTTTGTCTCTTAACCACATCTTAGAGAGATCATATGTGATAACTTTTGACCTTCTCCATTACAGACAAAAGCACAATAGCCATTTAAGTTTTGTGCAGTGCCTGCCTCCCCTCTAATCCTGCACTGCTTTTTCAATATGTGGTTAAGAATGTTTTTACCCAAGACATGAGTTTCTTGCTCATCCTCCCTTCCATTCAGTTCATTCATTTGTTCATTCATTCATTTATTCATTTTCTTCAACAAATATACACACATACATACACAGACCCTGCCTTTGAGGAGCTCATATTGCATTGGCAGAACTAATTTGTATTTTAATACTGATGATCGTGTCTTTATCTGGTATAATTTCAGTGGACAAAAATGAGAATATTCTCCTTTCAAAGTCTTTTAATACATATTTATCAAAAATTTGACAATTACTATTTTTACCTGATAATTTTTTATTTCTGATGGTTAAAAATTAGATTAGAAAAATATCCTTATAAAACTTCTTAATTTATCTCCCACTCTAACTAAAACCTATGTCTCTCCTTTAAAATTTAGCAGATATTTCTTGTCTTTGGTATTATTTTAGAGATGAGTATCCTTCAGGTAAAAAATTGTTTCCCTTCCTGTTGTCTACTGTGATATATTTCTACAATCTATTCATTCCTTGGCACTTTTCTATAGGAACTGAGATAAGTGGTCCAATTACCAACAGTTTTGATGGTGATATTGATGTGCTGTTGAATGTCTGCCCTTTTGGAATAGCAATTTATTTCTACACATTCTACTAAATAGCTACAGCCTTTCCTCTTCTGCATCTTCTGAATAGGGCATTTTAATCTGTTTTGCTATTTACATGTTTAAATAAACTATGTCGGTTGACACAAAAATCCTAACAGTAGGAGTGAAAAAATAACACCAGATACTCCTTGAGGGTAGATTTTACATCTTATAAACTTTCTATACCCTGAAATAGTTAATATAGAGACTTAAATATAACAGACTCAGTAAATGCTTGTTGAAATAATGTTGAAATGTCTTCATGTAAAATCAAGTAACATTTTTGTAACTCTGCATATCCTAAAGAAGGAATTCGAAGAGTACTGAAAGTATTTCCATTACAACCATGTGAGTGTAATGGAGGGAAAAAACAACATTGCAGGAGAACTTCTTTTCTTCTGTTTGCAAGAAAAGAGACAGACTCTTCTTTACTCATATAATTTTTTCTTAGATTCCTAGTAAAAGTAATTTTTTCCTCCTCAATAGAAAGCCACTATTTTTTGTTTTTAATGTAAGAGTTTTGATACGGTTGTCTTCCATTATATAGAAATGCTTTTGCATTGGGATGCCCATTATATTGTAGATAATTCTTTCAAGTAATTAGTCATAATCTCTTTTATCAATGCTATAAAAAATGATTTAGACACATTTCAGACCTTGATTTTCATTAAAAAGGGCAAGTGTCCAAAGCCCACAGAAGACAAATGAGAAATGTAAGACGAGAAAGAACTAGAAAGGCAAGAAGCATCCTTGATGCTGTTTAAGTGATGGGGAGGAGGTTCAGTGGTTTGGGCTAAGTGGAGTATATGTAATAAATGTTGTAAGTTTCTGTGAGAGATGAGAAGATCACAACATTTGATAAATACAAGACTAACAATCGAAGACTAAAGCGCAATGGTCTTTTCTACCTATTAAAACTGTGTAATTGAAGGAAATGGAAATAATATTTGTCCTAAATGAAGCTACTTAGCTTCTTTATAGACTGAAGTGCTGAAGATGTCAAAATGGAAGAATTGTGTATTGTCATTAATTTAGAACGTGCCAAATTTACTTTCCTTTCCTTTTTTAACCATAAAGGTAACTGAACACTTTGATGGGAAAAGCACGACTTTGAAGTGACTCGTTGATAATCTTAATGGCCTTGTTTGGGAGCCCAGAGTGAACCTATCATTTAGTGACCTTATGATGGATTAAATCCACACCTGGTTTCTCCTTGGGTATCTGTGGTAAGCCCTCCTGTCTAAAGGCAGGCTTTAGAAATGATCATGAGGCTGAAGCAAATAGCTGTGTCAAGCAGGATAATGGTATAGAGTTCTTTTGAGTCAAATAGGAAGGTGTGGAAGTGAGGATGAACATTACTAGTTATGTTTTTAATCAACTACTAACCATTCATTATTTGGATAAGATTTTCGGTGGCAGTTCTTCCTGAATAGTACAGCTTTTCTTCTAAATAGCAAGCTAGATTGAATTGTTTACCCTTTTTCTCCAGGTAAGGTGATAATCAAGGAAAATAATTTCTGATTATTATAGTTTATTTTTCCATCAGAACAGAAAGAAAGAATGATCTGTTTTCTAGAAGGGACAGAAACACACTTTTGAACACACTTTCTGAAAAAGATTTTTTTCTAGGAGAGTAGAAAGTGAAGATTATGAGTTCAATTGTTCTAGACTTGATTTTATTGTCTACTTTTGAGAAAACTATTTAACGTCTCTATGTTCCTATTGCCTTATCTTTCAAATAGGAGTTCAACACTCACATGGGGTAGAAAAAATAATCATGAAAAATATCTGTATTAAAAACCAATAGGCAACAATGGAAATAAGAAAGCTATGACAAAACAAAATGCTATATGTATACTTAATGAGTAAGTATCGATCTCAGTTTGAAGATAAAAGTATTTTTGTTATTTTTAAGAAAGGGTGATTCTCTTAGGAAAATGTTGCCTTAAAAATAATGCCAATACACAGAGGGATGTACCAGGGGTAAACGTAATAATCCTATGCTTACCTAAAGCAATCTCTTTTTGATTTTGTTAGGAATTAAATATTGATTCTGACTCTTTGTGAGGTTACAGACTCATAGTATCTGGAAGTTAAAATTGTGCTTTTTTTTCAATCAAAAAAATGCCGTTATGTCAAAACATTAGTTACTGTGGTAACCTGGCATTGAAATAGACAGTTGCTGTATAGGTAGGTAGGTAGGTAGATAGGTAGGTAGGTAGATAGATAGGTAGATAGATAGTTAGATGTTTGTTTATGTATCTAGATCTATAGCTTGAAGTATTCTGATTACATTTTATCTGATCATGATGTTGGAAGTTATTTTACCTGTTTGTTTAGATCTATGGGAGGTGGTAGGGTGTGTTACAGTCAGTGAAACATGGAAGTAACTATTAAAAACCTCTACTAGGTTGTTACTAAGTGACTTAGTAACTTACTTTACCTTTCTGGATCTTATTTATAAAATAAAAGTTCTAAATGGAATGATTCTAAGAAGAAATGGCTTTCCCTTCTTTGCATGAAAACTATTGGAGAAAATCCCAAGCCTGTATTTACTGCTGTCTGAGCTTTTAAAAATGTTGGTAAATCTCTGGACTCAGTTCACATGACATTAACTTGAATTTTTACAGCAAAATTATCCTGAAAGAATAGCTACTTTCTTAGTGGGTTGATTGATCTCTTCCTTGTTTAATTTTTCAAAGTGCTACATAAATGAAATCTTACACTTTTTATTGTGCAGTTGGAATGAAGATGATCTATTATACACTGTAAAACCTATATGCTAATTGTTTTAAAACTAATATATCTTAAATTTGCTAAAAGGGTTATAAGGATAAATTATTCAAGGGCAAAAAGGTAACATTGAGCTTTTTAATCTTTGTACTCATTACTCTGATTTTTAATTCAATGCTATCAACCTTGTCTTTAATATCTAATATCTTCTTTTAGAACACAATAACATTTTCTTATAACTTCCAAAAGAATGAGTAAAGAAAGCACTAATAAATTGAGACATTTCCAGAGAAACATATAATATGCTGGAAATTTACTTCTTAAGTTAATAGGAAAATTATATATAGTTTAACATATTCTATGCATTATATTGGTTATTAAGTATTTTAAAATTTTGTTTTGATACCACCTGCAATTTATTTTCTGGTTTAACCAATTTCTTATTAGTATGACATGAATAAATATATTTTGATGTGTACTCCTTAGATAAATAAGAGATGTTAATCTTGCTGTGTTTAAAACCTCGCCATTAAATTAAAAATTTTAAAAATGTTCACATTTTATTGAAGTTAATGTTGACATATTTTTTTTTCCTCCACTCTGGTAGGGACTAGATAACTTTTACTTAAAGCCAGCAGGAGGAGCTCTCACCTTGCTGGGTTCAATGTAATTAGTGTGCCTGAAAAACCTGATTTTGTGGGGGTTTTGTATATGAAACAGAAGATAAAATTTCAACACTTATCACATGTAATGGTATTAAAAATCTAAAAAATCCTCAGTTTTATTTTGATATCAGTGCATCATTCACTTGTCAAGAATGCAAAATTGAAATTTTACTGTTCTTAAGAATTTTTTTAAAAGTATGATTGTAGTTTAATGAGGAAAATAAAGCAATTATATAAATATTGTTTCTTGAAGCTACTAATAAACAAAAAAAAAAACCTTTTCCTAAGGGTATACACTGTTTAAGTATATACGCATTTTCCTTTTTTTATTTTGAAATGAGTATATTTCATAGTTTATAAATTATAAATACTACGAACCAAGCAGCCTCAATATGTTTTAGAAAAATATTACATCTATTAATCAATTAATTAATTTGTCAACCTATGAAAAGGAAATCTGTGTCTCTAGGCTTCAGTATTAGGCATCTTTGAACACTCTACTCCAGTAAACCTCTTGATTTAAATGGCATGATTTGTAGGTAGTGCCAGTAAAGTTTCTGTTGAAACCACTGATGAGAAAACTAGGATAAAAACTTACGAAGGTTTGGAATCAGCAAAAGAAATAGTGATTTTTCTCTGCATCTATAAAAATAAAATGATAAAACAATGAAGTTTTATATTTAAATTTAAAAAGTAGTAAGAAGACACTTAAAAATTGGAAAGGTTTTAATTTTTTTTTTTTTTAACGGACATTCTAGCATCAGTCTCCTTGGTGGGACTCACTTTGTGATCTTAAGGAAAATTATGTAACCTCTCTGAGCCTCAGTTTTCTCTGCTGTAAATTGAGCATTTTAAAAAAGACATTATAGGACAATGTGGAGATTCCTTGAAGAAGAAAATATATAGAATGTCCTTTCTACAGTGACTGTGAATTTGTATCATTACTTTATCAACTTACTAGGGAAATAATGATATATTCCAAAAATGTAAATGTGCTAAATGAGTAACATTAAACTTTTCAGTGCCCCAAAGTAGATATCGGGATTGCATACCTCTGAATTCTTTTCAATAGTATATACACAAAATAAAATAACATTTATTTGACAATAAGATAAACTTATGGTTTTGAATATTTATTATAATGATATCTTCAGCTTTTTTCTCTAATATGTGAGATTATTTTTGTTAAACTGAATGAACCCAAATGTCATCAGGTGTTATTTTGTGTATTTGCATGTGTGTGTTTTGTGTGTACATATATATGTTAAGTCTGTATATATATTCATATATAGGTATATAATCCATTTGTTCTTTCTGTTACGTTTAGGTTTGTTACCATTGTGTGTTAATATGGAGTAAATGAAACTATAAAGAAAGCCTTCTGAAAGGCTCTAGCCTTTTATGTGTCTTTATATCTTTATGTGACATTAGCAACATTGAGAGCCATTACCTAAACATGTTAATTCTTTAAGAGTAGAAAATGATGTAGCCTAATTCAGTCATTTTGTCTTCATTTACTAACTGAAATATTTCAGTAAGAGAAATATCCCATCATTAACTATTTCTTTATTTACAAGTAGTTCTTAGAGAAAAAGCAAAATAAATGTTTTATTCTTTTCAGATTATTTACCAGTTTTTAAAATATGGTTTCCTACTGTACTGCAAGTTATCAGTGGATATATTTTATAATTATGAATGCGTAGACTTAAACATATTTGAAGTGTTTCAATCCCTTAGAGTCATTAACCTTGCGTATGGTCAAATTATCCGTTTTTGGCCATTTGGAAGCCTGTGACAGTTGGCTTCTGAATCCTTTTGACATGACACTGGTAAACATTCATATCTTCCCTGATTTCTGGTATTAAAATTATAAAACACCACCAATGAAATAATCTTACAAAAAATAAAAATAAGTGGAATCTAGATCTATCTGGTCAAGCCACTAAATATATCTACCAATTTAAAGAAAATACAGGGAATGGGGGAATATGTTCAGTGATATCTCATGGTAAGGGAAATCTAGAATGTGGGATAAAACAACTTTTATGGGACAAATATTTTTTATCAAATTTGATTTCATGTAGTGAAAAAGATGACTGGCTCTTCATTAGGAAACAAATTAAAATAACTATGAGATACTATTGCACACCTGTTAACAATGTCTTAAAAAAAAAAAGCTGGACAGTACCAAGTACTGGTGAGGATGTGGAGCAACTGGAAAGCCATACATTCTGCTAAAGGAAATGTAAAACTTCATAGCCATTTTGAAATACAGTTTGACGTTTTCTTAAAACATAAACTTTCTTTGTATAACCCAGTTATCATTATTTACCATGGAGAAATGAAAGCATAGGTTCATATAAAAATTTATAAGAGAGAAGCAAGATGGCGGAGTAGAAGGACACTTGTAGCTCACCCTTTCCCACAAATACACATCTACGGACCCACTCAGCCAACCAGAGCACCTGCCAAACTCCGACAGAACATCACCCTCTTCAAAAGACAAAGACACCAAAATCTGGTAGGAAAAAAGAAAGAAGAAAAAGCAAAACAGTGCGGGACTGGTCCCGCAAGGAGAGAGCAGCAGAGGAGGACTGGAGCTTATTCACTGGGTCTGCCCCCTCCAACAGAGAGGCCAGTGGGACAGAGGGGGAGCCTCCGAGGCTCAAATCTGCCCCAACACCCTTTGACTGACAGAACTGAGTGAAATGGGCACAAAGGGTCCCCGCAACACCCCGCCTGAGATGCCAGCCAGCAGCTGAGGGCTGGACCAGGCTGCTCAAGCTGGGCGGAGGACTAGGGGGGCTGTACTGAGGCAGCCCTGGGGGACTGCAAGGGGCTGCATGCCGTGGCTGGGAGGGGATACGGACTGAAACAACCTCGGTCCCCCATAAATTGCAAAAAAAGCAAAGCAACATGGCTGGTGTGCCCTGTGGGGAGGGGCACCATAGCCTTTGTCTCCTCAGGCCTGCGCCACCATTACTGGTGCTTCTCCTGAGAAGAGAGGCAGGGCACAGCCACAGCCGCCATCTCCTCCAGTGCGCAGCGCCCAGGCGGAGGCAGGGCCGAGACCTGAATCCGAACCCTGAGGCTCTGGAACCTCCTAGTCAGGACTGAGACTTGTTTACAGCCTGAAGCAGATAGGATCTTTCTGCCCTGGTACCTCAGAGAACTTGTGCTGCCAAGACAAACAAGGAGCTGTGAGTTGGCACGGAGCAGGGGCGGGGCCGTTCTGTGGTCTTCCCTGAGCCAGCCTTTGGAGCGCTGACTGGAGGCGGAGTGGGCAGCTGCACAGAGCAGCAGAGCTACTGGCTCCAGGAGAGGGCAGGCAGACACCCGCCTTCCTGGCAGGAATGCAGCACCTGACCACCGTGCTGGGAAGGGGCATGATCCGCCCACCTGCCTCCCAACCCCCTGGAGTGCAGCATCTGACTGCAGCAGTGGGAGGGGGCGTGACCTGCCTGCCCACCGGGTAAGAGCTCAGCTCCAGACCCAGAATTAGGAGGGAGCATGACTTGCTAGCCAACAGCCACTGGGAGCAGCATAGACAAGGGCGCCAACAGAGGGCCTCTGGAAACGGCAAGCTGAGTTCGTGAAACAGGGCAAAGACACAAAGACCTCTCAATAAAAGCATTAAGGGCATACCGTCTCCAGGAGAACTAGATAACTGATACTCCTTAAGCCACAGTACCAGAGAGATATGAGCAATATGAAGAAGCAGAGGAACCACTCCCAATTAAAAGATCAAGAGAAATCCCCTGAAAGCACAATCAAGTAAATAGACATTGATGGCCTACTAGATCAAGATTTCAAAAGACTGATCAAAGTACTGAAGGAACTAAAAGAGATAGTGTTTAAAGATATAAAATATGTCAAAAATGAAATAGAAGCTATAAAGAAGAACCAAGTAGAATTAGTAAACTCATTTGCTGAGATGAGAGCTGACCTAAAAGCTGTGGAAAGCAGACTAGATAATGCAGAGGAATGAAGAAGTGACCTAGAAGACAGAAAGCACCCAATCAGAACAGCTGAGAGAAAAACAAATGAAAACCAATGAAAACAATATAAGGGACCTATGGGATAATATAAAGCATGCCAATCTACGCGTAATAGGTTCCAGAACGAGAAGAAAGAACAAAGGGGATTGAAAAGATATTGGAAGAAATTATGACTGAAAAGTTCCCAAACCTAAAGAAGGAATCAGATATACAAGTACAGGAGGCTCAGAGGGTCCCAAACAGGAAGAACCCAAACAGACCCACACCAAGACATATCATAATCAAGATGGCCAGAGTCAAGGATAAAGAAATGATCCTAAAGGCAGAAAGGGAAAAAAAAAAGAGTGAGTTACAAGGGAACCCCCCCTATAAGGCTCTCAGCTGATTTCTCTACACAAATACTACAGGCCAGAAGGGACTGTCAAGATAAATTCAAAGTCCTGAATGAAAAAAAGATGCAGCTTAGGATACTCTGTCCAGCAAGGCTATCCTTTAAAATAGAAGGAGAGATAAAGAACTTCACAGACAAGCAAAAAGTATAAGAGTTTAGCAACACTAAACCCATGCTAAAAGAAATATTAACAGGTCTACTCTAAATAGAAAAGAAGCAGTATGCTACAAAAATGAGAAACTCATAACTGGAAAGGAGATAACTGTCATGAATTGCAAAAAGAATAAACACAAAATTGTAAAAGAGGACATCTAAATTATTAAGAGTGGGAGAGGGAAGCAAGGAAAGCCACTGTGGACAACAGTATGGAGATTCCTCAAAAGACTAGGAATAGACTTACCATATGACCCAGGAATCCCGCTCCTGGGCATATATCCAAAAGGAACCCTACTTCAAAATGACACCTGTACCCCAATGTTCATAGCAGCACTATTTACAGTAGCCAAGACATGGAAGCAGCCTAAGATGTCCATCAACAGCTGACTGGATAAAGAAGAGGTAGTATATTTATACAATGGAATACTATTCAGCCACAAAACCTGACAACCTAACACCATTTGCAACAACATGGATATTCCTGGAGAATGTCATTTTAAGTGAAGTAAGCCAGAAAGAGAAAGAAAAATACCATATGAGATCACTTATATGAGGAATCTAAAAAAAAGCCAAACCAAAACAAAACATAAATACAAAACAGAAACAGGCTCATAAAGATAGAATACAAACTTGTGATTGCCAAAGGGGCGGGGAGTGGGAAGGGACAGACTAAGGTTTTAAAATGCAGAATAGATAAACAAGATTATACTATATAGCACAGGGAAATATATACAAGATCTTATGGTAGCTCACAGAGAAAAAAATGTGACAATGAATATACGTATGTTCATATATAACTGAAAAATTGTACTCTACACTGGAATTTGACGCAACATTGTAAAATGACTATAACTCAATAAAAAATATTAAAAAATTATATGTGAAAGTTTATCAAGTAGGGAATTCCATGCAATACAACACTTTTCAGCAATAAAAAGGAACTGAGTATTCTGTTGTGTGTATTGATATATACAGTAACATATATGAATCTCAAATGGATTATGCTATGTAAGAGAAACTAGGCTCACAAGACTTCATGTTGTATGATTTCATTCATGTAACATTTGGGGAAAGGTAAAACCATAGAGACAGAAATCACATTAGTAGCTGCCAGTTGTTGGGACAGAGAAGGAATTCGCCATAAAGAATCACAAAGGAAATTTTGGTGGTGATAGATGTATTCTGTAGCTTGACTGTAATGGCTGTTACATGGATGTAGAAGCTGACCACAGTTCCTAGAAATGTGCATTTAAAAAGGTTGAATTTTATTGTAAGTAAATTATACCTCAATAAATCTAACTTAAGAAATATAAAAGGGGAACCTATAGATTGAAAAAAATACTTAAACACAAGACCTCACTGTAATGGGTAGGATTTATTTGGATCTTGATTTTCTGTTAAAGTAAGTTGAGACCATGGGAATAATAAGCACTGATGGGTATTTGATTACATTAAATAATACATACTATTTATAGTAATGAATTAAGATATTATAATTATATTTAAAAAGAGTATGTTAGATATACTTGCTAAAACTTTTACATATCAAATGGTATGATTACTAGAATTTACTTCAAAGAAATCTCACAGTGAAAGAGTAACATGTATAGATGAAATAAGATTGGCTATAGTTGGTAATTATTGAAGCAGGGTGATTAGTATATGAGGTTTCATTGTACTGTTAGCTCCACATTTTAAAATATTTTTGGAAGAGAATTTTCCATAATAAAAATTAAATAATTATGGCTCAGTTTTACAAGTATATGCTTGGTGAATAGATTTTAACAGTACTGAAGGAATATTCTACAATGAGTAAGAATTTATTGCAGAAATTTAAGCATGGTTTAATGATTAAAAATCAATAAAATGTATCACAGGGATTCCAATAAGAAGAAAACACAGAATCCTTACAATAGATGCTAAATGGCAGATGCCAAATAACACACTCCCAATGGCATTTTTAAAAAACTATTAAAAAAAAAAACCCTGCACTTTCTTAACCTAAAGAACTAAAACTCATGGTAAGATATCAAAGCATTGTTTCTCAGAGTGTGGTCCATGACCTTACTGGCATCTGGGAGACATGGAGGTAGTAGTTAAAATAAAGATCTGCTGAATCATGGGCACTACATATTAACCTGCCAGAAGCACTACACCTCAAGTTGATCACCATTTATATATAGTCTCATTGATGTCCTCCCAGTTCCTCCAAATAATCTCTACTCCTGCTCCCTACTCCAGCAACTGAGGACTGGCTTAGTCATAGCTCAGTTAAGTTATACAAAGTATTTTAAAAAAAGTTTTTTCTTATCACATCTTTTTGAAGACCTCCTCATCTTAGGCCAGCCCAAATTGCATTTCCTTTGTGAAATATTCCCAGACTTGCCCTATCAGCCTTAGCCTAACTTAATTGCTGAGCTATTATATATAGTCTTTTAGAATTTAAGAGAAATGTTCTGATCATTTGTTTATATGTCTCTTCAACCAGATTATGAATTACTTTTGGTTAGGAAAAAAGATGCATGGTTTTTATTTTTGCTTTTGCCTCCCTTAGCAGTAAGTATACTAGTGCATACAATAATAATGTAATCTATGCTTTAAAGATAATAGGTTTATTCAAAATGTCCTTTTTTAAAAATTCTTTTCCAAGCATGTATAAGGGTATTTAATAACACAGAAAGAAAATAAAGAAGCCTGCTTTAATAGTTTCTCTTCCTTTAATGTGATATAAAAACTATATATGAAAATGGCAGATAAAGCCATGATGGTTATTTCATGGTTGGTTTGCAAACTGGCCCTGTACTCCTGGAAGGCAAGGAGAGTCTGAACAAAGAGGCAGATCACTTCAGATTGGAGGGTGGTAGGTAAGGAAACTTACTTACCAAGCTGGCCTAGGGCAGCGGTAAGACGAATAGATCTCTGCACTTGCCCATTAGAATCTTGAAGTTTATATAGAGGCCTCAACTGAATCTGGGTTCATTCATGTGTATGTCCAGGTGGTCTCAACCGTGCGTTCCTCTCTCAAGGCTCTCTCCTTGGAACAGCTCCCGCTGTGGGAATGGTGGGCAGAGCATACATTCTAAGGACAGGGGAGGAGCTGGAGAGCCTCCGATTCATTGCTTAGGTCCGTTCGTGGGTCAGCTGGTGGTTACATCCTCCTTATTACCTTCTCTAACATTCATCAGTTTTAAAAGTCAGCTGTTAAAAATGACTTTATCAGTTTTGTTATTCAATTATCCATTTTATTTAACATTGCTAAACACAAATTTCATATTTTAAACTTAATTTGTAAGCACCTCATACATTTTAGAATTACTTAATATCATTATATGCTAATATTTCATGTAGTCAAATAATTTTAAAGTTAGTAATGCAACTTATTAAAGCTAATGCAATGAATAATAATAAGGGAGTTAACATTAATGACTTAAATTACTGATACATTTTACATTAATTGAGAAGTTCATGCAATTTTTTTAATTTATTTAATTCCAGTTGTGTTGCTTGATACAACAACTGTGCTGGGAGAGCTGGGATGGAAAACATATCCATTAAATGGGGTAAGTTTAAATATCTTTCTAAAATTGTCATAGTTGTAGGTTAATTTTAGCATCTATTATAATAGTTAAAGGAACAGTGTATTTTTAGCTGTATTTAGTATGAATTTTAGCATATTACTTAAATCCCACAGGAAATATTAAAATACAATTAGAACTGATAATCAATGGTATAAAAATTCTTTGCTTTCTTCTAAATTAATAATTCTTCCTTAATATATTGTTTATACATTGTAGTATTAGAATAGCTCCCATATGAATATTTTCTTTAGAAATAAAATTTTACGTTCAAGATACTTTTCTTTGTATATATTTATTAAATTTGGTAACCTCAACTTATGCATAAAAAAACTATAGATTGTTGTAAATAGATTTTACAGATACTAACAATTTGGTATTTATTAGAAAGTATGAGTCTACCAAAGCAGTTTGTGTTTTTTGAACTTGGCAAAAAGATACATTATGATTAGCATTTTGTTAGCAGAATGTAGTTGCTTTTGAAAAGATTATAAAGATGTGTAATTTCCAAGGTACACCATTTCAGGTATTAACATCATTTTACCTATGGTTATACTTGACTTTTTATATGTTTTGATATATTTTGTGTCATTTTCACATGACAGTGTATTTCTACATCTTTTTTTTTTCTCATTTCAAGCTAAAATTAAAAGGATGGGTTGTGAAGCTTTTTAGTTTGCTTTTCTCTGTTTAAACAGAATCTTCAGTAATGGAATTGTCAACCTTTTTCAGATACACTTGGGTTAGCTTTTCTTCCTTTTCTTAGAAACTGTGTTTTTCTTATTCATCACATTCTTACTTGATATTGTTTTACATTGCTTTCTTCATTATCCCTACAAATTTAAATCTCAATGGAGAAGTTGACTCAAAACTTTTTTATTTTTTAGAATCATTCAAATATTGCTGTTTGAATTTGAAACAGAAATCAGAACTTTATATCAGAAATTATTCAATAGTTATCATTAAACATGTATATTTTCAACTGAAAGTTCCTATGAAGAGTTCAGTTCTTATGTCTTTGTTTAACCGGCCATTTGTTTCTTTAGATTTGTTTGTTTTATAGACTATGGTTTTATTTTTTCTGAAATTTTTGTTTTATTCTAATAGAGCTCTCCTCAAACCATTTCTGAAAATATACCTTTTAAACTAAGATTATACTTTTCTTTATTATCTTATTTTCATTAAAATGAATAAATATCAGTATCTGTTGAGTGTATTGAGAATGTCACATTTATCACAATTATTTTCAAAAAGTGAGTGAAACTTCTTTTTTGTAATGCCCTTCCAAGATAAATACACATGTCCTTTTCTCAGTATACTAAGTAACTTACAACTAGTTAGGTAGTTTATAAGCCTCACTTTTTCATTTTCTGAAAAAAATGACAAAAATTTTAGTGATCATACTATCACTGACCTTATGTAGTCATAGCCAAAGAATCATGTGAGGAACAGGAGTTGCACCCCTGCTCTAGTGATTTTGTTTGGTTTGATCAGACTGCATTTTCTAAAGCAAACTGGTAACTGGAGACACAGAGACTTACAGAGTTACAAATAAACTTCATTGCTATCATACTTATAATGACTTTGTCATTGGTGTTATGAAACAGGGCTTTTTTCTACTTGTGGTTTACTATAGAGAGAGGGAAGAATTGTCTGAAAAGTGATGCTTACTTACCTCATAGTTTTCTGTTTGCCAGACACCGCACTAAGAATTTTATACTTTATTTTCAAGAAGTACGTCTTAATTCTTTTTCCCTGTTGGAGAAGCCCAGTCTTAAAGATGGCAAGAAACAAAAAATGCCAAGAAGTTATAGGCCAAATAGTGAGTGATGGCCTCCAATTCAAACTAAATTATTTCTGACTCTGAAGCCCAGATACTTACGATGGAACTGCAAACAGAGAGAAGCATTGAAAACTTCCTGAAAATAAATACAATAGAATAAGGTAGAAAATGAAAAGATAGTTAAAATTCATTGAGCGTTTACCGTATGTTAGGCTTTGTTCAAAGCACTTTACTCACGTGAGTCCTAGAAATCAAGTATTCCTTTCATAGAAATTTCAAAGAATTTTCAAAGAAAATTACTTACGTGTGATATTTGCATAATTGATTCAGATTTTTTTTCTCCCTTGTTAAACGTACTGCTGAACTGAGATGTACATGTTGGGCACCAGCCCAAGAATGAGCAAGAGGAAAGAGAAAGAAGATGGGAAGGAGAGTACAGTAGAAAATAAATACAATAGAATAAGGTAGAAAATGAAAAGATAGTTAAAATTCATTGAGCGTTTACCATATGTTAGGCTTTGTTCAAAGCACTTTACTCACGTGAGTCCTAGAAATCAAGTATAATTTTTCCCTATTGAAAGATGTGAAAATTGAGACCTGGGTATGTTAAATAACTTCAGTATGGTCACAGAACTAAGAAGTGATGCAACAGAAACTCTGAGCCATATATAGACTAATCTTCACAGGTAGGGGTGGTTATTTCACAGCTGTGCACTTTTTATTTCTTTTAAGATTCTGCCATGTAAAGATAAAGGGCAATGACCAATAATATAGACTACAGAGAGAAAAATAGCACATGGATTCAGAAATTAAAGAGTAAACTGAATACTCAGCTACCTTGGAATATCACTGATAGAATAGGCTATATTACTTTTAGATTATTCCCCAAATAATAATGTATATATGGCACGTGTTGCCAGTAGGGATACTTGAAAATTGGAGTACATGGACATACTTTGTAATGGATATGGACTAAGCTTCATGAATTAGATAAAACAAAGGTGAATCAAGGGAAATAATAAAATGGATAGATGACATGAGTAAATTTTAAAGAAAACATACAGCTTAAATTTTCTCTTTGAATGCAGAGGATAGATTACTGACAAGAGTAGAGCTTTACTTAATGCTATTTATAGGTAAAACAAGTAAGGAAATGGTAAGGATGAAAAGCTTTGAAAGAAATCTACTAAAAATGGCAAGACTGAAAAGCATCCAGACATCATAATTGGTTAAATAATTTGAAATCTATAGAAGCTGTAAATCGGTTTATAACATTTAAACTACCATTTATGTCTGCATATTAAAATTATATCTATTTGAAATTTTCTAGCTTTTTGAGGGTCTCAGGTTTTTTGAGCCATGCTAATTTGAATTTTAATTAAAGTTGCCTTTTCTCAGAGACACTACTTCAGTTGGTTTTACAAATATGTCATGGAGAGAAAAGACAACTAGGTGATATATTTGGCAATCTTATGATTTAAAGTATATTTGATATTTCTCTGACTAAACTAGTTTCTGTGAATAACTTTAAAATTGATAACATTTTCTTTATGTAAAGAATTGAACTAATAGATATTTTTGAAACCATCTACTGTATAAAATATATGATTTAATAAATTATTTCATAGTGGTTTTTTTTAATTTATTTTTTAACTTAAAATACCCATTCCACCAGTAATATCACACTAATGTAGTTACAGGAGTAGGCATTCATGATGTGCCTGTAAACAAAACCATTACTGGTTATTTAAGTGTAACATAAGTACCTATGGTTAGCAAATATGAGTAGTTTTGAGCAAATGATGTTTTAGTTTTGTAGAAATAAAAGGAAAATATATTTATTTTCTGAAATGCTTTCTTGTTAACTCATTTTTGCCAGTGCAGAAAATACACTTTGTTTTTTTTAAGTCATGTCCAGAATTCAATTCAGTAAACTTTAATTTTATGTTCTTTGTACTCTGTGAAAGTGTTCTAAGAGTTTTTTCCTATGCACAAGGAGTCTTGCAGTTTAGAGATAATTCTACACAATCATCAGACCAAAGAGAATGTCTTCAGGAAATTTTGAGTAATGTTTTGTGAAAGAATAATAATGAGAGGGATCAGTTCTGTTCAAGGAAAAGTGGTAGTAGGATGTGATACATCAGCTCTTTCTTGTAAACTGAAGAAATCACTTATGGGCTGGAAGAGAGGATAGAAAGCACCTGTTAGGCAAAGAGAATGGCATGAGGACACGCACAGAATTTTTAAATGTGTGCATTATGTTTTAGGAATGCTGAGAATCATTTGTGTGGCTAGAGTGAAGGGCTGTGGTGGGAAATAAGGCTATGATGATAGACTAAGCTGTATTGTAGAAGACTTAGAATTTCAATGTATTAGTTGATTTAGATAGTGTATATCTCAGCCCCAGTAAGTAGAAGTAAAGGTAAAAACTTTCCAGATTTACTTAAACACACAATAAAAAAAAATTATTGAAGATTTCTTTTATTTAAGGCAATAATATAAATCCTTGGTAATGAAAGACACCTTAGAAAATCATTAAGAAAAAATGTTCAAAATGTAGGTGTTATTACTGGTATGTGGAAAACAGAGTGAAATTGAATAACTATATGTATATAGAAGTTGGAGCTTGGTTTTATAAAAGAATGAATACCTCAGAGAATTTGGGAACCCATAGTTGTAATTCTTAATTCTGTGCTCTCACTGTCTAATGCCAAGAATTTTATGTCTACATAATTCAAAGCTCTTAAGAACTTTATCCTGTGTTTGTCCCTTCCATCCTTTATCTGTCAAACATACTACACTAAGGTCATAAAATTATGATGACCTGGTAGAGTAGCTAACACAGTGCCATGATAATCAATGAAAGAGTGCTGCATGAATAAAAACTTGTGCATAGCACTATAGAAGTTAAGTGAATACTGAAGAAGTGTTTTCAGAAACATTTAAGTATAGGCATGTGCCCTGGATTTTCTGTTTGCTAAGTACTGAATCTTACTATGTAAACCTGAAGGACCTATTTGAGTTTTGAAAATCTCTAGAGAAGAAGGCAGCTAGTCTTTAAGAAGTCGTGCCATTGTAATGCTAATGAGAAAAACACAGAAACACAAAAGACACTGCTCATGCAATAACTTTGTACAAAAGTAGCAATTAAAAAATGCATGTGTATCTCCTGAGTTTGTTCTCTTAATCTGAAAATGTATGAAAGAAAAATCATATAAATTTTCTTGCCACATTAACTCTCATGTTTACTCCTTTCCTTTCATATTTTATTTACTCAGGTTATTTTAGCCAATATATAACATTTTAGATGAAAGAGAATACAATAAAAGGGCCTGTAAATTAAATTTGATATTCAAAATCCTTAATACTCATTACAGAAGGGGTCCCTCTCATTCAGTGCCAAACAGCAGTGGGGGTTTGTCATACTGGGGAATCTTGGCTCAATGTTAACTAATAAAAAGTGACTGCTACTAAACAGAAAAATGAAAAGCTTTTTAGAATATAAAAAGTGGACTTCATGATTAAAAACTTACATTATTTCAGTCACCCAAGTCCAGGAAGCACAGAGAGTTCCACACAGGATCGACCCAAAGAGGAACACACCAAGGCACATAGTAATCAAATTGACAAAAATTAAGGATAAGGAGAAAATATTAAAGTTAGCAAGAGAAAAGCAACAAATAACATACGAGGGAACTCCCATAAGGTTATCAGCTGATTTTTCAGCAGAAACTCTACAGGTCAGAAGGGAGTGGCACGGTACATTTAAAGTAATGAAAGGGAAAAACTCAACAACCAAGAATACTCTATCCAGCAAGGGCTCTTGTTCAGATTTGATGGAGAAATCAAAAGTTTCACAGATAAACAAAAGCTGACAGATTTCAGCACCACCAAACCAGCTTTACAATAAATGTTAAAGGACCTTCTCTAGTCATCGAACTATAAGAAAAGAGAACAAAAAGAAGAAAGAGAAAAACTTACATTGTTCTACTTTGAGATTTAGTACTTATACTACTTCTTAAAATGTAACTACTTAAAATACTTATACTTAAAATGTATACTACTATACTTCTTAAAATGTAATAATCACATTTTTTTAAGATTTTGGTACTATAATTGAAAAAATAAGTGACTTATTTGAGTGGCCACAAAACCTGATAGTTAAAGCATAGCTTTTCATAATAATAGAAATTCCATGTTATTTAATATATACCTAAAATTGTACATAATTAATATTGATGGAAATAACTTGATTTTTAAGTACTCCATCAACTCACATGAAATAGTTTCACCATTTATTTTTATTCACAGTAGTATGTTTAACAAGAAAATGAAAGATTTGCTTGTTCTGGATATTTTTCCCCCACTCTCCTCTTTTGGCTGCTACTGTATACATAGTAGATCAGATCTATGTTACAAAGTTGTAGTGGACTCAGATATAAGCATCCCAGTATTCAAAATCAAACTTTCAACAGTGAAGTATGCTTTAACAAAAAAAAATTAAGAGAAAACTGAATGTCAGTGGGAAAGAAGTGCTATTGTATAATGAGTTACATCTTACTAGAGATTGGAAAACTTTGTGTTTCTTAGATGCCAAATATTGGTTTCAAATATATATTATATGTATTTTGCAAATGTTGTAACTTAGTGATCATTAGAGTTTGAACAACTTAAGATAAGATATGTAATCCTATCTGGTTTTCAATAATGCAGGATAATTTAAGATATGTGATCTTATCTCTTAAGCATAGTGAATTGGTATTAGGACGTTTACCCTGAGATAGTTAGGAAAATAGAGATTCAAGTCATTCATGCCTAAATAAAAGCTATGAGGGAACCTAGCAGTTCAGTTACTAATTATTCTTACAATGAAAAAAAAATAATGATTTTTATAATAAAACAGGGTTGTATTACAATTCAGCTGTGTAGAAAGTTACCTTTATTCCATTAGCAAGAGTTCATCAATTCCTAATATTGTTCCAAAGTTGAAAAATCAAAGATAGAGTGTATTTATGATAGAGAATGGAATACCTACAAATAGTTAATATCTATATTTTACGGTAAGAACCAATTTATAATTGTAGCAGATTTTAGTACCACATTTTTGTTCATTTTATAGTACATTGAAATTATCCAAAACTATAGATATCTGTTTGAATTCTGAAAATATAAATTTTAATGACAGTTTCAGTTTAAAATGAATGTGTCAGTTATTCTTTCCAAAACTGATACCTACATAGTTTTTTTTTTCTGAGAAACTTCACAACATATGTAGTAGTTTTCTAAATATCCATCATATTAGTTTCAGTCATATTATTTCACATTTAAAAGAAATTTCTTTCAGTCATATCCTTCAACTCAGAGATTCTTTTCTCAGAAGGAGCCCATCAAAACCATTCTTCATTTCCCTTATACCGTTTTGATCTCTAGCATTTCTTTTTGATCCATTCTTAGAATTTCCATCTCTCTGCTTACGTTATCCATCTAGTCTTACATGTTGTGTACATTATCCATTAAAGCCCCGAGCATATTATCCATGATTTTAAAAAATTCCTGCTCTGGTAATCCCAACATTCCTGCCATATTGGACTCTGGTTTTGATGCTCTTCAGCCTCTTCAAACAGTGTTTTTTTGCCTTTTAGTACATCTTGTAATTTTTTTTTATTGAAAAGTAGATGTAATGTATGGGTAATAAGAACTGAGGTATATAGGCCTGTAGTAATGTGGTAAGATATTAGGGGCAGGGAAAGTAGTCTATAGGCTCATAATTAAGCCTCAGTCTTTTGGTGGGTCTGTGCTCCTGGACTGTCAGCTTCACCCAGACTTCTCAGTTTTCTTTTCCCCTGTTAGATGGGACAGGATGGCTAGGAGGAGTTGAAGTAGGGTGTCCCCCTACATGGAAGACTAGAGCTGGCTGGAGCTGGGAATTTTCCTTCCCTCAAGTAGGTTAGGCTCTGGTAAAACCCCCAGAAGGTGAGGTTCTGCTAAAATACTTTTCCCTGAAGGCAAGCCTTGTTAAGAAGAATCAGATGCTCTGGCACATTTCACAGAAGTTCCTTTCATTTTCAAATGTCATCAACATTATATAATTGGTTGAAACATTTGCTTAAAGAGTTTCACAAATTATGATTTTCCCTTAATTTTCTCTGCCTTCTGTTTTTAATGCATGAGCTGTCCGAATTTTTCAATTTCTCTTCACTTCAATCACTGTTGGTATCAGTTGGCTTTATTTTCAAATCCTTTTAATCTAAAAAATAAATCAAGCTTTTATGCCTTTGATTATATGACATTACTGCTGTTATTTTTTATGAATCAATAAGGGGAGACTTCAGAGTTTTCCTTGGTGTGCAGGCTCAGTAAGTAGACCATGACACTCCCAGGAGCTTGTAGAAATTGGGTTCCACATACCTTGGCTTCATAGGAAACCTAATGTAAATTTCTGCCCCCAAATATTCAAATTATTAATGTGATGGGTCTGCAGTAAGAACTGTGCTTAAGCATTTAATTTATTTTTTCATTTAACCCTAATAATATCGATGTGAAATAAATATTATTAGCACCATTTTATAGATGAAAAAGCTGAACCTGAGAAAAATTAGATCACCTGCCCAAGTTTGTGGTGACATTTAGCTGGTACTAAAACCAAGGTCATCTCATTCCCAAAGCCAGGATGGTTAACCACTCAATGTACCATGAATCGATTTTCAACACTGTGACTGATGTTGTGGAGAGTATAGAATAATCTATAAGGTTGCTCAAGTGCAGTCTTAATCTAGTTACAATGTTGTTACAATGAACAGGTGTCAAAAGGTATGTGGTTATTGAAAAATGCTAAAAAAAAAAGATTAATGTGTCTTTGATGACAAAAGTCTATCCCAAAGCTAAGGACGGTTAATAATTATTAAGTACAGTTGTTTAGTTAGTGGCATAAAAGTATTTGATACACATTTAGATTGTTTCGATGTTTTTCCACTTAGGAAAGAACTAATGAAATATTCTTCGGTGTTTTTCTTCTGAGTTTATTCTTTTGTGTCTCATTTTAAATAACTAGGTCCTTATGCACGTCTGTTATTCACTGTCAGCTAAATAAGGGTAAAACATGAAATAGTTCAATCCAAAACTGAAAAAAAAACCCTTTTAGAAATGAATATATTAGAAATGTTAGAAAAATTAGAGAACAAAATTAAGAGTAATGTTAGAGCTTGTCATTTCCACACAGTCTTCTAAGCAAATTGACCAAGAGGCTTATTGAGGGATTTCTAATATGGTTAGTGTTAGGATGCCGTACTTCCTCAACCATAGTTTATTGAGACAAAAGTGGGCATTTGAAAGATATCCAATTAATTGGCTAGTCAGCTACCTGGCACCTGTCACGTGTGATTTCCATAAATGGCCAAATCAGTCAGATTCCTTTTTAGGGCTTTAGGAGTTCTAAGTTCAGAGACAAAAGGAAACAGCTGTCAGAAACTTCTGCCATAAAGACAGGCTAAAGGATACATGGAAAAGGAGAGCAGAGGGACCGTGGTTAAAAAAAAAAAAATCATGTGCAAGTAAAAGTTTTAAGAGAACAGGAAAACAAACAACAAACAGCAGGTGAAGGACAACCAGCCAGTAAGTAGAGGAGAATGGAGAATAGCACATACAGAGAAAAGGCCATGAGAAAATAAAGAGCAGGGTATTGGGCACTTCTAAAGTTGACCAGTTTGCTGTTAAATCTCAAGCTCCAGCTCTTTAATATTCCTAAAATGAATTCCCTTTGTGTAAACTACCAAACTGGGAAAGCAGATTGTAAACCTGATGATGATGATGACGAAGACTACAATGGTGATGGCAGAAAAAAGAGACGGCACTGTATTGAGTTCGACCAGGAAACGTGAAAAGCTGTGGAAAGTAGAATTCCTTGAGAAGGAGAATGCAGGAACGTGAATCACCCAGAGCTGTAGGCCTTCTTTTCTCATCTCTTGCATGAGTAAACGACCTCCCCTGCAGGCAGGCAGTCGGGGAAACGGGAAACAGGTGAATGAATATGCATAGTTTAGTAGAGTCCATAAATGTTTAAATATTAATACCTGAACAGCTATGATATGTGGCACGTCTCTACACTGTCTCAAAATATTCCTTCCTGTATAGCAACCTGTGCAAATAAGTAAGTAAATGGGTTTCTGCCTTATTTTTCACCGATTGAAAGAACATGTTTTGGATATTGATGAAATTATTTCTGACATAAGAAAGAGGAGTAAGAAGAAAGCAGGTAACTATGATTTAGGAAATCAAATGTGAAGTATTTACTGACATCGGTGAGTCTGTAATTAACTTCATATTCTGTGGACAACTGAAAAATAAGTATGTTTGCAAATCATTTTTCATTGTCTGCTGTTCTTTAATGTTAGTCTTGATGGTGTCTTCTCTAAGAAGATCTATTTTTAAAGATATGGATCACTTTAAGCCAATTACCCTTGATACACATAATATAGTCTTTTCTTTATTCTCTCTCTTTTTTTTTTTACATTGTTATTTATAAAATATTAACTTTTGGTCTCCTTCATCCAAGAGAAGTTTCCAGTTGTCCTTTTAAAATGAACTCCCATACTGTATAATCTAAGCTAAGATTCAGTTTTATCAGAAAATTCTTATTGTAACCAGAGTCATTCAAAATATGTATAAGCCATTTCATTTATAAATGAGAAAGTCTGTATCTAAATCCAGAGCAGACGCATACAAATGTTATATTCTCTCATGACACCATTAAGGATTATTTGTGAAATAATTAACAACTAGATGAACTATATAGTAGGCCAAATACTTTTGTAAATTTTTTTGTATTGACTCACTCTTATCCCTACAACCAGTCAGCAAGTCCTGTTGACTCTATCACTTAAAGCTCTTTAAAATCGGTCTTTATCATCATGATATCAATTTGGCTCCTCATCATTCTTCTCCAAATTACCATGCTTATGTTTTAAATTATCCACTTCCTTTGGGTCCTTCTCTGGCCCCTTCCACCAAACTTTCTAACCCATCCTTCATCTAGTTGCCGAAACTTAACTTCCATACTGAAGACCTAATCATGTCCCTACCCTTCTTGACCCCTGCTTCCCTTACCTACCGTTTAACCTGTGGCCCAGAGCTGCCTCTTCATTTTTACCTTCAGCCAGTCTATCTTCCAGCTTTTTCTGAAGAGACTTGTAGTTTCTTCCCTGTAATTTGCTTTCTCTTGTCTCTGCTGTTGAGTTTATCTGGAAAGTTCTCTTTCCAACCCCTACCTTCTCTGGCTTTCTCCTATCTTTTTTTTTTTTTTTAAGGCAAACATTTTCCATCTTTTCTGAGAAGACATACTGTCAAAGGCTGAATTAGGAAACTCTTTGGAAACACCAGGAACCTCAATGTATATCACAGTGTTTATCTCACAATATTTAAATGTCTGTCTTACAAGATTATAAACTGTTGCAGGTATGGATTGGATGTGTCACTATATCCGAGTTAGTGACTGTCATATGACAGATGTGCAGTAATAGTTGGTTGAATAGCTAAGTATATGTACAAGTTAAAAATTATTTTACGTGCATATTGGTTAAAGACTATATTTTGCAACTCTCATTGGAGCTGGGAAAGTTATTAACTTTGAGCCGAATCAGCTGTGACAAAAAGACTTAACAGTTGTGAAAATTGAACTCTGTTCTTATTCAGCATTGGTTTTGAGAACAGGTAGAAAAGTTTATATATTTACTCTCAATTTTGTATTTTAGACAGAGCATTCATTTTCTCCTTACCAGTTTTCTCATTCAATTTGAAGTTGAAATGTGGGTGGGAAAGATAACTATCTAAGAAATAAAAAGACTATAAAAGAGCTTATAAGCTATCTAAGCAACACCAATCAAGGCATAATATACTTTCAAAGAATTAATGACCAGTTTAGAGCAGTTGATGATCTGAATCACATCTGGGAAATATTAACCCCAGATGGTTATTAGTACTGCACCTTATTATTAAGATGAAAATGAAAAATAGAGCATATGGATTTTTAATGGTTGATAGATGGACTGCAAATTTTAGAGAATTTATACTAACCAGTCAAGCTTTCAAAAAGCATAGGTCAGCATTAAATGTTAAATAGGTTTTGTACTCTGTATTCCATGCAATTAGTATTTTGAACTAATGTACCATAGTAAGCAAAATAGGTTCTTAAAATGGCTTGACTTTGTTTTATTTTAGCAAAAAAAAACCTGTTGTACTCATAAATGTAATGCCTAACTTAGTCTTTATCTCTCCCATAATTAGGTAGGTAGTAGTGTATACCAAAATACTTCAGTGAAATTTTAAAAGTTTTTCAAATAATTACGTATATCAATGATTTAAAATACATTATATAGGCACACACACACACACATATATGCATTCTGCAGACCACATTTGGAGAGGTAAAATTAGATCTGTAATGTTGATTTAGATAGCTCAATTTAACAATGATATTCATTTAATCAAATTATCTGCTTACCTTAAATGTAGTGTTTTCTGATGCACACTAGAAGTATTTTTTCATGGTTCCTGTTAAAAATTGCTCTAAGAAATGCCCACATTATAAATCTTAAAGAAGTAGATACAGCTAACATATTATGTTTTTTATTCTTTCTATTTTAAATACTATGTTAATTATCTGGATAACCATAAGTCCTGGTTTGCCTGGAATAGTCCTCATTTATTTTTGTTGTCCTAGAATAATTAATTGTATCCCATTTATTTTTAAGTGTCCTTGTTTGGATGAGAAATTGTATAGTCACTATGATGTCAGTTCAGGTATTGTTAACTGGATTACCAATAAACCCCAAATATGTGATAATTCAAACAGAAGAGAATATTATTCTCACTTTTGTAATAGTTTAAAGTGAGTTTTCCCAGTTGTCAGAAATTCCTCCTCTTCCTTCCATGGAAAGGATAATCCTCCTTCATAAAAAATGTGTAAGTGGTACACAGTACTTATATTTTAATGGCTACAACCCATTCACATTACTGCACCTAACTACAAGGGAGGCAGAAAATTTAAGTTATACTGGGGAAGAAGAAGAAATGATTTTAGCTGAATGGGCTAAATTACTAGTTGTCATCCAATATCCATTCTCTTTTTTTGTTCTCATTAATAGAACTTTGATTTTGAGGAACTGATATGTCAAACTAAAAACTCCTATAGTTTCTTACGCATTTTGGAGCTAGTTGTGACCAAAACACTATTCTAGCCAGTGATATATAAATGGAGATATTTTGTGCAGTTTCCAGGAAAGCTACTTAAAATGAGCTCTTTCAACTAGAAGTCAACCTTTTTGACTAATGCATTCCCCTTTCATTGTCTAGAATGCAGATGTGATGTCTAGAGCTTCAGCAGACATCTTGGATCCTAAGCTAAATTTGAGGATGAGATCACATGCTAGGATGGTAGAGTGCATATTATACAACCATTAAAATTGTATCTGTGCTATAGACTTAAATTACAGTAGAACATTGCCCTGTACAATATTAAGTGAAAAAAAGAGCAAAACATGTCTAATCTTTATTTTTTTAATGTGTATGCTAGAACAACATGAAAGGAAATAAAACCACTTATTAAGAAGTTTTCCTCTAGGTCATGAGAGTATATGGTGATTTGGGTTTTTGTTCATATTTTCTATTTTTAAAAAGTCTCTACAATAGGAATATATTTATCTTAATATTAAAATTAAACATTTACTAATATGTATTTTATTTATTTATGTTCTAATATAGATTTTCTTAATTTATAAATACTGTGTCATTTTGAAAGGATTTAGTGTGATTTAGTGTTGTTACTTCCCAACAATCAAATGTTAATAGAAAATGACTTCAAGATGCCTCTGGAATCCAGAGTTTTATATATAAAATTAATATAGATTAGATATATGTAAGAAAAATACCTCAAAAGCCTATTACATGCTTCCTGAAATTAGAAAGAAGAATAAGCTGAATTTGGTTTTATTAGATACTAAGAGATGTCACCTAAAATTGATACAAAAATTAAGAAAGATTGTCTTAATTCAAATGGTAGAAATTGTGATTCAGAGAGAAAAGATTTGTCACTATTTATTCAATAGAGTCATTAATTTGTCTTTTCATCTATTTATCCATCCATCCAGCAACTATTCATTAAAAGCCTATGTTCTTGGCTGTTAAGACTGAAATAATTGGCAAAGATGTGGTCCTTGTCCTTAAAACCAGTGGTGGCAGATAGACAACAATTAAATAATCTTATAATACAGTAAATGTAAAATTGCAAATGTGGTAAGCATAAGTTTTATGAAGGAGAGATGCTACTGGACTTTAAAGGGATTTAATCTTGTCAGGAAAATTTTAAAAAAAGGAATTCTCTAAGTCAGTATACAGGGGAGATAAGGAATAAGTATGTGCTTGGAGCAGAAAAGAAGGAAAGAAATCACTTCTTAGGAAGTGGAAACAGAATTTGCAAGATGCATGAGATGAAATGAATGGAGGGCCCTATGATTGGAGATCAGAGAGAGAGAGAAAGAGAGGGAGACTGAGGGAGATAGAAAGAGGTGTCAAACAAAAAGATAAGAACAAGAGGTAGGTCAAGCAAGAAGAGACAGAAAGTGAAAAGAAGTCAGCACATTTACAAGCAAGGCCTTGCAGACCATGGTAAAGTATGTTATTATCCCAATCTCAGTCTAAATTTATTAGAGGGTAGTATGCAGACTTGCATTTTGAAATTATCCTTGTTGAATATAGGCAGAATAGTTAGAAAGCCTCAACACAGGGACAGAGTCTTAATGGGCTAGTTTCAGAGCAGTTATGTGTAGATGGCAGCAGAAGCTGACATCATCTAATGCCATTAAATGTTATCATGTATGTCCTGGTTTTAATTTGTCTCTCTAGACGTATAAAAGTGTGTATCATTCCAACGTGGTTTCCCCTCTCCAAAACAGTTTTATATGATGGTTTCCAGTGGCTTTTTAAGGTTTAAAATCTCTAAGCACTGAGTTACAATTTTTTACCAGAGTAGGAGTAAAATTTGAATGGTGAAAAACATACGACGAGAACATTCACAGATGTTGTCTACCTTATTACTAGTTTATTCTCAGTATTTAACATTAATTCTACCACAGATTACAGTCAATAAATATTAGTTTATTAAGTGAAAAACTGAATAAACTGACTCATTATTTTTGAGTAAGTGCTAGTATCTTTGTAGAAAAATATACTTCATAAATTTTCACTCACAGCGCACCTAATATGTTATTAGCATTGTCCTTAATTTAATTCTTATATATTTTCTATTCTCGGTTTTAAGGTCTTGTAGGACTGTGTTTTTACCGCTTAACTGATATTCAGAAAAGCAGATAATACTTTTCTCAGATGAAAACTATGAATATTGCACTTGAAGTATACTGTTTACATTTCAGTTTTAATCAATTACTTGATTAAAGATCCATTTACAGCATTTTGCCTTTGTAGAAGAAATGAGGACAAAGATCAGTGAACTTAATACTTGATACAAGGTCAATAAACAGAAATCAATTTTATATCTGTATACTAGCAACAAACAAAAAACTAAAAAAATTAGAAGTATCACTTTTCATATCAAAAATCACAAGCACTTAGAAATAAGCAAAAACACTTTGCATTGGAAACTGCAGATAGTCTTTAGAGAAAGAATTACAGAAATGGAAAGTATATATCATGGATTGGACAAATCACTATTAGATTGTAGTGAATTCGCCCCAAGTACCTTACAGGTTTAGTGAATTAAATCCTGATAAATACCTCATCTAGTTTTCTTAGTTTTTTTTCCCCTTTTAAAAACTTGAGGTAACATTGACAAAACATAAAATTAACCATTTTAAAGTGAATGATTCAGTGACATTTAGTATATTCACAGCATTCTGGAACCAGCACTTCTGTCTAGTTCCAAAACATTTTCATTGTCCCAAAAGAAAGCCTGTACCTGTTAAGCAGTTCCTCCCTATTCTCTTTCCTCCATTCCCTGGCAGGGAACAATCTTTTTGTTTCTGTGAATTTACATATTCTGGGTATTTCATATACATGGAATCATACCTTTTATATCTGGCTTCTTTCACTTAGCATAATTTTCTGAATTTTATTCATGGGTTTCACCCACAAAACATGTACTAATACTTCATTCCTTTTTATGGCTGAATAATATTCCATTGTATGTATATGCCTCATTTTGTTTATGCATTCATTCATTGGTGGACACTTGGGCTGCTTCCACCATTTAGTTATCATTAATAGTGCTACTATGTTTATAGCTGTATTTGTTTTAGTACCTGTTTTTAATTATTTGGGCTATATACTTAGTTGTGGAATTTCTGGTTCATATGGTAATGGTATGTCTATCAAACTGTTTTCCACGGGGGATGAATCATTTTACATTCTTGGAGCTCTTGATGTGAAAGATAAAATTGTAAAAGCTTTGAAAAGAAAATCTTCATGAGCTTTGAGTAGGCAAATATTTATTAAACATGACCCAAAATATGATAAACAAACATAATCATGTAAATTGATCAGTATTAATATTAAGAACTTTTGTCTGTTGGAAGAAACCATTAAGGATTGGGAAAGGCAACTCACAGAATAGAAGAAGATATTTGCAATACAGTCATCTAACTGAAATATATCCAGCATATATTAAAAAACACCTCCCAAAAACCAATGAGAAGAACACAGATGATACAGTAGAAAAATGGACAAAAGAATTGAAAGGGCATTAAAGAAAGAAGATGGCAAAATACTCAATACACATATGAAAAGGAGCTCAGTTTCTTTGAAGTGTATTAAAAAATAAAATTTGAGATGGATAGAAGGATTGATAGGCAATTTTCAAAAAAGTATAGTTGAATGTTAATTATAGTATCTAAGTGATGGATATAGATACTCATAAAATGCTTGAATTTTTAAAAATGTTCATTGTTATAATAGAAATGAAGTAAGAATAAAAACAGAATGAGTTTTTAATGTACTCCTAACAGGATGGCTAAAATGAATAAAAATATATCAGGATTTGGAAAGGATTTGGAGCAAGCGGAGCTCTCATACACTACTAGTGATTGTACAGATTGGTATAACTTCTTTGGAGAATTGTTCAGCGGTGTTTACTAAATGTTATTAGCATGTGCATTTCCTACAACCCAACAGTTCTACCTCTAGATGTGAGTGCAGTGGAACTGTGTAACATGTTCACCCAAAGACATGGATGAACATGAATGTCAATCAAGAGGAAAATAGATAAATAGTGGTCTAGTCACAAAATACAATACTACAAAGCAATGACAGTGAGCAAACTATGTCTTCGTGCAGTAGTATGGCTGAATCTCACAAATACAATGTTGAACAAAAGAAAGTAGAAATCAAGGAGTACATACCGTGTGATTCAATGTGTGCAGGATTCAAAACAGGCAAAGTTAACCTGTAATGTCAGAAGTCAGGATAGTAGTGAGTGGGGAAAAGGCAGAAGGGCTTTTAAGATGCTCAAAAGTGTTCTATTTTTGAGTTGACCGATGACCACATGGGTCTATTCACTTTGTGAAAAATTCATTGATCTGTACACTTAGTCATACAGTTGATTCTGCTCCCTGGAAGAAACTCCTTTGTTTGTTTTGTTCTGTGACCCCTGGTTCTACCCTTGAGAAAGTTTTTTCTCATCCATAACCACAACTGAGATGAGTCTTAGGAGGGGAATTATTCTTGTGAGGTGCACAGGTTTCATGGTCTACTGGTGTAGTTTTGGAGGCCTAGAGATTGCATTAAGAGCTGAAAAGAATTGCTCACTGCAGGTATATCATTTATTTGAAAATGTTTTCTTAAAAGCACTTAATAGGCTTAGGTCATTTTCTCCTTTGAGTAGCTATTGCCAGTGATTTCATATAGATGGCACATCACAGAAAGAGGAATATTCACACACACACACACTCACTCACTCACTCACTCACTCCCCTCTGGGCTTTGGCCCAAATCCATTCTTACAGTGCATTTGCCAGAGCTCACCACATGACCTTGGCTAATTTTATTGGGAGTCCGATGTGTAGGGAAGCTCAAGGAATAACTGGCGAGCATTACTGTCTCTGTAACATCCTTTTGTTCACAGAATTCACTTTTAATTTGAGGATTCATGAGGTTTTTTTAGTTTTTTTCCTCTCTTCAAGAAAATTCACAACTATTATCTTCTCATGTATTCCGTTTTCTTTTGTCATAAGATAAATATTGGAACTTTTCAGCTGGTTCCCTGTATTTCTTAGTAGTTCTTTCATAATTTAAAATCACTTTCTCTCCTTGTAGGTAAATCAGTATAAGTTATTACTATTATATTTCAATGTATATTCCAACATATTAATCATTATTGTCCATTCTAGTGTTTGGCCTGTCTCCTAATTTCATACCAGTTAATACATATGTGTGAGTTTCTGCATATTTCTGATTGTTTCTTTTTTGCTGTTCTCTCCTTTTACTTCATTTCACTCTGCTTTTGCCTCCCCCACCTTTATTTTTTACTCTTTTTTATAGTGGAAGTTATTCCAGCATTTATATATTTGACATCTTAAATATATTTATGAATCTTTTCAGACTGCATTGTGAAATTACTTTCATTCATGTGTACTTTGTGTTATTATTGGTTTCATTGGCTCATTTCCATAACATTTCATTTCTTCAGCTTGGTGCAATTCTTTGTTACTAAACTAGGCCTGCAAATTGCTCAGCAGCCATATTTGTTTGTTTTAAGCTTCCTTTCATGTGCTGACGTAGGCAGTGAGATGGAGAAAAAGTCATGCTCCATGTGGTAAGCCTGGCCCTTGTGTTCAGTCTCACGTGAATGATTTTTGTCCTTTGCCCTGCCTGAAGAGTTAAAACTACTAAGCACCAATACTTGCTTTCAGACAAAGGTCTCAGCAGGTCAGTGGCTTCAGGTCTCCTCATTGCTTTGCATTTGTGATCGGTTTTTTTCCCAAGAGTTCTTGTTTTTATCCTGGCTATGTAATTTTTAATTTTTATTTTCTAATTTTCCATTTTGTTTATCACTTCTCTAGGTTTAACAGTAAAATGTTACTAAAGCAAGGAATTGTAATATCGCCTTGACTTGAAATTCAGCATAACAAAAATTAAGACACTATCCAAACACTTACCTGTTGGGATAAAGGACCTTTTATACACTTGTTAGTTTTTATAAATGTTTCATTTACCTATTAAGACTGAATAGTTTTTAAGTGCAAGTCATCTATTTAAAATTTTAGAACCAGACTTTGGAAAAAGGCATTCAAGATTATATTTTTTAAAAAACGTGAACGGCATTTCTGTCCTTTATCCTACTAGTAATTTAAAAACTACCACAAAATTAAAATAGCTATTTCCCATTATCTAATCTGCTGTCAAGCAGATCTTGATAGGTGCTAGCACCAGACCACCCTGGTTAAAGATAGAGGGCAAGCTACCCTTTTCCTCTGGTTCTTTGGATTTACACCTGGGAATCTAAGAGGATGTTACTCAGTCAAAAGATACTCTTCTGTTCTCTTCTGGATTGGCTTTTCTGTTCAGAGGCTCACTCTCCATTTAGAAAAGCAGTCGTCAATATAGGCTCGTCTGCAGACTATTCCCTCTCCATAAAACTAAATGTGTCATTTGTTCCTGAGCAGATGTTAACAAATATAATCAGAAATTCTAATGTAGCTGCATGTGTAGAGAGAGCAGCAAAATAAAGGGAAGCATGCTAACTAAAATTAAAGTGTAGTTCAGTGACTTCCTTTGTGAAAGAATTTTTCCAGATGGATTCCAGAATTCATAAATATCTTGTGAGTGTCTGATTGACAATGCGAGTGATGTTACAGAAATCTTCACAGCAAGTTTTGGCTTCTCATTGTCTGTGATTTGGTAGTTTCTCCATTTGCCCCTGGAAAGTATAGTATGAAGGATTGAACTAGTTTACATTGGTGAACTAGCCATTGCTGCACTTAGTGCCAGACAATTCTCAAGACAAAATGTTTTATCCCTCAATACATAATATTTAAATTCCAAAACCTTAAGACTTCAAAGCCTAAAAATAAGTGGAAAGAAAACTATTGATTTTGTAATGTTTTACATTACTTCAGTTTTAAGAAATACTGTTACAGTTACCTGTTTTGGAGTAAATATTGCTAAAGAAAAAAAAACCTATTGAAACTAATGCTACATAATTGAAATTTAATCCTTAACTAAGACAATGCCCAGAAACAAAGTGAAGCTTTTAGGTATGTTACTGTTTTATGATCGTTATCCAAACTTTTTAATATTAAAACAATGAACTCTGCCTGTATAATTATTTAATATTTGTAATGTGACTTAAATATTGTTATTGGGAGCCATGCTAAGGGTAAGATATAGAATTTTACTGAAACGGGATACACATAGCTGATGGAAGAAATCTGTCATAGCCTGAACAATAGCGATGGATGGTTTGACAGCCTCAGCAGTACCTTCCTACCTTCTCATTTTCACTACCACAGGGGAGTCAGAGTAATCATTCAAAGTTTCAGTGGACTCTTCTATTCACAGTGTTTTCTCATTTGTAAATTACTTAAAGAATTTAAATGACCAATGATTATTTATACATGAAAAAAATGTAATGTGTAGATAATTTAAGTAACCAGTTATGACTAGTAAAAAGTACAACGTAATCAAGAATTACATGTAATATTATACATTATATAATATACTAGTTGCTAGGGGTGCTGTGATAAATTTGCACAAACTGGTGGCTTCAAAGAATAGCAGTTTATTCTCTCACAGTCCTGGAAGTTGGAAGTGTTAAGTCAAAGCAGTGGCAGTGTCAAGCTCCCTCTGAAGGCTCTAGGAAAGAGTCCTTCCTTGCATCTTCTAAGCTTCTGGTGTTTGCCAGCAATCCTTGGCATCCCTTGGCTTGTGGCTGCATCACCCCACTTTATGCCTCCATCTTCACATGGTTGTCCTCCCTCTGTATATGTCTGTATCTTCTTAAAAGGACACCAGGTATTGAATTTAGGCTCTACCCTAATTCATTATGACATTATCTCAACTTGATTACATTTATTTCAGATGAGGTTTCACATTTAGAGGTTCTAGATGAGCATGGAGTGTGTGGGCACTTTTCAACCCACTACAGGTCAATACTGTTGTTTAGTGTCTGTTTCTTTCTTCAGGGTTAACATCTGATGTTTGAGTATCTCATCAAGTACACTCATCAAGGAGTAGTTGGAAAGCTAAGGGGAGTTAACCACATACACATTAGTGAAAAATATTTGATAATTATTTGCTGGTAAAATAATTACTGTTTCTTAGGTCTTTTAGTATTTCATTATAAGCTATAGTTCTGTTGTCCTGGAGGGTGCTGTCTTTGGTAAAATCTGAAGAAATGATATTAAATACAACACAGAGAATAATGGAAACAATGGGATTTGGGAAATTTGTATATTTTCTCAAATTTTATGATATAATCTTAATTCACAGTTTAGGTGTGGCCTCCAACAGCCCTTATAAAGATCTTGAAAAGTTTCTGAAATGATGGAAACATAATCATTTTCTATTGACTCTTAGTGGTCTTATGGGTGTTTCTTACTGCCAGGATTTGGTCTCTTGTCTAGTGTGAATCAATGGCAATTAAAGTAGATTATTATCCAAGATGGTTCCTTTTGAAAATGAAATGGGCATTAATTAATAATTACTCTGGGACAATGCGTATAAACAAGGCATTCAATACTGCTAACTATTTATTAATTTACAGATCTTTTTGTTAGTAATTGGAATAATTGTGTCTCTCCCATGCCTCAACACAGAAAAAAGTATTGATCAGATATAGCTTATTTCAGTCATGGTTGATGTTTCATAGTCATTAAACTACAGAGGAGGAAGATACTAATTCAGTGAGATGACTGTGCAAGTTGGTGTTATCTGTTTTGCAGAATCCCAAGAACGAGAGAAACTACTTACGTAATTTGGAAGAAAATGTAAAAGCTACTATTTACTTTAAAATTTCACATGTAATAAATTAAATATTATACTTGTACACATGTCCTTTTTATCCCAGATGCTTAGATTATGCAAATGAAATTAAATCATATTGAATATCATTAGAATATTATTGAAAATATTCTGAAAGGAGACTTAAATTTTTTTAAGCTCTATTAATCTTGATGACTCCTTTTTGTAGGAGAAGGATCAGAATTTTCTTTTTTAGGATCCTCATTTTAAATAATTGCAAATTCAGTTATGTAAGTTCACCTGTTGAGTCTCATTTATGATAGATGATATGTGGAAAGATAAATGTTTCTGGGGTATGTGTTTTAATGTTCAGTTTTAAGGAAAAGCAAAGGAAATAAAAAGAGAGAAAGAAGAAGATAGTGAATACAATGAACATAAAAATATAGGAAATGGGGAAGGAAAGAGAGGGGGCTTTTGAGGAACAGAGAATAAGGCTATGCTAGCAAGCATGGAAAGAGATGTTTGGTTTTGGAAATTCTTTATTGTCTGCAGAATGTAACTAAATAAGATTTACACAGTGGGTTTGCCACAGGAATAGGCTCTGGCATGTGCCAATGAGATTAAGCATCCCATTCATCTCTGTCAGTCATGGCCCTTCAAAGACTGATTTCAAAGAATTACTTGTTGTGAGAGGGAGGACATAAGGAAACATTTGAAACAACAAGTGATTAATGGTATCATTATGGAGTCCTGTAGCTATTATGCAAAACCTACAGCGTTTCTGTGAACAAAATGAAAAAACTGGACTATCCATGGGTTTCACATTCTGAATCTTTGACTAAAAATGAATTAATGTAACTGGCCACAGACTGAAGATAAACTAGACTGCCTGGCTAAATAGAAAGTGGTGATCAGTGTTGATTCTAACTATACATTTGGCTGAGAGTAGAAAAGAAGTAATATCATTTCTGTTGCATAATAGTGACATTTGATGCCTAGAGGCAGCATATTAGGAAAGGCAAAAAAACTCGTGGAGAATGATACTGTCAGTGAGACAAGGCAGTTTTTATCAATTCATCAGCCAGGAGATTCTGAAGCTCTCTGCCATGGGCACCTTAGGTTAAACCAAATATATTTATGGGATTTGCAGCAGGTCTAAATATTTGAGTATGCCAATGATGAAATAGCACACATACTGGCTGTCAAAGGAAAAAAAAAAGTAGATATATATGTACAGGCTTATTAGGGTAGCCATGACTATTATATATGGTTAAATGAAAACAGCTATTTCAGAACTGCATGTATAACACAACCTTATTTTTAACCTTAAAATGATGCCTACAAAATTATTGGCTACAAATATAAACATAAGTTGGTTATACTGTGATAATTCAATTACCTGTTGGATTCAGGATTGGATTGAGAGGACTCTGGAAGAAGATAACTTATTTTTTTTCACCTTATATCCTTTTATTAAAAAATAGAAGAATTATAGATGATATTCACATTCATTTTATGCCTTTATAGTAAGCAAGAAAAATGCCTGGACTTCTAAAAAGGAATAAAATTATTAAAATGTTGGTTGTCATAACAGATAGAATAAAAATAAAACCGTATGATTTATAACTTAAACTCATATTGAAGGAGCAACAACAGCTTCCTGAGTTGCCAAATGGATAAGAATGGTGTCTTGGTCCTTAGGGGAAAAAAAGTAGAGGAGGATGTGTGACAAAATTCTTATTGCCAAGGAGAACAAAGGAGGACACCAGATTCATTTTCTGGCCGAGAATCTACAAGTATAATTATGATTTTTAAGAATTTTCAAGCAACCACTGATAAATTTCCAAGAAATCTTTAAAGTAGTGGTATTATAAAGTATTTGGATATGCAGTCATATCATATCCACTAATATGTGTCAGTTCTGCTAAGCATCTCTTAATTTTGCAGGCTATGTAGTACCAAAAGACAGGTTGAATGTTGTCCTGGAAGGTACTATTTTCTCTATTGTATTTGTAAGTAAAGTACAAGGACTTAAAGACATCACTGTGGTTTACTACAGAGTGGGATGATTATGCCAATGTCACAAAACTCATTGCTAATTTAATATATCAGGGTGTTACATCGCCAACAAGAAACACAATGGGAAAAGACCATTGAGAGCATTCAGGCAGTGGAGACCTCTTAGTGTTCTTTAGCATTGTGTGAAATTGCTGCTTTGGGAAGGGTGGGCACACTTGCTGTTAGACTGAACAGATATTTGTCAGAGAAGGTTTTTAAAGCAATTTGGTCAGTCTTGCCTAGTAGGAAAACCAGAACCTCCTTAGTTAATTCAAACAAAGGAATTAAAACAAGAATTTGTTTACAGATGTGTTAGAAGGACTAGAGGAGTAAAAGGGGGAAGTAAATATAGGAAAAGATCAGTAATTGCAGGGAACTACTGTTACCCCTTGGGCTGGAGGGGCAAAAAGAAAGTGATTATCCAGGGCCTCCTGTTGGAGCACTGCTAAGGCCATTCTGCTGTTGAAACCACTGACGCTCCGTTTTTCAGCAAGCCAGGAGTCACACACCTGCTATTGCCAGGGAATCTTGTAGAATCACAGCCAGCTGAAGCTCTTGGACTCGTCTACTACGCCGTGCCTGGAGTCCACAGCTCAGTTGCTGAATCTGCATTGCCTGGAGCAGGAGTCAGTGAGGCTGTGCTGCCGAGTTGGCTTAACTACCCCTGCCTCAGTTGCCAGAGCCAGAAGTAGAAATGGCTGGGGTGGGGAGGGGTAATGCCCTTTCTCCCCCTGCTTCTAATCTCACATCAGTGCTTCATTGACAGGACCTAACTACAAGTCAGGGAGCAAAGGATTCCAGGAAATTGCTACCTCATACTAATTGTATTCATTAATTCAACAAGTATATGTAAAACATCTATGTATGTCAGATATATTTTAAACACTGGGGACTCAAATGTAATCAAAACTGACAAAGCTTCTATTTTACATGGTGCTTACATTTTAGCAGAGAGAAAAGGAATATAATTGCGTGTATGCTACTATAACATTAAGTGGTGGTGAGGTCTAAGAGGAAGTAAAGGAATGAAAGAAGAGTGACAGACTGATGGTTAAATGGCACTGGAGTTGGGGGAAATCTCCCTGATGAAGTAATATTTGAGCAGAACTCTAAAAACTTAAAAAGGATGGTGAGCCATGTGGGTAGCAGAGGGAAGAGTGTTCTTGGGAAAGGTATTATCTTGTACTAGATGATTGACAAATATGAGGAAAAACATGGAAGCCAGTATGACTGGTGCAGAGGGAGCAAGGGTAAGAATTGTAGGGGTTCAGGGCAAAGAAGTATTGTTCCCTTTCCCCCCTGCATTGATAACAATTAACTCATTTGACTCAGATATTCTGTGGAGCCCTCTTTGAGAGACTCTGTTCAAAGGCACATTAGAAATTTGTAGATTTTTGTAAGAACTCCAGCAGTGGCAGTACTTCTAAATTTGATGTACAGGATGATGATATGCATGAAACTCCTGCCAAATAAAATTAACTCTCATAGAAATGAAAACGAAAATATTTTACTTGTCTAATTAACTCTGTAAACAGATAATAACACTGACAAAAGAGCATTAAAACTAGTATTCTTTTTCATGCTGAATAGCACTGTATATTGAAAAACAAACACATACCATAAACCATAAAACCAACCATATTCTTTCCTAGTGTTACCATTTATGAGAATCTTGCCTAGGGAATGCAAAAAGTACATGTGACATGTGCTTGAAGATGTTAATTGCCTAGTTATTTAACATTTCTTAGAGAACAAAGAAAAATGGCTTTAGAATTCACAGTACATTAATATTTATGGTGCAACAAATAGAATTTCATTAAATCATGGATGTTTTATGGTGACTTGGGTCTATTAAGAACTTCAAGGTCTTAAGACCTTTCCTGGTCTGTGAATAATTTTATAGGAATATTTTGTTTTAAAATTCTTCGAAACTTATTTTACTTGTGATATAGAATATTCCTTCTGGGTTTGACCTTTTTTTTAATTATAACTTTTGACATTCAGAATTTCTGAGCATGCAGTTACTCAATCCATGGCACTTGGCTTAGTCATGCAGCATCCTAAATTCATAGAATAAAGTGTGAAATTTCAGACAAAAAAATCATATGGAATATTATTATATTTTTCTGCAAAGAAAATAATTACAAAACTAAAATTAAAAAAGCTTGTAATGTCATCTAAACCAAACTAAGTATTTCACAATTCTATGGCACTGGATTCTAGAATGATAAATATACTCGACTGAAATGCCTTACATGTTTCATCACTTGTAGAAAAACTAGTAGCTTCTATAAAAAACTTATAGCATGCAAGAAAGAAGACTATTAATTATGCTCATCAGGTTTTTCTTACTATTATAGGATTCACTAAGAGTGATAATCTATACAAATACCAGAAAAGAGAAATTGATTTTAATTTATTGCATATGGATCTTTTAAATACAGGAAATTTTTAGGGTACAGGAGTAATGAATTTTATCATAGATTACCTACAAATCATAGAATCTCATACTTTTAAGATTTTTAAATTAGAATAACTTTCTAAGTACATATCTAATGTACATATGAATATGTAGAGAGATTAGTAGTTCAAAACTCAGAATTACGTTTTATAAAGTCTGAATACGAAAGGTCTGCTGAGTATAGATCATATTGAGAAATCACAGAGAGACCCAGTGAAATACCAAAAATGTTATTGTTTTTACTGTTTAAAAAAATAATGAATTAGTCAGATTAGTTTACCAAGAAATTGGTAAGCATAGCTACCAGAGAGAGAGAGAGAGAGAGAGAAAGAGAGAAAGGTGGCAGGCAAGATAACTTCCATTCCCCTACTTTCTCTCTCCCTCTCCCTCTCTTTTTGTTTTTACTTTTAATTCTGCAGATCCTGCAGTCTCAGATTTCTACCTTGTTCTGAGACCAACCCTGTAAGTGAAGTGGGTCAAGTGTCAGCCATCTTTGGTAAGTTCGACTTAAGCCCAGGCTTTATCTTTCCTGGTTCTCAGTTTCTTTTCACTTGGAACTCTATTCCTCATGTTCTCACACCTGTCCCACAATACATTGGGACCCTCTTTCCTCACTTCTTTACCCATTGAGCATCTTAAACACTGACAACAAGGAAACTTGTGTCTTGGTTCTTCCAGTTCTGACATCCTGACAAGTCATGTGCCCTTGTACCCTGTCATACCCCCTTTTAAAGAACATCTTGTGTCTTTGCAACTTTGTCTACAATTTCCAGTTACACCATTTGTTCTTTGTCTTAATTTTCTGTGTTGCTTCTTGTGGTCATAAGACTATATAGCAGCAGCAAAATCCTACAGTAGTTGGTTTAGGACAACCATTGAGTTAGGAAGTAAAGTTTTCAAGATACCTTTTTTTCCTAAAAAGTTTAGAGTATGTATAGAAAGTGTTGAATTTGGGTCACTGGAAATAAATAGGAGAAACTAGGTAAGAAAAGAGTTTATGAGAAAGGACACAGGCTCTGAAAGGATAAGATTATTAGGTATAGGTTTGCCAGACACTGAGGTTCCAGATAAATGATTCCTGGAATGCTGGTGGAAGTGGTGGCAGCAAAGGAGGAAATAATTGGGTACTAAGAAAATGGAGATATTATGGACAAAAGCAGACCACTAAGTTGGATTTATAAAAGATGACTTCCTGCCAGTTGTCCTACTCTTGATGAAATGTCATGGAAGGTGATAATTAAAGGATCTGCAGAAATGTTTTAAAAAAATTATAAATAATGTGATTTATGTTATATATCATTCATTAAAATGTGTTTAGCACTTTTATAGATGTGTTTGGAAAATTTTACTATAGGTACTTTGAATGCAAATATTTTAAAATTGGCCATTTAAATATTTTACCTCATTTCCATATTAATAGATATTGTTTGTCTGTTACGTTCAAGGGACTGTTAATGGTGTTGTTCATTAAATACCCTACTAAAAAATTTAATTTTTATTTCTTTTGATTATTGAGGTTGTAAATTATGATGATGGAAACGTTACAGGTCAGATGTATTAGCTTCTGATGTCTTGCAGCTATTTCTAAACATTTACTTATTGCTGATAACAGGGGAAAACATTATTTTGTTATTTCTCCCCTATTGTTGTTTTATAATTGCCTTATTTTTCTTTTCTTTGCCTTGGTATTGCTTCCTTTGTATGCATCTTGTGTTTGCATTGATGCTCTTAATTTTAGCATCTTTAATATTCAGTAAAAAATGTCAGATTCTAGAGAAGATACAGGGATATTTCCTGTTTTTGATTTTCTGTAATTAGTGATTATTTTATTATTGATTTTTAAGATATCCAGTCATCTCTCTCCAAAGGCATATATTTGGTGTGATTTAACAAAATAATTTATAATATATTCTGAGAAACATACAACCTTGGGAAAATGACAAAGTTCAGTACCATTTAAACAAATAGGTTGTTTTTTGTTTTCACTTCTATGAATCTATATTACATTTTTATATATAATTTTATTCCAAAGGTCAACTTCGTCTTATTTATTTATTTATTTATTTATTTAACAGTTATTATTTTTGTCTAGCAATACAGGAATAAAACTAAATCACCACAGAATTTTGCATAATGTTTCAGTTATTTCACCAGGGATTGGCTATGTCCCATTATCAGTATTGGAGTATGGCAAAATGAAACACTGATTGTATGGCTTTTTTATATGATTCAATTTTATATTGCACATTTGTCATATTTTGCATGGTTGGATAGCTCATTAGGGTAAATTTATATTTCATTTTTTTCTATTCATATTTTAGCAATTTTCATTTCATATATTGAGGTAACCATATTTATTATTAACTGAGAGAGTCCATGAAGTTCAGTGGAATCAGGGGGCAGCTAGGTCTCAGGGTAGGTTGGGTATGAGAGGGTTGTTGTAAAGAGAGCAAAATAAGTATTTGAATTCTTTTAAAAATTTTACAATAAAGAAAACCATTTTTTTTCTATGTTCTTATTGTTGTAAACTGTTGATTTCTTTGAAACTAAAAGCTATTTATTTGGAGGCACTGTGAGATGAAAGGATCATCTTAATCTGGTTTTAAGGAGATGCCTTTGTTGACGTTAATCTACTATGAGCCAGAAATAAAGCTTTTGGAGATTAATAAACTGATTGAAGCAGCTGGGAAAGATAAAGAACAGGAATCAAAGGTTTCTTTTGCTTGATATGGATTCAATTAGTGAGCAGTATGGTCTAAGGTTTCAGCAGTAGATATAGAGACATGGTGACAGACAGACTTTTGATGGCAGATATATTTTTTCATGTTCTTTAAACTGGTTGTTTTTGTCCTGTTGTTATCTTAAAAAAAAAAGTAAATTGGAGAGATTTTTCAGGACAGAGCTTAGTGTCAAGTTAAATTCTTAAAGAATTAGTTTTTAAACTAATATAGTTCATGTGGGTGAGGATCATGTGGGTACACCACTCAGATAATTAAGGGAAAAAAACCCAATAATTTATTTTAATTTCTTAAGCTAGTATACCAGTTTTATAACCTTTGACTTTGCTCTCAAAAATAGGTACCAGCAAAAAATTCTGGCATGAGGAAAAATATATGAATTTTGTTTCATAAATGTATTTCAGTACTTACTTGATTGATTTTTATTATTTTCTGCTATCTCCCTCTTGGCATTTGAAAATGGCAAATATTCACATATGAGATATTAAACTGACTGTACAATATATGCATGTTTGTCATAAAAATAACAGTATATATTTGTGTTTCACTTAGTAAGTTTATTTATATTTTACCTCTTTCCAGACAGGAATGAGGCAACTGATCATAACACTGTACTTTCTATGCAAATTAATTTGTAACATTGAAACTAAAGATGGAGTAACTTTAATATATTCTAAATATTACATCTTAAGAAGCCTTCACAGTGCCTTTTATGTTAAAGGCACACAATATATATTTTTAATATAAATGAATGAATGAAGTTGAACAACGTGACAAATCTCAGTGAACTGTTGAACTCAACAGTTATGTGAGTAACTGTAACACTGGCCTAAAACCTCAGCTTTCTTAATAGTTAACTCTGGATGTGAGTCGTGAATGTTGATTCTGCTGCTGAATTTGTGCTTGACCTTGAGCAAGGTCCTGTGTGTCTCTGGGCATATATATATATCTTCAATCATGCAATGTAGGAGTTGTTCTAGATATGATCTAAGCTTCCACTCTCATGTGGTATGAGTAGCCCATTTGTTCTTGCACACTCCCACAAATAGCTTGTTAATTACTGAGGATGCCAATCCATCTTTGGATAATTTTAAATACCAGTAAAGTCTTTCTTATCGTGAGCTAAAGTCTCACTTCCTAAGTTTTGCATTGTTCATTGTGGTAAGTGTGCCTTTGGGTACATTCATAGAAATTACTGATGAAAGTGGTATACAGGACTGGACAGGGTATTGTGTTATGGTTACACTTTTTAACAACAGAAAAAATCTGTTTGGTCAGTATCTTTTGGACATGGCCATTCAATTCGTAGTAATCAATTAATTGTCCTTGTGGTTTAGCCAGTATGTCTCCATTGTGCACAGAAGGATATCACAGAAATTTGACAGATGCCTTACCAAGTCCTGACTCATTTTGATGGCTGCATTTTCTAGCAAATAAGGACAGGAGAAAGTAGGGAGGGAGAGAAGGAAAAGAAGAATGGAGGAAGGCAAAAAGGAAGGAATTAAGTTATATAGCTAAGACTTGATAATAATCCATAAGATTCTTTATACTCAAGAATTTTACTTTTACAAGTATCATTTCCTCTACGCTATAAGTTTAGCCTCTTTATACTCAAGAATTTTACTTTTACAAGTATCATTTCCTCTACGCTATAAGTTTAGCCACATGCTTAAACATTTCCCCCAAATGTTCTGTAATATCTTCCATGTTTAAAACAATCTTTCTTAATGTTACACTCCTTCACCTTGTCTGTGGTTTGTAATCAGTGTCTTTTTTTTTGCTTACGTTCTCACAATTTTCTCTTACAGTCTTTCTCCCCTGAAACTGCTCTTATCAACTCTTAAAATTGTTAACTTTGTGTTGCCAGATATTTTGGTCAATTTGCATTTTATTCACCCTCTCAGAAAGGTTCAACAGAATTGATCACTGTCTCTCCCCTTTAGTTTATATATACCATCTTTATTTGACTTCTAGCTTCTTGTACTCCACGTGTTTTCCTTTTACTTTGTTGTTCTTTTCTCAGTCAGTAATAACAGGTGATCCCATCTAGTTGGTGGCTTAAATAACATTAATTTAGCATTGTTATTAAAAAGTTATATCTTTTTTTTCCTCATGTTTCCCCTGAATTCCTGACTTTTGAATCTAACTCTGACATCACCACTTAGATGTCTACTGAGAATTCTTAAAGGTCTGTCCAAGATTCCTCTCACATAACAAAAAGAAAATGAAACAAAATCCTCTTCCTGAATTGTTCTAATCTGAGTAAATTTAAGCATAATTATCTACCCAATTGTGACTTCTCTCTACTATTAAAATATAAATTCAATTTGAACACTTCCTAACATCTTCATCACTACCATCTCAGTCCCGGCCTAGCAATAGCCTGGTAATTGGTCTCTCTGTTTACTTTTTGCCTTAATCTCTCCACAGTACCTGCAGTGATCTTTTAAAATCAGATCATACCACTGTTTTGCTTGAAACTTTCAATAGCATCTTTCACTCTATGAGCAAAATTCAAAGACTTAATATATCTCCTGAGGGTTCCATGTGAAGAGGGCCAGCCTACCCCTCCAGCCCCACCATCTACCATTCCCTCTGTTGTTCTTTCTGCTCCAGCTATACTAGCCTTCTTCCTAATCTTTGAACTTGCCTTTAAACTTGTTCTTGTCTAGATCTTAAATGTTCCTTTGCTGAAGTTTTCACATGGCTCCTTCCCACATCGTTTTGCCATTTGCTACTAAATATCACCCAACTTGTCCACAGTAGCCTTTCAGATTTATACCTCTTTATTCTCTTACACTCCATTCTCTTCTCCCTAACACTTGTTTATTGTCTGTTTCCACATAACAATGTAGACTCCCAGTCTATCTTGTTTACCTACCCATGCAGAATTTCTGACTCATAGAAGGAGCACAGTAATTATTGACTGAAATACCATTGTTTTTCTCTTGAATAGATATCATTCCATTGCATTTATAATATTTTATGCTTCTAAATGACTTATGAATCATTTTACTTTGATATATTTGCTTAAAATATGACCATGACATTTCAACTTTTTTCTGAAAATAAAGCTGTATTTAGGGGGAAATGCTGACTGCTATTATATTAATATTTTAGCTTTATAAATATTCAACACACATAATTAGAAATATTTAGTTACAATTTTTGAAATTTTTGATTAAATATAATACAGTAGATATTATAATCATAAAAATTAAAATATTATCTATTCTCACCTTGATTATGGTGATGGTTGCATGGGTATATACATATGTATATATTGTATACATTAAATATTTGCAATTTTTTGTACATCAGTTATACCTCAGTAAAGCCATTTAAAAATAAAATATCAGGAATGAATTAAATATTTAAAACTTGTACTTTGTGAATATAAGTCAGAAAATGGATTCTATTTTTGTTCATTCAAATTAAATTTTTTATTCAAAGACACTAAAGCCCCATCTTATTCTTTTTCAAGTTAATCTCACTTTAATGAAAACACATGGTCATTTTTTTTTAAATGTTGAAAGCTTTAACTTCTTGAGAACACTTATGTTAATAGAAAAATTATGGATATATGTAGTAAAATGCACATCAACTTTAAGATAGCAGTTTCCTTTGAGCGTACTCATGGAATAGAGCAGAGGATGTGACCTTTAGTGGTATTTATAAAAATTTACTTTTTTGAAGCAAAAGATATGGAATTAATAAAATCAGAGTTTAACATTTGTTCAGATGTAGTGCTGGGCAAATTCTTGTCTGCTTAATATTATTACTTACAACTTGTGATATGTTTTAAATATTTTTAATTTAAAAAACAATTAAAAATAAGAAAATTTATCTTACTTTTGTCATTTAAATGAATCTATAACCTGGTAATGATTGTATAAGTTGAGTTAATTTGCTGTTAAATCTATCATTTTTTTAACTTTTTAAAGGGTTTTAAAATACCTCTTTTATTGTATAGATTTAAATGTCTTTTTCACATTATTCCTTCTAAAGTCTTTTGTTTTTCTACCCTCTATTACCTTTTTCTACTGAATATAGATAGGCTGTCTCAGTTTAGATGCCTAAGAACTGGAACACAAGAAATCTAAAACAGAAAGTAGTTGTCCTAAATAAATTTAAATAATTTTAGACAGGGATGGAGTATACATAAATGAAATACATTTAAAAAGGAAAAAAATAAGATTCACCTTCCAAAAGTTCCTGGTTTTTTGTTTGTTTGTTTGTTAATTTCGTTACTGTCAGTGGTATCAATCTTCCCTTTCTTTTTAGGGTTGTTAATTCTGACCCCATTCAGTCTGTCATTAAGTACACATAATGCAACCCTTTTATGATGCTGTAAGTTTGGTCTAAAATTTGTTTGCCCTAAAGGAGAGTCCTGTCATGCTGAAGTGAATAGAATTAGTGGGATGTGCCTTCTGAGTAAGCCAGGAACCAATTGTCAATCAATAGTGAAAACAATAGATTTAGCCTCATGAAATGTATAGACTGGCAGGAGGTGGAGAACAGTGAATAGGAAATTACAATATTGTAGGTTAGATGTGTTGATATGAAAGTACCAGCTACTGTAAAATAATGGAGGAAGCACCTACTCCAGTTAAGGAGTTTAAGGAAAACTCCTTAGGAGAAGTAGCATCTAATTGGAGACCTGAAGCCTGGATAGGATTTTGCCAGATGAGAGGTAGAAAGACAAAAGTTTTTCAGAAATAATCACAAATCCTGAAGCAGGTGAGATTACAGTTATTTAAACAATGGAAGCATGCTAACAGCATGGTTTTGAGAGAGGGAAAGGCAGTGTAAAATGGAACTGGAAAAGTATCCAAGAGGAGTTTTGAAAGACCTTGTGTGTGCCACATTAAATAAAAATGGATTTTATTTCAAGGGATAAAATGTGGATTTTATTCCAAGGGAGTGATGTAGTCCAATTTGCATTTAAGGGAGATTACTGTGGCTGCAAAGCCTGCTCCATCTTACTGTATATTATTCACTTTAAATTTGTTTAAGGGAAGAATTCTCTTAATTTCCCAAACCTGATCATATCCCTTATTTAGCACTTTGCACTTCATCTTCAGAGTGCATGTATAATTGTAATAAGATAGTAAGTTGTGGGATAAAATAGTAAATTGTGTGATTCTACTCCTGGATCATAATCTCTGAGATGGTGGAGACCAAACTGTCTGGTTTATTGCTGTATCCTCAGCATCTGTCTCAAATCCTTTTATAGAGTAGGTGCTCAATAAGTATATATATTGAATGAATAATCTATATAGACCTAATTATCAAGAATAAAATAGTTTTCAAGATTAATTAACAATTTAGCTAAAGATAACTAAAAACTAGTATTGATTTTAAACTTTTTTTCTCATTCTTATAATGTGTTTAACAAACAATTATCGAGGGCCTTCCTATACTAAGTATTGTGATACAAACTAAGGAAGGTAAGTGATTTAGTGTGAATAATAAATATTTTTAGAATTAATGGCTACCGTTCAAGCAAGGTATATTGGAGAGGTACACTCAACAATACTAAATATGCAGCTAAAAATATAAATTTATTGCTCCTATTCCAACTTAAAAAAAGGTTTTATGTTTTATAAATCTCTTGTATTCCTGAAGCTACATGTCAACTTTTAAGTGATTTTTTTTATGTCAGTATGGAAAAAGTTGCCAGAGCAGGGCTTCTTTTAAAGTATAATTACAGACTTGCTGTTGGTAAGTTGTTAAGAAATTATCCTAAAAAGAGTAGGAGGTATTGATGAATTGGAAACAGCTACCTTCTACTATTCATAAAAATTGACTTAATTTTCTCGATCAATGATAAGTGATTCTCTGTTTAGGAAAGTTTTAGGTTGTGTAAAAATAAATGTTTTTGACTGGAAAAGTAAATACAATTTTAGGATCTGTTAATAATTGTGTTTTTAAAAAGACATTCTGCTTATGATCAGCAGCCACAAATGTTGTGATAAAAATACCTGAATTCAGAAGGACCTGTTTAGAATTTTGGCTTCCAAACTGGATATATTACATTGAAAAATTTATCACAAAGTTCATTCAGCTCTTGAAGTTATAGTTTGTGGTTTAAAAAGAACAGGAGTTACAGACAACTCAACTCAGTTAATTTATGCTGTACATGAAGAAAAAAAAGTTTTTTAATCAGATGATTAATATATATTTATGGAGTCTAGATGAAGCTTAGTCCAAACATGTTCTAGCAATTCTTGGCAAAGAGATTTTGGAGCAGAACATTTTGTACAGGCTCCCATCAGGAAGGTTAATGTTTGAGCTTATAAAACAAATGACCCGAGAATCCTACCATGTGATTTGGGTTCTACTTTACTGAAAAAAAAATTTATGGCTATAAAACTTTTAAATTGCTCATCATTATGTCACTTATACTATAATATTTTATGCTGTCTGCACCAGGGGAAAGTAGGAAGTTAGTTAACTATTTTGGATTCTTAAAAATAAGTGCTTTATACAGTTAAGCATTGTCTTGATTTTATGAAACGGCACTTTGAGAGTTATTTTAGCATTTTCAGAGATTGTTTACCTCAATTTGTTTTACTAGTCTTTATTCTATGATACGGTCAGTTACTTAGTAATATTTCTTGCTTGTTTTTAAAAATGTTTAGATTTCAGCTTATTAGGTGAGGGATGACCAAAAACAAATTGCAGTGATTTGAAAGCATACTATATGATTTTTGATTCATTATTTCACATTCTTATCTACTTAATTTTCTGAATAAAAAGCAAGTTTCTATGGGGGGAGAAGGGTTTCTTTTTTTTTTTTAACATTACATAATGAATTAAATGTGTTCCTGGATTAATTTTTAAAGTAAATTAAATAAATGAGAAAATATTATTTTAATAAAATATCTGTCAAAATTTTTTAATGTAAGCAGGCAAATTTTATAGTTAACATAAAACCAAATTTAAGTTATCCCTCATTCACTATAGTACATTATTCATAAGTAAGATATGGGCAGCAATAGTATGTAGTCATTTTTAATAAGTGTATAATTGAAAAAAATGACCACTGTTTGCAAGGTTTAAAGATATGTTAAAATTTTTACACTACTATAAGCAGTAAATAATTAGCACATTAAAAGACTATTCTGAAAACTAGAAAAATATGAAGAAGTATTATGAACTTCAAAGTTAGAGGATCTTTTTGGGAATGATGATAGCCCTAGATTCAGATTTGAGAGCAAGGAGTAAATTTAAACATCTGTATATAAAATATATAATCAAAGAAGTTTTAGGGAAAATTCAATTAAAGTTTGTGACAGGATAATAGATTTCATAGAAATTTGTAGAAGTACATTAGGATTATCTACAAAGGAATGTTGTCTCTTGCTTAAAAATGATTCATTTAGGCATTTCATTTAATTTAGCTTTAGGGAGTTTTTTATATTTATGTCTATTTCAATAAGAGAAACTATCTTTCTTCAGTCTACTGAGGCAAGGATTATAATTGACTGTAATAACTTTTACTTATTGGGTACTATTTAAAGTTTCATAGATCTAAAAGCCTATGCCTTTGGCCAAAGTAGAAATGTGTGTCCATCTCTACTAATAATTTTCTTAGTATTTTTTCATTTGATAAATCACTTTGCCTCAAGCTCTTTCTGCTAATAAGTACAGTGTGGATTTTTTAAAAATTTCCCATACTATTTTGTCCAAGTATCATACTACTTCATAGAAGAATAAAAGAACTGCATAAAATCATTGTACATTTCTGAATGTAGGTCTGTAGTTTGTGAAGTTCTCCTTTGCCAGTTCCCCTGGTATTTGATTCAAATAATCATTCAAAAAAAGTTTTTTTTGGTAGTAGCATGTACAAAACTAAAATCATAGGGAAACAAAATCAACAGAATACATGATCTAAAGTAAGCAAAGATATCCTAAACGCTAATCAAAATACTTGCATTACAAATTAAGAAACAAGGGGAAAGACAACAGAAGTTGATTTTATCTTATGCTTCTCATCACAATAAATAGCTGGTGGAAAAAATATTCTTAAAATTTACCAAAATATTTTGTATTCATGTGGATTTTCTTTATAAGTGATCCATTTTCCTACAACAAAAGATCTTTAAACTTTAAAATAAAACCAAGTTAACTGATGAGAAGAGTGCAAAGAATTTAAGGGTGTAATTCTCATCTATGTATTAGATAAATAAGAAAAATTCCCTTCCCTTCTCTACAGTGTAGAGAAAGTATCAGAAAATATTAAGCACAGTGAAAATATACCTTTGCTTATTCACTTACTCATTTCACATGTGTTGACTGAATGCCTATGTAGTGCATAAGACCTGCTCTTCAGGAGTTTTTAAAGGCTAGTATCAAACACCTTTGGGTAATTAAGTTCCATTTACAAAAATAAACAAACCTATAAACATATTTCATTTCGTTCTTGTGTTGATATACAGCATTTCTTTTGTGACTTAATTATTCCAGAAACCTTTGAGGACTTCCTATGTAGTTTTCTTTATGATTGTGTGTATGTGTGTCTTTAATACATTGTATCTTAGTATGTATATACATTTTAGGATGCATGTATTTTTGTGTTTCTTCAGGAAGTCCTGCACCTCCCATTTAATAAAATATCTCCATAAAGTAGCTTCAACTAATAAAATTTTTTGTTCTCTGTAATAAAAATTGAAATAATTAAAATTTAGAGTCATCATGAAATAAAAATAATTTGTTTCAGTTTTGAACAGAATTTGAGGTACAGGTTTATGTAGTCTTTAAGAGGAAGAAAGTTTTATTTAATCCAAAATTTTATGGATTACCACATGTATTAACTTCAAGACAGCTTCTACCGAGAATTCTTTAAGGCCATTAATTACTTATATAAGAAAAAGAAAGTACTTCTAATACAGATATCCAACAATACTTTCTTTGTTTAGACTAATTATGTTTTGCTCTAAGACTGAGGATTATACATTAACTTTATCTGGAAGATTATTTAGGGAGATATATATAATAAAAACTCAACTGTGATACTTTTACACGTGATTTTAATTTTGTTTATGACCAGCGCTACAATGAGAACATGTTACTTTCTAAAGGTGATAAAATCATGTGATAATGAAAAATTAGTAAGCACTTTTTTTCCAGATCATACATGAATAGAGGAACATATTAGTTAACTATACAAATCATTTTATGTGTTTATTTTTCATATATATTATGATATTGTTTTTCAAATACATTTATTATGTTTGGCTAATTTTTTTTAATTTAAAAAATATCCAGGAAATAAAACATGCCATTTTTCAAATCATGCATTTTTATGATGTTTTTCTCCTAATGTAGGTTGTTAAAATATTCATGATTGTCATGACTGGGCAATGGCTAATCTCTCAATGCCTTTATATAGCTCTTAGATTAGAATAACCAAAGTATACTAAATAAATTAATTTTCAGAAATGATTTTGAAATTCATTGAAAGCTCCTAACTTTTAATGTATTGTGTGTATGTATGTGATAACATAGAAGCCAGTTGAATGGAGCTTCTGTTGGCCAAGATTGTGAAAATTTAAGTATCATAAGGAATAATGACTGAAGTTGATTTAAATAAATTGTCTATTAAACTCCTTCAGTCTACCTTGATATGAGAGAGACAGAGAGAGAGAAAGTGGAGAAAAAAAAAAGTCTTACATTTGATGACAGCTATTACACCAAATGCTTACTCAAAATATTTGTAATTAAAGAAAAGAATTAAGCATTTAATTTCATTTTCCTGTAGGAACGCTATTTCTGATTTACCAGATGGCCTCAGTTCATGAGAGACAGTTTTTCATTACAGAATAATTCCTCCTACTAAATCAAGAAGAAATGATAGAATTAGAAAATCACCATTTTTCAAAACCTAATGGCATAATTAATTCAGCAAAGGTTGTCTAGGATATTAAAGTCACTAGATGAAATATTTGGGGAAAAGAATTTTCAGGTTGGAAAAGAGAGACAGCCAAGTGCATGATGTAGACCTTGTTGGTTATGTAGGTAAACTTGAAAATTGACTATATTTTTAGATAACACTAAAAAATCACTGTCAGTTTTATTAGATATAACAGTGGTATTATGTCTATGTAGGAAACCGTATTTTTCAAAGAATATATTTAAGTAGAATGTTATAGCTGAGATTTACTTTAAAAAATTAAAGTGGTAAAAAATATGATACTTGTAATTAAATGTAAATAATGCAGCTCATGCAACTTTATATCCTCCTGTATTCTTTCTTATTTTGGGGGAAAATGTTCAAAATCAAATAGCTGAAAAAATGCTAGAGAATACACTTTAATTATCCAACCTACCTTTTGCATTTTATTTCTTTATCAAAAATCTATAAAGAGAGAACTTTCTCCCTAGTATTTAACATACATATTTCACATTTCTTAAACCACATGAATTATAAATAATGAAAAAATGATGAATGTTCAAGAGGATTAATCTGTAACATTCAGAAAGAAATTAAATTGCCTTAATACATCTTCTTTCTATTAATAAAATATTTAATTATTAGAATGCCAAGTTTCCAAAGTTGTAAACTTTTATTTTCTATTCGCTTAGCTAAAGATGTTTATATAAACTTCAGGGTTTTTTTCTACTTTTAGAATGCGTACTTTACGACAGATAAATACCTAGCTTTTTAGGATTCGTCTGCCTCTACTTCGGTTTTCCTATTTCTCCAAATGAAATTAGTCACATTATTACAGAATTATATTGTAATTCTACAGTTTCATTAACACCTGGCAAGAAGTGGAAAAACAGGAAAGATTCAGGATCAAGTTGCAGATCGCTGGAAGTAGAGGCAGTGTGGGACATATGAATGTTTTTTGGAAAAGAAGAATTTAATGTGAAATTATAGGGATACAGAGTAAGTTTATGACTATACATTTTAACTTGAAATTGGAGTTAAATTTAAATATGTGAAACAATCATCTAGTTGTAGGTTGAGGAGTCAGACAAGGGAGAGTATAGATACTTGTTTCTGTTTTGAAGTACCATAAATAATAGTGTGATTATCATCCTGTCATAGAATGGGAAATAACCAGACAACAGTTGTCATTATTTGTAAGAAATAGGTTTATTTCTATGTTATTTTATGACAAAATTTTTTATAATAATTGATGGAAAAGGCTGTGAGGTGAGTTGAGGTGATGCAGTATTTTAATGTAGCAAACAAGTGTAAGATCCCTTATATCAAAAATCACATTACTTATTACTGTTTCTACAAATATCAGAATATTATGGCATTTTCTTTTCCATACATTCCTGAGTGCGTGCGTGCGTACACACACACACACACACACACACACACTCACAGAAGCACACAATATTGTCTGCTAGTTTGGTTTTTTGAAGCAGTTAGCAGAGTCTATGCAGGTGAACTTTTCCAAGGAAAGAACTTTTGCAAAATAAGGATCTACAGCCAACCACATGAAATCCATAAGGAACAATAATAATTCAAAATATTTTCCTCAGTAAGCCTTAAAAATAGATTTTATTTACATCCAGATATTCTGCAAACTTGGTAAATTTTTGATACTAATCACTGTTAGAAGTAAGTCATACAAAGGCAGAGGTTTTTATGTCCTTTGCTCAGTGCTGTGCCAAAAATTACTTGGCAAATATGAACACGAAATTAATAATTACACTTCCATTGGCACCATGTAAGAATCTGCTTCACCAAAGCTAGTAAGTTTTTTAAAAAATAGTGTGAAATCCTCTGGTAAGATTGCTTGGAATGATGCAAATGTGGATACTTAGATACCATACCTTTGGCAAATGGTTCCCATTTATGCACCAAGCTCACCCTCGTAATTTACAAACCTGTCCTGCAGACCCACGTTTTTTCAGTTGTTGTTTCTGAACTTTGAACATATGGCATTAACATTGGGTTTTATTACATTAGCCAATTTAATAGACTAAAACTGTTTTGATTTGCAGTACTTTGCTTGCTAGTTGGTTATTGGAATTGACCACTGGTATTTCTTTTTCATAAATTGTGTGATCATGCCTTTTACTAGCTCTCAGAACTTCTCCATGGCCCTTGCTTTTTAGCTCTTTCCTATGTCTTTGAACTTCAGTACTTCATATAATTTTAATGACCATTAGCTAAGTATTTCATCCTTTGAGACCAATTCCATATCTTCATCCTGCTCTGCCACATCCAGAAAAAAATGCAGTATCTACAACCAGTGCTAAAAGAGGAATAGCATAATGAAAACAATGATTTTGTAATATTGTATTTATAAAATGTACAAAAGAAACAGAAGCCACCTTATGAACATCACTTGGTAAATTGTAATATTTATACTTTTCAAGAGGTAAAGATCGTAATTATTTTTTTTTCAGTTTGGTGCCCTAGACTTTCAAATAACTCAAATATCTAATATCTTCCAGAATTTAATGCTGTTGTTAATTCAGCATGAATTGTTCTTCCAACAGCTTTACTACTTTTATAACAATTTATAAAATAATTCATATATTTTCAGAACAAATTATATCTGTAATTAAAATCTCTCAAGTTCATAATTTAAAAAGCAAGCTATAGTTTTCTTTTTATTTCTCTTGCTTGGAATTTACTAAGCTTCCTGAAATTATGGGTTTCTCTGTGATGAAATTTAGAAACTTTTTGTTATCCTTTTTCAGATAATATTTCTGCCCCAATCTCTCTTCTGTCTCTATCTGGGACTCCAAAAACATGTATGCAATACTACTTCATGCTGACCCTCGGCTCATTGAGCTTTTATTCCCTTTTCTCTTTTTAAAATCTCTTTTTTTCTTTATATACCTCAGTGTGGATGATTTCTATTAATCTGTATGTCAGGTTCAATGATCCTTTTTTCTGTTTTGTCCAATATGCTTTAAATCTCATCCAGTGGATTCTTTTATTTCAGATATTGCATTGCTCAATTCCAGAATTTTTCTTGGTTGTTTTGCTTTGCTTTGTTTTGTTCTGCAGTTTTTATATCTCTCCTGACTCAATGTAGTCATCTTTTCTTGTAGATTCTTTCACAGATTTATCATAACTATTTCAAACTCCTCTTCACTAATTTCAGCAACTGGTTTGTCTGTTTGTTTCAATTGACAGATTTTTCTCTTGATACAGTGTCTTATTTTCCTATTTCTTCACATGTTCAGTAAATTCTTATTTTATACAGGACATTATGGATGATACACAGTTATCATCCTTTGGTACCTGGGGGGATCAGTCCCGGGAGACCCTGAGAATACCAGTATCCACAGATGCTCAAGTCCTTATTACATAAAATGGCATCGTAAAATGCATACATATATTTATTGAAAAAATCAGCATGTAAGTCGACCTGTGCAGTTGAAACCTGTGTTGTTCGAGTCTCTGGATATTGTGATTTTCCTCTAAAACTTTTGAGTTTTTTTCTGTCAGGCAATTACATTACTCACAGATCACCTTGACTTTTTTGGAGGCTTAGTTTTAGGCTTTGTTAGGGTTATTTTGCTCTATTAAGGTTTTGTACTTGGTTGTAGAGACAATCCCTTAGTCTGAGACAAGGTCTTTATTTCTAAGGCATGACTTTTCTGGTCTTCAGTGGAAAGCTGGAATGTTTACAAAGCCTCTGAATTTGTCAGGACTTGAAATACAACCTTACCTTCTTTGGGGTAGGCAGCTACTGAAATCTGTAGTAAGCTTTTTCAGGCTTTCATCTCTTCCTCTGCATGTCTTTCCCAGAACAAGAGCAGTTTGAGTTAGCTAAGGCTTCAGGGATATGTATATGCACCTTTTGGACTCCCCCTTCTCCAGCTCTCCACCGCTGCACCCCAACACCCAATTTCCAGCTGCTCTGTAAGTGAAAAAGTCCAACCTCTGATTCCTCAATAGGGTCAGGGGTCAAAAAACCTGCAGCTTCCAGCTTGAGCTCTTTCTGTTCCCTTCCAGCCACCCCACCCCCTATATTATAGACTGAGAAATAGGCTTAATGTAGATGGGATGTCTAAAATGTGTGATACTTTTCTTTCAAAGATCTTACCTCCTTTAGTTTCTGCCTCCCTTAAGTCTCTTCCAGTTCCCTCATCCTTTGCCATTTCCAGAGTTTATTCCTTTTATTAACAAAAGACAGTCCAACATAAGCTATATTCTGCCATTATCAGAAATTGAAAATATCCCAGAATGGTATTTTCAGCAGTCTTTTAAAATAGCTAATACCTCATGCTAATATTTAAAACCATAGAGCTATAAGACTTTATCTTTTAAGATATATTTTGTGACTTTATAAGTTTGTGTTTTTGAAGTGCCCCCCCTCTTCTTAGTTACCATCTTATTATGATTTCATGTTACTTTCACTTTCTGCCAATATCATATGTAGATATTATTATTTATACTTTAATTTCTTTGGAGGGGGCAATTCTGGATATCTTTAATATCAGGCCATACAATCAAATGAAATTTAATCTTAGCACAAATTTTTGCTTTATTTTTAGATCAGAAAGGTAGTTCACTAAAAATGCACTGGAGTCATCACTCCAGGATAGAATATTTAGATTAGGAAAGTCCCAGGGTGCCAGGAGTATTGCTGTACCTATCAGAAGTCTCCTAACAGGGATATGAGGAGAGGATGGATTAGCGTCCTTTCATGCCCAAGACTTAAGGTCCTAGCTTCGTGTATACCTGAAAGCATTTCAAAACTAGCAAGTGCTTGATCATCTCCTACTCCTACCCATTACTAAACTTAAACTATGTAAACTTAGATTTTGAAATTGCTGAGAGATTCCAGGTATTTGCAGTGGCAGCTCAGAAGAAAATTTACCCATTTTTCTACCATAAGCCTCTGCCATTGCCACACACTATATTTTTCAGTATCAGCCAATGTTATTTAAAGTGTACACTGGAGAGAGATGTCCCATGATGGTTTCACTAAAAAGGAATATAGCATACCATTCCTGGTAGGTATTCCTAAATTAAAATAAGGTTTTAAAGACCGAAATATTTTTTCAATTATAGAAATAAGCAGTCCAATACAAACACACAAAACATTTAAATTGGACATTCTCAGATTTTCCAGAATATACTGTACCAAGGAATCCTTTTTGGTTATTGTAGTTAGTCCTGCCTGCTGCGGTGCAGAGTTCAGTGGGGTACTCTTAAATTCAGTTAGGTCTCAGTTCCTACTTATAACCCTAACAGTTGTCGTATACTGGTTCTCTGTTGCCCTCTGAGCTAACTTAGACACACACTGGTAATGTAAAATTTACCTTTTAATAACCAGCTAATTGTATTAATCTTTATTTTATTCTCTAACGATGTTTATAATTAACAGAGTTCATGAGCTTGCTATTATTCTCCTGTCTTTTTTGTTTACTCATTTTAATACTTGAGGATTCATTATGCTTAGAAAATCTCACCTTCTTTCCTTCAAGCTGCAGTTTATATTCCATCTCTTATAAGATACTGTCTTAAATTGTCTAAAACAATTTGGTACTCAATATTTAAAATGTCGCTAAGATCAACTAGTATTGTGTGTCATGTCTACCTAATTGTTTGTTGTAATCTTCCAGTGAGAAAAGGAATTTGCCATTTTTCTCCTATTACAGCACCTGTGGCTTGTGAAGCCTATATTTAATTACTAAATCATGGAAAATAAAGTTTTCACTGATTTCACCTGTATAATATACCTAGTTTATCAATCATGACTTTGAGAAGGTTTCTATTTTGGATTGTCCTTCTATTTAACAACAAACTTTTCCCTGCTTCTATTTTATTCTCCAAATCTGAATCTTTTAATTCTATTTGTCTGCACTAAGTAACAACTCATTGGCCAGAAACTTATGGAAATCAAATTAATTTTACTATTACTGTGTATTTTGACTTTGCATCTTCAAATTTGAAAGATATATTTTGACATTGAATCTTTTATGAACTCTTGTGGACTCTTATGAACTGTTTTTTTTTAGATAAGTCGAAAGAATTTCATTTGTGTCTGTGAGCACTTTTAATTCGACAGGTTTTGTGATTGTTCAGTGTTAAATGTCCGCAATATTATGTTGATGAACACCTTCAGCTTATGTTTCTGTCATTAAACTATAGATTTCTTCCCCACAATATGTTATTACTGTTCATGCTATAGTAAGTTACTAGTAGAGTTTCCCTTTCAAATTGTAAAATATATTTTCCGGTTTACTGAGTTTTTTTTTCATAGAGGGAAATAAATTCTCTCATATTTAAGCTACAAAGGAGATTATTTGTATACTTCACTCTGACTGATTAGACTATTTTGATTTTTAATTTAAAGGCATGGGGGTCAGTGTTAATTTCTATCAGTTTTTCCTTCCTTACAGCCTTAGTCTTCGTTTCTGTTTTTAGAGTTTATGCTAAAAGATTAATTTTAATTTTATCTTGCTCTGCCGTTATTAAAGGAATTACGTTAACACATTTGGGTTTTCTAATCTTAGTAGTAAATTATCATTTTTCATAAGTGATAATTTGTTTTTTTAGAACTATTTTCAGCACACCTCATTATTTTTTAACTGTAGCTTTGAAATAACCAAATACATGTTTCTAGAATAATCAGACAAAATATATCAAGGAAATAGATATTTCTATTGATTTTGTGTTTTGTCAAGCTAGCTACATGTTGAGTAACTATAATTTTACTGTATGTATAACTATGTCATGGACATATGGAAAGTGGGTATAGAAATATTTGTAAAAATTAATTTATAACATTTATATTACTTTACAGTGTCTTCAAGTATTAGTGAACTTTAAAGTTATAAATTTAAAAATGTACAATTAGGAGGGCAAATGTGCTTGAAATAAATATTAACAGATTAAGTACCATAAAAGTGTCTTTTTTTAAAGAAATTTCAATGCTAAATATGAAAACATAAGGTGGAAAAAAAGTCCTTTAAATATGATGGCTTTAAATGTTATTTTTGTTCTTGGAATTATAAAACATAACTTTGTTCATTACCTGTTTTTTATGTACTAGCACCATGAAGAATGGTGGTGCCATTTACAGTTTATACCTACTTTCAGTCATAATACTGAAATTAAATATATTGGTTCTCTAATGTCTACCCAAGCCCTGTGTAGGCTTAAATGATTCAGGAACACTAAGAGCATTTACATTAGTGGTTACTGTTTTAGCAACCTCTCTTCCTTTAAGTATTTTTCACCATGTTCGTTTTCACTAAACCTGAAGACAGTACTCATATTAACATTTTTATACATTTTAGGAAACAACTAACTGAGTCATCAGTAGTTTTACTACATGTCAGATAGTCAATATTGGGGAAAAATCAAATTAAAATATTTTGCATATCGTAACTAATTACATTGATCTTTGAAACACGTTAAGGGTGATATATTCCTACCAACATACAATCTTATTTTTTTCATTGAAGGTTAGAAATGTAATCAACAATATTTTAATTTTGGTAAACACATGCAACTAATATATATATATTACATATATACGTGAAACTATTGTATGTAGTACACATGGAAATAATTTTTACTTATCCTTAATAAATAATGCATTTAATATTTTCTCATCTGTGTAAGAACATGCTATATTTTAATATTTTTTAAAAGTCCAGCTTATAAAGATAGCATATCAAAATTAGATCTCCCTGAAGAAACATACTTCATTTTGTATAACAGAAATCATTCTAAATACTTCAGCTTTCCTTAGAAATCGTTTTTACTTATGCATAGTTCTAAGGATGCTTCAGATCTTACTCAGACATGCACATTTTCAAATATAACTTGATTTGAGTTAATACAATGTAATTATATTTATCTTGAGAATATTGTTGATTTGACATAGGAAGACTCATTAGTGAAAATGAATACGTAATGTCATACCGTTTAACATCTTCACCATGCAAAGTTGCTAAAACAGTATGGAAAAAACCTCCTAAGGAAAATTTGATATAGCTTTCCTATGCTTTTCCAGACCTATTTTCAACACTGCTAAAAGGGGGGAAAATTCAAGAAGGCACTGAAGAGACCACCTCACCAGACCCCGCTGTTACTTCTCCTCTGGATGTACATGCTGCAGCTCCATAGGAGCCAGGTTGGAAAAGTTTCTAGGAAAAAAACATGTTCATTAATAGCATATTTTTAAGTAGAAAGATTCTTTTTCTATGGGAATTTGTCTTTCTAGACCCCAGAGTTAAGTACATTAAAAAGCCCATATTTTTAGTTTGAATGTAACATTTATTTCTTAATTGTTATTTTTTTAAAATATCGATGATAAGCATCTGGCTTCTTAAAAATTGTTTTTGAAATGTAATGGTTCCAAAGTATGCAAAATTAATTAATTAGAAAACGCCGTGGTTCTGTTTTATATGAACTTAAAAAAAATCAAGCTGTTACTAATCTATTGTAATGATAGTGTATGAAGTTAAATTATTGTAAAAAGTTACGTGAACTTTTTCAAGTTCTTATGTGCATACTACATAAATGGCAGTAGGTTGTTTCTATATTGTTCTTTTTTCTGTACCTCAAGCTCAAGGAAATGTATATTATAGCTCTTGATTCCAAGTGAAAGTTTAAAAGTAACAAGTTTTCACATAATGTTGTTAATTATCTATACCTGGGAAGACTCTGAAGCTACAGGTCAGTGAGTTAGCAAAATGACCTAAAAAGGGCATTTTTCTTCCTAAGACTAATCTTAAAACTAATTTTCAGAGTTTATATATTTTGAAAACATAAGTTAAATTTTGAATAAAAAATCTAAAAAACACGATAGGTAATATCCCTGACATTTTAAATTCTGAATTCATAGGTGCACAAAAAGTAAGAATTATCTTTGCATGTGTATAAGAGCTAATGTTACATGTCTGCCTAAAGTATGATACTTCTAAAGTTTAGGATCTCTCTCTAATTGTTAATAATTTTCTTGCTAACTTGGTAAAGGAAAAATCAGTGATTTATATGTGATTTATAACCTTTATCACATTTGCTTTGTATTATAATTATTGTTTCAAGGGAGTGTTTTTTGTTGTTCTTTTTCTTTCCCTCACACTACAGTGTAAACTCCTTTAGAGAAGTGATCATATGTCAGTATATCATTTAGGTTTCTGTCTGCTGTGAGGTCTAATAAATTTTCACATATTAGAAAGTTTGTTGACAGAACTAAGTGTATAATGTCAGGCATTAAAAACAAATACTTGGCCCCAAAAAATGTGCTTTATTGACTTGTTTAAAAATAGGCTATCAGTTCCTAACATTTGGTATCAATTCAGAAGCATTAATGAGTCCATCTGCCTGAAAACTCTAAAGCAACTTTGACATGTGTATGTGACTTCTCTCTCTCCTTAATGGCCTAAGACAGTGATGACTTGGACAGAACTAGAATGATGACGTAAATTGTATTGTAAAATTCTAACTTTCTTGTGTTGCACTGAGTAAATACTCAGTGAAACTGAAGTTCTGGTTATCAGACTTATTAAATATAAAATAAATAATAATGTAGGGTTCTTTGGTTTTGTGAGACAAATTTATCTACTCTAAGTTCTGTAGAATATAATATGGATCAGCAAAACTGAAGTGTATAAAGCAAATGCATAAAGAGAAAATGGACCAAGTAACAAGATTCTCTAACAGGTTGAGATAGAGAAAAACCAACTTCATTAACCTGTTAATTGGTAAATCATTTGAATTAATGTGTTAAAACATTTTTTTCAGTGAAAAAGAAAGGGTCATAAATAGATCAGCTTCAGGAGTTCATAATGAGAGGTGAAAATAAGCAGTAACTCTACAAACATCTGCTCCCAGTGAATGAAGCAGATCTCCCAAGTGGCTGTTAGAAAGGATTATAGTCCCTTAGAAACAGTCTGGGAATTAAGATGATTTAGTTCAACCCTTTCATTCTCTCCCCTAATAGAGACTTTATTTATATCTATAGACGTGTTATCTATATTTATGTGTGTATATGTGTATGTAGATACATATATGTGTATATATGTTTGTGTATATATATGCACACATATGTACACACACATAATTATATTAAAAATTGAAAGATGGGCTAGCAGCCTATATTTTCCTAGAGAAGAAACTGTAAAAATTAAACTATGAAATTAAAATAAAACATAGATAAACAGAGAAAATGAATTTAAGATTTTGGAAGTATCATTGAAATGTAAGAAAGATGAATTATGCAATTCATGATATATATTCTCTGATTTAGTAGTGGTATTCTAATTCATCATCAATTGTATTATATATATATGCACATATTAATACACTGCAATATATTTATCCCTGTCAACTATTATACATTTTTCTATAAAATTCCTTGAAAAATTATCTATATGTTGTCTCCTTTTCCTTACCATGAAAGAGCTCTCTATAGTCCCCATCTTCTCTCGTAACCTCTCTAGTTAGACTTTTGTCCAACTGTTCACTAAACCAACTCAGCTCAAGATCACGTATAACACTCACATTGTGAAATTTAGAAGTCAGTTTCAGTCTTCATCTTCCTTGATTTATGAGTGGCACTTATTCATATACTAGCTACCTCTTTTTTGAAACAGTTGTATCACTTGACTTCCATAAAATCACTTTGTTTCTTTTCTCTCTCTCTCTCTTTTTTTCTTCTGTTTCCTTAGCTGGGTTCTCCTTTAGGGATCAATACTTTGACTCATATTGCCATTTACTCTCCATATGGTCTTATTCAGTCTTAAGACTTTAAATATGTTAATGAATCCTGAATTTATATTTTAGCCTGGACTTCTCTGAACTCAGACTTGTATATCCAGAATTGCACCTGTTCAACTTAGATGTCTGTCTGGCATCTTATATACAAACCTGAACTCCTTACCTGTCCACCTCAACCTGCTTCTCCCATAGTCATCACCATTTCATAAAAGGGAAATTATAGTATTCCAGTATCTGTAGACAAAAACTTGGAGTTACATTTGACCTCACTTTTTCTCAAAATTTATAACTTTATAAATTTATAAAATTTATAAAATTTTAACAGCAAATTTCTGTGGCTTTACCTTAAAAATATATTCAAAATTTGATTGCCTTTTAACACCATTATTGCAACCACTCTGGTCCATGGTGCCATCATCTTTCTCCTAGATTTAGTATAGTAGCCTCCTAAATAGATTTTCTTTATTTCTTTTTCATTAAATGGAGGTACCAGGGATTGAACCCAGGACCTTGTGCATGATAAGTATGTGCTTTGCCATTGAGCTGTACTCTCGTCCCCCTAAATAGATTTTCTGATTCCATACTTACCATCTCGTCAATAGCCTATTTAACTTTGTAGACCTGTGCTGAGTAGTATGGAGCCCCAGAACCAATGGGTTCCTTGAAATGAAGTTGTCTTCACTCACCATGTAATGTCTGAATTGTACATCTGGGCAGATTGAATGAGTAGCTAACTTTTGTATGGCCAAGGCTAATAAAGGTTGTGTAAGCCAGATATTGGAGTTATGATAGGTTCCCAACTTATTCTAATAATTAGCATATATTCCTAGCCCCCCCAAATAAAAGTGCACACCTGTATGAATTTGATCAGAACAGTTAGCATTTTCATATTTGGTTTCCTCCTCTATAAAATAACTAAAATAATATTGCCTACTTTGTAGATTTTTTTTGAGGGTTAAACTGAAAATAAATGAATGAATAAATATAAACCAGTTAATACAGCAACCCCTACCTACTATGGATTCTCTTATTTTCTAGTTCTTGGTCTGGCTAAAACTGCTCACTCCCTAATTCAAATGCTGATGCTTTGTCTGATCTGTGAAGTCTAGGACCTCATAGACAAGAGTTAATCACTGTTGACCCTGGCCCCCCATGGTACCCTGTGCGCAATGCTGGTATGATCCTTATTGCCCTTGCTGTTCTGAGGTGTACTGAGTTGTGGCTCTCTCCCTCATGAGATTGAAACTCTGTGAAATCAAGGGACATGTCTTTTTCTCAGTTGTAATATATTAGTTCATAGAGAAATGACTGTGATAATTGGATTCTTAAAATTGAAACAACTGAATGATGAAAGTTGAACAGAAACAACAAATCATCATTATTCATGAGAGATAATCTTCCAAAGACACCCTTAATCCAAAATAACTAATAATGTGTTAACTCTCAAGCCTCCTGTTTTTATGAAATCATTTTTGAATATTGATGTTTTAGTGTGTTTACCAAGTCTACCTTTACTTTTCATTATTTATCTATAGTGCTAGTCACATCATAATTGCCATTCTCCATGCTTAAATATTAATTTTCTACCATTATCTCTGATGTCTAGCTAGTTTTTCATTATTAACATTGAAATATTTTCTAATGGCATTAGTGGTATAAGAGAGGTAGTGATGCCTAATTATAATTTTCATATAATTTAACCCACATTTATTTTTGTTTTCTAATTTTCCTTAGTTATGAAGTATATTTTAGTGTTTACTTTCTGGCATTTCTTTCGATTTAGTTGATAATTGATAGTGTTTTGGCAGTGACATTATAATAGTGAAAAAAATCTGTTTTTTATTCCTTAAATGCTTCAATGTTTCAAATCTCATTTTCAAGAAAAACTTAACTGAGAAACTGCTAAAAGGAAGATTTTCTCCAGCATGATCAGTATTTTTCTTACAGCCAGATTGTAGTTCCATAATACCTACTTTTGCAATCCTGCATTACTATTTTTAAGAGCCAAAAGGATGCTTGATGCATAGTTTTCTGGGTTTTTTTTAATTGAAATATAGTTGATATACACTCTTACATAAGTTACAGATGTAAAACATAGTGATTCACAAATTTTAAAGGTTATACTTCATTTATAGTTACTATAAAATACTGGCTGTATTCCCTCTGTTGTACAATACATCCTTGTAACTTACTTTATACATGATAGTTTGTATCTCTTAATCCCTTACCCCTATTTTGCCCCTCCTCCCTTTCCTCTCCCCATTGGTAACCACTAGTTTGTTCTCTATGAGTCTGTTCACTTTTTGTTATATTTACTTTTTTTTTAGGTTCTAGATGTAAATAATATCATACAGTATTTGTCTTTCTTTGTCTTATTTATTACATTTAGCATAATACACTCCAAGTCCATCCATGTTGTTGCAGATGGCAAAAGTTTATTCTTTTTTGTAATTGAGTAGTGTTCTATTGTATATATGCACCACACCTTTTTCATCTATTCATCTATTGATGGACACTTCGGTTCCTTTCATATCTTGGCAGTTGTAAATAATGCTGCTATGAACATTGGGTGCATGTATCTTTAAAAAAAAATAGTGTTTTTGTTTTCTTTGAATATATATCCAGAAGTAGAATTGCTGGGTCACATGGTAGTTCTAGCTTTAGTTTTATGAGAAACCTCCATACTGTTTTCCACAGTGGATGCACCAATTTATATTCCTACAACAGTGTACAGGGTTCCCTTTTCTCCACATCTTTTCAACATTTGTTATTTGTGTTCTTTTTGTTGATACCTTTTTGACAGATTTGAGGTGATATCTCATTGTGGTTTTAATTTGCATTTCTCTGATGATTAAAGTTGTATACTTTTTCATGTGCCTGTTGGCCATCTGCATTTCCTCTTTGGAAAAGTGTCTATTCAGGTCTTCTGCTCATTTTTTAATTAGGTGTTTTTTTTTGATGTTTAGTTGTATGAACTGTTTATATTTTGAATATTAACCACTTATCAATCATATCATTTGCAAATATTTTGTTCAGTAGGTTGTCTGTTTGTTTAGCTGATGATTTCTTTTGCTATGCAAAAGCTTTTTTTTGGGGGGGGATTCTTTTTTATTGAATTTTTTATATGTGTCAATTTCTGGTGTACAGCATAATATCCCAGTCATGCATATGTTCATTTTCATATTCTTTTTCATTAAAGGTTGTTACAAGATATTGAACATAGTTCCCTGTGCTATACAGAAGAAATTCATTTTTTATCTATTTTATATATAGTGATTAACATTTGCAAATATCAAAAGCATTTTAAATTTAGTTATGTCCCATTTATTTACTTTTGCCTTTTTTTCTTTGCTTTAGTAGATGGATCCAAAAAATATTGCTCTGATTTATGTCAAAGAGTATTCTGCCTTTGTTTTCTCTAGAAGTTTTATGGTTTTAAGTTTTCTGGTTTTAAATTTTTTTTGGTTAGTCTGGTCTTAAATTTAAGACATTAATTCATTTTGAGTTTATTTTTGTATAAAGTGATGAAGAAAGTTCTAATAATTTAATTCTTTTACATATAGCTTTTCAGTTTTCCCAGAACCACTTATTGAAGAGACTGTCTTTTCTCCATTGTATATTCTTGCCTCCTTTGTCATAGATTAATTGACTCTAAGTCTGTGGGTTTATTTCTGGGCTCTTTATTCTATTCCATGGATCTATATGTCTGGTTTTGTACCAGTACCATACTGTTTTGATTACTGTAGCTTTGTATTACTATCTGAAGTCAGGGAATGTGATTCCTCCAGCTCAGTTCTTCTTTCTCAAGATTGTTCTGGCTATTTGTGATCCTTTGTGTTTCCATACAAATTTTAAAATTATTTGTTCTAGTTCTATGACAAATGCCCTTGATATTTTGATAGGTATTGCACTGAACCTATATTTTGCTTTGGGTATTATGGTCATGTTAACAATATTAGTTTTTCCAATACATGAACACACTATATCTTTTAACCTATCACTTGATTTAATTCTTTGTTCTAGTGTACTTTATCTCATATTTGTGATATAAAGAAATCAAAATATGCTTCTTTAGCTTTATTATATTTTATTTCATTAAAGGTGAACTTACTAGATTTCAAGAGTATTTACAAAGTACTCATTACTAACTACTCAGTTATTAATACCTCCTAGTAAAAAGGCACACAATTCTTTGCTGAGAGAATTTGAGTATCTTAAGTATTAAGAGACAATCTCTGATATCAAGATGATTATGATATAATAAGAGTATACACTGTATAGATAATCATCATCATTATCATAATTGTTTTACATGATATTTTATAGTTTATCAAATAGCTTCACTAATGGAGATTCAAAATTATCAACTTTGTGAAGTTATATTGTGTTTTTTATTTTACAGATAAAGAATTTGAAGATTAGATAAGTTTAAGTAACTAATTTAAGTTTACTTGAAGTGTTGAACCTATGGATTAATAAAATCGCATCTTTTGATGGAAATTTCTAGGTTATATCATAAATTGGTTCCTTTATGAGAACAGAAAACAATGCAGTGGGTAGATTATAAATGCAAATTTGGTGTTATAGTCCTTATATTTATAACAATTAATAGAAGAGATCTCTGTGACTTGAGATAGTCATGAAAAGTAGTATGGACTCTGTGGAGGAAGAAAGATAGGAATTAAAGAGAAGAGTTTCTACTGTTTCTCAGCGACCTAAGAAAATGTGATTTACTTGGTTTGAGCTAAGGGCAGGGGAGGTGCATAGGCCTGATGCTGACAGCCAGGGCTCTTGGAAAACTTAATCCTTTCTCATCATCCATGAGGGGCCCTTATGTCATCGCTCCATGATGCCAGGAGGAGACCATCATCATTTAGCATTCCCCAAAACACCTATCCAGACAAGAGGATGAGCTAGTTGTGCTCTGAGGTTTCTGATGAATGGCCTGATAAGCACCATGAGCACCGTGACTGGCACATTAGATAGATAATGTTTTCTAAACTTACTGTTACCCAGTATCAGGGTTAGTATTTGAATTTCAGTATTTTGTGTATTTTTCTATAGCTTATGTTTTTCCACCATACCATGTAACTTAGATTTGCCCCACTTTGTTGTATGCCAATCACATAGTTATTTTTTCAGGAGAAATTGTGTTTGAAAATTCAATTTAGTGTTTATATTATTGAAAAATAAAGTGTAAGATTTACATTTCTAATTGTTAAATCACTATTGAAAAGTTGTATTTGGAAATTCATTTTAGTATTTATATTATTAAAAATTACAAATCAATTATTAGAATTGCATTTACTTCTAATTTAAATACTCATCTTACATATCTTCTTTCATCCAGTGAGGAAGCAATTTTAAAATTGCTTTAAAAAATTACAGAAATGTTATGTGCTAGTGATAAAATACTCAATTAATACCAGAGTCCATGGAGTAAAATGTGAGTTTCTAGCTCTGCTTCCTTTCTTAGAGTTACCTGCTATTAAAATTCATATCTATCTTTCCAGGCCTTTTTTTTTTTAAAGTAAAAATGGTCCAGTTCTATACCTTTTTATGCAGATTTCTTTTATCTCACTTAACCGTTTGTCATGGGCGACCTTCTATATCAGCATGTGCTGATCTGTCTCATACTTGCCATTCCCTCTTTCTCTTACACCTCATATTCCAAATCATTAGTAAGGCCTAAGAGGCCAACCTGAAAATATATCTGGAATCATTGCATTTCCTGCTGCTATCCTGTTCCAAACTTTATCTCCTCTCACTTGACTATTTCAATAGCATCATAACTGCTGTCTCTTCCTCACTTGCTTTCTGCAGCCTATTATCCCAGACAGCAACCAAAATGACCCACTTAAAATGTAAGCCAGATCTTGTCATTCTTTCTGACAAAACCTTCCAGTCTTTTGAAATCTTATTAAGGGTAAAAGCCAAAATCCTCACTGCAGCCTACTTGAGTATTAGTGATCTTTCCTCCTCAGCTGTCTCTTTGAACTCAATTCTTACCACTCCCAACCTTGCACACTGAACTCCAGTCACACTGGCCCCTTGCTGTTTCTCATATAAGCTGTGCTTACTTCCAACTCATGCTCTTTAATCTATTTCCACTTCTTTTAATGCTCTTTCTCCAGAATTCCTCTTGTCTTGCCTCCTCAGTTAAGTTTCAAATATCACTTGATTATCTCCCATAAAAGAATACCCCCTCATTCACTTACAGCTCCCTTACCTTACCTCACTTTAATTTTCTCTATGGCACTTTTTACCACTGATACTTTGTATGTTCCCTTTAAAATTTATTTTCTTTTAAACAAGCTAACCCATAATGAACTGGGAAAGCAGAGAATTTGTCTTATATTTTTACTGACTTCTGCCCTAAATAGAACACTGTCTGGCACATAACAGGTTCTTAAAAATATTTGTTGAATGAATTATTGAATAATTTGAATGATTAATGAGCTATATTAACATCTATAACATATTCTAAAATATAGATCAGCTACAATTTATCCATTGACCTATTGTAGGCATTTCATTTGTCTCTAATTCTCACTATTAGAAAAACTCCTCAGTAAATATTCTTGTGCTGTATTTCTGTAGACATATTTCTGAGTAGAAATACTGTAAAAGGGGTATACATTTTAAAATTTGATGTTATGTTGACAAGGTGCCTTTCAAAAAGATGGATCATATATATCTTTCCAGTACTGAGTGATTTTATCCATAGGCATGCTATATATGTTATATTTATTCAGCTTTCCATGTATTTTAATAAGTTTTATTCATACATGTGAATAGACTTGATTTTTATTCACACCGTTTATGGTTTTTCAATGTCTATACCAGACGTATTTAAAGTATTCCAGGAAAGCAGCAGGAAAACAGTTTTGGTATGAAGAATTTCCACTAAAGTTGTGGAAGTTAGAGTTAGTTCTGTTGATAATTTGCATCGGTACTCCCAGTCTTTTCTGAGCTCACTTTTGATAAATTCCAAGATTAATGGCAAAAAAGGAATATATGACCTAAAAAAATATTATGGCAATGCATCTATAGAAACAAGAAGAGATTTTAAAAGTAAAGATTCACATTGATGCTTTTTATTGAATGATCTTTATTTTAACCTTCACAGACAAAATTCAGTGATTTAAAAAGATACGTAATGAACAACACTCATTTTATTATCCATGTCACTGAATCTGTTTCTTCCCACCTTCTCACACTTCATGCTAATGACTTTTTAGATGAACGCATTTTAATTAAAAAATAAGAGTCAGTTAAAAAGTGTTACAAATAGAAGCAAATACAAACTGTGGCTTGTGTGATATAAAATATGCTTTGAAGTAATCAACTGAAGAATCACTTGCTGGTAGCTCTGAGGGATAAAAATGTTTAAAACAAATGCCTTTTTCATGTTACGTGAATCAGTATTCATTAGGAAATTCAGTAGTAAACATGCCCACTGTATTCCTAGGCAAATGTTTCATCAGGTCAGTGTCAAAAACTTGCTAAATGGAAAAAGTCCATGCTGTAAAAAGAACATGAAAAAGTTTAGAACATTATTCAGTACATATGAATCTCTTTACAAGTTTATTCCTAATCCGTTTATACAGAGGTGGCTTAGAGATTGGTAATTGGAAAAAAGTTCTCCCTTTATGTTCTCTGCTGTCTGAGAAGCTTATTGGGAAACTGCTAATAAGAGGCACATAGATAGATGATAGGAATTAATTCTGACGAGTGAATCAGAAACTTTAAGCATATGCAGATAGCTGTGACCCATCGAACTGACTAGACTCTCCCTCACCTAGCATAATTCAAATGGATACAGATAATGTACTTACTCCAAAGCTGGAAAAGAACTATCAGGTTTTTAAGGTTCTGGGAGGAAATCTAGTGGACTCTATTGGCATTATCATTCCTTTTAGTTGAATGTTATAACTTTGGAATTAAATTATGTGAAGTAAACACTGGTTACAGAGCTTAGAATTCCATAAATAGAGATACCTGGAAGCCAGAAGACACATTTTACAAATGGATGAATGAGTGAATTTGGCAGGAAAATTAAGGCATTAAAATGAAATTTAACAAAAAGGGAGGAAAACATTGTCCAGATAATACCACAAACCCAGTACAGAAGAGAAGATAAAAGATATAGAAAATCTGAATCACAGTGATGGGAAAAATACAATTGAATGAAGTAAAATACTTACAGACTTAGCTTAAACATATTGAACAGAGCAGGAATAATGTGCAGAGTGATCTGGAAAATAACAGAAAGTCATTGAAAGGGATTTGGGTAGCAGTAATATGATGGCACTAGTAGGTCAAAACATAGCACCCAGAATGAAGGGAAATCTGTGAAGTTGCAGGGTGTTTGCAGAAATAACTGTTCACAATATTGGAAGGCTAAGGACATTGCCACATTACAGATGTCCTCAATTTAATTTAGAAAATTTGAACCAAATAAAGTTGTAAAATGGGGCCTCTAAATGTCTGGAAATATTTTCACATATGCAGAAGCATGCTTTAATTAATCATTTTTAATGAAACTTTTCTATTTCACTGTAAAGAATCTGTAATTGGGAAGATATTTCAGACTTGAGAAACTTGTACCTGCAAAGAATAATAGAAGTAACTACATTTCAGTCATTTATAATTCCTATCACTATAGCACTGAATGGTGTTACAAAAATAACGGAATCTTTGGGAGTAATAACCAAGTTATATTAGAATTCTCATTAGTTGAATAAAATTAGGAGGCTGGAAAAAGTAATAATTTAGTTCTGTTAATTTTTATTTAAGTTCAAGAGACCTATAATTATGTACAATGCATTCAGTCTCCCCCCAAACTGAACTATTAGATCACAAGAAGTAGAGATAATGTAGTAAAGCTGTGCCTCATAGCAGCTGGTTCAGAAAAGTCTCTCACATCTCAGCGGTGGGAGCTTATGGGCCTGTATTCTGTTGTTCTTCAGTAACATGACTCAACTCATTGAATATTGGGCTCTTTCTGCATAATCCTTGACGGTTTTTATTTTTAGTTTTGCTGTTTGCTAATTCTCTGACTTGGGAAGTGACTCAGCTTCCATAAGACTTAGTCATCCTTATATGTAAGATATGGATAATATTACCTACCTAATAGGATTTTTATGAGGGCTAAAGGTGATATTACATGTAAAATCTTAATGCAGTGGTTATCCTCATTCAATGAATACTGTTAATAATATTGACCAGTACTGTAATATTGGTAATGCTACTTCTTTGAATGATTAAGATTTACATGTACTGGCTTTTTCCTTGGCATCTTTACTATATATGTGTGTTGGAGGGAGAGATGGTTGATAATGAGATATTAACATGAAGTACACATTTGTTATTTCTGTTGCTAAAACTTAGTCTTCATAATCATTTTGGTGAGTCTCCCCCAATAATTGTCTTACTTTTATTTTTAAAGGTTCACCTTTGCTCCACTGTGATCACTAAATGGATCGTGAGTAGGAGGACTAAAAACAAGAAGTCTAGTTGGATGGCAGTTGTAATAGTACTAGTAATAGATGATTGTTTGAATTAAGTTGTTAGCAACACAGATGGAGAAAACATTGATGTGTGTTGATATGTTTGTGAAGTAAAGCTTATACAACTAGCTGTTGAATTATATGTTAGATATGATGGAAAAATAAGGGAAGGATACTCCTAGACTATTGCCTTGACTGTCTGGTAGATTGTTGGTTGCATTTACTAGGATGGGTAAGACTAGCAGAGGAGAGGAGCAGAAGGGTAGAGGATGAGAATCAAGAGTTCTGTTTCAACCATGTTTTGTGATACCTATAAAATAGCTAAGTAAATATTTCAAAAAAGACTTCTGTATATATGAGATTGGAGTTCAGTGAAGAGGTCAGGACTCTAGATACAATTTTGGACATTTTTGGTAAAAGTTTGATATTTAAAATCATCAGTCTGATTGGGATCACCTAGTAAAACAATGTAGCCTTAAAAAAATAGTGGGACTAACTCACGGTTTTAGTTATTCCCAGAATCTTTCCTTCATAAGCTTGATTTCAACATTGCTTTCATTGTTTTTATAATCACTCTGTATAATAAACTTCCAGGTTTAGTTCCAAATGCTAACTGGTCCTCCCACCTCCACTCCATCTGCATCCCATGTTTCTTTGTTCACATTTCTGAAAAGGAATATTTGATTTTACCCACTTCCTGACCATTAAGTTAGAGGCTTACTGCCATTCACTAACCTAGATGATTTTCCTCTAGATTACAAACCAATATTTTCAATATATACTCCATATTAGGTATTATGCTACGCATTGTACATGTGTTATCTCATAAAATGATTGAAATGGTCTATGGAAAGAAAGGTACTTTTAATTTTATTTCTTTGATTATGAATTGAAGATCAAAATAAATCTCCCAGATCACATAGTTTGTAAATTATGGATTTGAAGACAAGCATGCATAGCTCCAAAGTCTAAATTTAAGAAAAAGTTATAAGGATTTAAGCCCTGAATTGCTTGACACCATATTTACCTTTATATGAACAAGCTTCATATGCTGTCAGGCAGACAAAAGTCAATAAACAAACACTAGAGAATAGGACTGAAATTTCTAACAACGTTTGAGTTTTGGAATCCTTTTTTTCTTGTGACTGACTTCATCCCTTCCTTTTCTGAGGTACAGTAGAAACCAGTAAATTCTACCTTTTACTTAAGATTGTTCAATTTGCACATGGACTGTCTTAAATAATACAACCATGATGCACAACAGAGAAAGGAATGAATATTATTATTTGACACATTTATTAATATGTTATGTAATTAATAGATATAATTCGCATATTATAAAATTCATTGACTTAAAGTGTATAATTCAGTGACTCTAGTATATTTAGAATTGTGAAACCATCACCATAAAATTTAGAAAGTATCCCCCATTGCTGTGGTGTACTCATTAGCAGTCCTTACCCAGACCCCCACCATCCACCTCAACTACCCTAAACTCCAGTAGGCAAGCGTTAATCTACTTTTTACCTCTATAGAGGTCTGGGATAATGACTTCATTATCAGTACTGATGGCTCCTGGTCTTGAAAATCTTTGGTTTTGTAGGTCCAGCAGTACCTTCATTTATCTATCATGTTATTTCTGGGACTGTCATGTCTGTTAGACAGTGCCACACATCCTGGTGTGTCAGTACCTCCTGGTTTCCATTCAAGCTAGGCTGCCCATTTTTGCATTTAGAACAGTTACGTTCACCTTCACTCTTACATTTAAGTGTCATCATCTGGCTTCTGCTGTTCTGAAATCCCATCATTCTTATTGAAACTGGGAAACCAGTTTCATAAGCAGACCCCTAACTCTACCCTTTATTTGATCAGTAATCACTTTCCTCCCAATAAAGGGAGAGTATTTCCACTGTTGGGTTTTACTGACAATTGACTGTAGCTGTAGCCTAGAAGCTTGACTGAGGTGGAGAGAGAGATCTTGAGGAGTGTAGGCTTTGTCTTGCCAAATATCTACTTGAGAGTAGGCCACTGCATGTCCCCCCAAGCAAAGGGAGTCTGTTGTCTTCTAGAAAGGGTGAATGAACCATTTCTACAGGCCCATAGATTTTAGGGATATCTGCGGATTCAAGTTCTCAAATACATTCATCCATCTCTGTTCTAGGGCATAGAAACTTCCCTGTCCATGCCTGACTTGTAAGAGATATGACAAGGCTGTGAATTCATCCTTCTCTGCAGTTTGGTTCCTAGCACAGTCAGGTCCTGAGCTTGGTTTGCATCCCTGATGCCTTTTGGCTGCAGAAGACTAGTGTCTCTATAAATGCTATTATTTTTTTAAAAAGCCTTTTATTTCACACCGTGTTGGCTGTTGGAGTTGGGTGTTTGTGAGTTCAGTATGTCATTTTTCTTCCTTCAATGCATTGATGGCATTTAACGGTAACCATTGTCCTTATAATTACCTCTGCTTTGCATCTTTTTCAAATTCTAGAGATATTATGTAAACCAATGCACCCTTTCTACCTTATGAAAACCCGGTTCACCCCAGTTAAGAACGGCAGTAATTGAGATACTTCAGAATGCCAGACGGTATCACTACTCACTACCAGCAGTGGCATTCTTGTTGCTGTTTGGCCAGTGAGTAATCCACTTACTGGGCTACCTACTTCCTTGAATTATTTTTTGTACCAACTGACTTAGTTGCAGTTCCCCTGTGAGCTGATGCTGAGATAACAATTTGAATTTTTATAGTTTATTTGGTAGATGCAGGCAGCATGGATCGGGGAGGAAAAGTGATACAGAAAAAGGATGGCAGCAATAAAGAGGGCTTTATTAAGCTAGTTAATATCGCCCATAACTGGAGGTTAATCCCACCAGGACATTCAGGGAAATGGTATAAAACACATGCCTGATACACTAAATTCCATGAGTTACTTGTGAAGGGCTTCTCCTCTAGGAATAATAATTCCTTAGCATTTCTAACCAATGTGTACACAGACAAAGACTTCTGCAGTTTTGTGAAATAAAATGACAGCCCTCATGCACAGAGTTGTTAAATCATCCTCAAAGATTAGATGAATTAGGCAGACGTACTGACGTCTGCTACAGGGAAGAAATGAAATGAAAATTAATTAATGTCAGACCATGGAGGAAATTGAATGCCATTCAAGGAAGAATTTAGAATTGATTGTCTCTTGAGCAAGAAAGTTACATTAAAGTGGCGTATAGTGTAAACTGGGGAACAGAGACTGAATTGGGTAGTGCAGTGAAAGGGGAAATATAACATGATGATCTTCCTTCTGTTTTCAGTTCTGATCAGGACCTGCTTCCAGTCCTAATACTAAATCCATTTTCAGTAGGATTACCTGTGTCTAAGTGTACTTCAACAATATTTTAGATCAAAAAGAGTGCAATCTCAAAAGAATTAGGAATTTACTAAGAATGCAGGCAGCTGTTCCCGAGATTACTTTTCTGTATTCCATTGTGAAGATTCACAGAAAATTTCCCCCTTAGGTTTAAGTTGAAATATTTTGTTTTAACTAAAGCAAATCAGCCTCAGTCTGGCAGAAGCAGCTGTGTGTAGAGAGGAGCAGCATGGTCCATGCCTGTGTTTCCTAGGCCATTGCACTTGTTCACTCACCTACATGTGCCCTTTGAATCCATTAAGTAATTTGTCATTCCCAGTAGTAGTTTGCCAAAGACAAAGGGCAGAAACTAGATATGTAAGAAGAAAACAAATGATAAAGGAGGAGGCATTGGGGGGGAATTTTCAGAATAATTTGAAACTCCCTTAGAAACAGAAGAGTAAAAACTAAGAAAATGTCTTCATACCTTAAACACTAATCTAGTAATAGCTGCATCAATTTGTCATCTCAACGTAGAACACCAACAGGCAGATTCAAGTTAGGCTAACTCACCCATTCACACAAACTTTAATCCCTTACAAGCCCTTGGCCACTTGGACTATTTCTGAGATTCATATTAAAAAATTCTCTATTTCCCAATTTTCCAAATTTGAGGACTTTGTTCCTGGGACCACAAGAGATTAGCTTTCTTCTCCTCCTTCTCCTCCTTCCCCTTCTTCCTTCTTCCTTCTTCTTCTCCTCCTCCTCCTCCCGGAGATATTCTCTACCAGTGTTCACAACTTACTGCAGCGATCCAGTGAAAACACTTCTGTATTGTGCAGCAGACTGACAGACATGCTTAGGTGTTTCTGTGTCCACCTTAGAGACAATTTAAGTTCATTTCCAGAAAACTCATCATCTGTCACGCAGTAGTGTTCTCTCTCTTGTCTCCCTTCTTTAAACAGAAGTGAAGAGATGTGCCGAAACATCAAATAGTGGGGAAAAAAATACTGTGGTTTATACTGTGATCTCTCTTACACATGTTTATATAAAGAGAAAAACATCTGTGGTAATCAGTATATGAAATCCTCTAGCTTTGGGAAAATAACACCATATCCCCAAGATACTACAGACTTGTTCCCCAGTTTGCCAAGATTAGAAGGAATCAGACTTTTCATGTGGCTCTCTCCCCAATCTCCAAATTCCTAGGAGGGCTTATTCATGTATAAGAAGTGAAATCTAGTTAATATTTTCATTTTCTGGAAGAGAAGTGCCTCTAGAGGCTGGAAGAACCAATCATGGCTGCCTCTTAATTCTGGCTGCTTAGTTCAATGCAACGTTATCATCATTAGTCTATACAGGTCCTCTCTTGCTTTATTTATTTAACCTTACTCCCTATACACATTTCTCTTCTTTTCCGTAGACAACTATTCTGTTGAATTTGAGGTGAAAACCTTTCATTGCTATATGTTTTTAGACAATGTAAATTGTCTTACGGATGTTATTTTTGGTTTTCATAAATGATACTGTACCATAGATTTCATTTTGATCCTTACTATTTTTTCATCAGCCCTATGTTGTAAAATCTTAATTTGTTGTTGAGAGTTCATCTATCTTTCAGTACTGACTGCTAAGAAGGTAGTATTTTGCTGTTTGGTTTCACTATAGTTCACTTACCTCAGTGATTACATCCAACTTCCAGATACCATAAATCATGCTATGATGAGGTACTTCTACGTTTCCAGTTATAGGCCTGATGAGTATTTCTCCAGGGTTTATATATACGTGAGTGTGTGTATAAATGTGCATGTCATAATGTGTATGCATACTTAAGTACCAGAAGATTGCTTCCTATAAGCTGCAAGTGTCTGCTTTCTCATCAACAATGAATAAAGTGTTGTACTTACCTCTATCTTGGCAATACTTGAAGATAAAGTTTTTTCAATTTGTCAATCTTAATGAGTCTAAAATTTTATTCCAGTGCTGTTTCAGTTTCTTTAAGTTTTAATGAGTTTGTGAATATTTTCATATTCTTCTTGGTATTATCCTATATCCTTGTGTATTTTTTTGAGTTGCTTTTTTTTATTACTAATTTGTAAGAATTCTTCATGTAGTCTAGAAATTTTTTCCCTTATAGTGATTAACACTGTAAAAACCATATCCAAATCTGTCATCTGTCAATTGTGTTCATGGTCTCCTTTGTTGAGTAGAAATTCTTATTTTTATATTATCAAATTAATCAGTTTTTCACTTTATATTTTATATTTCATCTTATTGTTCAAGAAGTTTTTCCCCAGTCCTAGATCACAAAGATATTTGTTTACACTATATATTAACTTTATAGTTTAACCTTTCACATTTGGGTCAGTTGCCTTTGGGGATCAACCTTCTTATAAGGGATTACATAGAGATACAGTTTTGTTTTCCTTTATATAGTGAGCCAGTTTATCTACTGAATAGCCCATCAATTGTACTATGATTTTGTATATACTCATTATTTGATGTTTACTTTCCTATAAACATGATCTATCTTTGAACTCTGTATTCTGTTTTATGATCCATTTGCCTCTTTTGTGCTAGTGTACAAGATTTTATTACTGTGGAATTATAGTATATTGTAATATCAATAGGGCATCATTCTGGGACCTTTTTAAAAATGATTTACCTATTCTTGAAATGTTATCTTTTCCTATACTTTTTAGGATAAGTTTATTGAGTTTCTTAAAAATATTGAGCTGGTATTTATATTAGAATTGATTTAAATTATAGATAAATGTGGGTAAAATGGACATATTTACAGGAAGTATCCCATCAGTATTACAGTATCCCAACCAGAGTGTCACCATGTGCTTCCAGTTGTTCAGAATTTCTTTTGATACCCTTACGGGGAGCCAGCTGGCAAAGCAAGAATGTGGCTCATGTTTGTATTTCTTCCTTGGAGAATTGCTTGTTTAGGTCTTCTGCCCATTTTTGGATTAGGTTGTTTGTTTCTTTCTTATTATGTCGTATGAGCTGCTTATATATTCTGGAGATCAAGTCTTTGTCGGTTTCATCATTTGCAAAAATTTTCTCGCATTCCATAGGTTGTCGTTTTGTTTTACTTATGGTTTCCTTTGCTGTGCAGAGCTAGTAAGTTTCATTAGGTCCCATTTGTTTATTCTTGCTTTTATTTCTGTTGCTTGGGTAGACTGCCCTAGGAGAATATTTTTAAGATGTAAGTGAGATAATATTTTGCCTATGTTTTCTTCTAGGTTTATTGTATCTTGTCTTATGTTTAAGTCTTTGATCCATTTTGAGTTGATTTTTGTGTATGGTGTAAGGGAGTGTTCTAGCTTCATTGATTTACATGCTGCTGTCCAGTTTTCCCAACACCATTTGCTGAAGAGACTGTCTTTATTCCATTGTATATTCTTGCCTCCTGTGTCGAAGATTAGTTGACCAAAAGTTTGTGAGTTCATTTCTGGGCTCTCTATTCTATTCCACTGGCCCATATGTCTGTTTTTGTACCAATACCATGCTGTCTTGATGACTGTAGCTCTATAGTATTGTCTGAAGTCTGGGAGAGTTACTCCTCCAGCCTCTTTCTTTTTCTTCAGTAATGCTTTGGCAATTCTAGGTCTTTGATGATTCCATATAAATTTTATTATGATTTGTTCTAGTTCTGTGAAATATGAAAAAAAAAAAGAACGTAAATACAAAACAGAGACAGACTCATAGATATAGAATACAAACTTGTGGTTGCCAAGGGGGCAGAGGGTGGGAAGGGACAGACTGGGAGTTCAAGATTTGTAGATACTGACAGGCATATGCAGAATAGATAAACAAGATTATACTGTATACATGGAGATATATACAAGATTTTGTGGTAGATCACAGTGAAAAAAAATGTGACAATGAATATATGTATGTTCATGTGTAACTGAAAAATTGTGCTCTACACTGGAATTTGACACAACATTGTAAAATGACTATAACTCAATAGAAAAATGTAAAAAAAAAATGTGGCTCTAGGGTCCAGTCCTAGCATCACGAAGCAGAGTACATACGGACACCTCCGAAGCTGAGAGACAGTTACTTAATAATGGCTCAGATAAGTTTTAACTGTTTCTTAAAAGTTTGGTTGAATTTGTTTAAGTCCACATTTCTGCTCCCAAGTTGGTGTGAGCCACATTTTTGTTGGTGGTGCTATTGCTATTACATTTTATGGGGGAGCGATTTATTAATTTTTTGTAGTAAATAAGGTTTTATTTTTATTATCAGAAGTATGTAAATTTTCTAGAACTATTTAGTAAAGACTTCAGTTTTTTGTGCTTGGAAACTATATTTTTAATAATGAATTTATGCTTACACATAGAATATATATCCTATCCCTCGTATAAGCATAAAATGGGAGAAAATTGAAAACTTTACTAACCTTAAAGAATTATTTAAGAAATCTTAAAAAATCTTCAAGAAAATTCACTAATTATCCCTTCTTTGAGAAATAGCCATTTTTTTAAGAGTTCTTTCTTCAGCTCTATGTGGATGTATCTATACTTTCTCTGTGAATATTGTTATTACATAACATGGTTATAACATATGGGTTATCTAATATTATATAATAAATTACATATAATTATTAGATAACAAATTACATATTTAATTATTAATGGTTTTCAAAATGGAAATATAGTTAACTCATTTTTTATGTTTCAATTTTTCCACTTACTATATTATTAAGCCATTATTCTAAGTCATTAAATGTCCTTTACAAAATGAATTTTAATAACTGAATGACATTCTATCATTTAACTATTCCACAGTTGTTATTTAAAACTTGTGATTTCCGGAAGTGGAATTACTAAATCATAGCTTAAATACCTTAGAATTCTCCAAAATATTGCCAGGTTTTTCATGGTTGGTACGCATCCGATGCCAGTATTTTTTCCAGGAAGTCCTTTTGCTCTTAACTCTTTTGGATTATTCTGTTTTAGTTGTTACCCTTATTAGCAATATGCAGTTGTGTAACACTTGTTCTTTTGTGTGTGGTGGTTGTGTGTGTGTGTGTGTGTGTGTGTGTGTTAATTATTGGAAGATCCTTTGTCTTGCCAAGCACTTTGATATATTTTTGTATTAATTTGGAAACAGGAGACAGTGGGGCTGAACACTGAATACTAAAAGAGATGAATCTGATATGTTTGAAGAAAATTTGGAATGAGGAGAGTGAATCCACAGCTATGTGTGGGATTCGATTGTGCAGTACAGTTGCATTTTGTTTATTATAAAATTTTTGAGTCCTTTTAAAAGTGGATATTTAACAATTATTGTTTGATAACTGACATGAATATTTTGACTTCTGTCAAGAGATATTTAACATCTCCTAATTACGTGCTGGTTTACAATTTGTCTTCTTACTCCCCTTATGACTTTTTTTTCTGAAATTTTTTTGTATATATTACTTTACTGTATTTCTACTTTCTCAGACATTTATATTCATTGATTTTTTCTATTAACTTATAAGTAGTTCTATTTTGCTTAAATTATTGCTCTAAATATGAACTATTTTTAGTATATGTTAGATCTTTTAAGTATATGTTAGAGATGATTCTGATTTTGAATATAAGCCACTTAACTGTGGGAACCATATCTCTTTGAGTATATGTAGCACTTAATTCTATGTCCTTTTAACTTTGAGCTACTTAGGAAATGTATGATGTTTTGCTTATTGGATTTATGAATTGTAAATTTTCATAGAAAATGTAATGTAACCATAACCAAATATATGTGAAGAGAAGTAAGATATTTTTCATGTACTTTGAGAATATATCATATAAAAAGTATTTTAATAGTGTGTATTGATAACACTTTCATGTTCTTCTGTCTCTTTTTTTTAAATTTTATTTTATTGAGTTATAGTCAGTTTATACTGTTGTGTCAATTTCCAGTGTAGAGCACAATTTTTCAGTTACACATAAACATACATATATTCATTGTCACATTGTTTTTCACTATGAGCTACCAGAAGATCTTACATATATTTCCCTGTGCTATACAGTATAATCTTGTTTACCTATTCTATATATACCTGTCAGTACCTACAAATTTTGAAACCCCAGTCTGTCCTTTCCCACCCATCTCCCCACTGGAAACCACAAGTTTGTATTCTATGTCTATGAGTCTGTTTCTGTTTTGTATTTGTGCTCATTTGTCTTTTTCTTCCTTCTGTCACTTAATTAATATTCAATTAATCAGAAGTGTGCATTATATTTAACATCCACCCAGTTATTTTTTTCTGCTACAAAGCACCTAAGTGCAAAAGTACCTAAGATCATTGGTTCTATATCATATATTTCAGAGCTAAAAGATTTATGTTCCCAAGATCACCTTAAGACTCTGTGTGATGTATAATAAAGTTTTCTTATTACTATGCTAACAGCAATTTTAGTTTATTATTCTATGGAATATAATATGTAATATCCAGGGATAGGTTATTTTCTTTGAAGTTTGCAAGGTGAATAGTGTTAAGTATTGTTATTTGGCTGGCTTCAAATATAATTTTGCCCTTTTTTTCTCCTAAGAAAAATTAATGAAACTTTTTCTAAAGATTATTTGAAATAGGGTAAGTTTATTACACTGTCTGGCTTATTGCACACTGATGATTGTGTCAGATCCTATTTAAATCCATGCAGTTCTTTTAAACAGTCTTACAGAAAGAATACATCTAAAATATACTCTAGGTAATTAATAATTTGTGAGATTAAAAGTGGGGTGTAGGGGAAAAATTACTAACTTAGGTGCAGTATAAAACTTCCCTCTAGTACAATTTGATATTCTAAAATAATTAATTGGAAATCAGTGCCACAGAGTTATTTAAAAAAAATAGTACCTATGCTTTTATAGTTTTCCCACTATATATATGCAGTTACATGCTGTGTTTAAGATTCTTTAAATACAGATATGCCACAGAAAATTATTATAACCTATCATGATTTTATGCAAATCAGACATTCATTTATGGCACATGTAATTTATATCTTTAAGTCAATTAAGGTAGACAAATCTCAGCTTGAAGCTATTGAGTGGCAGGTGATCATTAGATACAGTTTCACTTGTAGGATTCAGATGTCAAGCAAACTTTGACCTATCAGGGACCATTCCTATGGAACTGTAGGCCTGGGTAGAGTTAAAATTTTAATTAAATTGTGAAGGTCTAATATATTTTGAAAAACAAAGTCAAAATAGGTATCCTTTCGAAGTGCTAAACAATGTTAATGGGCCAGAACATGAACGGAGAAGTATGTACAGAATCATCTTCTTACCTTGAAAGAATCTCTGCAAGTTTATAGTTAAAAAGCAAATCTTTTCGGATTTCTTTGTGAAGATTATGCTTCTGCCCACATTAGCACTCCACCAAACCTTGTTTTATGGATCATAGTTGCCATAACTTCTCTTACCAAACCAGTAAATATTGGATTGTCTTTATTTTACTGGACCTTTCAGCAACATTTGATGATTGATACGGTTAAATACTTTCTTCTTCATTAATCATTTTGTTCTGCAATGTGTACAGAGCCTCACACTCCTAGGGATTTCCTCTCCCCACTTGAATTAACATGTACAGTTTGAATGTTCATTTATTTCATACATTATGTTTGTAAGAATTACCAATTCATAATATAATATACTTAAATATTATAACTTCTAGTTAAAATAGAAAGTTAATCAGAGTCAGGGTTGTAGACTTTATTAGTAATTAGAGCAAAGACAGATAATCTAACTGGATCAATAAATAGTCATTTTTATATTGAAGTACTCTATTGAAGAATATTCTAAGCTGCTTGGACGTACTGTCACTTATCCATTCTCTCTCTCACCTGATGCAGACATGTATTCTTGATAGCATTTTCCTCTTTCTCCTCCCTCCATCTTGAAAACATACACACACACATACACACACGCATTAGCATAATGCTGACTGAATCAACTGGTGTTTGCAGGCTTCAGTTAATTCCTCTGGTATTTCTCTGTGCAGCTAAGTCATTATGAAAGCTCTAAAATTGGTTGATAAGTTTAAGAGGGAGCTGAAAGTTTATATCTCTCAATAATGTGTGATATTTAGAATCCGGATAGAAGAAATAGTAGTCTCTTATTAGTGGAAGTTTTCTGAATTGTTTTAGTTAGAATTCAAGCCTTCTAGTATCTGTTTCTATATTTAGCAAATATTAAGAACCTACTGTGATCTTGCTTTGTATTCTCCTGGTGCTAGGAATACTATAATGAGCAAAACAAAGTCTTTGCCCTCATAGAGATTACATTGTACTTAAATTTATTTTAGTTCAGAGCCTCCATATGGGTCAGTAGGACTCTCCAGATTCATGTGGCAGTGATTCTTCTGTTTTCTTTGAAAACTCTGATCTGTTCCCTTCTCTAAGTCAATTTCCTCATCCATAAAACCCAGATAATATGCTTTATTATTTCTACCATATAGGAATGAAATTAAAAATGGTTTGTAAGATTATTTTTACATGCTTTCTATATTTGTGAAGTCCTGTGGAAACTAGCATGGTAGTCATGTATTGTTGAACATAATAAAGAACAGTTTAGATGAATATTTTCCATATCTTTATTGTGAAAATCCTATTCAAACATGATGTTTGCAGCACCTTATTTATTGGTTAAGTGAAAATCTTTACTTTTTTTGCCAATTAAAGCTTTTACAGACATTCAGAAGATGGATTCTGTCTAAGAACTTTTAATCTTCATGAATATGTGACAGTTTTTTTATGGGAAGAATCACTTCTTCTTAATGGAAATTATCCTTCTTGCTATAATATTTTGGTCCTGTTAATAGGACAAATGCAACAAAAGTTATAAATTTATTTATAAAACTTACTGAGTCTCAATAATTGTCTTCCAGATATGCCATTGAGTTCTTGATTTTTTTATTAAATGTCTTTGTACTGCTAATAAAAATGTTTTATGTTTGCCCAAAATGAAACAGAAATGTATCTGCACATGATGCATTTTGCTTCTTGTTTTATTCTCCGAAGCTAGTTATTTAAATGCAGAGCCTTCACTTTTCTGCTGCAAAAACAGATTTATATTATTAACTACATGCCTAGCAGCAGAATTCAGGGCACTAATTTTCTAAGTTTACGTTAGTATATTGACTCAAAGTGAATGTTTTAAGTGGTTCTGAGGAAAATATCACTTTAGAATAAGAAGGTCCCTTTAACAAGCTTATCTTTGGTTGAGAATATTACATGCTTATGATTTAAAAATTAAACCACTACAGGTTACATCATGAGATGCCTGTGTACATTCAACCACTTTAGTTTATTTGGATTATGCAAGGTAAAAGGTAGAATGTTTAGAACAAATCAGATATATGCCATTTTACCAAATGAAGACTTCTTTTCATTCTCACCACTTCTATTTTTATTATTCTTAGAATGAAGTTGAAGATTTTCTTCCCCTGCCTTGCTCCCTTTCTCATTTTAATTTAGTTTAATCTTCAGGAATAATTAGTTATAACGACATACCACAAAACCCTTGGAAACAAGTTACACAGGGAACCTAACTTGGAATTATAGATTTATCATGATTTTGTTGTTGTTTCTTTGTTTCATTTAAATCTACCTTTAGATTATCTTTTACTTTTGGAAAAAAATCTGAATAATGATAAGCTATTTCATTGTTTTTATTAATTTGTCATCTACCAGTAGTAATGCTAGCTAGTTTTAAGTCACTTGGTCTTTTGGATTCAATATCTTTGAAATGATCTTTTGATATATTCTATTTCCTTTTCATATTTTCCCTTTGTATATTTATCATAATTACATTTTAAAGAAATAAAAGTAAAAAAAATATTTTTACCACATAGTTATCTCCTTTATAGCTTATAGCTAGGACCTGTTGCAAATGGAGGCAGAAATAAGTTTAAGACTTACTAATTTTAATGTCAGAATGCATGTGGTTTTTAAAAAGGCAGACAGAGAAAAGCAAAGAAAGGAAAGTGATATTACACACATATAAATAAATACTTACTCATTAGGAAGCACAGATAAAGGTAAAAACCAGAATATTTTTCTGTGTCTCGTTTTACAATGCTTCCTTCCCTAGTCTCTATTATCAGCATATTTAACACTTTTTTTTTAAATTATTTTTGTTGTTGTTGGAGTATAGTCATTTTACAATGTTGTGTCAATTTCTGGCGTGCAGCATAATGTTTCAGTCATACATACACATACATATATTCATTTTCATATACTTTTCATTGTAAGTTACTACAAGATATTGTTTATAGTTAGTCCCCTGTGCTATACAGTAGAAACTTGTTTATTTTACATATAGTAGTTATTATTTGCAAATCTCAAGCTCCCAATTTATTCCTTCCCACCCCTTTTACCCCTGGTAGCCATAAGTTTGTTGTCTATGTCTGTGAGCCTATTTCTGTTTTGTAAGTTCATCTGTGTCTTTTTTTTTTTTAATTCCACATATAAGTGATATCTTATGGTATTTTCCTTACTTCATTTTGAATGACAATCTCCAGGTCCATTTATGTTGCTACAAATTTCATTATTTTATTCTTTTTTATGGCCGAGTAGTATTCCACTATATTAATGGCTTAAATACTTATGCGTCATACAAGACACTATAAATCTCCTAGAAGAAAACATAGTTAAAACATTTTCTGACATAAATCTTGGCAGTATTCTCCTAGGGTACCCTACCTAGGCAGTGAAAATAAAAGCAAAAATAAACAAATGGAACCTAATTAAACTTACAAGTTTTGCACAGCAAGGGAAACCATAAGCAAAACAAAAAGACAACCTATGGAATGGGAGAAAATATTTGCAAATGATGCAACTGACAAGGGCTTAATTTCTAGAATTTATAAATAGCTCATACAACTTAGTAACAAAATAACATTGTTTTTTAATTATTTTTATTTTTTTTCCTTAAATCAGACCAGCCCTGCAGTTGTTTAGGGTTCTAAGATATCTAGGGTATGATTTTTTCCCCTCTCTTTTCTGTTTGGAGATGTGGAGGTAAGCATGTTAATATGAAAGTAAATGCTCTTTTCCTTGGTTACAAATTTTCTTGAGCTATGGACTTTGAGTAAGTTTCAGGATTTATCACTGTTATTAAAAAATACAATTATTTTTTCCAACAGCCTTCTCTGTGCTGAGAAATAGATAATCTGCTTTTATTATAAAATTTCGAAGTTTATTTTTGAAATAAATGTTTATATTCCTGTTGAATTCTAAAGATTTTCAGAGGAAAGAAGGTATAAATTTGAGAGGTTCATGTTAGAACTTTCAGTGTTTAGGTCAATTTACCAGCAAATTACCTGAATATTCTTGCCTAGAAAGGCTATTTGATTGCTTTATTTTGTTCTCCGAGAAAAGAAAGCAATCTGATTCCACAATGACTGCCAGTTGCTTTAGGAATTAATTTCGTTGTTCTTACTTTCTATGGCCAAAAGGAATATAGCTTTTGACTTAGTTTATTTAGCTTGCTTTGGAAACAAAAATTCACTCTGTGTAGATGGAGATGGGTTTTTAGAGAACCCTCAGGCACAAATGGATTAAGTACTGTTCATAGCTCTTTACATTTCCTATCACTTCTAACAAAGATTCATTTTAAATGGGACTGCCCAAGAGATCCATCAATGAAGAAATACTCTTAGGTGATGTACAGCACTTAGCTATATGTGCTAAATTTTTGGCAACCTGAGCCTAATACCAAGTGTTTTCCAGTGGCTAAAACTTCCTGCCTCTATTTAAGACAGTCACACATATAACTTACTCTTTGGTTTGAAATACATACATAAATATGTACGTAAACCTTGTAACCACAGAAATTGTATGATGAACTAATCAAACCTGTCATTGGGTCGGCTGTTAAGTTGGTCAATTTGATCAGCTACTTGCTTTTACAAAATAGAAACTGGACTTGAAATATTCCAACCTCCCCCATCTAATACTGATTTTTAATTTTTTAATACTTTCATACAAGACTTAAAATGTCAATATATGAAATAATTTGCTGCTATATAATATAGAAAAAAGCTCAGTAAAGCAAAACTCAACACATACCTGTGTTAAAAGATAAACAGAGGCATATTAAAATTTCTAAGAGTTTATTTGAACTAACATCAGTTTGAATCAGGCAGCATCAAACTGAAAGTGGTAGGGTTGCTTTGCCAACAGGAGCTAGGGGAAAGTATTTTACACAGCAGACATGGAAGCAAAGCAAGGAAATTACTTGATTGGCTATGACTTAAGTGGTTACCTAATTTGGAAAAGGCTAGTTGGCTATTTGTGATTGATTGTTTTGGGGTTTTGATTTCCTAACCTTGGAGCATTTATAGGAATTTATTGTAGCTTAGGTTTAAGTTTGCTTACATCGGCTGCCAAGGCATTGGAGCCACTTCAGTCTAATAGCTCCCTTGTTTAATTTCTTTAATACATGCTTCTGCAGGGTAGAATATCTTGCAAACTGTATCTAACTTTTATGGCTGAATAAGTAGAACAGAGGGCTTCCTCTGGCTAATAGTCATTTTATGAGTCCTTTTCTTTGGATCAGGGAGAGGATATACGAATTACATGGGATGAACAGAAAAGCTTTGTCGCTTGGAGTGTCTTGCTCAATGAAAACTTTTGATTAAGCCAGAATCAGCTGTCTTCTAAAGAGTTGCCAGGAGAATTAGCTCATGAACCATATAGCTGTTTGTTCTAAGAATGTAAATGTTGATAATGGTATGGTAATGTCAACGTGGCCACAGGAGGAAACAAGAATTACAGTCTGAAGGGAGAAGTCTGTTATACTCACAGGTTCCAGGAAGGAGATCATTGATGCCATGCAGGGCCACAGGGAAGCAGTGAGTTCTGATCAAGTGACGGAAGACAGGAGTGAGGGGAAAGACTCAGCCGGAGTCTTAATTGGAGTTTCTGTGGGTAATGCAAGGCAGGACAGAGTAAAACAGTTTTGGATTGCCTCATTTGCATGATTCCTGCAGGTTCTGGGCTATAGGAGTAGTCTCTAGTTGGTACCTGGCCTTGGGATGATTTAGGGCAGAAGAAATACTGACTTGGTGTGTGAGTTAGATAAGGAAGTAGTTGGGCCTATAGACTCAGGTTTGGTTGGTTTGCATATGAAAGATCGGCTCTAGGCCTAGAGCCTTTTGCTATCTCTAAGAATTGACTAGCCCAGGGAGGGGTAGTCTCCCCCAGGCCAACAAGTCACCAGCAAAATATCATGAAATACAGAAAATAAAGTTAGAAAGCCTGTTTCCTGTCCTTGGCCCACACAGTTCCTAAGTATTTAATTCTTTATCAGTAATGTAGAAATGAAAATATCTGTCTCACTTTATTGGATTGATGAGAACCAAATGAGTTAACATTTGTGAAAAAGCATTGACAATATAAATTCAGTATACACATAGTTGCCCTCAGGAATCATTATATCCAAGATGTCCTTGAAATTTATGAAAGAACGAACCCCTTAGTGTACAAGTGATTCTTGCTTAACTAAAACTTCTCATTGAGCAGGATACATGAAGTTACAAAACTTTTACTTTCATCATTATGTAATTCATTTCTGCACATCTTGATCCAAAAAAAAGTCATTATTAAATGACCATGAGACTGAAGGGCTCTATTCTACTCATCTTGGTCAGAAGAATAGATAAATTTTGCAAGATACTCTACTATGCAGAAGAATATATGATTTAATTTTTGCTTCAGTGAGCTCTTTTCTACATTATATATCATTAAATTGTTTTATATATTGGTATTTTAAGTCCTACATAGAAATAAAAAAAACACATAAGGTTGAGAAGTTGAGTATTTTGGATTGAATGTGTATTATGTAATAGCAAACAGCTGACAGTATTGATCAACTTAATAGCAGAATTAATGTTAGATTTGATACATATTTTCATCCTGTAATTTCTGTAATTACTGGCCTATGTACATCTGAATAGTTCACAGCTGGAGAATAAGTACCTGTGTGTTTGTTTTTGTTTTAAATAGGGGCAAAAACTTTTACCCACTGACTATATGTAGTATAGGACTGAACTGCCTAAAAGTATATTCATATAGATTAGTGTTATGAATTAATTGCTATACTCTACTTTCTCTACCTTATTGAATCTTGTGATTCTTTAAGATTAAAGTCAAGTTTCTCCTTCTTGGCCAAACCTGCCAAACCATCTCAGTTCACAAATGTTGCTATCCTTTGGACACTTATTCTGTTTATTATATATACTGTTTATTTGTTTCTTATATTCAGTTCTGTGCTGTCAATTGTGTTTTCATAATTTGTTACCTTAAAAATTAGGAACAGCAAAAATTCTTATATCTTCTTTCTTCATTTCTCTTATGGAACTTAACATACACTGTAAATTCACTAAATATTGTTTATTGCTTATTAACACATGATCTGTAGTATCCATGAAGTACTTTATAAGGCAAAAGAGTTTTAAGGTAAAAGTTACCCAATAATGGTACCCAATAGTTGGGTACAACTACCAAATAATGAAGTAGAACATTAAAAGTTTTTAGAATATTTAACTCTCTTTGATATTAAAGAGTGATTATAGTATCTTATGTTCCAAATTAGGATTTTTTTCATCATTACCATCTTTAGCCCTGGGAAGGGAAGACCTTACACTGTTCCTGGAGCTTTAGGTGACCTTGCCCTTTCACTTCTCTAGCTACACCCCTTTTTGTGAGTCAATGACCTCAGATGATAAGGAAATATGCTACTTAGATCCTGTGCTTTCCTTTTGTACCGCACTGTAGGTAAGACCCCAGAATTTCTTGCTCAGATGGCTTCCAGCTTTCTTTTAAGAACTTCAAGGCTTCTCGTTGGGGTCCACCCACCAATGGGTGTACTGTGCTACTGGTATGCTTAGCCTGGGTTGAACAGAGGACCAAAGTTGGCATCTTTTTGTAGCAGAGAGACACAGGTTGGACATGAGGCCTCAGATTACTCATACATGTGCTAGTGTGAAGCCCTTCATGGTATGGGATTTAGCTAGTCAGGGAAGGGAATAGAAATGCTATTGACTGAGGTTAGGGGTTGGCTCTAGATGGACCACCACATGCTGGCGTGGTATTCTGAGGATTCCAAATATTTTAAATTTGAACTTAGCTTTCTAGTATCTTTGTAAAGTAGGCAAATAGAACATACTTTGATTCTGATCTTATCTGGAGAATGATATATCATTTAAAAATATTTAGACATTTGGTATGTGAGCCCTCATGCTCCCATCCTTTCCTTTAACCCCACATTTTTAGAGACCTTATTTATTTTAATACTTGGAAATTATAACTAAAAGGTTGTATAACTATATAAATACAAATATAATTATTTAAATACAATATTTCCAAAGGCTACATTATGATTTAAATACAATACCATTTCTGTGTCTACTGATGTTAATATTTTTAGTAAATTTCATAGCCTTTTAGATCTTATAGCAATCTTGAATTTACTTGTATTATTGATTTAATTAATCATATTCAAATTTTAAAATCTAATTTCAATTATTTTCATTATTCTTGGCGAAGATGAAATTTAGCATGTGATCCGTTTTGACTATTTTGGTACCTGAATCTCACTTTAATTTCTTTTTTTTTTAATTAAAGAGAGAAGAAATACTATTGTTTATCAAACATCATAAACTTAACATAGAAAATGATGTACCATTTTGTTAAACATCCTTACGCAGTGCTTTGAGAAGAACCACATTTCTCATTATTTGTGCATGTTTTGTTAATTCCTTATCTCTTGGTTCAGATTAGTCCTGATTCAGAGAATGCATGTCATATTCTTCTAATTCCTGACCTTTTTTTCTATTAAACATTTTTCCCAAACCCAACATACATTAAAGTAAAGATATGTAATGATTTCGGGGTTTTTTTTTTTGTCATAGAGACAATTTTTCACATTTTAGTTAATCTCATATTTTAGAAGAATTGATTGATGAGCATAGTTAATACTTTTTATTAATATGAAGAGATGAAGTCTGAAGGTGTTAAAATGTAATTAGTCAAACAGAATTTATTGAGAGTATAGCTCTATATTTCTATATGGGAGAGTAGAATATGTGGTGTACACAACAATAATACATTGCAATATTACATTTAAATAATGCAATTTACATACATTCCCTCAGAAACAAAATCAATTCTGATTAGAAGTTTATCTAAAATAAGAATAATCATAGAGGCTATCCAGTGGATAAAATGCTTAGAATTTTGAACGCTTATTTTGACAGTTCTCAGATTTTATTGTTTGCATCTTGTCTTACTGTTTATTTTCTGAATGTTTAGTTTACCATTTTAGATAAGCTATGATAATGCTGGTTTGCCTTTAAATTTTCAAGTGTAAGAGTCATGTAAGACCTATGATATGCTGATGAAAGGCATTTGGATGGGTAATTTCATGTGTGTCCATGAGATTATTGGATTACCTGTGATAGACAATGGGTGTGTTTTATAAAATTACATCCACAGTTCTGAAAGAATTCATTTATTTTTCTGGAAGTATCTTCTGAATTTCAAGCAAGCAATTAACAAATGAAATTTTAGATAAAGAATTATTTTGAAGTTTTCTTGATGGATAATGTAAATTATTTGTGGAAATTTAGAGTAGATAATTGGAAGTACTTAGCGCCTAACAATACGATAGACTAAGGAAAGTAGCCATTCTATAAGAAACTATACTAATTTAAATTCCACCAGTCTTGATTAAACTCTCTACAGCCAACTAAAATAAGAGAATATAGACAGACTGAGTTAAATAATCTTATAAATCACTGAAGTATGATATCAAGAAATATCACTTATTCACTATAGAAAATAGCTTATCATTTCCACTGTAATACAAATGAGAAACTATGATGTATATTTTCCCAGAAAGTATATTTTCTATATTAGTATATTTTCCCAGAAAGACTATAAAATTTGTTTATTGAAAATTACTATAATTATAAAAATAAGGTACATTACAATCTAAATTCATAATGTAGAAGTATGCAATATTAGATGTCTAAATGATGACATACCAATTGATTTCAGAGTACTCAAAGATTTTTACTAAAATTTTAAAAAAGAATAAGCAAGATTTTTCTATTCATATAAGTGGCAGAATGCTTTTATGTAAACACGCAGAAGTGAAGATAATCCAGTGATCTAGCTCAGTGTGAAAGCCAAAGTGTTTCCAGTGCTTATAAAGGCTTTTTTTTTGCCCCTTCTTTGCCTCTCTGTCTAGTGCCCATTCATACTGTCCCTAAAGCATCAAGGATTTATGCTTACTGTTTCCTCCTCATGAGTTTCACTGTCTCACCTCCAAGACATTACTTAAATGCCACTACCTCAGTAAGGCCTTCTCTGGCCATGCTACTTAAAATTGTGACCCTCTTCCCCAACTCCCTGCCTTATTTTTTTTCCCACTGTACTTTCTACCACATTATTCGGCTGACTTGTTTACAGTTTTTATTGTCTCTCTTCAGTCTAAGCAGGATCTATGAGGACAAGGAGTGTTTGTTCAGTGCTCTGTTTCTACTGCCCAGAAAAGTGCCTGACAAATAAATATTTCTTAAATATGTCTATGGCATGTAAATATTTAATTGACTACTGATAAATACACCTCAGTTTGTGACAAATTGGATATGAAGACAAATAGGTAACTAGATGCATTTGTCATTGGTGTAGTTATTTGATCAGTTAATCGGTCAGTTATTTTTACATTGTTTTTAGAGTACCAGAAACTATTTAAATTTCTTTACCTATGTTAACTAATTTATGCCTCACAACAATCCTATGAAACTGGTACTGTTATCAGTTCCATTGAGGAACTGAGGAAACTAGAGCTTAAGTAAAGTATCTCTTGGTGTTGCAACTAACATGTAAGAAGGTAAGATTCATACCAGAGCAGCTGCTATGCTCAGAACCCAAACTCTAACAGAAATCTCCTGTTTAAAATCCTGCACCATTGTTGCTTTGCTTTGCTTCATTTGTATCCTTTTTAGTCATTTTTTCTTTTCGTAAAATAGAAAATGTTGAAAGTATTCGTATCTGTTTACAACTGTTGTTTTATAATCATTTTTTTTTTTCTTTTTGCAGTGGGATGCCATCACTGAAATGGATGAACACAATAGGCCCATTCACACGTACCAGGTATGCAATGTGATGGAACCAAACCAAAACAACTGGCTTCGTACAAACTGGATCTCCCGTGATGCAGCTCAGAAAATTTATGTGGAAATGAAGTTCACACTGAGGGATTGTAACAGCATCCCATGGGTCTTGGGGACTTGCAAAGAAACATTTAATCTGTATTATGTGGAATCAGATGAGTCCCATGGAATTAAATTCAAGCCAAGCCAGTATACAAAAATTGACACAATTGCTGCTGATGAAAGCTTTACCCAGATGGATCTGGGTGATCGCATCCTCAAACTCAACACCGAAATTCGTGAGGTGGGGCCTATAGAAAGGAAAGGATTTTATCTGGCTTTTCAAGACATCGGGGCTTGCATTGCCCTAGTTTCGGTCCGTGTTTTCTACAAAAAATGCCCCTTCACTGTCCGTAACCTGGCCATGTTTCCTGACACCATCCCAAGGGTTGATTCTTCCTCCTTGGTTGAAGTAAGGGGCTCTTGTGTGAAGAGTGCAGAAGAGCGTGACACTCCTAAACTGTATTGTGGAGCTGACGGAGATTGGCTAGTTCCTCTTGGGAGGTGTATCTGCAGTACAGGATATGAAGAAATCGAAGGTTCTTGCCACGGTAAGAAAGAAACATTTAAATAATTTACCTTGCATTTAAATAATGGTTTTTAAAGGTAAATTTGTTGTATATTTATTTTCAAATAAGGCATTTTTGAATGCTATTACCGGCAGGATTAACTATGGAAGAAATTAACTTATATTAAATATAAGATAATTTCTGGTTTTTTTCCTACTGGAGATGGTGTATGAAAATGTAAAATAAATTATATACCATGACAAATGTTCTTCCATATTGCCTTCTGTGAAGTAGTTGCTGTATGGTTTGCTGTATTTACCTAATTTTTACAAGGGAAGGCAACATCAATAGCAGAAGCAAAAAGCAAAAGTGATTCAGTTTGGGCATTTGTCTGTCTTTCATGTTTTGGTAGTTTACAGATAATATGACATTTAAAGACAGTTTTAAAGTAATGCTTTCTTTCATGTAAAATGGTAATAATTGAATAGTACCTAGGTAAACTGAACTTACATTTAAATAAATTGGGGAATTCATATGTTGCATATGAATCATATATATGTTTCAAAACATATAAGGTAGTTTATAGGAGTGTTACATGTTTGGTGATTTAGTACTGACTGTATGTATTAAACCTTAATTTATTTTTTGCTACTATTAAATACAGTTTCTCACCATATAATACATTAGTGGAATTTGCACAAGATCTAATTGTTAGGAAGTATTAACACAGTGCAGTGCTGATTAAGTTTAAAACATACCTTTCACATAGTTGTGATAAAGGAATATCTATATTTTCAAAATGAAACAATGTTTTCTTTTTATGTGATTCCTTTTATGAAAGCTTATTAATCTAATAAATATATACACTTTAAAAATTTTTGCATATCCCCTAATAAAGATAATTTATATCAATTGTGTTTGGATTTAGGACTCATAATAAAAATATAAATATAGAAATAAAATTATTGCTTGGTAAATAGTAATATAGTAGAGATATTTTCCTCTAATGGTAAATTACTTATTCATTTTTTTCTATAGTACCAATTTTGAATTTATTGACTTCTTTATTGATGCTATATTCCCACACATTAAATGGGATAAAAATAAATAAGAAAAAACATATATGTTTCTATATAAGGGTCATGGATAACCTATGTGAATTTTTAAAGGTTTTATCTGTTTATAAAACTTAGGTTCTTAAAAGTCAAAAAGTCTACTAGAGCATCCAGTAATGATTATATTAGATCATTTGAAAATATTGTCTGTATGAAATGTCTGTAGTATATTTTTATAAAGTGTGAACCAGCTTTCCTTCACTATTCAGTCATTAAAATGTGTTTCATGAAAGTCTATCTATATAAATTTAATTCAAAAATTTTATTCACCTATAACAAGGATTTAGAATGAAATAAGTTATAATACATTATGAATTATACTTTTAAGGTGCTCTATAAAATATTTTACATTGGAAAATGCACTAAAGAAAAATTCACATTTATGAATAACTTTTCAATGAGATTAAGAAGGTAGTAATAGCCAAGGATAAAACATATTACATATACTAACCATGTAGTTCTGCCATATTTTATATAAGGTAGAAGCAGGAATATTGGTGAAAATAATGTTTTTAATTATTTAAGGAATAATTATATAAGGATTTATGTGATTAATTATTATTAAAAATATTTTATGGTATTGACCACAGAATCAGAGATAGTGACAGTCATTGATAGCTAAATATTTCTTTGCTTTATATTTTTTCTCTGTGAAATTTCATTCTTATTTACATACGTTAAAATTCCTTCACTTGTTGGGTAGAGTTGATTTTGGACAAATGATAATTATTGGCTTATCTAGACTAATTTGTTTTTATGACTTATTATTTTTATTATAACTTATTTGATTGCAAAAATGAGGCTGTGGATACAGAGCAAATGTTCATCATCTTGTAGGGGATGGCAGAAATTGGAAGATTAGGCTTGGATTCTAAATCTATGGCTTACTAACTTTGAAATCACAGTTTTCTTATCAATAAGTAAAGTAGTGGTTATAATAATTTAATGATAAAGCATATGAAAGACTATTAAACACAAACATATATGTTTGGTTCCAATTGAATACAGTACATTGGAATACAGTATACAAGCACAAAGGAAGTCAGAGTGGATGTGAAGACCTCATTTTCGGACAAGGGTATCTTACACTACCACCAATTTCCATTTTAAACTATTTATTTGTGTGTTCTTGAAGCTTCATCTTGCTGCTTTCTAGTCTCTGATAATAATTTTTACCACCGATTATATTGCTGTCTGTTAACATCTTATCTCACAACCGAATCTCTGCATTAAATATAACCTAAATGGCAAATTAATTAGAATTTATGTGAATAAACCATAGCTCAAGTAATAATGTAACTATATATGTATATATATAATGGGACAGGAAAAATAATGTCTGTATACCATTTTCCTTTCTTCTGTTCTTTTCTGTTGGAACATTTAATCTATTTAAACTAGTAACATTTTTGAGTACTTACTATATGTTAATTATTTTGATAGGTGGTAGAAGTAAATATAAATGAAAGCATATATTTCAGTTGTCTATTGCAATTGAGATAAAATAACCCAAAACTTAATAGCTTAAATGTATAACAATGTATGAGTTCTTAGGGCTCAGCTGGGTAGTTCTTCTGCTTATTGTAGAATAAGCAGAGGTCACTCTTGCCGCTGAATTCAGCTGGGAGCTTGACTGGGGTTGGAAAGTCTAAGATGACTTGTCATCCAGGACCTCTCTCTGTATGACCTCACATCATTAAAGAATCTAACTCAAGCTTTTTAGAAGTGTAGTGGCTGAGGAGGGAGTTTTTCACTTGGCCAAGTATAAAGTGAGTATATGAGAGGACTACAAAAGGGGCTGAATACCTAGAAGTATGTTTGCAAGGAGCTGCCAGTGTAACAGTATACCACAATCTACTCTCTGAATTCTCATGATGAATGTCCCCACTTCATGCACAAATGCCCACATCTTCCCAAAGATCTGTCCCATTATGGCATTGTGTTGAAAGTTCAGGAGAACTTCATTGAAATCAGTTCTAGATGTGAATGAAGCTTCATAGCTAAAGCTCCCCTTGATCTGGAGAACTAGGGACTAAATGAGGTAAGTTATCCTCACATACACAACATGCATGGGACAGGGATAGGATAACTGTAAAAGATTCACACATTCCCAAAGGCAGGGAACAAACAGTCTGTCTGTTTGTGATTCAGAAATCCAATGAATGTTATCAGGATTCCTAATTATAGGGTCAGGGAATGTTCTTTTATTAGAACCCAGTTCTGCACCCTGAGATTGCTTCTCTGTGGCTTCATCACTTGACTTTGCCCTGAGTCATCCTCCTTAGTTATAAGAATTGCCCATGTAGCCAAATGGCCAGTTTAAACATCTGTCGTGAAAATTTAATTTAGTCCACAATATTATGAAGTGCTTTTTGTGTTTTCCAAGTTGTCACAGGTAGTATTCTTACCAGTTGTTGGATGACCTTTCATTATCTTATCTCTAATTGTAATTATCTTACTGCTCTTCCATCCTCCAGTCATAGTCTCGTTGCCACTCTTCCAGTCTCCACAGTCTGTTTATTACCAAAACAAATGCTATATTTTAGAATTTGGTTATAGCAGCACTCCTTATCTTGTACAGGTCATTTGCTTGCAGTCTGGAAATCTAGACTGGGTTCAGCTGGGTGGTTCTTCCGATGATTTTATCTGGGATCATTTATGCCACTATGCAGATGTTTATTTACCAAGGCTAGACATCCAAAATGGCTTCACTCACCTGTCTGATGCTTCATCTGAGATGTTTGAGCCCCTTAGGTTGCTTACTGTCTAAATCCTGATAACAGTTTTAATGTTTCATGTGAGGAAATTATTGTTGTTTTTTTTTCTTTTATTCTTGTTTATCTAATTTTTCTTTCATACTTGTATATCTATTTCACCATGGCATTCAAGGGACTTCACAATTTGGCCTTGTCCTATTATTTTCTAACTTCGGCAAATTCTGTTTCCTGTTCTGTTTTTATTACTTTTGAATAATCCATGTATTTTCCATGTCCTTTGTTTTTTTTTTTTTTCATATTTTATCTAGCTGCTTGGCGTCCCTTTCTTCTTCCTTTTCTGTGATGGAATTTTATTCATCCTTCAGGGTCTAGCACAAATGTCATTCATCTAGATCTTCACAAAGTTAATGCCTCTTTCCTCTGTGCTACAATTTGTACTAATTATTTATGTGTCTGTTTCACCAGGGCTGTCAGATAAAAGAGTTATATTTAAAAATCATTTGTGTAATGAAGGTTAAGAAATGTATTGATATGAATAAATAGAACTAGGTTCTACTGAGTAGTTAAAGGTAGAAGCTGTTGGTATATTGACAGAGTATTCTGTTTCTTCTCAGTTCTGTGAAATGGGAAAGTTTTCTTTAGGGAGAGTTGTGGTATTTTAGGTCTGGAAAGTCTTAGAAAATATTTTTATTTTTCATTTTATGAATCAGCATTCTAAGTTACTGAAAATAGAATTCTACTTCCTGGGCCCACTCAGTAACTACTACTAAATTTAGAACTAAAGCCTAGATAATTCTCAGTCTGGTCTTTGTGTGTTTTCCCTCCCTACCTCCTGCTCTTCTCCACTTCTTCACATATTCCCTTCTTTTCTCTTTCATTTCCTCATTCTAGGCATCCATGCCCTTACCTTGATACTTTAACTGTTCCTGCCTGCCAAACACAGTGCAGAGAAGCCCTAAGTTTCTCATCATCAATTAAGCCCTTTTTGCTCTGTATTTATTTAGTGGAATCTCATATGGGCACTGTTAGAACGGAATCTGTATATCTATTCTGTGATTCAAGTTACTGAGAATGATAGAAAAAATATAAATTTATCTGGAACTTTGCTGTTAGAGATGATAGAAAGGGAAAATCACAATGAGGCTTTAGGAATGGTCCTCATTACTTGCATAAATTTGAGAACCCTGCTATGTAACAAAAAAGCCGCTTTAAAATAGTAAAAATCTGTGTTTCCCCGTACTACCATATCTAAAGATGTATATTTATTTGTATTTAAATAACTTACTATATTTTATTTTAAAAGTTGTACTACTTAATGTTTGCACTTGAGATTCTGTTCTCTGTAATATTGTTAAGGCATATCTAGATTCAAATTCTAGAAGCACAAAAGATAGGGGTACTTTTATTCTTACTGTTTTCAACCAGGTTTAAATAGACATAAACATTGTATTGAGCAGATATGCTAAAATTTAAAACCAAACACAGTACTTTAGGTTGTTCCACATAATAAGCAGTATTTTATACTTCATTCCAATCTCTGTTTTTCGTAACTTTTTATTTTATAGCTTCAGAATTAAAACTCATACTTAGACATATTGATGTTACAGATTTAATTAGATGTAATTTTTAAATTATTTTAATTTATTCTAGTAAGGGTTTGAATAAAAAATAACATTGATTCATAAAACATTAATTTGCATAAAATAGTCTTTCACTTCATATATCTAAGAATATTTTAACACTATGGAAGAAAATTGGAAACAATTAATATGCAAAATTGAACAATTTTTGTTCAGTTGTGACTTCTGAAGTGATGTGAATCCCTAATAAACTCCTCTGGGATATTAATTTAGAGTAAATCATGTTAACGTAATGGCACTTATACTTAGAGATATTAGTTAGTTAGGATTTTAATATATATGTGTATTTTTTGCAAAGATACCTTTTTTAAGCCTTTAAGTATCAGACGATATAATTTAACAGAATAACATTTGGCTGTGGAAATTAAAGTTCTAAAACATTGAGAATGTTTTAAAACATTTTCTAGAGACATGCCCTTATTTATTTATTTTTCCCCTAGTGCTGCTTTAAAATTCTGGAGGAAAGAATTATAGTAGTTCTCAGACCATTGCTTTATTGCTCACAGAAGTGAATGGGATATGCAGGGCTTTTGGTGACATAGCTATTGATTTGAGCTCCTTAGGAGTCTTGTAATTAAGGCTTCATGATTCTGTCCTCTGCTGCAGTTCAGAAACATTTATGCTCTGTATTTATGATCTTCTGTCTAATCATGTTATCAGAGATGACTGTGGGAGCAGACCTCATAAAGAAATTTTGAAGCACTACGATTTGCTGGCATTAAATAAGGGGGTTTGAGGGTGTGATGAAAAGCTGAAAGGTGAGATTGGGATCAGAAAAAAGGGGCAGACATATTGGCCCAAATAGTGTTTTCACTTTCTAAAGGTTCTCACAAACTAAATATAAACACTTACAACTACAATATAGCCTTCAGTTCCAAATAAAGCTGCTTTATTGCATGAAGCAATTCCAGACTTTTATCCGGCTTGAGAAAAATAGGAAATCAAGAGGTTCAAAGGAGCCTAAAAAAATAGAAGGTATTATTTCCAAGTAGAACAGAATGAAGTTAAATAATTATGTCACAGTTTGTTCTTTGTCACAATTTAAAAAAATAGATTAAAACATAAACTATCTTGAAATAATCATTTTTAGTAAATTATTTTGTCCTAATTTCAATTTTAATTTTAGTATCTGTTTTACTCTCTGCCAATTTGAAACCTTCAAATCATATTTCTTTAAGATCTATGCTTAATTAACGATGAGGTGTCACCTCACACCAGCCAGAATGGCCATCACTCAAGAGTCCACAGATGACCAATGCTAGAGGAGCTGTGGAAAAAAGGGAGCCCTCCTACACTGTTGGTGGGAATGCAGATTGGTGCAGCCACTGTGGAAAACAGTATGGAGATTCCTCAAAAGACTAGGAATAGACTTACCATATGACCCAGTAATCCCGCTCCTGGGCATATATCCAGAAGGAACCCTATTTCAACAAGACACCTGCACCCCAATGTTCATAGCAGCACTGTTTACAATAGCCAAGACATGGAAACAGCCTAAATGTCCATCGACAGATGACTGAATAAAGCAGATGTGGTATATTTATACAATGGAATACTACTCAGCCATAAAAACGACAACATAACGCCATTTGCAGCAACATGGATGTTCCTAGAGAATGTCATTCTAAGTGAAGTAAGCCAGAAAGAGAAAGAAAAATACCATATGAGATAGCTCATATGTGGAATCTAAAAAAAAAAAAAAAACAGAAATATAAAACAGAAACAGACTCATAGACATAGAATACAAACTTGTGGTTGCCAAGGGGGTGGGGGTGGGAAGGGACAGACTGGGATTTTAAAATTTGTAGATACTGACAGGCATATGCAGAATAATAAACAAGATTATACTGTATAGCACAGGGAAATATATACAAGATCTTGTGGTAGCTCACAGTGAAAAAAAATGTGACAATGAATATATGTATGTTCATGTATAACTGAAAAATTGTGCTCTACACTGGAATTTGACACAACATTGTAAAATGACTATAATTCAATTAAAATGTTTTTAAAAAAGACCTATGATTAATTAAAAAAATCCTATGAAATACATATATTTCTAAGAGAGGATAAAATTATTCAGCATCTCTCTTTTCTTTCTAAATATGACACACCATGTCACCCACTGAAATTGCTATCTTTCTTGTTAACATTGCATAGAATTCTACTCTACGTTTTAAATAAAATCAAAATCAATCATTTTATAAAGTCAGTACTTAGATATAAGGAGATATAGTAACCGTTTTTATTCTTGCTGTATTTTTCTATCATTATATCTTTTTTTTCCCTTGGTTTGGTATTCCATTTGATGAAGTATATCCTTTGGTAGATTTCTTGGCAAGGTTCTATAAGTGTTTAAGCTCTTTATTTAATGGATATCTAAAAATATCTTTATTTTGCCCTCCCTTTTCAATGACTGTTTGTTTGGATATAGAATACCAGATGATAATTATTTTTCCTCAACAATCTGCAAATATTATATCCCTGTCCATAAGAATCTATTGTTGCCAGTGACATTATTTGGGAAACTATAGGCTCCATATTTTTGGCCTTCAATTACATTATTATGAAATTGTTATGGGTTTATTTTTTCCTGCTTCATTCACATTTGTGTTTTTAGCCTTAAAAAGTCTGTGTGTATGATACTTTCTTCTGCTCTCTATTTCTAGAATGCCTATGAGATAATTTGTTGGAGACTTTCAGTATTATCCTCTTTAATATGTTTTTTGAAATTTTAATCTGCTTATTTCCAGGTTATGAGTTTTCACTTTTGCTGCATCTAAGAGATTACTTCATCTATTGAGTTTTTTTCATTCTCACTTGTTATTGCTTCATTTCTGCCTTTGTTTCATAATTTATTTATTTTTTTATGGATGTTGTTTTATTCTTTATGGGTGTTAAAGTGAGATTCAGGTAATTTTTGAAAGAAATTAGGCCTGAATATTTATTAGTATTAGTGTTGATGTGTACTTTGCAATTGTAACTCGTGTACTAACTTGTTTTCTTTGTCTTTTTTTTTTTTAACTTGGAGAATTTATGGTTGGCACTAATGCTGATACCTGAGGCCTTATAAAGAGTAAACTTAAGATTCCTAAAAATTTACCAAAGAATTCATGTTAGCATTTGTGGTTGTCAGTTCTGTTCCATGCAGTGATTCAGGGATCCAGGACTACTTGCATTTAGTGGACCAGCCATCTCTTAGAGCCTTTAGTTTTCTGTGTCTAGCTCAGAAATTATAAAAAGAGATTGGAAAAGGCACATGTGTTTTTAACCAACCCAAATATGAAGAGCCATATTATTTCCTCTTGCATACCAGCAGTGAGAACTAGTTATATGGCTGTACTTAAATGCAAATAGGGGTGGGATGTTGTTAAATGTTGTCCCTAGCTCAGTAGTCACTTTCCAACAAAAATTCTTTATCATGAAAGAGGAAGCCCATTTTTTTGGTAATTCTTGGTTATCTCTGCAGTATTTTGCCACTTCACCCACAAAATGTGCATGCCAATCCTCATATATCTGTTAACACAAAGTTTTTTTCATCTGGTTCGAATATTTCTTCTTTTCAGCTGGTGAGCTGCACATTAAATAATAAGCCACCTGTCCCTAACACAAAATACACAGTGGTTGAAATAAATAGAAAACTCCCATTAAGAAAGGAGAATGATAGGAATCACACAGCCATGAATGGTTCAGAGCAGTGATGGGCAGGCAATGTGAAGAACCTCAACAGATCCGGACACTCATTCAGTGGGATGCTCTTATCCATTGTTCTCAATGATCCTTGGCTACACTGTGAGCTTATTATCCTGATAATTTTTGAAATAGTTTTGGTGATTGAACAGCTTTCATACCTGTTCCATGCTCATCTGTCTTGTGCGCTCATGGATCATTTCATAGATACAGGCTCTTTTAGACTAGACTCATGAATTGTTGGCAATAAGATTTCCTAAAATTCATAGTAGTCTTTTAATCTATTTGTCAATTCTACATGCCAGAAACTACACACAAAATCCAAACCCAAAGTTCTGTCTTCGACATAATTTTCAAGTATGTTTTATTTATTAATTTACCTACTTTCCTCAATATTCACATGCCCTTCTCAGCTTAATAGAAACTAACTTCAGGGTGTTTTAAACAATTGGGTTGAGTAGATCTTAAACATATGGCTGAGTTTTTTTGTTTGTTTGTTTAACTGAGATGTGTTAACTTATCTTTGGTGCTCAGAGATACCTTTTTCTTAGTTTTGTCTCTGGTTGTTGAAAGATATCATCTTTTCCTATCCTGAAAGCACTAAAATTCTATACTCTTCTTTTCCTTCTCCTTCCAACTTTCAACCTTTCAACTTATTGCCTGAGCTTGTTTCCTCCTGGAAGTATCTTGTTTGATGTATTAAGTAGCAGTCAACACAAATCAGCACTTGCCCTGCCTTCCAAGTTATTGCAGATAAAGTTTACCAAGAATGATACTATGGTATAATGTAGGTTCCCATCAGTACAGTCTTCTATTACAGTTTTACAAATCACTTGCCCCCTGACTACTAAGCTAATGCCATGTGTGTATATATCTGTATATTCACATACACATTCAAACACTTACACACACCCCCATATACACTTAAATCTTCATTTAAGGTAAGATTTAAAAGCTAAGAAGACAAAATTCCAAATTCTAGAGCCTTAATATGTAGAAGTTCATTTTTCATTTACTTTACAGTCCAAGGTATTCCTAGTTGTCGAGGGCTTTCCTTCATACAGAAAATAGGAGAATTATAGATTTCCCATCTGTAACTTCATTATTATATATGGCCTTGTAGTCTTCTGTATCCAATGAGAGAAAGAAAAAGAACATACAGATTGCACATCTTCTTATAAGCCTTGCTGTAGAAGTGCCATATGCATTTTACCCACAATGGTGACACTTGTAAAAATTGTATAATCCAAGAGTAAAAGCTTTTTCATTTAAACTTTAATATTAAGCCACATCCAGTGTAGATAATCAGGATTTTCTTTTGATCAACAGACAAGAAGTAGACTATGTATCAATGTTCTGTTTAACTAGATATGAACTGAACTAAATATGCTAAATTAAACATTAGAATAAAAAATATTTCTATAAATTTAAACCTTATTCTCATTCCATATAAATAAATAGGATTCAACTGTTTTGAAGATGAGGTGATTATTTCCATGTAGCATCCACAGTAGCAACAGAGCATTCAGGATAAACTTTACACTGGAATATAACGTGTAGTACATTGAAGATATAATGGCAAAATTTTACCAGAGAAGAAAAAGACCTCACTTTTTACTTTATAGAAATACAGTATAATAACAGAATATTGTATTTAGTAAGTCTGTACATAATTCAAATTAAATAATATTCTAAGCATCATAACAAATATAAATAGTAAAATTATATCATACATCTTAAAATTTGGGGATAATTTTGTATTATACTATTTTTCATTATTTAGTCAGAGCTTGCATTGGAACTACAGAGATATGAATGTGTATCATCCTCCATATGAACAAAAATGTAGTAATTTGCGTTTTTAGGATATTCACATATCTAAGCTCTAGGGAAGTATATTTCAAAGGACAACATAGTTCTAAGGAAAGCAGGCATCAAAGGGAAGAACTTGATACAGAAAAAGGAGTGGGTGAGATAGATTTGAAAAATAGTGTATCTAATATAAATATACTTAAAATATTTATTTTAATTTAAGATATCCTGTTATCTTTTGTGAGAAAAACATTTTTATTTCATTTATAGTAACTGTTACTATGATTATTCAGAAGTGATGATAAACTTGAATACACATTATGATGATATTGGAGGGACATTATTAATATTTTTAGTCCTTTGAAATAATGACTTACAATAAGAATTAAATAAATTCCTTTGTCCTCAATTTTTCACGTGGCCTTTTAAAGAAATAGTTCTCTTTTTTGTACTTGAACATTTTTCCCTTTGGGCATATAACACTATACATGGAAAGTTTCGGTATTACAGATATTTCCCCATCATTATTCTGTATAACCAGTTACCATTTTCAATACGAACTTAGGACAAACTATCTGTTTTTAGAATGAGTTCTAATAAATAAGGACTATAGTATTATTGAAAAACAGTAGTCTCTATTTTATGAGGAACTGTAGAGTGGTAATAAACTGAAAGGGATGGAGATTTCCAGTTGCTAGTTGCTCTATACAAGGACTATCACCATATAAAGAAGCATGCAGTACCAAAATTGATGGGAACTTTGGGAGCATAAAAACAACTTCTGCTTTATCTTCAGCAGTGGACAAGGAAAAAGCATGATTTATTCCCATTATTTGACAGTATCAAAAGTGACTGCTATAAAAAGTCATGAAAACCTCTTGAAAGATGCAAGCCCTGTTCCTTTCGACAAAGACAAACAACCATTGTCTTGGATAGAATTCTATAAATAGGATCACTTTTTTTTTTTGTCTTTTTCTTAAAATGACTCACATCCTCATTTTCTTGTTTTATACCGATTCTTATTTTAAATTTAACTACTACTATTCAGGATAGTTTATATCTCACCCTACCATGGTGAAAAACTTATTTTCTTTCTCTCTCTGTTAACCAATTATATATTTTAAATAAAATTAACTAGAAAACTTTTAGTTGTTAATACTTTGGAATGGCACTAAATATGGATTATGTGAGAATATTTCTAAAGATTCTCTATTAATCTACTAATTGCATTATGACCAAGAGCATCATCTTCTGAAAGCCTAATTTTATTGGGTATTGTAGCTTGCTAAACATGAACGAATTTTCCATACATATGAAATAGTATATTTAATTATATAATTTTCAAAATTATCCTATAAAATAAATAGCATACATTAATTAGGTAAATATTTTCTTCATTATGGTTTATAATTTTTTTTCAGAAATTTTCTGGCATCTATAGAGGTGACCATAAAATTTCTCTGTATACTTAATTGATGAAATATAATAATGTATTTCATTAGATGACTCATATCTGATTCAATAAAGTAAAGTTATCTGGTCCTGAGGCATTATTACTTTAATGTTGAATTGTATGTTTTCCTTAAATTTGTTAAAAATTGGCAAGAGGATGTTCTATTTAATGCAACAAGTTAAAATTTGTTTTGAATGGGATAAGGAAGAGTAGAGTAATTTGATATACACACTGTGTTCTTGGATAAGAAGTTTAAATATTTGAAAGATGTGAGTGTTTATTTAGAATTATAGAGAAATCATACTCAAGAGTCTTACTGTTTTGCCACTTTGAACTCAGCAAAAATGATTGTAAATTTTTATTGTTAAATGTTAAATGGAATGGCATATAGATTATTTGAAAAGAACGATAAAAGAGCAAGAACCCTATCAGGTATTAAAATATATTTAAGGGAAAATATTTAAAATATGTAGTATAACTCCCAAAGAGAAATATTTATCAATGGTACTGAGTAGAAAGGAAAAAAAATAGATATTACATGAAATCCTTAAACCTACAATAAAATAAAGATCGCTAATTAATAGGAAGAATAGATGGATTATTTAATACCACAGTTCCTATTTTAAAGGGATAGAGATAGGGGAGGGGAGAGCAATAATGATTTGGGTGTAGGGCCAGCAGTGTCACCTCTTACCAAGCCCCAGAGGAATTACCTTCACCATTGAAACCATCATTCTTTAGAATGTGTGCAGGTAGCCTCTGATTGTACCTTAGTTTAGGGATCTATTTGGGGGCAAGAAAAATTCCACAGAGAATTTCTTGTTGCAATAAAATGAAGCATAAGGCACAGTTATAACAAAAAGATGTTGATTTGTAGGATAAAAATTAGGATTTTCATGGAATTTTACAACTATGATGAAACAGTAATTTTGAAGAATAGGAGAAAAGGTGAAAGAGAAACATTATTTAAAAAAAGAAGGCATCATCCAGGTATTAAATATGGATTTGGGTCAATCAAAGGAAAATCCTAGATTATTTTTGACACTGCTAAAAAAATAATCATTCTGACATTTGCTGAAGGCAGACTTAATTCAGTGGGAGTACTGCAATGGAGGTTTACAATAGTGGAGAGAAATTGAGTTCAATTCTAATTATAACAAAGAAAAGGGGAAGTTTAAAGCCAGGGATCATGGTGTGGGTCAACGGATGGAAAATTACTAAGAGGAGACATCAAGGGTAAGGGGGGATTCTGGCTAAACCATCCTGACAGGATTCTTTCTAATGGCTGAACAGGGTGATCACATATCACTTGGGGGATTGTGGGAGATGAGGAATTGATCAGATATTTAGGGTGGGGGATTCTGTCAATCAATTTAGCAAGATTCTTGCAAAAACTGGACTTCACAGGAACAGAGACAAAAGCTCATGGTCAGGCCTTGATGAACAGAGGGTTCAGAGGAGTCTGACAAAGTTTGGTCAAAGAAAGGCTCTTGGTCATTATCAGGTAACACTGTGTAACGGGAGTTGGCAAACTCCCTGCTTGCCATTCCAGTCCATTGTCATGAGTTAAGATTTTTTAAAGCACAGCAAAGTCTGTTTATTTACGTATTGTCTATCACTGCTTTCAAGTCACAGTTGCAAAGTTGAGTAATTGCTTCAGAGACCATAAGGCCCATAAACTTAAATACCTGCTATCTAGTTCTTTGCAAATAGTGTTTGTAGAGCTCTTCCCTGTAGACAAATTAATGTATGTCTAGGAAATATAAATGAAATGATCAAACTTGTCCTTTTGAGCCTGTCATTAGTGTGTAACATTTTTACAATTAAACAGGATAAAACTTCTAGTGGAACTGTTTCCCTCACAAGTTAGCCATCATTTTTATTCAGTCATTTACTAAGGCATCTGGGCTAAGGAATATAATTTCAAAAACATTCAATAGAGGATTTCATATTGATCTATTTTAGGAAACAGAGTTTGATTTTTATTAAAATGCAAAAGTATCTGAGAGTAAAAGATCATTTTAGTAAAAAAAAAAATGTGTATGAGTGTTTTCCTTAGAGGAGTGTTAGTTCAATGCTGGCTGTTTGCTGATGAGATCTTTTCAAGGTCTCTCTTTGCTAATTATCTCATGCTGAAACATCTTGACTAGTTGCCATGCCAGGCACTGAAAATTTGTTAAAAATTGGTGAGTTATAGTTTATATTCTTTTTATAATACACAGGATACACAGGCAAATTCAGTAAATAAAGCAAATTCAGATAAGTAAAATTCAGATTGTCTTTTACGTAGAAGTTACAAGAAAACAGATTTTTTTGTGAACCGCAAAATTCAATTTCCAGTATGTTCTCATATTTTCTCCCTACTTGCAGATTATTTTGACCTTTTGGCAGTGGTAAATATGTTTTTATTAATGTGTGCCATAAGCTTAACAAACTTTATTGCCTTCCTATTACATCCTGAATTACAACTGAATTGCTGTGAATTGCCATGATCCCTGCCACACAATAGATACAGACCTGCACAATAATGGTGCTGTTGCTGTTGTGAAGGGGTGTATATTTGCATAGAGCGCATGATTTTGTATACTTTGCTTATTATGTTATAAAACATATTTAGAATTGGCATTTTAAAAAATGTCCCCAAGTTGTTGATAATCTTGAACAAGTATCTTTTTATAAAGATATTTCTAAAATAAGCAGTATATTGTACCTGTTTAACATATAAATGAAAGCCTTTATTTTTAGCTAGAATAATAGTTTCATATTATAAAACATGTTTTGTGTAGTGCTCTAGGAGTTTTTTGGGATATATATATATATCTTCAGTAGTGCCCCCTTGGAAATTTACTGTTACTGTATTTTGTCATTTATTCATTTTTTTGACTTCTCTTTCTTGTTGCACACTCCCCCCTGCCACCAGCCCCTGCACCATCTCTCTTATTTATGCCCTTTGAAGAAGTCAACTTAAGCTGCATGGTGAATATTTTATCATTAAATTCATTTATATTTGAGATTTCTTAGACTATGTACTATGTGACTAAACTTTCCTATGGAACTGTGGTTGTATTATGCCATTCTTATTCTTATCTTTCAATATATATAGATATTCAAGTCATTCATTATACTCAATCATAACTAAGGATTTGGAAAAGTCATATGACATTTAATCTTAAAATAAATTTTCAGTATTTCATGACAAGCATTATCATCTCCTTCCTAAGGGGTGTCAGTCTACCTCATGCTATTCACTGTTTGAATATAGTTTTGCTCTTTAAATAGAAGAGCTTCTTTCACTCTTCTACCCAGCTTCCCTTCCTTCCTCCCTCCCTTCTTTTATTAATGGCCTGGAGTAAATACACAAAAACTTAATTGGAGGAAATGGAGAAATGATTGCTTAATGTATCTCTTCTGTTAAGGTTCCTTTTTCTATGTATATCTGGCATCCTTAAAAAGAGACTCTAATCTTTGAACCATAGATATTAGTGATGTTTATCGAATTTAATGGTTTGACTGCTAAGTGGGAAAAATACCATGCAGTTCTTGTGCCTACTAATGAAACATGGAAGTAAGTCTAGCATTGCATGTGAAACATATCTTTAAATGACTATTACTTCAAAGGGATGATCAAAGTATCCAAGAATTCCTAAAGGAGACAGCAATGTTTTTTTGAGGGAATTTCCCTCAATGTGACAGCAATGAATGTCTATTTATTTACTGTCTGGTGGCCATGAAGTAGTACTGTTCAGTGAGAAATGTCTTCATTTTGCTATGACAGCTTGACTGTTTTCCCAGATGGCCAACATTTCAAAGTTTGTCTTAAATATATTCATAAGAAGGATGAAAGTGTTAATTCTAATTTAAATGATGCCCAGTTCATTAGTAGATCTAATGAAGCCTCCAAGGATAAGTAAATTAAACTGAAGATTATTGAAAATAGTTTTATTATTGGAGAAAAAATAATTACCAAATCACTGGCCTTTATTGGTCAACATTTTCTCTCCCCTTTCATAAAAATTATGAGTTAAAGTTAGGAATTAAAAAGAAAGTAACATTATACATCAAAAGTATTGTAGAAGAAAGGCTTACTAGTTGATTATACCTCATAGTGTAAGAAAAGTAAAAGTAATGTATGCTAAATTGGAAAAATTAGTGTGAAGGTAAAAACATTAAATGATTTTTTCTAGTTTTATCACTAAACGGGGCCTAAACTCAGCAATTTTGATTCAAAGCCATTTCTCTGAATATCAGTGTTTTTAGCAGAATCTGTACTTCAAATGTTTCCCCCTAAACTGTTAAATATATTATTTTTCAGATCTCTTTTGTTTTAATAATTTGAAGTGATCTTCCCTTTTTTAACCTTCTATTCTTTTTAGATGCATAAAAAATATATTACCATCAAGAATTACTTGAGTTTTGCTTTATAGAGATTATTGCCTAGTTAATATAAATATTTTAATTTCAGAAAAGTAAACTGGATGTAAAAAGTTCTAACAGAGAAGAGTTATTTATATTTTAGAAGATTTGTTTACTTTAGAATAAAATGTGTAAAATTTAGTTAAAAATCAGGAGATAAATATAAAACATTTATAACAGCTTTATTCAGTATAATGACATATAAAAACTGTACTTTACAGCATGAAACTTGCTAATTTGGGGTATATAAATATGACTGTGAAGCCATCAGCATAATCAAGATAACGAGCCTATCCATCATCCCCAATATTTCCTCATACACTTTATAATTTCTCTCTCCTTATCCTTCTTGCAACCAATCACCGTGGCTCTATACATTAATCTCTATGCTTTAGTTCACATTTTCTAGAATTTTATATTACAGGAATTATGTAGTACAAACACATTTTTCTGCTTGGCTTCTTTAATTTCAGCATAATTATTTTACATTTATTTGTACATTTGCATATATCAATAGTTATTACACTTTTGCTTTGTCGAACATCTTTCAGATAAACCATAAGTTGTTTATCCATTCATTTATTGATGGACATTTTGATTGTTTTCCATTTTTATCCCTACATATTTCGTGTCTTGATAATATTGTAAATATTGTTTCATTCAATTTAATTTCCCACTGTTGTAAAAATACAAATAATTTTTGTATATTGATCTCATATCTTATAACCTTCCTAAACTCGCTGATTCATTCTAGAATGTTTTTATGTATTCCATAGATGATTTTAGTTCATATTTTCATGTCATCTATGAATAAGAAAGTTTTCTTCCTTTTCAAACTGGATATTTTTTATTTCCTTGTTTCACTCTCCAGATCCTTCAGAACAGTGTTGAACAGAAATAGAATGGATATTCTTGCCTTGTTCCCAATCTTAAAGTGAAAGCATTCAAATTTTCACCATTAAATAGGATGCTAGTTACATTCCTGGGATAAAATACCTCTTTTTCATGATTTAATATTTTAAAAAATTTCGTATTTCTAAAAATTTTAATTGGAGTTTTTTCCATCTGTGTATATGAGGGCTGTTGACCTGTATTTTTCTTTACTTTTAATATCTCCTTCTGGTTTTAGAATCAAAGTATTACTGACCTCATAAAAAGTATTGCATGGTATTTCCCACTTTTCAATATTTTGGAATTTTTTGTTCAAATTTGGTATTTTTTTTAAGTGTTTAGTAGAATTCACTAGAGAAGCCATCTGTGCCTCAACATTGAGTTTTCCTGACACATATGTTCTGAACATCACTTAGCTAAGTTATCAGGGAGCCCTCTGCAGATCTCAGAGTATTCTGTTTTATCATCCTTCTCCCCTGCAGTAATATGTGTGTAAGTATCTGTGTGTATGCATGTGGGTATGTATTACATACATGTATGTAGACATATACACAGTTACTACATTTTAATTTTTCCTAAGTGTGTGTCTATCATAATTAGTTATATACTTGTTTTAATTTGTATAATTAGAGAAAGGTGAGTACAGATATGACATTTGAATATGACTGGCAAATTGAATTATTGGTCTCAGTTATTCACCCCTCCTTGTATTAATTCTCTTTCCCTTGTAATTTTGCCCTTTGTCCCAGTAAACAGCAAGTGTTTTTCCTGACTCCTTGACTTTGGCCTCAGCTGTATGACTTAATTTGGCCAATAGAATAAGAGCCTAAATTAGTCGCCAGTTCTGAACCTACCTCTCAAGGATCCTAGCTTTGTTTTTGTTAGTTCTATTGTACCTTTGCCAGCATCACGAGAAGAGCTTCACTAGTATTTGCTGGAGGATTCTGAGCCCCTACTATAATAAGGAGCCAAGCCTAGAAAGATCCACAGACTGAAGCAGAGTTGCCCTGCCAAATCCAGGCAAGGTCAGATGACCCCAGTGAAACCCCAGAATAAATAACAGGAGATGAAAAACATAAATAGAGATGAATCCACTTACAATAATAAAATATGGATAATGCATACAAAAAGTTAATAGATCTGGTCTTCATCTCCAGATGACAGGATAACACATCATGTAATGCTGGCCAAGCTAGAAAAATAGATATTTTCTAGGGCAGTTCAATTTACAAAAACATAAACTGGGACCTGCTAATACCTAAGTCTATTGGAACATGGATAACGGGTCAAGAAAGTGTGGCATGGAGAAACAAAACTATAACCATCAATACTAACAAGGATAAAAATTTAGGAATTATTGTGTTCAGCCCATGGTGGGGGTCATAAAGTGAGAAATGCCTATTCTATTATACAGTATCATGGAATAAAAGCTCTGTGTGGTACCTAGAAGAGGTTTCACAAAAAGAGATTAACTCTGGTCCAATACAGTAATTTCTTCTAGGCATGGGGTTAAGAAGTTACTTGCGGAAGGGGATCGATGAAAGTATTAAAATCCACCTTTAGGGTTTTTTATTTTTCAATTGTTTCATGTAATTTGAATATAATCTCCATTGAAGGATGTACTTAAAATCATGTTAACAGAGACTTTTCTTCATTTTAATGAGTCACAAACTATTAAAACTAGATATCCAATCTTGTGATCTCTGACTATCTATTAGAATGAAGAGACTTTCAGAGAGAATGGTCAAAGCCAGGTAACTATCACTTTTTTCTCATTAATTTATCAGCAAGTTCTTTAGGCCCTACCTTGAAAGTTTATCCCAAATCTGTTCCCTCCTGTTGGTCACTACTAACCTCCTAGATCAAATATAGACTGGAATAGCCTAACAGTTCCCTATATTAACTTTAACAATCCATTATTCCAAGAGTGGCTGGTCTTGTCTCTTATCTTCCGTTGGCTTCATGTTATCTTTAAAAAAATTTCCTAACTCATCATCATGGCCCAGTAGCCTTCCCCTGCCCCCTTGATCTAGCCCTTGCCTGCCTCTGCAACTTCATCTCCTACATTTGCCACACTTGGTGTGACTGCAGTCCTACTCACATCCCTAAGTTTTTAGAGCTCTCCAAGCACTTCCTCCTTTAGAGCTTTCACATTGTTGTTTTCTGACACAAATATCTCCTTTTCTGTTATTAGTCTGCTAAGGGTGTCATAACAAAATACTTCAGACTTGGTGGCTTTAAACAGCAGAAATATTTTCTCATAGTTTTAGAGGCTGAAAGTCCGAAATCAGGGTGCCACCAGAGTTGGTTTCTTGTGAGGACTCTTCCTGGCATGCAGATGGCTGCATTCTTGCTGTGTCCTCAGATGGCCCTTCCTTTCTGCATGTGCACTACTGGTGTCTCTTCCTCTTCTTATAAGGGCATCCTGCCTTTATGATCTCATTTAATCTCAGTAACCTCCTTTAAGGCCCTATCTCCAAATACAGTCACATTGGGCTTTGTTCAGAATTCGGGGGGGGCACAGTTCAGTCTATAACACCTTCTCTCCCTCCCCTGTTACTTAGATCATTACATGGCTCATGAGTTTTCATTATTCTGTCTTATCTGCCATATCATTTCTTTTTCTGTGTATTATCATTTACATTTATTACTTAGTATATACCCATAAAAGATACATACCATTGTTTTTTAACATAAATGATCCATAAATGTATCATGATATAAACCATCACTGTATAATCTTTTCACACTGATTTTGAGATCCATGTTACACATATGATTTCACTTCATTCATTACAGATGTGTACTGTTCAGTTGTAATTACATACAGTTTTCATGTCTGTTCCCTTTTTATTGGACATTTAGGTGGTTTCCAAATGTTAGGGACAATGCTGCAGTAAACATCCTTTTTATTTATACACACACACACAAGGACGCACACATGCACACACACCTTCATCCTCCTGTACATTTGCAAGTGTTCTACATTATTTCCCAGAGTGGAGTTGAGTCAGAGATTAGGCACATTTTCAACTTCAAGTAATCTTGTCAGATTATTCTCCAAAATAGTTGAATCAGCTAGCACTGACCAGCAGTATGTGAAAATTCCTATTTCTCTACATCCTATGCAATATCACTTCTTTAGAAAGCTATTCCTTGACTATGGTTTACCCCAGTGTACTGTAACTTTACAAGACCAGGGACATTCTGACTCTTCATTCATCTCCAAGTTTACTATACCCAGAATTGTACTTAGCACTTGTGAGACATTGAAAAAACATTTATTGAATGAATATATTCTTCCAGTGCTTTCATTTATGAGGCATAGTTATTTCTGGGTGTTCCATACCCTTTAATGGTGTATTATTTGTGCCCTTTCTTAGAGATATACACCTGAACTTCATGATCCATACTGATACAGAGAAAGATAGAACACAATAATGTTATTTTAAGTATACCACTGACCAGAGTAACCTGTTTATTGAGGAGTTACAATACAACCCATTGTTATTTAAATAAGATATTGTTTTAGTTTTTTTTTTTTCAATAATTGCTCCCAGCTATAATGGAATTTTTACCCTTTTTTCTCACTTGGGGGCTCTTCCTGGACCCTTTTTAGACAGATGCCATAACTTTTCAGACACTTGGGTTATTAGTTTATTCTATTACTTATTCATTTTAAAACGTCAATCTTAAGTTCCATTCAAAGCTTTTCTACACATACCATCTGTGCTGACAGCTTTTGTGCTTTGAGAGTACTGGGGTGTGGGTGGGATTCTAGATACTTCTTCTATCTCACACTCCTAGATGCCAACTCCATCGGTGATGTAGCAGGAGTGGACACATTTCTCCTTAAGACTCAATGAGATTGTAGTCTTCTGCTTCTAAGACTGGCACTCACTTCAGATGTCCTCCGTGTACCTGGCTTCCCACTGCCTGTGCTTCTTCTGAGTTCTTCCCTCTGAGAGTTATGTAATTAGTGTCCTGTTTCTTGGATCACTGAAGAGGCAGATCAGGATTCAGCTTCATTTCTTTCATCTCTTTATTCTTCATTAAAGTCAAAAAAGTCTACTTATTAAGGTGCCTTTTCCTTGCAGTTACTTGCTTGTGTAGGTGTATTATTAGGTCCACTTAAGTCAAGGAACCTTATTCATAAGCAGCCCACCCAAGGAAAGTGCATATCCTTATTCATCAATGAATAGGAGGATGGGTTACTCCCTAGGGCTCCTTATCCCAGCACCTCTATCTCTCTGTTTTGGTCATTATTTTCAACCCTGGACAGTGTTACACTGTCTGCAGATCCAGTGGCTTATCAACTTTTTAGAAGAGAGAGTAGATCTAGTTTAATAAATTTGAGGGAACATTTTAGGCAACCTGAAATTCATGAGGGATTCTTTTGACTGCCTCATTCACATTACCCCCAAAGACCATTCTCTCTCATCCCTCATTATTGCTGCGAGAACTGGGGGCACTGAAACTGGAGAATCCTGATAAACCATTCCTTGTGTTCACTGTCTCCAAGTGTTAAAGTTTGTGAATGGAAAATAAAGATTCCTAGCAGTGACTAAATTCAGCTGGGGCCTTCTCTGAAATTTCTGGCTGTGGGAAAATTCCCACTTAACATTCAGTTACAGAAGCATTTTGCTGCATAATATGCTTTATATTATATATCTTACCTAAAATGAGGATTTTATATGGAGGATTTATTTTCATCCTCTCAAATTTTATAAGATTAAATTATATAAAATATTTTATACTTTTCCTAAGTTTAAAATTTCTAACTTACATATTAAATATTTTAAATGCTTTAATTTAACTATTATTTTGTTTTGCCTTAACATCTGTTTTTTTCAAGTCTGAATTTCTTTCCCATCAGGGATTCCTCATGTCTAGAACCCTATTTAGATTTCAAGGATTTTATTCTTAAATCACTTACTTTCATTTTCATAGTTTGCCTTCAGAATCTATTTTTCATGTTCTGATTTTACTGCTGTGTATTAACTTGGTAAAGTGTTAGATATAAGCAAATAAGACTAAAAACAATTGTCAGGGAAAATATATTTTTCAACTTTGTATTATATAAACTTGAGAATTAAATTCTTAGGCTTTTTTTAAAATACCATTTTACAGTGTTTCTTTTAAAATCATTTTTTATTTATGTTCATTTAGGTGAAAATCCTCAAATAGATAAAATATCTCATTTGTTCCCTAAGGAGTTACAGAATTAAATTATTCATAAAGACAAATATCAGCCTGAGTAAAGAATTACCTGTAAGATTAACAGGGTGAATCTATTGCAACATTTACACTTCATATCCTGAAATTGATTTTTTTTTTTGCATTTTAATGGAGGCAATATTTTACACTTGAGTATATTATATAGGAAAGTAAAATGTCAAAGCTTATCCATCTCAGGGTTCACAGCCTTGTCTCTCTCTTTTCTCTCTTTTTCTTTTAGTTAGAGGAATTCTCTTATGAGAAAATCTAGTGGTCAGTTCATTTCTCATTCTTTTAGAACAGATATTTGCATATCAAAGTCCTGAAACGAATAAACATACTTTATGAAGGTCCCATCTGCTGCTCTCATCCTAATGAGACCTAGTGTAGGGAAAAGGAAGTAGATTGGAGAAGACAGCCTAATTTTTCAAATACATACCATTTCTTTCAAATAGCAAAATACACAAATATTTCTACTTCTTTGAAACTCCTGGAGCCAAAATGACGTATTGATCCCAGTCACAGGAAGGGATGGTAAGGTGGGATTAGTGGGTCTCTATTGCAGTCTGTTATAATTTCATGCTAAAAATAATTGTCATTTTTATAACTATAAACAGCAAACGTTATGAGTAAATCAATTTTAAGATTTAAAAATAGCACACATTCCCTGACATATTTTATTCCTAATTGAGCTGAAAGAAATTCTAAACATAAACATTTTATATTATCAAACATGACAAATTTGATCAAAGCATGGAATGAAACAAAAAAAAGTGTTGTTTGGTTTTTTTTTTTCCTTTGAGAATCTGGAACTTAGTATATAAAACACATGAGAAAACCTAGTCAAAATTTTCAAAATTCAAGAAGTTGTTTACATGTTCCATTTAACTTTCATCTTCTAGGAGCCAAGTGTTACATTCAAAGATACCATGTTGAGAGTAAGGTCTGTGCCAGCAAAATGGCCGCATTTGCTAGCTACTCACTAATTGCTTTCTATCTTTTCTTCCCATTTTAGTGTTAGATTATTTTAAGGGACTCTTGATTCTGACTTGTTTTACTTGAAAAATTATCTTAAAAAACTCACCAAAACCCCAAAACAAATGACTCTATAATGACAGACTCTGCTTTTTGAAATCACTGCCAAATGGAAATTTTTTTGTAAAACAATAATCCTTTGTAAAGAGTTGGTTATGATATAATTGGAAACACTCTATTTCCATAGGTAAATTTTAAGTGGAGGCAGTGTAGTTTAATGATGAAGCATGCAGGCTCTGGAGTCAGACTGACTGAGTTTGAAGCTCAGTTCTACCACTGACAAAGTTCCACCACTACAAAACAGGGGAGAAGACAGTACCAGTGTCATGAGGTTTTTGAGAGTATTAAATGATATAATGTACATAGAGGATTTAGCACAGCACTTCTGACCTTGTAAACATTTCGCTATATTAGCTCTTATTAATATGCACATTTCAAAAATTTTTAATGAAAAATAATTTAAAGTTCCACTAGGGAGAAAGGAGAGAGAGGGAGAGATATTGAGTGAGTGAGTTGGTTGGGAAAGAGAGTTGATTAAAAAAAACAAAAGATTCTGACATTAGTGGTTTGTAACTGGGCAGAGAAACTTCATATCCACTTCTTACAAGTGCAAGTGTTGATGCTACCTGACGAATACTAGTCTCAGTAGAATTTTAGCTATTTTCAGTCTGTTAAGAATTGGCATGAATAAACATTAACAGGTTAATGAAAACTCTGTCTGAAAATAAGTGAATCCAGTTGCTAGTTTAATGTACCAAAACCAAACCTTCTAATGCTTTATAATGGGGTCTCAGTTCTTCTTAAAACTGTGAGGAAATAGCTTCTGTCCCAGAGGCATACTGTTGTTAAAGAAAGTCTATTTTTATTAACATCCATTTGTGGCTATAACTACTATTATGGGTTAAAGTAAAATATCTTGCTGATGACCCATTTCTGTTTCTAATAATTATTAATCAAGAATAATATGCAGTACCTACACAAATTTCTTTCCTTTATACTTACTTCTAATTCCCATATTCTGGTCCCAAAGTGGAATTACGTGTCTAGAATTCCTCTTAAAACTGTCAGTGCCAAATTTGCTTCATTACTATCTAGCATTTTAAACGTGTTTGTCATCGTTTCAGAATTTTGAATTTATATTTTGATATTCCAAAAATGGAAAGTAAAAAAAAAAATTTAGAAAGGATATACAGGGTAGAATTAACAATGCTTAGTAGGTCCATCAAGGAATGATTGAAGGAAACTAGTATATTTTGTATGGAGAATAAAATCTTGAAGATTGATTTAGTAACTAGTTATACATAGAGGAGAACTAAATTGCAGGGTTTTTTCCCATGGATGAATTTGTGGAAGTTATTTAGCCACTTTAAACAATAGTTTTCTAGTTTGCAAGGTGAAGATAATGCTTCTGCCTTATGACTGTTGGGAGTATCAAATGAGACAATATAGATTAATGTCGAATACAACATCTGGTAATAATAGGAGCTCAATAAAAAATGTCTTTCTTTTGTCTTCTTTGTAGGTAGTGTGGTCACAATGAATGTTAAGGTAGGAAGTTATAGTTCTGATTACCCAATTCAGTTCTCTTCACAATTAAATGTTATTTCTAAAAGAGCTTGAAAAGTTATGATGATTTTCCAGTTTATTAAAAGTGGAAAATCAATTTTAATATGTTGTTAATAATTTTATTTGATTTTAAGTTCCTGAAAAAGGCACTGTAACTGAAAAAATAAAACTTAGATATAATTTCTCATGTAACTGAACACAACCAATTAATAAAATATTTATATTCCTATTAATCATAATTAAATATAAACTTCATGTCGTTTGACTTTTGTTTAATTCTTGAACTGATAAAAGCCTTTTTTATGTATGGGCATTTACCTCAGAGTCAAAAAAAAATCTTTTTTTCTTTTAATTATTGAGTATTATAGGTTCAAACATTTAAAAATAAAAAGTAAATTAAATAGAAGTTTTGTTAAGTAAAAACAAAAACAAACATTAGAAAATCGATTTAGTTCCCATATAACATAATTTAGTTATATTACACTTCTTACAAAATAGCAATCATAAAGTTCATTCTACTTTACCATTTTTTGAAATGTAGACAGAAAAATGATTAATTATTTACTTACTTTAAAATATTGAATTATCTAAGCATAAATATGATGGAGTAATTTGAAAAAAAAGTGTTTTCTAAGTTTCATTCTTATTATGGCTTCTAACTTAGGCTTGACCACTAGAAGAGGAAAAAATAATAACATTTGTTATTTGAGAAAATTGAAAATATCATGTGGTATCTTTAATAAATTATTTTAATATAGGCATTTTAACATCATATTTGAAGACAAATGATGAAGCCTAAAAATGATTATATAGGAGACATTCTGATGCTAAATTATAAAAAATTGATATGCTTAATGAAAGAAGTTGGAAAAGAGCATATACGAAAACACAGAAGAATACGTAATGGATGATATATGAATTTTAAGAAAATATGCACTAACTATTCTATCATGACACAAAGCAGACCCATGGTTAACTGTGTGGCTGGATGTGTAAGAAGGGGTGAACCACAGAGGCACTGAAACTGGCAGGAGTGATGGTAAATTTTATATCTCTGCTGTTGTGGTGTTTTCATCACAACTCATTAAATTATACACTTTAGTTGACTGCAGTTTCATTTTACAGAAATCATGTCTCATTAAAATTGATTCTTTAAAAAGAACAAGGACAGTGGCTTCAGTCCACTAGTTTTAAGTAAATAAATATAAGAAAATATGGAGGCATTATATTTTTAACTAGTAGATTTAAAAAAAAATAAACAAACCAAAAAATAACAGTAGTGGTTTCTCATAAGGATATGATGACTATGCAGTATTAATTGATCAGACTTTTGGCTAAGCATTTTGGTAATACATTTCCAGAGTCATTAAAAATGCCCCTACCCTTTGACAAATCAATTCCACTACCATGAAATTATCAAAAGAAACATAAAGTGACATGCAAAAAGACCTTCTTTTCAGAGTAGGTTATTTTGTAGTTTTGAATTTTAGTCCCAATATTTAGCTGTATAAAAGATCTCTCATCTTTTCTTTTCCTCAAATCAGTCTAAATCTGTTCTTGAACCACCTTTCTGCTGAAGAGGTAGGAGTTCAACCCCAGTCATTATTACTGACTTCACCCAATTGTGCCAAGTTGCTGGAACCTAAGTCAGTACCTGTGAATCAGGGACACCCCTCAGATCATCTGCCATTGATCTTTGCTGGACTGTATCCAGGTGGTACCATTCAGGGTTTGCTATCTTCCTGCCACTCTCTGTGCAAGGACATCTTTGGAGAGAATGAGGCGCCCTGTCCCAGAAGCTAGCCTATTTGACAACCTGATGTCTTGCCATAATCCAGAGTTAGAGCCATAGAACAAAGTTTATAATCCCACAATTTCTGTAACCCCTTCCAGTCTTCTAGCATCTTTTCCTCCCTCTCCCTACCCCTAAAAGTTCTCCTAACTTTATTTACTTTCCAGAGCATCTAGTATAATCTTTTCATTAAGTTTAGCTACTTCCTAAAGCTTGGGTGTAGTACCTAATTATAACCTCATAAATTACCATGATAAATTTATTTTAGTGAAGAATTGTAAGCAACCTAAATATCTAATCATCAAAGAATGAGTTAAAAAAGTGTATCCTCTAGATGAAATATTATGGTTAGGCTAAAATTAAAGGAAAAGAAGCAGCATCCAAAATTGTATAAACTATAAATATGACTTCGTAAGACTCATGCATATTATTTGCTATGTTGAGAATGTTATGAAAGTTCTCCCATCTTTTTAAATTTTGGAATTGTGTGCATATATGTGTATAATTTATTAAGAAAAGTACATAAGTAACATGTGTGTTAATTAACATAAAAATATATGATGTGGCTAATTCAAAACCAAAGAACTAGAGAATACTGAAATGTAGTTACTAGGCTATCCCTATTATGGAAGTATTGCAGGGTAGGAGGAGGGACTGAGAAACTTTGAAGAAAAGTTAAGGGGTTCTTAGGAATGTGGTAGCACTGCTGCCCTGGAGCATGGAAGATCCTGAGCAAGGAGTTGTGTGAGGAGGCTGCTGGAGATTCCATATTTTCAGAAAGAGTGCCATGAACTGGTTTAGGAGATAACAATTTAATCTTTACTACACATACTGTGTTATTGAAGTCGCATATTTAATCACAGTAATTGTGGTTAAAGTGTTCTATGTATGTATGCATGGATGTTAATCAAATCATTCTGCATTGAAGAAAAGTTATATAGTTACATGGCAAAATTTAATCCAGGAAAAATTGAAATAGTTAATTTTAGTGGTATAGGTGAAAGGTGGTGAGTCTATTGCCACAAATAAGAAGTGAAGTAACATCCTGAATTTTTCACCACATATATCATGGATCTTAAGAAAATTCTAAAAACAGTATTTAAAACAAATTATTTAAAGAACACTAGTAAGAAAACAAAAACATTCTGGTTTTAACTATAAAATATCATAACCATATTATGGTGCTTGACTGAATAGAGTATCATAATGCTGAACATATTTTACAGAGAACTGAACATATTCTTAATCCAATAACTAGAATAAAAGATAATATGGAATGTCAGTGCAGACCAAAGAAACAAAACAAAACAAAACAAAACAAATTCCTTAATTCCTAGAATGGAAGACAAATGAAAAAACCAAGTTCATTACTATGGAAATAGCATTGAGGTTCAATAAGACTGCATTAGAGAAGAGCCCCAAATCAGAGCTGTGTAGTTCTAAGAATGCAAAAAAGATAGTATTATGCCTAGTCACCCCAAAATTATAATACATGTTTTTGAGATAATGAAATCTTGATTTAAAAAAAAAAATATATATATACACACACACAAAAGTTTGTTGTGGTTTTATAAATCAAAAAACATTTTCTAAGAATTATGCACTAAAAACAAAACAAACAAAAAACTGTGACTTTGAATTTCAGGGGGTTCACCTTGGTTGTCTAATTCATTTTAATTTTATTATTGAATACAACTCTGCCATGCGTATATATCATGCAAGAATATTGTTTTCTAAGTCTACATTGGCACTTTAAAATTTAAAAAAAAACAACACTTCCTTGACAAGTTTCAGTTTGACCATTCTTTTCTCAACTGATGTAATCAAATTGCTCCTACTAATGAAAATGACAATGCAATTCACTTCTGAATTATAATTTCATTTTTGTATGACAAAAATCAACTGATCTTAGTGATGAGGTTTTTACCTCCTGACCTCTAATGAGATGTTAATGTGAACAGATATAGCAAACTAAACTCTACTTTCCTTCTTTGGGGAGGGTTTTACAATCTTTGTAATTATTAGTGCCATGACTGTACATTATCACAACCTCAGTACTTTCATTTTTATGGACTTAATGTATAAAACGATTTGTAGTCCATGAAAACACCATTTAGTATAATGTGAATGGTTCATCCAATTTGCTAAATAGAAGATTCAGTTTCTATTAGGATTTGTTTCAATTTGTGCATCAGCAACTGTGTTCTTTTAAAGGCATTATTCCCTGCTTGAAGTCACCTCTTGCAATAAATTGTTGTTTTAAAACATCTAGAATTCAATTGTGCCTGAGCAGTTAGCTTTTCCTTTACCTGACTGCTTAAATTCTTTCAGGTTTAGCTTTTATTGTTAGTAGATTACCTACCATGGTTGTTTTCAAACATAAGCAGGCTACTAAAAATAATATGCGGGCACATACACACACACCCCAAGTACTTATTTTAGGTACCAAACTGAATTATTTATGGAAATACAATATATAAAACAGGTGCAAAGTTCTTCTTCTACTTACCTTTGAACTTTTCTGGGACTGCAGAGCAACTTAGCTTCTTCAAAATTCAGTTTTCAAACGTTCTTGACCACTGTTGTACTGTGTGAGTGTTTATAATTCTTTGGGAAGAAATAAAATTGTAGCTATAGATCCACATGCTGTTGTATCTCCAGAATGTATAATGCCAGGCTTTTAGGAATCATTTAAGAGTAAATGAAAACTCTGTTCTTTCTTTTTAACACCGTGTTCCTTGTTTTGCTCTCAATTAAGATTTAGAGTTTCTACAAAACCCTTTTAGAAACAAGTGAAATTCTTTCAGAGACAAGTGAAATCATTCTTTATATAAAATATTTCTATAGGTCAAAAGCATACCAATTTTCCCCAAAAGAACAGCACATGCACCAGAAATTTTCACTGTTATTTTGGCTCATCCCTCTCCGGTTGCTTTTTCCCTACCGTTTCTTCTCTCTTCTTTTTTCTTATGCTAGAGAGAGCACCTTACCTTTACAGCAATTCAAGTCCCTCAGCAGGATGCTTTGCAGATAAAATTTCTCTTTTGTATAGAATGCACAGTTAAGAAATAAGCTGTAGTCGTACATAACTTTTAAAGCCACTAGGCCTTTCTACATGATTGCCCTTTTATCATCCTTCTTTTTCGTAATATCTCAAGTGTACTTTGAAACAGTAATATGCCTTTTCTAGTATTGTGTTACTTGTTCCTTGATTCTTTGGTATTTAATATTTGATTCATGTATCTAGAAGTCTGTGATAACAGCCCTTAAGATTCCATTTTAAAAAAGGAATGGATATATTTAAAGGAATGGATTGTGCCTTAATGATAAAAATCTTTATTTATTGTTGTATTGTTGGGAATTTAGCCTTCAAAATTAAAGGATTTTTGTAGAATATTCCATATTCCAAACTATTAAAATTTTTTTTCAACTTTCTATCTGTAAAGATTATGTATTTCTTCATTTGTAGTCAGAGATTTCTTCTTTTATTCCCTCACTAGATAGCTGCATTTTTCATTTGTTATGACAAGGTATATGATAGTGCTTGGATTTAATCCTTATTGTATTTTAGCAGTTAGAATGACTTGAAAAATACAGTGTGAATTATGTTATTAATTTTTTATCACTTTCTGAGTTATTTTTGTTCAATTTCTCTCATAAGACTTTTGTCCTAGAAATAGAGTCATTTTGTTATACACAGAATTAGATACATTAATTCATTTTGCCAGTGACATTGATTAGTAATACAGAATCTAGTGTCAGGCTGACTTGGGTTCAAGTCCAAATATGCCACTTCTCTGTGACCTTGAGCAAGACAAAAATTTTATGGTTTAGTTTTTCATCTCTCTGATAGGAATACCAATAGTATCTATCCCATTAGGCTATAGAGAATATTAACTACGAGAATACATTTCAGTGATTTCAGTCATGATGACTTCAAAAAACACCAAGTGGATGCTAGCTAGTACTATCTGCATTATTAATATGGTGATTCTCTTTATGATGAGCAGAACAAAATCATTATTAAAAGATGAGTCATGAGGTTTTTTCACATTTTAATATTTCTTGTGATTTCCTTACCTAACTTCAAAAGTTATCATTGGCAACTAAGGAATGTTTCTGTCCCCCCGACTTGGAGAGTCTTCACTTAAACAGAATTCTCTTTGCAGGTACAAGCAGAATTCAATGCATAAAAGACTTGGTTTTAGAGTGAAAGTCTTGGGTTCCAATTTGGGCAGTACCCTGTGCTGGAGTGTTCTCTTGAACTAATAATACATTTTTATATTTCATTTCATTGTTATGAAATAATAATAGTCATGTTAGATGATTGTTTAAATAAAAAAGTATATGTAATGGCACTCTAGATGCCTTGCCCATGTTCTGTTTGCTGAGCAAGTGTACCCATCCCTCAGCTGCTGAGTGTTGGCTGCTGATGGCTCACAGCTGCCCTCTTCCCCAAGAATTTGCTTGGCTGGGAGCTGCCTGTCCAAGAAAGTTACGTCCCCTGCTAACCCCTGGAGAAACCAGGGGTTATGGATGGATTGACAAGGGATTTCAAAAGGCTGAAACCCTTCCCTTAAAGTAGGAAAACGTCTGTGGTGTAATTCACATTGTATAGGTCCTTGTGGAATTCGGCTAAAGCTAACCTTTAACGGAGACCACATCCTTGCATACCTCCTTTCCCTGTGCTGACTGTTTCACTTCCTTTGAAAACATATTCACAGTATATCACATGTGTCAGAATCCTTATCTTAGGCTTTGTTTCTTGAAAACAGATCTAACCAAATATATGTGAAATACTTTAGCATAATGTAAGCAGTTTTTTGTAAGATAATGTGATAGACCATCATGGGACTTTTTAGAATACCTTATAGGGGAGGAAAACGATTCACTCTACTCTTCTAGGTTCTTTTGGCTGGTCTGTTAATTAGACATAATACAGATTAAGAGGAGAAAAACAAATTTAATTACTTATGTCAGAGAGCCCCATAAAAATATGAGACCCAAAGGAAGGTTGAGAAGTTAAGGCTTATATGTGACCCTGAGCTAAGGAATAGAATAGGGCCTGGGAATTCAAAGGGAAGGAGGGTGATTCACAGGACAATAAGAAGAGCAGATGTTTGGTAATTAGATATTTGTCCTGCTATATGGTTAGGTCATTCAGATAAAATTCACCTCTGGTAATAGCTCTCTTTCTGAGCCAGACCTCTTATCTAAGTTCTTTTAGATAGTTAAGGAAGAGGTGAAAGTATTTCTTGAGTTTTCTGGGCCTTGATTGACTTCAGCTCAAATTATTCACATGCCAAAGTGGCACATTTTGGGGTGGCCTGTTTTATTCCCCTTCAACCTCCAATACTGAGATTTTAACAAGCGAAGCATTCAAGTTTGTTCATAAAAAATTAAACTACAATGGAATAAAAACTGTACTTAAGCAAACTAAAGAGTAGATATCTTAACCAAATTTGTAGAGCACCTACTATGTACCCAAACTGTGCTAGTTACTAAGAAAAAATGGTAAGACAGATGATTTCTGCCTTCGAGAATCTTACATTTCCATGGGGGAGTTACACACACACACACACACGTATACATACACACTTACATAAAAATCACAATGACTTGAAAATTTCTGTGAAATATAAAAGCATGAAATAGAGAACAACTAGAGGTCTAAACTTGGAAGTATTTAGTGAAGACTTCTTTAGGATTTCAAAATTGTAGAATAGATAAACAAGATTACACTGTATAGCACAGGGAAATATACACAAAATGTTGTGATAAATCACAGAGAAAAAAATGTGACAATGAGTGTGTATATGTCCATGAATGACTGAAAAATTGTGCTGAACACTGGAATTTGACACAACATTGTAAAATGATTATAAATCAATTAAAAAAAAATAGGTGTCAGTTTGCCTGAAACCTAAAAAATATGGAGGGGCTGCTGACACAGTGTTTCAGCAGAAAATATCATCATATGCAAAGACCTTTAGGCAGGATATATTTGACTTTTGCCAGTGAATGCTGATGTGTCTGGAGTTTACTGAGTGAGAGTGGGCAGATAAAAAGTTGAAAAGAGAGGGTGAGATCACGTTGGATTACATGCTTCACTAGGAAGTTTGGATTTTATTCTGAGTTCAGTGGGAAATCACTGAAGGATTGTAAATGGTAGGGGTGGGGAATGATATAATTCTGTGAAAAGATAGTGGATTATAAGAGACAGGAAGGGAAGCAAGGAAACCAGTTAGACTGGATGAGGGATCATATTGGACAGGATGAGGGCAGTCACAGTAAAGAAAAGAGGAGGTATTTCTAAGAGAGTATTTGCAGATGATTAAATTTTAGTAGTTAGGGATTGAAAGTAGAGTTTGTGGGTAGATTGAATGTTAGGTAAGGGAGGAAAATGGGAAAAATCAAGAATATGATGCCAAAACGTGGTGAAAAAAACCGAATTTAGGAGAAAGAGGTTACTTGTGGGCACATTAAATGTGAGAATGTACTAAGACATTAAAATGGAGAATTGTATCCAACATATGCTGGAAATATTTATCTAACATTGAACAGTGTAGAGATAGTCTCTAAAGTTTGGTTATTGATGTGTTTAGTTGGGAGACAGTATTGAGAAAGAGAAAATGGCCTAAGAGTCAATATTTAAGTTGGCAATTAGAAGGATTTGGGAAGAAGACTGGAAAGGGAGAGTTAGTGAAAAAGGAAGAAAATAGTAGGGCATGGTCACATTGAAGTGTGTGAAGGAAAAAAAGAAATTCAAAATGTTACATTGAGTGCTCCAAAAAGGTCAATTAAAGTGAAATTTGGGGATGAATATTCTATTGGAATCTGCAGCTTATAGAATTCAATCAGATGACCTTAAAATAAAATTTGCAGGGTGGTAGAGACACAACCAAGTTGGAATAAATTGAGGAATAAATGAGAGATGAAGAAGTAAAGGTAACATCAATAGAAAAACTGTGGGAAAAAAGAGAAACAACTAGTTGGAATGGATTATGAGAGTCATGGAAACATTTATTTTTAAACTAGGAGATAGTAGAATATTATGAATGTATATATTTTTATTTGACTTCAAATATTTCTCAGTTTTGAGCATTTTATTTTTAGTTTTTAGTTTCAAATATCCTGAAGAAAAAAGATGGTTTTAAGTGCATGTTTATATAACACTCATATGTAGCAGATAGTAAAGAGTTAAAGAGTAAAGAGAAAAAGTGGCAGCTGTTTGCTACAAGTTTATAGCTTTAGATCCTGACTGTTTTGTTGCAGCCAGGGGACATTTTGAAGTAAGCAGTTAGGCAGTAAGTCCTTGTGATATAATTGGATGCTGAGCAAATTACAGCCTCAGAGTAAGCCCTTGTAACCTTTACACTACTAAATTCAATAAAACTGCAGAAGACAATGAAAAGAAAACATGACTCAGAAAAGAGAAAACAACTGAAAACTTGATGTATCAACCTGTTGTTTGAGAAGTTCTGTAGATTTCAGTGGAAAGGGCAGTAGTTAAAATAAGAACTACATCTGCTAATTATAATAATAATGAAGATGCTATTTATTACAAAATTATACATTTGTCAGCTCTGAATTCTTGAAACTCTCTTCGAAATAATGAATTTAGACATTCTCAAGTCTTTTTGCCTTTATTTTTAATAGCTTTCAGATACTATCCACTTGGATCTCAAGTCTCAAAAGGTATGGGGAGATACTAATTAAAATATGTTCATACAAACAAGCTAATGTTAACAATGGGGATTTTGATAAGGTCTTTGAATCAATATCCAAAATATGGATTGTATTTAATAATATAAAATAAAAGTATTATTTCTGAGACTTTTATATCAAAATAGGTTGTTAAAGTAAGAAACAAACAAAAGATAACAAAGATCTTGATTAAGGTGTATGAGCCATTTTCAATTTATCATGGCCTTTGCTCTTAAGGATAGAAAAGCTTATTAAGAATTCTTCATGTTATGGGAACTTGAACTCCTTAGAATGTTTTCTATATTATTATTTCAACGCTCTTTCTCTGATCAATCCCAATTGATTTTAACATAGCTAAAACCTTCCAAGGATTCTCATTCTCCCTGGAGGTGATTCCTGAAATAAAATGATTTAATGCTTTGGCCATGTCAAAGCCTTCAGAGATAATTTATTTTATAATCAGTACCATCAGAGAAGTGATGCAGTTGTTTACGGTGGAGTGGGGAAATTAAATTAAACATTGGCTCTCTGAGTCTTATCTGTATTTTATGTATGCCCATGGATTCAAAATTCTATATATTATTGGTAAATATATTATACCTATGATGTTTAGAATTCAGTGATGACACTTTTGAAAAGGAGTATCACAGCAAAAGATCTGTTTATGCAAGAATTCTATTAGCCTTTATTCAGATTACTTTCTCATTTTCTTTTCCTCCCCCTTTTAATTACTTCTTGTTTCTATTCTTGCTTGTTTATAAAAGCTTGAAATGAATTAGCATACTGTCTTTAGTTTCTTTTCTCTGTGCCAAGAATTCTTAGGCAAACACATCCAAATGGATGCTCCCACCCCTACTGGGCTTACCTTCTGATTAGTCCTATGCATTCCTACAGTATTAGGTTCATACCTCTCCTAGATCATTTATCCCATATTTTTGTATTATAATTGTTATGTGGCCATTAACTCCTTGAAATCAGAAACCTCTCTGGCTCTTACCAATCCTTGTCCCTGTGATATGCCTGGGGTTGCAAACGGAACTGAGACTGTTGAGTCTATTGGATATTGCTCCAGGAAGCCCTGGATTCTTCTTTGTAATGGTCTATTGGATATTGCTCCAGGAAGCCCTGGATTCTTCTTTGTAATGGTGTGGTGTGAATTCTATCACTTGGGAGAATTTTGCCCTCTTTGTAACCCAGATAAAAACCTCCTAGTAGAGGATGTATTTTCCTATGACTGCCTGTTCCCAAACCTGCACATTTTTTATCCAACTCTCCATGTCCCAGAACTTTCTGTTGGCCTGGAGCACCAGTGCTAGGTGTTTGCTTCCCCACAGATCCAGCCTTGGCTCCAGCCATTAGAGAACTCCCCTGCTTTCAAAGCAGGCAAGATTACTTGGCAGGAGGGACTGGACTTTTTGAACTGCAGGTGAGGCTCTGAGTAAAAAGCATACACTTGTCTACATCCAAACATGAGCAGTAAGATCAGATGCACTATCCTGTGTACAATCAGATCAAACTGAAATCTTGACAACCACCTCAACACTCACATTCTATTATAGCAAGCAGTCTAGGGCCTGGTGTAATGACTTGGCCTAGCAGTGTAGCTCCCTGCCAGCTTGATCTCAGCAGGTGAGCCCTCAGAGTAGATAGTAGGTAGCAAAAAGGTAGCTGTAAAAGCAGAGTGGCAAAGTAAAGCAGCTCCCTGCTGCAGCCACTGACTCACATGAATACTGCTTTGATCTTGTATTTCATCCTTTTTTGTTTAATCTTGTAACTTTTTTTTTTTAAGATAAAGTAGGCTGGACTTTTCTTCTTTGTTTTTGAAATTCCTAAATATGTGTGGAATTTACCCAAGAGTCTTACCCTCTGGAAATCATGAGCCAAAGGCAAAATAGCTCAGGTCTCTGATGTATGTTAGGACCAGAGGCAGGAGTAATAGCTCAGCAGCAGCTCTACAGACAGACCAACTCTCTCTTGGCAGGGACAGCCAGTCCACTTTGTATACCCAAACCAGAGCTGCCTGCTCCACCCTTTTTGGAACTGTGTTTAGCCATATGTCCCAGAAGGATACCCTGATCCTCTGAGTGGAAATAAATAGACACTTGTAAAATGTAAGTGGGTCATTCTATGTCTCAGGAACCCTGGAAGACCTTTCCAAGAATAGAGGCATTTTCTGTGCTGATGCTTTTCAACAAATACTAAGAGAGCACTAATTGATTCTGTACTAAACTGCAGGGGCCACAGCATAATGCCCCTTTTCAAGGCAGACTTACCAGCTGGATCACTTCACGTCCACCTTCACACCTTTAGTTATGACTTTTTAACTTACCCAGTCAGGATAAGAAACACCTAAAATTAAGCAAGTGTAAAATCTAGTATCTTTATTTTAAGGTTCATTTAGATGTTTCCCAGTCTTTTTAATGTCCTGGAACATGAAGAAAATATATATATTCAGCACCGTTGGGTCAATATGCCTGTTTGCTGCTAGAAGTGATTGACCCAAGGACTGCCCCAGGCCCTGCCAAAAGCCCTGATGGTTGGAGGTGTCAGTATCCACATTGGTTGGAAATCCCTGGTCCACATATGGTACTCAGTTCCTTAGCATGGCATTTATGCTTTTTCACAGACTGTTGCCCCACATAACCTCTTCCTACTTTTCCAAGGCTTCCTACCCTCCAGCCATAGAGTCTCTATACATCCAGTATAGTTTTAAGCTCCATGTATTGCAGGTGCTGTTTTCTACACGTGGAATACCTACCCAGTCTTTCTTCAGCTGCAAAGTTCTACTTATCCTTTAGGATTCAGCCAAATATTCATAACCCGCCTTTTGCAGAAAGATTTAGTTATTCTTTTGTCTCTGTTTCATTAGCATTTCATTCATATAACAATCTTAAATTGTTTCACATTAAATGTAATTATTTATTAATCAACCACTCTGAGCAAGAAAATGGAATTAACTTTCAATTAATCAGCTTTATATGCTAAGTACGATGCATTGTGCTTTTACATACATGATTGAATTTAAACCTCTAAATTCTGTAAGGTTGGTTGTTGCAAACCATTTTTATGAGGAAACAGATATTTTAGCATCATTCTATATTTTCCTAAGGTGAAATATCTGGTAAGTGTAAGTGATAGATAATGGATTTCTTTGGATGGTCTCAGACTTCACTGGTAGTGTCTTTCTAACACAGTTCTTTAAATCCCAACCTAACGTGAAGATGCCTATTAAAATGCTTAATGAATAAAAGAAGGAAAGAATAAAGGGATGAAGAGAGGGAGGAATGGAGGAAAGAAGGAAAAAAGAGACAAGTAAACCAAAGAAACTACAAACTACCAAACAGTTTCTCTGGGATTGTTTGTGACACATGGGCTTAATCAGCTTTTGACTTTCAAATAATTGTTGGGCTATACCTTAGGGTTTAGGGGTATTGTAAATATAATGGAAAAATGAACTAAATCCCAAAACATTTTATGGCCCCATTTTTTTCTAAAGTCAAAGTGAATATATTATAGGAAATACCACGAAGTTTGTCTAACAAAAAATAATTAGTAAGTCTTTAGAAATTATTAAGAAAATAGCTTTTATCACTTATAGAAGAACCCTTTATTATAAACTTATAGAAGAATCCTTTATTGTGAAGAATTGTGTTCAGTTTCAATATCTTGAAGTTTAAATATGTAATTATGGATATATTTCAATATCTAACATTGTATGAATGGCATTTAATGTATTCCATAGCTAAGTTTGGATGAAAATATTTTCATAAATTATGCCATTTTTAACTTATTGTGATAACTAAAGTGATATCTAAAACATCATGTAGTAAATGTAGCTTAAAAAATGCAGATTCTCTTTCTCAAAAATGCCATTTTAAAGCAAGTATCTGATACCTATATTTCATACCCTTGTAGAATTAAATCAAGATTGTTTCCCTGGCAGATGGCTACATGCAAGCTAATTACAGCATGATTAAGAAGGGCTGGAATGTCACAAAATGATAAATTACCATAAATAGGGTAGAGCAAAAATCAGACTCAACATTTATCTGACATAGTCTTTATGAGGGGTGTGAAACACTGATCTGCTTTATTTATTTCATTTTTCTTTGCCTTTTTTGATTTTCCTTCTCAATAAAAAGAAGTCAAAATAATATTACCAAAAGTGTCACAAAAAAATACAGATAAGTCATTTAAAATTCTAAAATCCTCAATTTCAGTGTTTTCTAATTAAAAAACAATACACAAACTTTTTAGAAATGTTCTGAATAGAGAAGAGTAAGAAAACAATTATCCATAGTCCCATTACACAAAGACAGTATGCTTTGTCCATGTGTTTTTTGAATAGTTGTAATGGTGACATGGCTATATGTTTGTCAGCAGTATTTGATCACTTTCTTGAAACAAGATGGGTAGAAATGTAGATATGTGGGTATTTTCTGTCTACCAACAAGAAGCATTTAGGAATTGTAATTGAAAGGAAGATTCCATTTATAAAAATCATTAAAAACTGTAAGGATCCTAGGAAAAGATAAAGCAAACCCTGCAAAGATTTTAGAAAATAAATACACAAGCTTCCTGAAGATCAAAAAATAAAACTTAAGTAGATAAATATACTATATTCATTGATGAGAACCTTCAATACTCAGAATACATAAATGTATATCATGAATGTTGACAAACTAAAATATAATTTGTCTAAATGAGTAATTCAGTTCAAAATATTTAGAGTTTGTCTTGCTCAATCTTGTTTAAGAAATTCATATGTACCCTACCATTATAAATACTCTACGTATTCTTTTAAGTGTTTTGACATATTTGATTTTCTTTTTAAGTTTCTATCAACCTGGATTTGAATTTCTATGTGGTATGATAAGATATATACAGATTTCTTAAATAAGACCCATCAAGCCAAACTGTAAAGAAAAATAATAGGTATACTGATTTAATCAATATGTAAGTTCTCTAAGAATATAAGAAACTATTAAAAAGTGAAAATATTATCCATAATCTGATTGGAGGGATTTGTAGCTTATATCATATGAGAGAGAAAACTTTGTACTACAGATAGTGAAACTTTGTACAGATTATTTAAAAAATTAGATCTGCAGTGCAGTGTGCTTGAATCCAACTAATATTTTTAAATGGTAAGATGGATTATCAAATCACTGATTTGCATAACTTAAGTTGGAAGGGAAGAAACAATGATCATTAGGAATATAAGTTCACTAAAAATGAGGCTTATCAGGGTAACTTAATTTTCCTTCTGAAGGAGTTGCTGGAGAATTGCTGTAATCAATGTCAGTTTCAGCAAGACACTGGCAGTAATTTGCAATAGCCTTATAGAAATGAAGAAAAATAGTCAAGCTCCAGGACTGTTGAAAAGTGGATCATTGTCTACTTCAATGTAATTCTTTAATGTCTATTACACAGCTCTACTTATAGAAATATCATGTTTTAGCTTAATCAATATAGTTGATAAAGATATAAAATGTGTTTTGTTAAAATCAAAAAGAATGCAAATATGGAACATATAAATAATTCTATAAAACAAACATAATGACTGCCTAAAAAGGAGGATTTACTTTGACACTCTGGATAATGGATTTATAAATTATAGGAAAGCTAAGACAAGCAGATTTAGTTCTGCTATGGCCAAATCTGTTGAAAGGAAAAAATTATTTTGGCTGGGAGAATAAAACACTAAGAATGTAATAACTGAGTAGTGACTTTATGGAAAGATAGGGTTTCATAAGGAGAGACTGGAGTGAGAGCTGTTGCAGGTGGAGAAAACTGCATGTGTGCGAAGGCATAGAGAAAATTTGTGAGACATATTCACAAATGGCTTGAATATCACTCCTAGGGGTCAAAATAGAGGAATCTTGATTGCCACATTGTGTGGTTGTGACTTTATTTGTTAAACAGTGGTATTGAAGTTAATTGAATTTGAAGGTTATTCTTCCAGTAGAATGTAGGATGTATTAGATTAGTGGGAGGCATCGTGAGGAAGACAGTTCCAGTAAAATGCAGTTCTGAGCTGTGACATCAGTGATGGATGGGATTTATGGGAGAAAAACTGTAAAGGTCAAGTCATTAGACCTCTAATATTGGCACACAAGGCATTTTTCATTTGAGAAATATTTATTCTTTGGCAGGTACTGAAGATAAAACTGAACAAAATCAGGCGAAAATCCCTGCTCTCAAAGAGCTTATTCCTAGTGGAAAGAGACAGCTAGTAAACAAAAAAACACAAATAAGGCATAATAAGTTAGGAAATGAATGTTATAGAGAGACACAAAGCAATGAAGAGGGAATAAGAAGTGTGGTGAGGACAGAAGACTGCGTTTTTATATAAGGTGATCATTAAGGGCCTCACCTATGTAGGTGATGTTTGAGTGAAGACATGAAGGTGGTGAGGGAAGCAGCTCTAGGAGTATCTTGGGGATGATTTTTCCTGGTGGAAGGAATGGCAAAAATAAATGCCCTGAGGTAGAAGTATGTCCTTCTGCCTCAGAAGGACATCAGGGCCAGTGGGACTGGGAGGTCAGGGAGGAACTGGAGAGCTGCCTCCTGTCTAAGGCCAGTATAAGGGCTTTGGTTTTTACTCAGTGGGAGACGGGAGCCATGGGACAGCTTTGAGCAAAGAAATGTTGTGATTTGACTTGTATGTTAACAGAATCGCTGTGACTACTGTGTTGAAAATAGATTGAAGGGTAATGAGACCAGTTAGGAAGTTACTAGAATAAGTACCTGGAAGCAGAGAATTGTTATCCCAGCAATTTAAGTTGGAGAAAATGTGACTGTTAATGGGTGAATCCAACAGAGCAATTAGGAATACCAGATTTGTGATAAAGATAGTAACACTGATATTGGGTCAGGTCGAATTTTAAGTCCAGGTAGTGCTTTCAAGAGGATTTATTAATCTAGATTTATAAGTCATCTGTGCCCAGAGCTTATTAGCCGGTATAGAAATTATGTGGAAAATGTGCCTAGTGAAAAAATTACTGAAATTTCAAAGGAATTAAAAGAGAAGCATTAAAGGTAAGTAAGGGCAACTCTCTCTAAGTCATTTGAAAACTGTCAGAAGACAAATCAGATATTTTCTTCTGCTAATCCCTCTCTTCTTAACAAATGATCTAGGACACTGGACTAGGTCAGGTTTAAGTCACAGCATCACTAAGAGGTTTGAATGAAAATCCTCTATGGAAGTGTTAAATCCAAGTGAGAACAGAAAGAGAGAGACTCACATTTGAAAGCAAGTATCATGTCCAAAAGGTTCTGATTAGCCAGAAGATTTGAAGCAAAAGGTGAGAAGCAGACATGCTGTAAGTAACTCATCTATCAATGAGTAGATAGTAACTCAGTAACCTTTATTTGCTCTTGAGCTACCTGTGACTGGGGCTAGGATGTGTGTCAGAAGGCTAAAAGGTACAGCCATTAGTAAGCCCGAGGAGAGGATAAAAGCCCAAGTGGATGGATTGTTATAAAATTTTAGTTGCATACTAGGAAGGAAAATATGTTTCCCCAGAAATGGAGTGTGTTGCTTTAAGAAGCACTAAAAATTACCATTAAACCAAAAATGAGGACCCCACATCAGACATCTTTTTTTAAGTGGAAATTCAGGCAGCAGTAAGGAAATAGTGTTAGTGATCTTTATATGAGTCCCCAATTCTAAAACTATGAGACTGACACATTATTTTGAGCACAGAGATTGCATCTGTGATAGCTTCTGCTTTTTATTATTATGCTTGTATTTATTTGTCTATTTATAACTTTTCAAAGCCTTAGACAGGAGAAACTCGAAGATTACTGTTCATTTGTTGGGTCCTACCCATGCAGAGAACTTTTACCATAAAGGCATCAGCATTCTATATTTCAGCCTGACTTTTTAGGAATAAAGTAGACTTTAAAATGTGATCCTCAGCATAATCTTGGAATTCACTCAATAAATTTATGTACTAATATAGAACTTGAATTTACTTAGCCCTGGTGTGAAGAATCCTTTTGAATGAGGGCTTCTATTGATTGAAAATATAGATCTTGTCAGAAAGAATAAGTTTATCCAGGAAACATGTCCTGTGCTACTGTTTCAGATAGCCCTGTCAGGACCCTCAGAGAATTGTGGAAATTGAGAATGGCAATCCCCTACTGGAGTCAATCTGTGAAACAATTAATAAGCTATGTACCACTCATTCGTTTATCACTAAATAGCCTGAATAATTTTATTTCTGCTGACAACATAACAGCCACTGGGACATGCAGAGTTTGAAAAGTGTCACCAGAGAGCTGCCTTTTTTCTCTCATAAACTGAACGTAGAAATACTTCTTAAATCTTCTCTTTAAAGTGCTGTAGTATGTATGTGGATGTGTGGCCAGGCCCACCGAGAGTTGCTTTTTTGTAGAAGAGGTACATGTACGTAATAATTATAATTCAAGGCACTGTATGCTTTGTGTCAGCTGAGTGACATACAAGCTATAGTAGGTCTGATATGTGTGTCACCTACATCAGATAAACCTAGAATACTTTTTAAAAATAAAGATTCCTTGGCCCCCTAACCTAAAGCCATAAGACCAAAAACTCTGGGGTAAAACTTAGGAATTTGTATTTTTAAAGCTTACTGAATATTAAATGTGGCACCCCAGAGTTATTTGTAAATGCTGCAGTAAGTTCCCTGGAGGAAGATCCCTTTCAGTTAGTCTCAATCCAGTTAAGCTCACTAATCCAGTTAAAGGTTCTCAGGCCTGGCTTCCCAATGCAGTTACTTGGAAAGTTTTACTGATTCTTAGCTTTCACTCCCCAGAGATTCTGATATTATTTGAGATGCAGTCTGACCAAGGGATTATACATAGCCAACACAGCAGATGATATATTCCAAAAGTTAGAGTCTGTTTATAAGGCCATTCATGATATCATGTATCTTATACTCTATCCAGTAGCCATAGTGAATTACCTGCAGACCCCAAAATGATGATGATCGAAGTAATATTGGTGGTCACTGTTTATTTTGTTATTATTATATGCCAAGTATCAATCTGTTTAATCCTCATGAAAACTCTATGAGGTAAAATATTGTTATTATTCCCGTTTTCCAGATAAGAAAAAAAAGTGACTTGCCTTAGGCCACACAGCTGGTCAGTGGCAAAATTGTGTGTTGAACCCAAGCAGTCTGGCTCCAGAGTGCATAACCTTAACACTATGTTAACCACACATGTGTTATACTCTCCCCACATCTCTCTTACTTCTTTGAACTATGTCATGTGTATTTACACTGCCTTGAAATATCTTATTCCAACCTCTTATAAATTTTCCCCCCTTTCAGTTCACAGCTCACATGTCACCTCCTGCAGGAAATTTTCTGTACCTCTCTACCTTGAGAACTGAAATTCCTATTTTAGAAATTGTCAGTCTGTATATATATACACATATATATATATATTTTTTTTTGGTCTGTCCACATTATTATGTGAACTCCTTGAGGGAAAAGACTGTGGTATATGCATTTTTGTAGTTGCCTTAATAATGTCTGTAGTATAATAACTATTCAGTACTTGTTGACTAAGTGAATGATTAAGTGGAGGAATGCATCACTGAATGTATATGGGAAAGCGAAAGTGTATTTTGATCTCATAAGTAAATTAAGTTAATCAAATTGATTGAAAGACAAAGCCAAAAATGTGTCAGGAGCTATTATAAAGCTACTTGAATTTCTGACTGTGGAGTTTGGATTTCATTTGATGATAGTGGGGAGATGACTGAAAGATTTTAAATAAGGAAGTCACATGATACATATGGTTTACACCCAGAAGAAAATTTAAACCCAGGAGGACCACTTGGGAAATCCTGTAAACAATTGTTAACATCTCAGATCACCCTGGATACAATTTTATCCCTATTTAAGGAGTTCTACCTCTATCTACAAAAGGCACACTGTGACTTGTGGTGAGGGATGGAGTGAGGAAAATGTGAGGAATGAAGGAGTGGTTCTAAGCCCATATCCAGGAAGTGTGATAAGGCCATAAAGTGTAAAAACAATTGCAATAGTCAGAAAGGTAGGGCACATGCTGCAAGAGAAATAAGAGTAATTCAGAACAGAAGCCAGGAAAACTGTTCATGGAAAAGGTGTACTTTTAGCTGATGCTGGGTGAATGGTAAGGGTAGAGCCTGGAGATTTAAGAAACCCAGAATTACCAGTAACGACAAAAGGAGTATTTTCTGAAGATGAACCTAGCAGTAATGTAGAGGACAGTCTAAAGGCTGGCAACCTGGAGAGCTAAGAATGATTTTTACATTTTTAAATGGTTGAAAAAATGTTTGAAGAACATTTAATGACATGTGAAAATTACACAAAATTCAGATTTAAATGACCGTAAATACGATTAAATTGGGATACAACCATGATCATTCATTTGAGTATTGTTTATGGCTCTTGTGATTGCACTACAGTGGCACAGATGAAAGTTGCAGCAGAGGCACAAATGGCCCATAAAGCATAAAATATTATCTGGCCTTTTGGTTTTATAAGACTGGAAAAGTTAGAAGCATAGATCAATTAGAGGCCTTACTTAGGGTAGGAGCCTTACACAGGGTATTGCAATAGCCTATGAATAAAATAATAAAGATTTTATCATTGAGCCTTTTTAAGTTGAATTTGTTTGAAAGCAATATCATCTCGGGGCTTAAATGGCAAGGAGTGTAGGGCACAAGAAAAGAGTTAATGGTGGAGTGCTACAGTAAGGGCAGGGGTTCTATATAGAGTAGATCTGTGGGTGAGTCTGGCCTGGAGAAGGACTAGGAGGCCAGATTTGAACAGAGCTGTGGGACCAGGAAGTAATACATGCTTTGCAGTGGGTACATGTGCTAGTACTAAGGTAGAACCAATGAGTGAGCCAGAACTGAACTTCAAGGGAAGGATAGGAAATTAGTTTCTTGACCAGAGTAGACACCTAATAAATGATTACTAAAGGGTCTAAACTAGAACTGATAGGGCAGTGAAGCAATGTTGAGACCATGGAAAGTAAGCAACCAAGAACCCAGGAAGGTTGTGCAAGAGTGGGCACGTTCCAAGGAGCCTGGGTTCAGGGTACGAGTGGCAGTCAGTCTTAATACTGAGCTACTATTTCCTATGCAACTTGTATTTGCAAGATACTCAATGCACTTTCGCATGTTATTTAGACCCCTTACATTACACTTGACAATGTAGGTCTGGCAGACACTATGCCTTCCTTTTTACATTTATCATAATGGAGAATCATGAGTCTCCATGTAACTAACAAAGTTTGGCCCCTCATTTTCATGGGTCCCTTCCCAGGCCCTGGTGACTTTATCTTAAAGGAAACCTCAAATTATGTCATTTCAAGACCGATAAAACTTTGATCTGCCTTTGTGTTTCACCTAACCTAGATGAAATTGGTTGGGGCTGGAACTTCCAATTGTGTTCTTTCTACTGCTTTCCCACTGGCTGCCTTTGTATCTTTCATGGCTAGGTGATCCAATTCCTGTGTGACTCACCTGACAGATGAGATGACAAAATTCTAAGCAAGCAACAGATGGAAAATAGCGTATGAACAGCAAAAGCAGCAGTTTCTAACATAACTACTTGGCAACCAAACACAGATGATGAAAACTACCTGAATCCCTAAAAAGAGCCACCGCATTAAGGCCTGCATATTCAATATTCCTTTAGTGATTTGTTACGTGAATGGCTAAACTAGGTTTCCAGATGCCCTCTGTTATTCACAAACACATAATTCTTATGACGCTACTGAAAATAAATATTAGTATAGAGAAAAGAAAGTTTAGCTTAAAAAATCCAGCATTTCTATTTGACTTTCATTTATTTTCCCTTTAGAACAGTTTAATAAGTGCATCTTTGCAGAGTGATATGAGATAAGACAAAATAGTCACTAAACTGATCTAAGTAACTGCTTAAATAAGGGGAGAAATAAATGTTCATTTTATAAGTAAATATGTCATTATGTACCAAAATGAGAATAAAATGTTTGCATTTTATTTTGAAAAAGATCTTGAATGTAACAATTATCAACAATATGAAAGAAATATTTCTTCTAATCAGTACTTCAAAAAGGTGTATTATTCTCAGAAAAAAATGAATGGTTATAATTTTATTTAGCCTATTTTATATGACAAATTTTCATTTTTGTTTCTTTCTAATTTGTCTAGGAAGGATAATTTCAGTCCCTGTAAGAATCTATTCACACATGTTTGTGTGTGTGTGTGTGTGTGTATGTCCATGTGTGTTTGTATGTATATAAAGTTTTCAACTTTCATTATAACTGAGTAGCTATTGTGGATACTTTTCTTCTTTTTGTTTTTTTGTAAACCTTTCTAAAGATAATGAGATTTTGCCTCCTCCTCCCATTACCCTCGCCACCATTTTTCATTTCTGGTATTATTTTTTTTAATTTCCCTCTTTGGGAAATAATGAGGATGATTCTGCTTAGCTGTGTTTTTGAAAATTTTAATCTAAATTGCATACACGTAATGTGATTTTAAGTAGTTGAATGGGAACACATTTAATTTACTTTTCTCCTATAAAATGTTGCAGACTAACTCTTAAAAAGCACTATATCCAATAGGCACTCTAAAGCAACGTTTATCAGAAGGACTTGGTTGCTTATTAAAAATGCAAGTTCCTGTGTCTTAGCCAAGTCCTACTGAACCTGAACATCTTAGACTGTAGACTGGGGATATGCATTTTTAACAAACTTCCCAAGTGATTCTTACCCACATTAAAATTTGAGAACATAGACTTATATATATAGCCTACCTTATTTAAGTCCTAGGAGTGTTACAAATTTATTACGATGTAGTTGCTAAGAATAAAAGGATATTCTTTATCCATAGAGGGAACTTGGGAAATCTTAGCTTAAAAACGTCTACTAATTAAGATTCATGAAGAGAAATGGTTTGTTGATAGAAAGACTTTTGCCTTGGTCATTAATTTTTAGAAAGGTTTATAATCTTTCAGGATTTAGATTCATCTGGAAATACACAAGGGTTTGCCAACTGACACTAAAATGAACAGTGGAGTGCTTGAGTGTGGTAAGAGACATTAAGAAAACAGAATGAGCTGTTAGATAAAATGTAATGTTGGGGAAAAACTGTCCTCCAGGCATCTATTTTCTTATAAAATGCTTGAAAATGATTTTTCCTCATAACAGATCATATATGTACTCTTTTCAGAGCTATAATTATTAAATAGCATTCTGATATTTTTCTTCAGTGCTCCTTTGATTCTGCATTTTTAAATAAAAATAATATATTTCCTAAGGGATGACAATAATGAAAGGTGTAGAATGGAACACCGTAGAAAAGTCAGTTTTATATTTTAATTTGGAAAAGTTTGGTATGACGTAATTAAATATCATATATTAATTTGCAAATCTATTTAACTTTCTGTGCAATGTAAAACATTTTCTATACTTATAATATGATTTTCCTAGTATTATTAATAGTTTCTTATACAACAGACAATAATACAAATATAACCAGAATGCTAATCTTCCAGTACCTTAATTATTTAGAGAAAACTGAGGTATGTACTTCATACAAATACTTGGAAATATAATTTATCTCAAGATGATTGGTATCACTACTGGAGTAGATAATACTGCATCCCAGAACTACCTCAAATCCATTTTTAGCTGCTGTATAAACCAGGATGCCTGAAATAGTCACAGTTAACACCTGTTATTCCAGTCTGCTTATTAGTAGTGTCCCTTTTCCTCTCAGTTAACCTGGCTTAGATAGCAAATTATATGCTGACCCTAAATTTGACTTTCTCTTGTACCGGTAGGTAAAAGCTCCTTCTCCCTCTTAAACACTTTCACAAATCTTCTCTTTCATCACTATCCCATGGTAGGTCATAGAAGTACTGCCACAAGAGACAAGAGGAATGGGCTTTCTAGTTTGACCTTCTCCCTCAATTTGGAGATGTTTGTGTTCATAATTCTCATCACTTTTTGTTGGTTCCTGGCCTCTTGTGTTGTATAGCACCTTCACAGAAGTGGAAAAATGTCTAGGTAGATCTCTGCCACTGCTATTTTGGTAAAAGGAAAACTGCTTGGACCTGGATCCAGCCTTCACACAAGCCTTGTGCCGGTAGTGCAGATGAATATAAAAATAGTAGAAATACTTTAGCACAGTTGTTAGCCTCTGGAGTTAAAAAGACCTGGGTTTGCAACATGGCATCTTCATTTACTTGTTGGTGTAATATTGGACATCTCATTCAAACTCTCTAACCTTTAGTTTCTCTATAAAATAAGAATATTAACAGTCCCTTTTTACAACAGATCTAGCCATTCACCAAGGTGACCCTGGCACAGAATGTCCTGGGACAACCCCAGCCTCCACCCAACCCAGTACCAGCTGGCTTTCAAGGGTGGACCCCAAGATTGCCCAATGCTGATACCTGCACCATCCTCAGCTGGCCTGCCAAAGCCTCCTGACACTTACTATCTTCACATGGGATGCTCCTGCACAAGACCATACCTTTCAGACCAGGAGAGGTACCTGTTTTGCCTAATTCATAGAAACAAACACAGAAAGGCCAAACAAAATGAGGAGACAGAGGAATATGTTTCCCCCAAAAAGAATATGTAAAATTCCAGATAAAAACCCTAATGAAACAGAGATAACTAATTCACCTGAAAAAGGATTCCAAGAAATAATTATAAAAATGCTCCTCAAACTTGGGAGAAGAATGGAGGAACACAGAAACTTAAAAAAAAATACAAGGAAGACTTGATCAAAGCTGAAGAATACAATAGATAATGAAAAATACAGGGAATCAGTAGCAGATTAGATGATACAGAAGAATGGACCAGCAATCTGGAAGACAATGGTGGAAATCACTCAACAGAATAGGAAAAAGAAAGAGAATTTTTAAATGAAAATACTTTAAGGGACCTTTGGGACAACAAGTATAGTAATGTTCACCTGAAAGTGTTCCCAGAAGGAGAAATGAGAAGGAAAAAGGCAGAAAACTTATTTGCAGAAATAATGGCGAAAATTTCTTTAGCCTGATGAAGGAAACAGATATCCAGGTCCAGGAAGCACAGAGTGTCTCAAAGTGAACCCAGAGAGATCCACCACAACACATAATAATTAAAATGGCAGAAGTTAAAGATAAAATTTTAAAGGCAGCAAGAGAAGAAGAACTAGTCACATACAAGGGAGCCCCTATAAGGTTTTCAGATGATTTTCCATTAGAAACTTTGCAGGCAGAAGGGAGTTGAATATATATTTAAAGTGATGAAAGGAAAAATTTACAACCAAGAGTACTTTACCTAGTGAGGTTATCATTCAGAATTGGAGAGATTAAAGTTTCCCAGACAAGTAAAAACTAAAGGAGTTCATCTCCACTGAACTGGTCTTACAAGAAATGTTAAAGGGTCTTCTTTAAGAGAAAAAGAAAAGCCCATTGCTAAAAATAAGAAAATATTTGAAAGAAAAAAGTCTCACTGTTAAAGGCAAATATATGTTGTAAAGTCAGTGAATCTCTCTTAAAAAACCAGTATGAAGGGTAGTAGACAAACTGTCACTACTTGCAGATACTACATGCAGAAAACCCTAAAAACTCTACCAGAAAACTGCTAGAACTAATAAATGAATTCAGTAAATTTACAGGATAGAAAATCAATATATGGAAATCTGGTGCATTTCTATATACAAATAACAGATAGTCAGAGAGAGAAATTAAGAAAACAATCCCATTGCATCAAAGAGAATAAAATATCTAGAAATAAATCTAACCAAAGAGGTTAAAGAGCTGTATTCAGAACTATAAGACACTGATGAAAGAAATGAAGATGTCACAAATAACTGGAAAGATATGCTGTGCTCATGGATTAGAAGAATTAATATTGTTAAAATGTCCACACTACTCAAAGCAGTCTACAAATTCAGTGCAATCCTTATCAAAATACCATGGTATTTTTCACAGAACTGGAGCAAATAATCCTAAAATTTGTATGGAATGACAAAGACTCCAAATAGGTAAAACTATCTTGAGAAAAAGGAATAAAGCTGACATTGCACTTCTTGATTTCAAACTCTACAACCAAGTTATTATCAAACCCATATGTTACTCGCACAAAAACAGACACATAGATCAGTGGAACAGAATAGAGAGCACAGAAATAAACTCATGCTTATATGGTCAGTTAATCCACAACAAAGAAGGTAAGAATATACAACATGAAAGGACAGTCTGTTCCATAAATGGTGTTGAGAAAATGACAGCTGCATGCAGAAGAGTGAAACTAGGCCACTTTCTTATACAATATACACAAATTTACTCAAAATAGGTTAAAGAGTTAAGGTAAGACAAATCATAAAACTCCTAGAAGAAAACATCAGCAGTAAGTGCTTTGACTTTGGTCTTAGTAATATTTTTTTGAATCTGTCTTCTCAGACAAGGGCAACATAAGGAAAAATAAACACATGAGACTACATAAAACTAAAACGCTTTTGCACAGTCAAAGGAACCGTCAACAAAATAAACAGGTAACCAACTGAATGGGAGAAGATATCTCCAAATGTTATGTCCAATAAGAGGTTAATATCCAACATTTATTAAAAACTCATACAACTCAATATTAAGAAAACAAAAAATTTGATTAAAAAATTGGCAGAGGATCTGAATATATATTTTTCCAAAGATGACATACAGATGGCCAACGGGTACATGAAAAGATGCTCAACATCACTAATTATCAGGGAAATGCAAATCAAAACCAGAATGAGAAATCTCACATCTGTCAGATGACTATTATCAAGATAAGAAATAGCAAGTGTTGGCAAGGATGTGGGGAAATGGTAATCTTTGTGCACTGTTGATAGGAATGTAAATTGGTACAGTCAGTATGGAAAGCATTATGGAGGTTCCTCCAAAAATTAAAAATAGAACTACCATATGGTCCAGCAGTTCTACTTGTAGGTATTTATCTAAAGAAAAAGAAAACTCTAATTCTGAAACATACATGCATCCCAGTATTCATCGAGGCTATTTACAATTGCCAAGATATGGAAGCAACCTCAGTGTCCATTTATAGATGAATGGAGAAAGAATGGATAAAGAAGACACACAGACACACACACACACACACACACACACACACACACAATGGGATATTATTCATCCATGAAAAAAAGAATGATGAAATTTTGCCATTTTTTGACAACATGGATGGACCTAGTAGGTATTATGCTAAGTGAAAAAAGTTAGACAAAGACAAACACTGTATGATTTCACTTATATCTGGAATCTCAAAACAAAAACAAACTTATAGATACAGTGAACAAACTCATGGTCACTATAGGGGAGGAGGGTGTGAAGATAGGTGAAACAGGTGAAGGGGATTAACAGGTATAAACTTCCAGATATAAAATAAGTCATGGGCATGTAATGTACAGCATAGGGAATATAGCCTATAGTATTGTAGTAACTTTGTTGACAGATGGTAACTAGACTTGTGGTGATTATTTCATAATGCATAAAAATATTAAATCACTATGTGGTACACCTAAAACCAATATAGTATTGTAAGTCAATTATGCTTCAATAAAAAAATTCTTAGTAGAAATTCAAAATTAATTTAAAAATTTCTTAAAGTTCTTCTTTTTTCATACGTCTGTTAGGAGATGTGATTGAGTTAAGAGATTGATCACAGTGCATTACACATAGTACCTATTATTTTTGACTATTTCTACCACCACCATAACTGTCATCAATACTCTTCCTTCTAGATAAATTATACACTTCTAATAGAAAAATGAAATATTCTAAGGCCAAAAGGGATATATGTTAGTACTATCCCTATCTGTCACCTTGTTCAAAGATAAGAAATTGCAGGAAGTTACCTAACCCATTTATGCATTCAATCAACAAATATATACTAGTAGTAACCAGAAACAATACAAAGGAAAATAATAGTGGTACAAGTGTGATGTTATTTTAAACCCTCTGCCTTTCAACTGGATGCCCAGGGTAGTTCAATCACAATTCTTCCTTAGTAACCTCTCCACCTTTTTCTTTCCTCCCAGATATCAATATTTAAAGTAGAAAATTTTGATAACTACATCCTCTCTTCCTGCTTAATGGAGGAGGTATTAGGGATAGTCTCTTGTATCAGTTATATATTTCTGGCCTCACCTGAGCTTACTCATATGTATATATAAAGCAGACAGGTTGCCTGGGGGCTGTGCTCAGCTGAAGAGGTGGGGTAGCTTGTTCTTCATCTTCATGTGGTCTTTACTCCTCAAAAAGGCTTTATATGGCAATGACAGTGTTCCAAGAGGGCAAGCTGCAGTGTGAAAGGACATTTTAAGCTTCGGCTTGAGTCACATTTGATGATGTCGCATTGTCCAAAGCAAATCACATGACCAAGCGCAGAGTTCTTGTTTGAGGAGAACATAGAAAATAAAACTATCAGGAGGGTTGATACATTGAGAATCATTAATATAAACACCTATCTCAACTATCATATTGTAATTTTTCAATTGAACAACAATACCCCTAGTATGTGTATAAGAGTGGGGGGATACCTTTGAGCACTGTTTATAGCCGAGCTGGACATTAGTTCTCTCTTCTACTTCGGGCATGAAAGAACTTCTTGTCTTATTTCTTAGAATAGAGGAGAGAATTGAGCACTCTTATAATGCAGCCTTAATTTAGACTCTAATCTTTTATCATTGGTAAGCACTAATGTTTCTAACTCCATAGAAAAAGCAAGATGAATTATCCAGTTTTATTCTCTTCTCATGCTTATAAAGTGTTGTACTCTCAGTTTTCCCTAAATAATTTTTTGACTTTTTATGTATTTTCTATTTTAATTTAAACAATATTTTTACCACATTTTTAGTTGCAAGAAAATTAGAATAATTTATGGCATTAAAATGCATTGCAACAGAAAATTTCATAATGATTTTTAATGTTATTCTAAAATTCAGTAATCTGGATTTGTTCTTAAAAACATTGCCATACGTGTCTGCAAAGGTATGTATATGTTTATAAATAGTATAATATATGAATGATAAACTCACATTTTTTTTACTTGGAACATGAAGTATGTAGTATAATCTGCTTAAGAGCTGGAAATTTTTGCCAAGTACTTTTATCATTGTTTTTAATATAATTGTTCAAATGATCAAGGCATAATTTTTAAAGTCCTTAATTAAATCAACAGCTTTTTTTTTCTTATATGAAGGACCAAATAAATCATATAGTGGATTTCTTAATTATTTTTAGCCTATAGCTGGACTTTAAAAAATTACTTAAAGATCTGTGAATCAATTCTACTGATGTAAAGAGTGAAGTAATGTAAAGGCTTGAACCAGTCTTCTTAGTGACTTACAGCAGTAAGATTGTTTTTATATTTTCATATTTGAAATGACTTCTCAAAACCCCTGAAGCTGCAGAATAGTGTTAGAGAGAAAATGTCTTTCTGATCTTAACTGAAAGCTAACTGCAGAGCTTGGGTTTTTCATTCTATGACTGGGGAGGGAGAATTACCTCTGCTTAAACAGTGGAGTCTTTAGATTATTTAGTATAGGAGATAAAGACAAAGATAAGCCTTGAGTAAAAAATACAAAAGTGAAACAAGTGGAGAATAAGAAAACTGTTGTTTTCATGGCTATACAAGCAGAGAGAGGGACCCCAGAAGAGAGGAAAGCAAATAAACACCCCTAAGTATCTGATTTTCAGAGTCATTGAACCTGATATCTAAGAATCAAATTTTTCCTCTCAAATGATTTTTCTTTGTAATAATAGCTATGCAAAATAAGACCAGCTGTCTCAGAGGAAAGCACATTTCTTTCTCTTGCATTCCAAATAGTTTCATTTGAAAGGAAACCTTGGACACCTTAGGGCAATCCTGTTTCTTGGGGAAGATAATCATTTTAGGATTTGATAAGTGTAACACACATTGCAATTCCTGTAAGATGTTTCTCTAGTGTAGGGTTTTCTTTTCAGTCATTAAAATGAATAAATTATTTCAGATATAGTTTCATCAAGAGTGTTGTTATGTGAGCGCACAGGAGGGTCTCACAATTCACCTAAATGCATTTCTGAAAACTATAAAACAAATTAGGTCATCAAAAATGAGCTCATATTTTCATTCTAACAATTTGATCGTTGAGAGTTTTATTCTAATGAAGAATTTAGCACTAGGGTCATTATAGATGTAACTAAAATAATTAATAGAATAATTAGATTGTAATAACTATTCGTAATTATTGAAACTAATTTCTTAAGCACCATAAAATAGACAAATGTGTTGAACATACTCATCGCGAAACAAGAGCTAATGTTTACTGAACACTTCCTGTATTGAAAACGTTACATCTAATACTTTCATGTATTATGTGATCTTCTATTAGATGCTATCCTCTTTTTATAGACAAGAACACTGAGGTTGAATAACCAATATGGAATCAACAGTAATACCTAAATTAATTATCTTAAGTACCTAATTATACTTTCTTGCCTATAATTTAGGGAAACTAATGTATTGTAGAGTATATATACAGAATGTAAAGTAATTTCATCAAATGAGCATACATATTATAGTAAAAACTTATATTTAATTAATGACAATTTTGATGACCTTCTAGAATTAAGTAAAGCTATTTTGCAAATGATTTGGATGACCCAGATGTCAGGTGAAAAAAGTTCGATGAATTTCTTCTTTTGTTCATAAATTTTCTCTTAGCAAAGTATTACACTTTCAAAATGATCAATTAAGTAATATCCTGCATTATTAAAGAAGGTCAGCTAACACTCAACCCAAGAACCTCACTGGTAGACCCAGGAACAGAACCCCTAGAGTAGAAAAGCCAATAATGGTGACTTGGGTGTATTAGAGATTCCAGTAGAATGATGACTACAGAATCTTGGTAACAGACATTAGAAAATTAATTGAAGAAGAAGTAGCTAATGGTTTTTCTTCTAGGACCCAAACACGAAGAAATGGAGATGTGAAATGTGGATTACAGAACAGGTGAAGGTGGATCTATGGGAGGGCAGGACTTGGATGTGAAGCAGAAATTGGACAGGATGGAAAACATGTATACTCCCTCTTCAGTGATACACTTAAGATCAAAATATAGTTGGAAAAAAGATTCAGAATGGGAAAAAGGAACAGGGTTGAACTGGAGAGCTGAACGAAGGTGACACTGCCACAGTAAATGCTCATATCTCAGTAGGCAAAAACCAGGGTCTGTACTTTGAACCCAGAGGTTCCTTCCTGTTGTTCTTTTACTCATGGAAACTCTGAGCAGCTCAACCCTGTGAGAAAGGATCAGTCCTTTTGTTTCTAGATGCTGATAGAGTTGGACAGCATGCCCAAAAGACAATACATGATTAGTTTAAAATGGAAATAGCTCTACCACTATATGTTTATGGTAAGTGGAGATGGGGAAAGTATAAGGAGATGAGAAAGTAAAAAGAAGTAAGACTGGGATGTAGATAGCCCATCTTTGGAAGTCACTTAAATAATACTGCCCAGGAAGGAGCCAAGATTAGATAGGAAATAAGAAAGAAAAAAAAATGATCATTCATTCATTTAACAACCTTTTAAATGCCTATACTATTGCTGTGCTGCGTGCTGAAAATACAGACATGAAAAGGCACGTTGTACACTGAAAAGGCTCTTAATGTACTTGAGAAAGTAGGGAAGTATAGCAAAAATTATATGGAGGTACAGTAAGAATCACAAAGAGGTAGTCATAGAATGAATGGCTAAAGAAAGGACGCTAGTTCAGCCTTAGCCCTTGGGAAGTGGAGAGGAGAAAGGAGGTGAAGATTCCCAGAGAATCATTGCATCTTGAAGGTTGAATGGAAATTATGCAAATGTATAATGGAGGGTGAATATTCCAGGAAGACAGAGTGACACAGAAAACATTTGTAGTTGCGATGTAGCCTAGTATGTTTAAAAATTGAAAACACAGCACTGATGGATGTATCAGTCAGAGTCCAGTTAGGAGACAGATACCACACAGTAAGTTGAACAGGAAAAATTTAACATGGGGAATTATTAACTATAACAGGATTTGAATAAATAGGGATTGTCTAGAAAGAAGTAGTGAGAACTGTAAATAATAAAGGAATAGTTGCTATAAAGGAGTAAGCACCAATCCTAGAGCTGAGATAAAGCTCTTACTTAGTAAGATCTTTCCCCATCCCTGAACCCTGTACCTGCAGAGTCGAGGTCCAGACTTTGCTGGAAAGAGGACATGGCTGTAAATCAGTCACCACATGGCAGAGAAGTAACTGGGATGCTGAGTTGATGGAACTTGCTGAAAGTTTGCCCTCTGTAGCTTGCCATAAATTGGCCCTCTAAAGTGTCAAAGAAAGCTGTTCACAAACAGATATGTCACCAGTGGGTACAAAACTGCCTGAGGGTTGGGGAAGGGAAATAACTCCATGGTAGAGTGCATACTTAGCATGCATGAGGTCCTAGGTTCAATCCCTAGTACCTCCATTAAAAAAAAGAAAAAGAAAAAGAAATGTTGTGGAAGATTGTTTAAAACAAAACAAACAAAAATTTCCTGACGGTTCATGGGGGAGATGCTGGCTGTTCCTGGCCACTGTGCACTGCAGGAGCCATGTGCTACACAAGGAAGCTGCTGGCACTGTAAGAACCTAACGCTGGAACAGGTGTTGGACAAGCCGCATGCCTGGCAGGAGCAATCCAGACCTCATATCAGAACCAGGAGTGAAAACCCCTTTCTCCTCGAGTGCCCCTCTGTCTCCCAATACTGAAAAAACTTAACCTCATCACAGCTGGTAAAGAAAAAATACTAAATGACCTAGCTCCATTTTCTCAAAGCTAGCAATAAGGAATAATAGGAAGCTGAGGGGAATAAATTGATAACTGGCCCAACAGATTACAGAGTGCCAGTTAAGTTATTGTGAATGATGCTGGAGAGGGAAACCAAGGTCAGAAGGTTATGGACACAAGGACCAAGGGCCTAGGGGATACCATGGTATGAACTCCCAAATCTGTGAAAGAATCTTGGCTCTGGATCCAGCACTATATGAAAATAGCTGTCCAAGTGCTGACTTTCTACATACACCTTTGAGATTCTAGAGAGAAATCCAAGGAAGAAAGTTTGTAGACTTTGTCATGGAGTTAGCTCTATTTTTCTTTAAATGTCAATTCATATAAAACCCATAACCTCTTAGAACCGTATGTGGCATAGTGTGAATATCAGATTTTACCCTGACTTGAGCCCAATGTATAAATAAAATGAGCAGTGATTAAAGGTATGCTCCTGTCCAGCTTTCAAAGAAATTCACCTTCACCCAGCAATCCTAGACAGATTCCTTTCTTGAAAAATGCTCTCAAAGAGCCAGCTTCCTTTCCTTCTTAGCATCTTAATTTGTAATTATGTATTAATACTCAGTATTTGATTAAGCCTATATTGCCCACTAAACTGTAAGCTTCAAGAGGACAGAGACTTATTTGTGCTCTCTGAGTACCTTTCATAGTAGTTGGCACATAGTAGGATGTCAACAATAAATGTTTCTTGAATGAATAGCTGAACAAATCATTTTAGATTTTGCCAAAATTGTCTTGATAGCCCACACAAGTTTCTATTCTTTTCGGTGCCATTCAGAAATAATGGTATCTTCATTAATCTCATTTAAGTGTGGAATGCTTCTAATACCAACAAGTGATGTTGGCCAAGGTTTTCCTACTTATGTTTTTAAAATTACGTATCAGGTGTTTTTATTTCTCCCTCTCATGCTCAGAGTTGCTATAATGTCTACTCTTAGGGAAACTCCAGCCCTGCACAGCCCCCCTTCCTCCAGCCACATTTGTTTCACCATGATTGCTGCTTCAGGATTCCTTTTTTAATTAATGACTGTTCTTTTCCCGGAAAGCAAATAAATAGGAAGTAGAAAGAGCTTGATTAAGTTATCTCTTTTTTTCATGGTTGTTTACTGCTATAGCCTATTCAGAATGTATATACTCACAGTTTAGGTAAAGTATATTTGAGTTTGAAAAATTTACTGCCAATCAAAAATATATATACCTGGTATGGAAATTAATACTTTGAGCTGTGACTGTCAAAATTCTTTGAACTAATGGGCCTTTACAGGGAGTGCATTATTCAGAACAGTTTAATATATGCAAACAATGCACAAGGAGATTCAGAAAGATATAAAATTATTCTCAGCCTGAATAAAATTTTCCTGATCTTTAAAGGGTTTTATCTATTAATTTTTAAATGCTGAACACAGTTGACATTTCAAATTGAATTGTTACTGAAATAATCACATCAGATCTCTTGGTTAAATGTTAAAGTAGAACCTATGAAATATGCATGTTACCTAATCAAGGCAAAGGGACTTTCTTCTGAATGTGTGATTTTTATTTAGATAAAATGTTAGATGCCTTCTGTTTAGAAATAAATTATCTCTTAAGAGTAAGATGCACTTACTCTTCAGAGAAAATTCAAGTACGTGAAACTCAAGGGGTTTGTGCAGCACTTGTTTCATAGTTAACTTATTGTGTGTTCACTGTTTATGAGGAAATAAGTTTAAAAACTTATAAAACTCAGTTTCTGATGTCAAGACAATTAGACTCTGATGGCTAATACTTGGGAAATACATTATTTCAAGGCAATGTGTAATATTTCCCAAGGCCAAATTTCTTGAGGTATGCTATGTATATCTTTGTTGTCACATTAAATGAGTGTATGTGGTACTTGAGTGAACATTTTATAATTTATGAACTGTATACTTCTAATAAATGGAGTCAAGGAGGGAGTACAGCTAGTTTATGTATTTCTCTTGTTAATTCCTTGTAACCTGTTTTTAATCAGGAGTGTTTCTCCATCTACCATGGTCAAAATAGCTAATTTTTCAGGAACTTCTTTGCCATTTGTTCTGCTGATGCAATCTCCTGTATAGGAAAAAAAAAAAAAACTTAAGAAAGCATAACTTTTACAAAGTAATCAATCCCTAAGGTGCAAACTTCTGTAATGGAAATGATGTAGGGACTGCTCAACATGTGAATTAAATGTGCTTTTTAATATATCTGAATATCAAAAAGTCATTTATACTGTTGACTTCAGTTATAAAACAGACTACTTGTCTTGAGATTTCTAGGTTTTAGGAACCTTAGGAAACAGGAGGGTTTCATAAAATATTTCCAGGTGAATCCTATGGAAGACATACCAGTGTTCCAAATGGGATGGATTTCTGTTGATAAGGGACAAGAGAAGGAGATATGTTTATCTTATCAAAACAGAAGTCTGTGGCTATTACCTTCCCCTACATTTTGCAGTAAACTGCCTCACTGAGGCCTTCTTAGCACATCAAATATCTAGTCAGCTATTTAGGAACTGTAGAGATTTCAGGATATAGTCTAATTACAAGTATGTGTTTTCATTTTTTGTTTTAATGAAACTAATTCAGAAATCAAGTTTTTACACGTCTAAGCTCCAAATGTTTCCCAAAGTATATCCAAATCAGTGCAGTAGCAGGCAAGACTCATCTAGGTATTAAAAAGAAAGGAATCCTCACCAGATAATGCAAATTGATCCAAAAGAACAGACAGAATAAGGAACAGACACCTGGTTTGACAATTTAATAGGCCAAGAGGGAAAATTTGCTTTTTTTTTTTTTTTTTTTGGTACCAGGATCTTTCAGAATAGTATTTAAGCCTGTACAGTTTTCCAGATCAAAAGCTTTTTTCCTCTTCATAGTACATCTTCCATTTTGGAATTCTTTTTCTTTTTTCCTCACATACTTTGAGTAAATAATGGTAAATTTCAAAAGTGTTTATTGTTTACTTTATGCTGACTACCAATTTTCATCCTACTTAAAACATCTAAGTAGCATACTTTATATCATAAATTTATATCATATAATCCCTTGAATATTAGATTTGTTCAAATATTTATTCAGTGTTTGCCATGTACTAGGTAATATTGTGTTCCATCAGAAAAACAGTTATGAGTAACACATAATTCATGATCTAAGGAGCTTCAAATTCAGGAGGGAGAAACCTATGTTTTCCATCTTACACATTTTAATTTTAAAATGAAAGATACAAAGATTATAATTAATAAGTGAAAGCTGGACAGTTGGATCTTATGCTAAAAAAGGGAAGTCTGTAAACAAATGTTTAAGTCACTAAGATCAAGGTAATTGTTGAAGAAATGATGAAGACTTAAATTACCCAGGAAATATATACAGAAGAGAAAAAATGGTGTAGAGAAAAGAAAGACAAAGAGTGTAAGAAACACAACCAAGTGGCATAATCAAATCAAGGATAGTGTGTAGTAGGACACTACAAGGGCAGAGATTTTCCAGAAACTGGGACGATTGACATTCTCAGTTGTTGCTGAGAGATAAAGTACACTGAGGATTGAGAATAAGCCATTGACAACTTAGGCCAATTAAATTAATCTTTGAGACAACCCTTTCTATAGGGAAGGGAATGAGTTGTGGGAGTTGAGAAGGCTGATTTCTGAAATGTGCTGAGAGAGATAAGTGGCACTGGCTCAATAAGGAGTCATGGATAAAAGAAAATTTATTTAATGGTGGAAAAACTGTACTTAAGTATCTTTATGTGTGATGGAAAGAGCCATGGAAAAAGAGAACTTAAAACCCTAAATGAAAAGGACAGAACAAGCTGCAGGAGAGGGTTGAAAGATCTGGAGTATAAGCAGAGGTGTTCAGTGTGAAAGGAAGTTAAAGCATCTCTTCCTCAGGAGGAAGCTTCAAAGGTATGTTTTGGATAACTATGGAGGTGAAGGGAGGGAAACTAAGAGAGGTCTGTGACATGCCCGCCAGTAGGCCGATGATAATAAAGGCTTACAGAAAGAAGCTCAAGGTTTGAAATAGAGCTGTGAGAATAGAATAGTCAGTGAGCTACAGATGAATAAAAAATGCCTTTTCCAGAAGCACCTTTACCAGAAGGGCTTAGATGTATGCATTCCCATTATTAATAGCTTGCAAGTAAAAAGAAGTAGTACTTCCTGCCTGAAAATAAAGAAATCAGTTTTCAGGAGGGTATATATGTGTTTGTATATCTATATGCATACATTGCTTATACTGAATAAATGTGTGCATATATATGCACATACACACACATACATGTATTGAGTGAGAGGAAGATACTCTTTACTGAAACTCTAAGGAAGGTATTTCCATATAATGATTTAAGTATCACTAAAAGGAAAAATGAGAGCTTTTCTAAAGTTAGGAGAATTCTAGAAACTTTGCCACCTTCTTTAGGAAAGGAGCTCTAACTATTTATTAGGAAGTAATCCACTTAAGGATTTCCCCAAATAGTATTTATTTGGGAGTCTAATGATGTAGCACATAACAGCTGTAAAGTGTTTCTGCCAAAGTAAACATCTATTTTGAATAAAATATATTATTACATCAAAAATAGGTTTAAAATATGTTTTAAATTACTCATTCTTAAAGTTTGAACATTTAAAAATAGTTACTAATAGGATGTACTTCATGGTTATTAAGTATAATTCAACATGTAATTAATAGGAAAAAATAGAGAAAAAAGGTGCATACTAATAATATTTTTTCTCTGTGTAATAATAACAACAGTGTTTCTAAGAAGTATGGCCTCTGTTTCTCCCACCTCCCTAGCTCTTTCAGACCACGTAGTCTTGCTCTTGCTCATCCTTTTACTGGGATGCCCTGCCATGGATGTGGCATGACTGCCTCTCATTCTTCTTGACTTAGACCACATGTCAGAAAAACCTTCCTTGGCTGTATGATCTAAAAGAACTTCCCTCCCACCCCCACTACTCAGATTACTCTGTGGTATCTTTTTTTGAGTTCCTTGAAAACTGAGATTATGTTTATCATCCATTTGCTTATTTGTTTATTCCATCTATCTCTTGACTACTATGTAATTCTGTGAGGGCATATACTGAGTGCCTGGAAAATAGTCACCACTAAATAAATATTGCTTAAATATGAATGAGCAAAATTAAACAACATATGTATTCTGTATTTTATAATTGGCAGTGTTTTGGGCTAAATAGATTCATATATTGCAGCATTTTCCTAAAGCGAGGCTGTTATGTCAGGACTTGGAGTTGGGGGAATTGGAGATGGAAGGCCATGGGGGCTACGAATAGCACTCCCATTCTCTGAACCAGAGGAGGTCAACCTTGACTTCTTGATATACTGGTTTCTTTTACTACTAATAAGTTACTGAGGTCTACAAATAATTTTCTTATAAAATATTATAGACCTCACAACATCATATCTCTGATATATTCACACATATTCCCATGTGGGAGAATAAGAACCATTATAAATAATCGATATAGTATCAGTGAGTATTTCTCAGAAAATATTAACATGGTGATAAGTTTGAATTACTGTAGTGTTTTTACTCTAACATTATTTGGCATTTTGAAAATGGTTTTAAATATCCATAGGAATGTTTTATGCATGCTAGGATCATCTTGCATGTGTGTCAAAGTAGAGAATAGTTTGAAAGCTAATGCTCAAAGTTAACTTTGTAGGAAAACAGGTCTTCTGGGTAGGCTAAATAACCTAAGCTACAGTTTCATCCAGGGGAGAGAAAGTGATCACTGTGTCTTTGTGTCCACGGTGCCTTATCAGTGCCTGATACATTGACTATGACCTCAACATTGTCTGTCAAATAATAGACTTAATTAATGAAATAGATAAATGATATGGTTTAACTGGCTTACCAAGGAAACCTATGACATGTTTGCCATTAATTGATAGAACCTTTATATTCTAGAACTTTAAGGGTAATTATGGTGATTATTTTCCCCATAATTAATTTGGACATCTCCCTCTAGGAAAATGGAATTAGATCCGTTTTTTGTCAGTGATTCTAACAAGGTGGGGAGACTTTCCTAAGTAGATATTGTGTTTTATAATACCCTAGGCCATTCTTTTGAAACTTCATGTATACACCTCTATTCCTTCTTCAGTTTGCTACTCTTTTTACTCCTGACCATTTTGTACTCCTATGATAAAAATAATTGAAGTAAGCAATGTTATTTATAGGAGACTGTCTTTTTTCTCCAGCATTTAGGAATGGTTATGGGTTTAGTTGGATCCCCTATAAAGATGGCAGCGTCCTAATTCCCAGTACCTGTGAAGGTGACCTTATTTAGAAATAGAGTCTTTGCAGATAATCAAGTTAAGATGAGATCATTAGGGTGAGCCCTAATCCAGTATGACTGGTATCTTTATACAAAAAGGATTTGGACGCAGAAGCAGTTACTCACAAGGGAAGATGATGTGAAGACACAAGAATAACACCATTTATAAGCCAAGGAACTAGGAGCGAGTCATGGAAGTTTCTCCCTCACAGCCCTTAGAAGGAACCAATCTTGAAGACACTTTGATTCAGGACTCCTAGTCTCCAGAACTACGAGATAAGACATTTTTGTTGTTTAAACTGTCCAGTTTGTGATACTTTGTTATGGCAGCCCTAGAAAGCTAACAAAGGGACAGAAACTAATTGAGAATCACAGGTTAGATGATGATAACTGATTGACATAATTTGAAAATATTCAGTTAGTTATGAGGGCTTTAAATAGAAAACTATATATTAATGTAAGTAATTTACAAATTTTATTTTTATATAAATTAATGTAGATAATGTTGATAATAATTCCGGGAAATATAATTTGCTCACTGTCAGTGGCAACTTGTGGCCTGAAAGTCAACTGTTATCAAAGACTTATTAATTTAAGAGTATTAAGGTTTTCCCCCTTGGGCACGGTACCAGTCAGCACTTAAATTAACCATGAAGTTTTTCTTAGGTGCAGGAACCTACTGTGACGTGTGTTTTGCTCATAGCATGTGAATCTTCTACTCCAGGCTTCAGATTAACTTTGACATCAAAAATGCTATAACTGCTTGCAGCATAGTAGAGCAAAGTGCCCTCTTGTATCTATCCTATCTTCTGTTATGTTTTTTATGAGGAGAGGATTCTTTCTCTGACATATGACACTCCACCCCACATATGATTCAAAATAAGAAACTATGGATGTATACTGTTAAATCTGTAAATTGAGGTTACCTCCTCCCCCAATCAGAACAGGGAATCCTTGGCAGCAAATTGTGTATATTTCATCAAACTCAGTCCATATTTCTTTTCTCTATTCCATGTTTCTTTTTGATCAATACCATATGGAATGAAGAGAATTTCTATATTAAAATAATGCTATATAAGCTCCCCTCTAATCTTCTTTTGAATATTGCCTGTTTTCGGGGGGAGGGGGGCAGGGGGATCAGAACATTTAAAATGACTGTTAGCAAAAGAGATTTAAGGAAAATAATACACAATTATTTCCTCAAATCAAGGCTAACTCAAACATCTCTTTCACTCAATCTGGAATTTCTGACTGTTAGAATGATTTCTTCACTTGAAGATAAGTTCTGCGTGAGAGAGATCCAAGAGGTGGTGATATCATGAAGGAGCAAAATTAACTAATCAGTCCTATTATTCAGTTTCCTAGTTTCACTATATTTCTAGATCACCAACTGGGAATAAATACAGTAGAAGGCAAGCGCTATGGCCTGAATAGTTGTGTCTCCTCAAAATTCATATGTTGAAGCCCAATTCCCAAAATGATAGCACTTGGAGGTGGATCCTTTGGAAAGTAATTAGGTATTGAGGGTGGAGCCCTCATGAACAGAATTAGTGCCCTTATAAGAAGAGATAGGAGAGAGATGATGTCTCCCTCCATTTTGTGAGGCTACAGCAAGAAGGAGGCTGTCTATAAACCAGGAAGTGGGCCCTCACCAAGAACCCAGCCATGCTGGCACCTTGATCACAGATTTTCAGCCTCCAGAACTGTGAAAAATAATCATTAGTTGTTTAAGTCACCCAGTCTGTGGTATTCTGTTATAGCAGCCCAAACTGACTAAGACAGCAAGGGAACCAGACAATACCCTCTTCTTATTTCTGAAAAGAAACTTCAGGTTTTACTTTAAGAAAGGTGATACTTTATTTTGACTACACAAGGGAAGCTGTGTCTAATACGGTCTGTTAATATCTTGGGAATCGGTTAAGCTTTTTAAAAGCGAATTTTAAAACAATATTAGTAATATGTCCTCTTCATAAAACAATATCCAGACAATTTGTAAGAGTTTATGGTAAAATAGTTTATGCCCTATTTCAGTAGACTCACTCATCCTACATTAATATCTCTGTTGTAAGTGTGTGTATGAAAGATTATTGCTATTGATAATCCACTTATGGGTAAGCTTATGACTTGCTCCCCCTTTGTTAAAAGTGTAAATTGTTATTTTAAAGGAAAATGTATGCCAGATTCAAAAAGAAAAATCAGTATCTCACTATTTGGTTAGTTTACATTTATTTGAGTCCTAGCAAAATTGTGTAGTTTTCAAAATGTTTATTGGTCATTTATATTTTTCTTTTATGAAGATCTGTTCATACCCTTTATTCATCTGCCTATTACTGATTAAAGTTTTTTAATCAGTTATTTTTTATTTGAATAATAAATTTAGTAGAGTCACAAAATTTATTTTAATTAAAGAAGAAGAAAATCCCAAAACTTTCATTTCTTTCTTATACCTGTAAGGAAACAGGGATAAATATGATTATAGGGATCAACAAAAACAGTAAACAATAAAGCAGAGTTGCAAACTTTGAGAAATTATTGTTTACATTTCAAAAGTCACAACATCATTCTCTGAGCTCTGGTTATCTAAAATGTCTTCTCAGTTCAAACAAAACTTTCAAGTACTGTTTAATAATTGGCAACAGAACAGGATTATACATTCTTATGCAGGTCTCCATAGTAGACTGAGGAGTACAGTTGATACTTTTGGGAATGTTCTCAATATACCATGTTATCAGAATGCATTTTAAGATGTAGAATGATGTCTGCTTTTCTGCACCTATAGTGGAAGAAAGGAATTTTATTTCTTAATTTTTTGGAATTTCTTTCTTCATGAATTAGGACAGTCTGCAGCTTCAAGGCAAAACATGGGAACTACATTAGTTAGTAAAGAGAGGGGGAAATGAAACCAATTTTGAGAAGCTTAAATTATACAGAATCAAAAGAGCAGAAGAGAATTTTAACAGATGAGGTATGACACATATATTTTACATAATTTTTTTACCAGTATGAATTTCTGTTCACTTAAAAATAAAGATAATTTTTATATTGATATGTGATTAGCAGAACTGGGTAATTAGATGTCACATCTTCCAAATATTTTTCTTTCTAATTTTCCATTTAAACGTTGACATTTGTGGGTCATATTTTTACTACTGCAATAATTTAAATATTATGGGACTTCTAGGTATTGTGCCTCACTTTTAAAGGCAATAATGATATGTTTAACTTTTAGAGAATCTATAGCACTATAACATATTTTTCTTTTCCTGAGTGAAGGCAAAAGATTTTTTCAGTTTAATATTTATTGTTATGAAATACATATTTTACATGACACCATGTGTAGTGGATAGAGATTGTATTTCTCTCCTTTTGTGACAGTGAGTAAATTAATTAATATACCAGTGCTCACTATGTGCCATATTTTAAAGATAATACAGTCTTCAGTGTATATCCATGTTAACAGTCTGTATGTGTGTGCAGAGAGAGGGGGCAAATCAATGGCAGAATATGGAAGCCTTTTCATATACTGGTGTGCTCTTTGTAATGAGTCTATTTTCCAAATCAACTGACCTCAGAAAGATGTAGTTTTCCTCATCTACAGCCAGAGAATGCTCCTAAATTGTTTTCATCACTATATATACAAAAGACATCAGAAAGATAATACTTAAAGAGGGTGTGTAATGAACTTCGGATTGTTTACAAATGTAGAATAGTAATAAGAATAGAAATTACTAGGTCTGTAGAAATATAGCTGATGACGTCTGGGCATTTCTCAAATGGAACTAAAAACAACCCAACTTATACTGAGAAATGAACATTCTCCTAAACTTTCAATTTAGGAATATATAGTATGCTTTTATATAAAGTGTACATGTGTATATATTTATTAATTTGACCATTTGTGACAAAAATGCATAGACCTATGCATTATATACTTTCATAGTTATATGAAAATCTGAGAAACAGACTTTCAAAAATAATGACCTGCTCGTTTTTAAAAACTGGAGAAATTTTGCTATAGTTTTGTGTCTACTATTTTTATTTAAAGTGGAGGTGTTTTGCTGTAGTTTTGTTTTCCTCAATAAGATACCACTATTGTATTTAGAAAGAAAACATTTTTGATAAATTGGCACAAGAGTGAAAACATAAGAAGCAGAATTTTCAAAATACTCTTGGTCTAATCAGTAGTTTAACAGAGATACTAATTAATATAGGATGAGTGAGTCTACTGAAGTGAGGCACAAACTGATAAAATTTTAAAAATATCTCCCAGAAATTATAAGAACAACTAAAAACAAATTATAACTTGAAAGATGAAGTGTTAAAGATTTTAAAATGCAAACAGCTTTTATAAATTACTTTAAAAATAGTACCGTCCCAACTGAAAATCAAAGGACAAAAACAGATAATTCCAACAAACATTAAAAGAAAAGCTAATAGGTATTATAAAAATGTTCAAACTCACTATAATCAAATATAAATTTGTGAGGTAACTATTTCTCCCTATCAACTAATGCATATTTTTTAAATGCTTATGTTTTTCTTTTTTTTGGCTAGGGTCAGTTGAAACTGACACACTTGTATACTTCTGATGTGAATATAAATAACTATTTCAGGACAATATAGTCCTGTCCTTTGCCAGTGTAGCAAGAAACTTTCAATAGTTCATACACTTTGACCATCTGATTCCACTTCTTTTCTAAGAATATGCACAGATATAGACTAGAACTTATGTTTACTATAATATTATTTTAAAAGAAAAAAAATCTAGGTGTCCAAATGTAAGAGATTGTTTATTAACATAATGATAGTGAAATATGCATGCATCCATTAAAATTTTGTTTTACAATTAATGATAGGAGAAAATGCTAACTACATCTTGATAAAAGAAAAATTTAGGGAACAAAATTTATATATCAACCTAGAACAATAGTTAAATATTTGCATCAAAAATTCTGAAAGAAAATTTATCAGATTATTAGATATTTATCTTTGTGTATTGGGATATCATGTGATTTATTTCACATTGTATACATTTCCAATTTTCAAAAATGAACATATAATTTTTAATATTTTAAAAATGTAAAAACACTATTACAAAATATTTATGAGTTGGATATGAGATTTATACATGTAGAAAACAGACAAATGTGGAAATAGCCTAAGTTATTTATTTCATTTGATTTTTAATGTCATTTATTTTATATATAGTACTTTTTCATGAATATTGAGTATTAAAATAAAAAGATTCACTAAATGTAATTTACTTTTTGCCACTTTTAACCAGTTGTTAGTTTCACTCTATTTGGAATTTGCTCTATTTGTTTGACTCTATTTGTTTCCAGTATCAGTTTGTCAGCTATGTTCAGTTTTTTCACCTGCTTTATCAATAATCTGTGCTGTTAGGGTACTGGCCATGTGTAGTCTTTTTAAAGCTTGCATTTAGAAAACCTGTATTTAGTTTCAGTGCAAATAATTTATTCCTTTTCACTTTAGTATAAAATTCCACTGTTTATGCTATTAACTTTGTTCAGGATCTACTAGTTGCCTATAAGAATGGATGGCCTTGCAAGTAACACCTGTAAAATAAAAATACTCATGAAAACTTACTTTAATCTTTGACCTGTGGCACAATCTGTAAGCATATTTCTTTGTTCTTTTATATTGTCAAAACTGCTGCTACATACCATTAGATTTATTCAGTATTGACTGACAACTTTTTTCACACTCTTTAAGATGTAGTATGTGTTAAAGTTCATAAACTCCTATCACTGTATGTTGAGAGCAGTCTGGTAAAATTTAACAGCCTTCACTATTTCTTATAGGCTCACTTTTCTTCCCATGTTACATATATTTAAATTAGAAAATGCTTTGGCTTTGATATATAATAAAATATCTTCTAATCCCCAGATTTTTCCGTTCTAATTTAACATTTCATTCTATAACTCAGATCTACCACATAAGAGCAAACTATCTTAACCCCTCAATCATTCATTCGTTATAAGAATTAACGATTATTTTGTGCTAATGTCCTTCAACTTATTCTAACAAATGTTTTTTATGAAGATAGATGTTTCCTCAAATTAATTTCCTTACCATTACCATAGTTTTTTGGAAATGTGTTTCTACTTCCATTTCTCTATCTCTGCCTGGTCATTTCTAATTTATAGTTTAATCATGAGTCTTTTACAGAACCATTCTTTAGTGATAGTGATCTCATGGTTGATTTCAGTATCCCTCCCTCCTTTGTGTTTTAGAATGAAGACTATTAATTTTGAATAATTGAAGGTTATTAACCAGTTGTTAGTTCGACTCTATTTGGATTTGCTTCCTTATCAGTTATTTCTTTTTCATATCACATGCTTATTATGTTGATTGTTAATACTACTTCTACAAAACTTCTGATATATATAATGTAAGATTTATCCTGAGCTTTTTGTCTTTTTTATTTTTACCTACCACTTTTCTCTGTAGTGTTTTATCAACCTATATTTATGTTGACAATTCACAGATCTTCTTTTTATTCCTAAACTTGTTCCTTTAACCAAAATCTTTACTTCTTATTTTCAGTGCTACCCACAAATGAATGTTTACCAGCACTTTAGATCTTTCTTTCAAATATTGATTTCCAGCTTTTCCATGTTTAGAAATTTATTTAGTAGTCATAGTGACACAAATCTGCAAACTTAAATACACAAAGAGAATCACTGAATCATTATGTTTAATAGTTAAATAATGAAAGAAAATCTAAATATTCCCAAATAGAGAAATGAGTAAATTAGATTATTGTATATACATACCTTGAATTCTATTTAGCCAGTAGAAAGGACAAGTAAGTCTGAGATTAAAGCTGTCTATGATACAGGACAAAGCCAAAAAACAGCTAACATAACAGTAAAACTGCATGAATTCATTTTTGTTTAAAATAGAAATTGTATGTATGTGTTATATGTTTGCAGGTGGATATTAATGCTTATAAAACTGTCTATTAGATGCAGGTCAAACTGTTAAAATGCTTCTTCAAAGATTTAGATAGCAATGGTGCTTTTTATTAAAGTTTTTAATATATGTATGCATTTATATATATTTAGTATATAGTATATATTTATAAACATAGACAGAAGAGACCCTATTTATATTTATAGTATTGAGGAAAATTAAATATTTCATTATAGTAAACTTACTGTGTCTCTTAATTTTATTTATAATGTTCCTATGGAAGCAGTTTTATCTTACTTTTCATCCATTGCAAAACACTAATTGCTAAATTTCATTTGCGTCGTGCACAACAAAAATAGCAGATAGAGGCAGATATCCTTGACTTCTCCCATTCTGTCATTTCCTCTGTTGTGCTTGTACAACACTTACACATACACACTTATACACTGGCACACTTATTTCTACTACCCTGTAATAACAGATTTCTCCGACTTTTCTTCATTATTATACTGGAAATGCTATTCTGTAGAAAGTTCTCTGCCTTTCACATGCTACACAGAGTCCTTTCCTCCCTAAATCTAATGCAACCACAGGCAGAACTTTAAATTTATCCAGACATCCTATGTTCTTTGTAGGTACCATTCTTGCTGTCTGGAATTTCTGTCAGTATCTGTTTGCCAATCATTTACTATTCCTAAATCCAGCTCAGTACTCATCCAATCAAAAAAATGTCCTAACTAATCCCAGTTAGTTCCAGTTACGTGATTTGTGCTACTTTCTTTGTTCTCGTTTACTTGTATTTTGAGTGTTTTATTTTATATTTAATTTTCCAAGACATTTTGTTACATCTGTTTGTTGATTGTAAATTCTTTCAGTCTAATTTAAACCCATTTCTGAATGTATCTATGTATTTATAGACAATTTTGATTACAGGATTTTTAAAATATCTTTCATTAGTTCATAAGAAGCTCTAGAGCATGGACCTTGTGAAATAAATAACAAGAAACCTGTAGTGTCTGATATAGTTTTGTGTACTCAGTGCCCTCAGGATAAATGTGTGATGATGATACAATAAATGTGAAAATAACTTACATATTATACTTCCTTGGCTCTCATTATTTTAGAACTTTATCTAAGTATTACAAAGATCACTTGTAAATCTAAAGATAAATTTTAAGAAAGATCTTAGAATTCATTAGCAAAATAATACTTTCCATGATTCGAATAGTTACATAGAAGTACTTTCAGCACTTTAAAGTTCTTTGAATAGTGCCAGGTTAGCATTAAAATATTTTAAGATCATGAGATATATGATTACATCAAAATATTGCACTTTGAAATGACTTCCAGTAACAATTTTTTTAATTGCAGTGTAGTCAGTTACATACAATGTGTCAATTTCTAGTGTACAGCATAATGTCCCAGTCATGCAAATATATACATATATTTTTTGTATTCTTTTTCATTAAACGTTATTTAAGGTATTGAATATAGTTCCCCATGCTATACAGAAGAAATTTGTTTTTTATCTATTTTTAATATAGTGGCTCGCCTTTGCAAATCTCAAATCCCAAGTTTATAACTGGCTCCTACACTTAGCTTAATATGACCAAGAAAGTAAAAATTTTATAAGGAAATGTTTCTTTCATTAAACACAATTCACACAAATTATATGTATAGTCAGTATATGGAAGCTTCATTCTGCCTTTAAGCATCACTCCATGAACTCAACCTTAGGAATTATATGTCCTGTACTTACCAGCTCTCCCTTTTGCTCTTAGAAATTCGTAGTTTGAGTGATGGAGTTAAAGAACTTTGACAAACTGAGTCATAAAACATATCTAGCTTGAAGTAAATACTGCTATAAACATAAGTGACATAGAGCATGGCAAACGTGTTCCTGTGCGGTGAATCTCTGATGGAGTGGCTGGACGCAGTCTTAAGCAAGTCACTTTGGGGGTACTGAAGAGTATCTGGTGCTCAGTAATAATGCTTTATATGAATCAGACATCAAAGCAGCTTGTTTATAGCCTAATATAATACATTTCACAGGTTCATATTTTATTTATAAACCATAAAGATGTTGTCAAAAATAATTTATTATGCAAAGTCAGATAAAAATAGATAGTATGAGTTAAATGTTACCATGTAATTGGGTTTGTTCTTTCTGTTTCACTTAGACTTTACTATTTATTCTAGGCCTCAGAAATAAAATTGAACTTTGATTTGTTTTTTAGTTTTACTTCTTAAAATACTTTTCATCTCTTTAGTTACACAGACTGAGTATATTTCTCTCCTACCAATAAAATAAATCAAGAAGTCCTGTCTTTGAAATTGATGAGATAAAATTTAAAATTCCCATTTGAGAACTATTTATTTATATAATGACTATATAAATTCAAATTATTTTAACATTCTCTGGAAATTATTGGATTAATATAAAATCAATATATAATAACTATTATAAAATTTTGAGCTATAATGTCTTTATGTTGAAGTTTAAAACTTCTGGTTGTAGCAAAAGCCTTATATCCTTCAGTGTTTATATTCAATTACAGTTTAGATATGTGTGCCTCATTTTACTGCACTTCACTTTATCATGCTTCTCAGATACTGTATTTTGTTTTTTTTACAAATTGATGGTTTGTGTCATCCCTGTATCAAGCAAGTTTATCTGCACCATTTTTCCAAAAGTATCTCCTTACTCTGTGTCTCTGTCATATTTTGGTAATTCTCACAATATTTCAAACTTTTTCATTATTATTATTATAGTTTTCTTAGTGATCTGTGATCAGTATCTTTTGGCATCATTATTGCAAAAGCACTGCAAGTTGTTGAAAGCTCCAATGATGGTTAGCATTTTTTAGCAATAAAGTATTTTTTAATTAAGGTATATACACAGTTTCTTTAAACATAATGCTGTTGCACACTTAGTAGACTACAGTGTAATGTAAACAGAACCTTTATATGCACTGGGAAACCAAAAAATATGTGTGACTCACTTGATTGTTGTGGTCTGGAAGAGAACCTACGGTATCTCCAAGGTGTGCCTGTATGTGCCAAGCAGGCGTTTCTTAGTTTACTTGTATTGTACTTACTAAAAAATGATTTTGAAATTTATTGATTTTTAAAAAAAATTATTGAATTTTAATGCAACACAAATATTAAATATCTTTATATATAGTATATCAAGTATATATTTTAATGTAGTTTTACAATGTTAAAGTTATTATTGTTGTACTCCCAATAATAATACAGTTAGGAAATGGAAAGTGTATTAAGTCACAAGGTTTACCAGGAAATATAAATATACACACATAAATGTATACAGACAGAGAGATATGTACATACATATATTGGCAATTATTTTTAAACATTTATTGGTTATATTTTACTATTTAATATTTCAAACATCCTGAAGATTTAAACATCTACTTAAGTAATAATGATTTAATAAAATTATGCCATAGAGAAAAGTAAAAAGATTTTGTACATGGAGAATGTTTTATTATTTTGATGAATACATTTTTGAATTACTAGTTTCAATATCTAAAATATATTAATTTATTGCTTTTTAAAAGTTTCAATTTTAGCCTGTTATCAAATTGCAGATTATTAAAATTATTTTAGTGGCAGTTAAATATAATAGGATTATTAGTTGAGGAGTAGGTCTCAGGGCTTTGAGGATCGCTGCAAAACATATTGAGTTTAGTCCAGTAGAAAAGCAGACATGTTTTGTGACATGGGCACTTCACAAAGGATCCTTGCCTTCTGTCCAGACACCACCCTTTGTCAGAGAAAAATTAAATGATTCTTTTCAGAAATGCCTAGCCTGTGGGAAGAAAAAGATCTGGTTGCTCACAAGAGCAAGAATCTTGCTGGCTCTAGGTGAAATGGGTTCTTGGACATTGAGAAGGACAGTGGTATAGCAGCTTCTGTGCATGGAATATCTTCCATTCGCCCACACTGCAAGAAGCAGTGTAGGAGTTTGATGGACAGACTTCTTATGAGGTGTATTTCTGAAGACTGAACTTTGCTGCTCCTCCTGTCTTTTGGATTACTCCCCACCTTAGTTCCCAGTGCCTGCCTGGGAAGGGGCTAGGTTTGCCCCGTCACTTTTTGCTTGAATTGCCAGCCCCTAACATCTTCTCCCAGTGTCAGTGTCCCTGGATTCCCCCAAATGCTAAACACCAGCTCAGTCCAGCAAAGCCTGATCTGCTTAACATTCCAAATGAAAAAGATAATAGCTAAAAGCAACCTCTGGGTCTGACACTCCAGACACTAAGGAAGTTTGGGAGAAGGAATGCTGATGGTTTAGCACAGTCTGTTTCTAAGGGCACATTCATATGTTTTATAACACCAATAAGATGTTGAATAGATCCTGGACAAAAACAGGATCCTTAGTACCTTCTTTTATGCCAGGGCTACTTGCCAGCTCTTGGAGAGGATAGGACAAAGGAAATCAGGATAGAAACCAGTGAGACATAGTCACTCAGCAAATTTGGACACCAGGTATTTACCACTTGGTAGAGAAATTTTCATGCTTTAATAACCTGTAAAGTTGTACCAGTGAGTGCTGGCTGAATATAAACTCTGACTCTTACATATCTGAGAAATAAAGAAACAAGTTAAATATTATTATTTAAAAATAATTAGTAAATATCAAACCTGTTAACAAGATGCTGAATATTTTGTGATCTTTTCACAATCTATTCTTCTAACTGCTGATGACAGAATTTAATTTTTTACAAATTAAAATAGTACCTGAGTCAGTGGTCTATAAGCTTACTTTTCTTTAATAATTTTTATCCACTGATGCTTCGAATGATGGAATGTCAACTTTCTGAAAGTCATGCAAAAATAGGTTTCCCCTTGATGTTCTCCACAAAATGGAGAGAATTCCAGGTCTCAGAAGTCTGTCGTTTTCTATTTCTGTACGTTGTTTTAAAAGGGAGCTCTCTAAACAAACTGAAATCAAAACTCTCTAGACCTATTCTGTGAATCTGAGTATCAGTAGCTTTGAACCTTATGATATGTGAATGGTAATAAAATCTTCTGTCACTATTCACAGGCTCCATAGAAGGGCCAGCTTCCACCTCAAAGGAAGTTTAGAAGTGGAAAAGTGACTTTTCTAGAGCATTTGGTAAACCATCAAACTATAACCACTTAGAAAGTTGAGCACTTCATAAGTTTTACGACCTATCTAGCTTCAAAACCTGATGTAAAGCTAATGCAATGATGGTTTAACTGAAAACTCACAAGGAGATTATTTTCAACACTTCCTGAGTGAGAAACAGGACAGTATAAATTATATTGAAATTTTGTCTGTGTGTTTAATTACTGAGTAGAGCACTGAAATTGATAGTTTAAGTACTAATTATTTAATGTAATTATATTTAATTATTTTAATTGCTATTCATATCTTATGTCCTAATAGAGAAACATCAAGGGCCTTTTTCACAAAATTATTATATTCTCCTCGTGCTAGAAAACAGAATAGGGATTTTTATCTTAGTTTAGTTGAAACAAGCTATTTGCTACTTCATTTATTTCAAAATGAAATAAGTTACTAATTCTCCTTTTTTGACCAATGGATATTTCAACAAATGCTGTAAAGCCCTTTGAAATTAAAAAAAAAAGAGTGTGGATTATTTGTATGTGATTTATGGCTTAGAATATTGTATACATTTACTTGTAGATCACACCATAAATTCACATCTTTTTTTCTCCAGTTGGGCATTACAGTATAAAGAAAGAGGTGGTTAGATGTTGTGATTTTTTTAACTCTAAGTTTATAATGTGTGGCAGTATATTCAGCTCATAAGTGTGTAAAATACAGCACAAATAAGATCTGAAAATCAAGAAATGAAAGGAAAAAGCTATCTACAGGAACTGAAAAACAAATTCTAATTTATTGCCTCATATGACCCAAGTTTAATTTGTTTACATTTTACAAGGGAAACACTTATTTACCATATTTTCTTTGATATAGTACATATAAAGCTGAAATATTGTGTTTCAGCATGGATAATAGGGTCATTACCTCAATTTTAAACATTCTGTATCTGAAATTGGAATTCATGATGAACTGACTCATAGGCTAAACAGAACTACCACAAGTAAAAAAAAAATTCTAGAAATTAAGGATTTAAGATTTATTTTTAAAATTTCTTTGTTATATAGAATGGGAAATAGAACTCAGGCAAGTTATAAAGATTATACTTAAAGCCAAGAAACATGTAAAATTATATGTTGTGGAGGATAAAAGGGCTAGATGTTTATAACGTCTTGCTAATAGCACTAATAATTATAATGATCTCTAACATTCATAGTGTACTTGGCAGGTACACCCATTTGCCAAAAATTTTATATGTATTATTATATTATTCTTTATAATAGCCCTTAAATTAAAATATTACTCTTCTCCCACTTTATTGGGACAGTGGGCACAATCAACACTCTCCCAAGAAAACTGAGCTGTATGGTTTCCTATCCTGACCAATTTTGAGACAGTAGAGTGATTTGCAAAATAGACTTTCCCTAGATGTTCCACAAAATGTGGAAAATAGTCTTAGAAGTCTGTCATTTTCCACTCTTAGCTTTGTTTCCAAAAGAAACTACCAAAACTAATTGAAACCAACAATATTAAGATCTATTCTACTATGGGTCAGAGTATTAGAACCTTAAAAACAGACCAGAAGAAAGCTATAGAAATCTATGTACTTTGAGTCATGTTTTTCAGAAAGGCCCAGGAGAGCTAATGATGCTCTAATTAGATAGTGCAGAGGAAGAGTACAGCTATTTATGTTCTGTTGCATAGGAAGTTTATACAGAGGTTTAAAAGCATAGGCACTATATCTGAGGGAAAGAAGTTGAATCCAGGAGTAACCATTTAATAACTTTATGACCTTGAGAAATATGCACAATCTCTCTAACCTTCAGGCTTTCATTCTGTAAGATTAAGCTGATAGATATGTTAAAGAATTACTGTGAAGATTATAGGAAAAGAATGGCCATATTCTGCTTAGTGTGGCCATGCTACACACTCATTGAATGTTAGCTACTTCTTAACATGTAAAAATTTCAATTGTGCAGGCTTTATACTATTGTTTCTGTCAAGATGGCCTTCAGTCTGGTAGTGTTAGCGTCACTTGTGGTACTTGGAGAAAAAGAAGTATGAACCTTTAAAAAAGAAAAATACTCAGGTTCTATCCCTGTAGCTTCTGAGTTAGTGGGGTGGTGTGCTTGGCAGGGAAAAAGGCCCAGTGATTCTGACATTCTAATGGGTTTAAAATCCCTATGTTAAAGAATATTCTCAATTAACAAGTATTTTTTTCCTTTTTAATGTATTATTTGGTTAACAAAATTTTTTTTTAATTTAATATATAGTTACCACAACATGTAACTAAATAAACAATAAATAGGTCTTTTTCCCTGGAAAGACATAGCTTTGATTTTACAGATCCTTACCACTTTCAGTCTTTCTTTAATTTAACAGTGTATTTAAACCCAGATCTTATTCTGTGCTGGTCATATGCTAAGAAATGCGAGTATCATTGCTGTAATGGGAGTGATGACAGCAGATAAAGTTATAGACAAAATATTAATATTCAAGTGGAGATCACAGTTTCAGCTTCTTCTATATATGGATAGCATTCCCTGACTTCCAAATGCACAGCCTCTATAAATTGTGTTGGAGGACAAGACTTAGACCTGAGCAAAACTGAGTCTCTCCTTGAATACAGATTTTTTTTGAAGAGGACCTATTTTTTTTTTCTCTGAATTTGGTAGAGAAAAGTATCTCTACAAAATTGTCTGAATCGCTTTACTCAGCTCAACTATTTTTATTATTATTATAATGATGATTGCCACCATCATTATTATCATTATTACTTTGATGAGTTATTAACATTCTCTCTCAGGATATATAAAAAGCTGGTTACCAGTGTTCTTGGTGCTCTGTTCAGTTTAAACTGTGACTCCTTAATGGAAGAAACCATGTTAAAATATTGAGCAGTTCTACTCAGACCTTTTACCACTTACTGTAGGTATTAGAGTTATACTATGGCAAAAAAAAAAAAAAAAAGAAAGAAAGAAAAAGAATTCTCAAAAGTCTGTGGCTTAACACTATGGAAATGTAATGCCGCTGTCCTCCACAAAATGATCTGAAGACCTAGGCTCCTGCCATCTCATAGGTCCACCCTCCTTGTAGGGCCTCCCAGTTTTCCTCATGCAGTTGATGGGCAGGGTAAGAGATACTAAATATCTTGACCTAAAAGTGATACAGCCACCTTTATTTATTGACAAGAATTAGGTAACAGATCTACCTACACGAAAAAAGGGAGGCTGAGAAATGTAATAATTCCAGGTTGTACAACTACTTACCAGCTGCTAATCTACATTTAGAAAAAGGGGGTGCAAATTTTTGTTGGCTATCTAACGATCTTACCAAGCTAACTATATAACTCTAAAAAATGAATTTCTATAATTCTAATTCCTGACTGAAAAAAGAGAATAATACTCCTGAAAGATAAGTAATGAAGATTAAACGAGATGTTGTACATAAAGTATTTGACATATGGTCAGGCAAAATACGAATTCTCAGTATATGGTGCATGCTGTAATTATCATGATCACATGTTCTGCACTCCATGTACGTGAGATGGTCACTTACTCCTCCCTCTCATTAGTAGTAGCTTGATGTACTATTTCTTTCCTGTTTATCATGAAGGTTGATTAATTCTTATAATTTTATAAAATTATGAATTATTTGTTTTATGCCCTTATTTTATGAACATTTATTCCTACAGTGGTAATGATACAAATGCTTCATTTTTATAGTTTTGGACTCTGTCAAAGAAAAGCAGCTCCTTTTCTGGGATTTTTACCTAAACACCTGTGTACATTAGGGAATTTTAAGCCTACCACCTGATCAAAATCTGAAGATTGAGCACCTAATATGAAATTTATTATATAGAGATTGATGATGGCTCTGTTTAGTCAGTAACTATGCAGTTTCAGACAGGGCATGTTATGAGCAAAAGGGTCCCCTCTGGAACTGCCTGAGTCATAACCAGATCACCCATGCAGCTGAATCTGCATTAGAAAACCTATGTCAGTCAGAGTATAAGGACTGTTATGTGCCAACTGATTTGGCTTTTCAGTAAATTTTCTTTTATTCTGTGTTCTAAAATAGATGCTTACTGTTAACACTGTGCTATATTGGTTATGTTGAATTTATCTTCATATTTGTAAGCTACATAGCACTTTTTGTTGTTTTCACATGGAAATTCTAAAATGCTAGAGTAAATCATCAGATAGTTTCTATTGTTAGAACTCTAGCAATAACTATTTCCAAAATATTAGAGAAGAGAATCAGTGACTTGAATAGAGTTGAATATTTTGATCATAATTTCAAAAGTAAACAGTAGCTTTTAATCACTTTCCATTCTCATTATAGTTCCTGTCATAACAACTATTTTCTATTTTTTAAACGGAAGAACAAGCAAGCAACAATTTAACATCAATTGTCCTGGTCTCTTAAAGATTGCATTGTCACATTAGTTTAACTTCAAATCAAAGTTTAGAAATATTAGTGTTAGGCAGCTATTTATCTTGAGTTATTAGCACTTCTCAGTTATTAAAATCCGGTTACCTCTTTTATGTTTCAATGATTGAAATATAAACAGCAAATAGAGGAAAATGTCAAGTGTGTCTCATTCTGATTACAGTGTAATTGTAAAGTTCTTTTAGTCTTGCTATGTAAACTATTATTTTAGCCTTCACATTTAAAAAGCCTTCAGCATTTTCATGGGGAAGATGTGCAAGAAAAAAATTTGTTTGAGAAAGGAAAAGAAAAGTGGAAAGCTAAGGTGTTGAAAAATTAAGGATAAAGAGTGTAGCCCTCATTAAATAAATGTGATATGATGTAAGGGGTAAAGGAACCTAATTTCTAAGTCTTAGTTTTCTTACCAGCCAGGTGTGTAGGATGTTGAGTAAGAAATCTGTAATTTGGGAATCTCAGTTTTCTTATCTTTAAAATGGGGACAACAGTGTTCCTCATTCTCTATTATTAACATGACTTAGAAATTGAATAAGGTAAGAGAAAGGGCTGCCATTAAAACCAATAAATACCCCGAAAAATAGCATTCCCTTTTCAGTCAAAAAATATTTTTCTTAATAAAAGTAGAACTTTTAATGGGAAATAATTCTTGTTTTCTATAGTTCTTGCCCCACACCTTCCTTTATAAAATTATGTGACATAGGCCAATAGTGTTTGCCAGTATTCCATCTCCCTTTAGACCAATGAAATCCCTGATTTTCAGCGAGGCTTGTGACTAAAGTAACAACTGCATTTCCTCACCTTTTTTTAAGCTATGTGTGATCGTATGACTAAATTCTGGTCAACAGAATGTGAGGGAAAGTGATGTGCGTAACTTCTGAGATACACCCTTTAAGCAGTGGTCTTCAAACTTTAGCTTGTAGCAGCATCACTTAAAGGGCTTGTTAAGAAACAGTTAGCTGGGTGCCATCCCAGAGTAAAAGATTTAGTAAGTCTGGAGAGGGGCTTGAAAATTTGCATTTCTAACAAGTTTCTAGGCGACACTCTTCTGCTAGTCTGAGGCTACACTTTGAGAATCTCTGCCTTCTTTTCCTTTTATTTTTAATACTCAGAATGTGAATGTGATGGCTGGTGCTGATTCTGGAGTTATAAATTTGAGGGTCCTATCCAAGGAACATAGAAAGTTGGAAACTTGCTTGCAGGAAATTGTGGAGCTACTCTATCAGCTATGAACTGCCTACATTTGTGTTTTCCTGTGAGAGATAAATGAGCTTCTAAATTGTGCAAGTCCTGTTAATTGTATTTTCTGTCAAAGTCAACCAAACTTAATTTTTAGTATTAAAATGTATTAGATAGAATTGAAGCACTACTTTGTCCACTTCCCTACCCCTACTTTCAGACAGTGGTCTATAGTAGTCTTTTACCTAAATACCTGTGCACATTAGGGAATTTTAAGCCTACCACCTGATGAAAAACTGAAGACTGAGCACCTAATATGAAATTTATTACGTAAGATTAAGACATTTTTGAGCTGAAGGAATGGGTTTTGCTTTAATTTCTATTATTTCTAACTTTAACAAAGTGATTTTATATGTATCTATCTATTTGAGGAAAATATATTTGTAAAATGTGTCTTTGTGTATATTTAAACTAAAGAGATATAAATATATTCTATATTGGAGTATTGAGTTTTTACAGCATAGCTATATTTAGAATAGTTTAAAAGCATGTATTATATACATCTGGTTTAAATCTATGAATATTTCATAATGGTACATAAACATATTCAAGGACAAGGATTGATAATGAGATTTACAGACTTCATAAGTGTTGAGAGTACTTGGCCTTCAACCTCATGCCTTATGATTTTTCTAAACCACTGAATATAACTCAAAAGGAGACTATAACATGTCATGGGTTATGCTGAACAAGACATTTAAATTCTCAGTGAGATATGTAAGAATAGTCAGCATATTCAGCTATTTTTTATTGAAAGCTAAAATCATTGGTAAATTCTGGCTTTTTTTAACCCAGTTTTTTATGGTTTTTTTTTTAAGGTTTGAATAATCAAGAATGGTTTAAATGATAAAATGATTGAAAATTGAAAACTGAAAGTAGGTACTTAATTCTATATAAGGGAGGTAGGATAAGCTTTTGCTTTTGTATTTAAATTTAGACCTATATTGAGAAAAACACACAAATCAAAGAGAGCCTTTATTATCTGTTAACCAACTTTTAAAATCATAAGTAACTGAAGGTTAAATTCCTCTATCTCCTAGTATTTTCCTTAAATATATTTCCCTGAGAATATGTACTGTCATAAATAATCATTTACATGAAAATTGATATTCCAGCAGAAAAAAAAGTTCAACTTTCAGATATATTACTAATGTTTCTCATTAAAGCAGTTATATTTTGGTATTATGAGAACAAAAAATATAGTTTAAGAAGCTCAAGATTTTTTAAAAAGATAAGTATTTTTTAAACTTCAAATAGGTTTTATAAAGAAAATCAGGTGATTTAGAAAAATAATTAATAATAAAAGAGAAATAAAAATATGTAAAGGAAAAATATAAAGAAAAGTACAAGCTTTTAAAAATGATGCAAATAATAATTTAAATGATTGGACCATCAAGATTGACATCATTGCTATATTTTGTTTCCTGACAGTCAAAGTGAACGATGTGATAATCAGTTACGCTATTATCATTACTTTTTTATGAAGAAGATGCACCAGTTATTAAAAAAATTGTTTTGAATTAAAAGCATTGATTTCAAAAAACAGAAAAAAATGTTGTGAATGTTAAAATGTTACTTGTAGCTAAATGACCATCTCAGTGAAGATAAAATCACGTTGGTTCCTTTTTTATAATGCATTTATCATGTGATACTTTTAATAGATTACTTTATATAATGATCATTTGATTAAAATTTATATCTTCACTGACAGATTAGAAGATCCTGAGTACCAAAAAATATCTTGTATTTTATGTCACATGTCATATGTCAAGCCTGTGTTTATAATAGATAAAATAAATTTTTTTAGTAATTAATGAATTATCAAAGTTAATGCTAAGAAATACTGCCTAATATTTTAATCACTAGCTGATAAATTAGAAGAATATATGCAGCTAATAAATCTAAAAAGAAAATATAAAGCAGGCAGTGGTTATTAAATAACATTTGTGGATGTGAATAATGATGTAGATGTGAAAAATATCATTAAAAATGGCACATTTCCCCTTCTGTCTAATTAAAATTTTGTAATAACAGTGTAACATAAATCTTAAGTTTAGGAATTTGAATTTAGATAACTCAAGTTATGAGGTTAAGGGACAACAGTAGTAACACTCATATATTATTATTTATGATATATTTAGCAATTTTCTAAGTTCTTCATATGTAGAAACTAACAAACTTCTTTCACAAACCTTTTAAGATGACATCTTTACTGTCCTCCTTTTGTGGATATGGCCCCTCCAATATAGGGAGATGAAGGTCACATAGCTCCTAAGAGGCAGAGCCAAGGAATGAATCAAGTCTGATTCCTGGGTACATACATGTTCTACTCAGGCCTTATTCCAGAACTCTAAAATATCTAAACAATTCACTTTATTTTTTGTATTTAATATTTCAATTTATTTAGATATTATTCAATTTCTAGGACTGCTGGGAGTAACAAACTTAAATTGTTGACCTAACTTTTGACTTTGTAGGATTACTTTAATCTTCTTGCTTTTTTATATTGTCTCTCTTAAAGTAATGTAATAAATGGGCATCACAATTTATGAGAGAGAAAAAAACAAAAACAAAAACAATTCCAAGCAAAGTATGGAAAGATAAAACAAAGGGATCTGAGTAGATTTTAAATCCAAATCAGTTTATGACATGTGGTTATGGTCTACTATGTGAAATATCTTTGCCTAAGTTATGATGAAAAAGTAGTTGCATCTCTAACATTGTTTCTAGGATGCTTATGATAAAGAGTCAGTAGAGTGGGAAAAGATTTTTTTTTATAAATCTACAAAAGAAAGAGGGTATCTGGAACACCTTGGGGGCTACATCATAATTCATAACTGTGCAACCTACTATATCTATCAAGAGAATAGAAATATAATTGTCATGCCGTTCTGTCCATCATTGGTGAATGTGTTTGCTGCTGTTTGATGATTGCTAACAAATTGGTGGCTTCTGCTGTCAGCATTAGTATCAGAGTGCAGGTCTATTATATTCTCATTAACATAATGATAAAATTAACATTAAGGAAATACTTTCAGTGAGAATTTATGAGATTCTGTGCAATTAAGCATGTAACAATATGGACAGAAATTTTGCAGAAGGCTGTATAATAATAGATTAAAAATAAAAATATTTGTAGAAGTAGTCAGTGACCTGAGACTTTAGATTGTTGATTGCTGGCTTGTTGGTATGTTAATGTAAAGTAATTATTCCAGTGAACTGCAGCTGAAAGTCAACATGTATAGTCATTAATTTAGTTTAAGATTTCTTATTGTTCATCATAGTTTGGGTATCTATTTTCAGCATACTGATCCACAACTTTCCCATCATGCTTTGCCAACCATAAAATTTAAATATTCTTTCCTGTCAACTTTCTGATTTCTAACTAGAAGATGCTTTTCTGATCATTTAAAATCATAAACACTTGTTTGTCTTTAAAACTAAGAATAGATTCTTGTCAGAAACCTGTTTAACATTGCATATAATTTGGGTTTTGGTATCACAAATATATTCACAATTTTTTTCTGTCAAATTATTCATTTCTTAAAGCATTAGCTATTTCTTAATGAGTATCTCTTACTAATTATATAGTGCATTATGTCAGAAACAATAGTATGTGCTCATCAAAGCTCTCTTTCTTTAATTCTTTGTCACCCAGTTGGATGAAATTTTCCAGCATACCTTGTAGCTGGGTAGGGTCAATTTGACTTAGTTCTGGCCACTAAGAATGTAGTTTAAAATGATAAATGCACTTCCAGGCCTGACCCATTAAATGCCCTTCCATATCTGCCAAGCCCTCTCCCATCTTTCTTCTCACTCCCTAATGATGGCAATCCAGTGGAAAACTCCAAGACCTCTCGGGTATGGAGCAGCATAAGATGGAGTGCTGTCTGGAGCTGAGTCCCTTTACTAATTGTATTGAACTATAAAGTGGACAATAATAAAATAAGTGAGTTAATAAACCTATACTTGATGAAATTTGGGGGTTTGTTTTTGCAGATGTTGGCCTAATATGTCTGAGATTAGCAACATATTGAAAGTTAGAGAAAATTAAGAACAAAAGGGTCTCCCACAGTGTATATGCATATATTTGTAAGTGGCAAGCTAAAATTCACTACAGTATGGCATAGTTTATGGTGACACTATCATATTGGACAAAACAACTGTACTATGAGTATAGGAAGAGCTGGCAAAACAAACAGCTAATAATTAGATGCAAACAGTCATCTAGTGATCAAAGTAGATAGATAGATAGATAGTATATATAGTCAGTAGCACAGTGGGGCTTAAAATTTTCTAAGCAGTTTTGATGAATACAAAAGATAGTGAAGAGATCAGTTTTTTATGGGACATAATAGATTTCTTTCTGATTTGCCCAGAAAATAACAAAGATAAATAAAAATGACAACAATTATTTAAATGCTTCCCAGGTTCCAGAGTAATCCAGGACCCAGTTATAAATATTATTTAATGCCCACAACTGATTTTAGTGATGGGAAACAAAGTCAAAGAGGCTAGTTAACTTGCTCATATCACATAACTTTTAAGTAATAAGCTGGTGGTTTGCCCCCAAGCCCAACCTATTCTAGATATAGCATGTTGTTCACTGTGCTATGGGAGACAATGGAGGTAGTAAGAAGGAACCAGGGGAGATAAATGATATAACCAAAGGCACATGTTCCAAATATTTTCAAGAAATTTTGAATTGTTATTCTTAACATGCTCAATGATATATGCCAAATATTACTTTTTTTCTACTTTTCTGTTTCAATTGAAGTATTTATATATTTTAGACATTATTACTTGTAATTCTCTATCCTTATTCTATAATTTTATCAGCTTCAAAATATAACTGCTACTTCAAAAAAACCTTCTTCTAAGTAAAATATCCAGATTACTGCACATGTTTGCCTATCTTTTATCTCTTTTTGCAGTCTGTCAGCATATTAATTTTGCTAAAACAATGCATTAGTTTTCTACTTAAAACTACAGATGCTGTGGTGAAAGGATATAGTTCAGTGGCAGAGTGCATGCCTAGCATGCATGAGGTCTGGGTTCAATCCCCAGTACCTCTATTAAAAATAAATAAATAAGCCTAATTACCCCCCCTCAAAAAAAGCAAAACAAAAACAAACAAACAAAATAAAACCTTTACACATGCACGTGAATGTGTTATATGGAAAGGGAAGCATTTCGTAAGGTAAGGAAAAGGTGCATTTTTCAGTGAATGCTTTGAGACTACTAGGTAGACACCTAAAAATGTAGTTCTATTTGCATATCACACTTTACATTAGAGAAAATTCCAGGTGGAATAAATATTAAAATAAAAATAAATATAAAAAATTAAATCATAAAGAAATAGAGGAAATCAAGGGAAAATTTTTTTCAGTAGTCTCAGATTATGGAAAACTTTCTGACATTGAAATAATAACCAGAGGCTATAAAACAGAAGATAAATTTGATGACATGCAAATTTAAAAAAACTTGTCTAAAACCACTATAAGCAAAAGCGAGCAAAAAACTGGGAAAATATCTGAAGCTTATTTCACAAACCAAAGACCAATTTCCCAAATATGCAGTTTCTAAAATCAATAAGGAAGCCATTAGAAATCCAATAGAAAAATAGGCAGAAAATATGAAGAGATAACTCATGGGAAATGAAATACAATCGACTATTAAAGACAGAAAGCAGCACTCAGAATTGTTCACAATCAGGCAGATATATGAATAAACTATATATTGAAATACATTTTTCACCTGTTATTTTGGCAGAAAACAAAATGTTTGTTAGCACACTGGGTTTGTAAGAATGCAGAGAAACTGGTACCATCCCACACTGTTAGTGGAGTTATAAAGTGTAATATAGCTTAATGAGGGTCATTTGGCAGTATATTTTGAAGTAAGCCAAAAAGTGGAAACAACTGAAATGCAAGTCAGCTGATGAATTGAAAAACAATGTGGTATGTCCATAATATGGCATATTATCCAGTAAAAAAGGAATGAAGAACTGATAATATGGAAAAACATGGATGAACCTCCAAGTTAATATGCTTACTGAAAGAAATGGTCATAAAAGACCATTTGTTGTTCAATCCCATTTATATTAAATGTCCAAAGTAGTCAAATCTGTAGACACAGAAAGTAAATTAGGGGTTTTTTAGGGCTGGAGTGAGAGGGGAATAGGGAGAGATTGTTAATGCATATGAGATTTCTTTTGGATGATGATGATGTTGTAAATTGGATTGTGGTGATTGTTCCACAACTTTGTAAATATACTAAAAACTAATACTGAACTACACAGTTAATTTGGGTGAACTTTATGATATGTAAATTATATCTCAATAAATAAATGTATAACTTCCACATTGTTTACAGGATAAAGTCTTTAGTTCATTCAAATAGTACTTTAGGACTTCTAAGACTTCTGTTCTAAGTACTGTGTTAATCACTTAGAATACACAGTAACTGAGACATAGTCAGTGGCTTGAAAGGGCTAACTGCCAAAATAGGTAGAAAAACATAAAGCTACATTATAAGTTCTATAATAAAGGAACATACACAATACTTGGAACTAGAGAGTTAGAAAAACTTCCTGGAGAACCTGGGGGAAGGCTTCATGAAAGGAGGTAACATTTTAACTTTCCTTAAAATATTAGAAGAATTTTTCCAAATTATTGAGCACTGGTGAGGGAATTGAAGTTAAGGCCATAAAAAAGAATAGCTTTGTGGGATTGCAGTGCAATCTGCCTGATGATCTAAGAAGTAAACAGTAATGAACAGAGCTGCTTGCACAGCTTCATCTGGGCTTCTCAAACTATTTTTCAAGCTGAGGTCCCTGGTTCCATTCCTGTTCCCTTGCACAACCAAGTCATCTTGGATGACACTGTGTTTATGTTTATCATATACCCCTTTCTCATTGGATTCCTTTGTTCAGGACTGTGTTGTTTTATTATTGCCTACTGAATCAAGTCTACTTCTCTACTTTAACTAAAAGGTCTTTCATAAGCTTAGCCTATTTTCTCTCTCCAGCTCCCATAAGGATAATTCTTTGTAATTGGCTGAATCTCATGCCTGTTCCTGATACAGATTGTTTCAACCCTTATTGCATGCTTTTGATCATGCTGTTTATGCTCTGGAATGCATATCTCCATTCTTATTCAGAGTTCATTTCATGCCCATTGTCTTCCATGAGGATTTCCTCAATTCTGACAGATTATGAAGGCTGAATCTCTAGAGAGTAACTAAAGAATATACTTCCTTATTTATCATTTAATGATTGTTATCTTTTGGTATCCTCATTGTTTTTGTCTATTTTGTTTCCTTAAATAGATTGTAAGTCTTTCAGTCTAGGGATCTCACTTTAGTTGCTAGCGGGTCATTTCTTTTAAAGTGAAATTATGTGTTGTATATTTTAAACATTTTAATTTTAAAGCTTATATTCTAGCATTTTCAAATAGAACCACATGATACTTTTCTAAGTGCCAGAACTATTATTGTATATAAGAGACCTAAATTTCCCTCACTAAGTTTGGCCTCATTCAGAACATAGCAGGATACCTTTTCTTGTCTCTGAAACCTTTATAATTCTGACTGGTACTTCCCATATCATGCAGTGCAAACCTTAGTAAATTGCATGTTAGGTAAAAGCTGCCATGGTGTTACCCACCACAGGAAGTAGTAGGAAAGAAATGTTAGTGGAAAGTCAGTAGAGAGCACAGTAGGAAAAGGAATTTGTGAAAACAATATGCTGGTTATTATCAATAGTTAAAACCAACTGGATAGCAAATGTTCCCATTTAAAATCAATCAATGGATGCCAAAATAGCTTAGTCAGCATGAACCATTGATATTTGCAGATTTTTTTCATTCTAAGTCTTGTATAGGATTGGACAGGAAATGACACTGAAGGGGCTTCAGGAAATAGTACAACCTTTATTGTATTTATAGACCCTATATGCCTATTTCTTCAAAATATGACTACATTGCCAAGAAAGACAGAAAATACATAGGAAAAGAACGTAGTGAGTGGCTCAAAATATACGTATAATGCAACATTATATGACCTCACAGACTCATGAGATCTAAGAACTAAAGGGATTACATTTCAGTAAGCTTGTCCTCTACCCATATACCTCTGGCAAAACTCACCATTTGAGAGGATACAGGCAGAGAATTTACCATGTTACAAGATAGCCTATCCCATTTTTGAGTAGTTTTGTTCTACAATCTGCATTCCCCAAGCTTTACCAAGAAGGATGGAAAAGGTAAACATTAACAAACTAATTAGTTTCTGGTGCTGTTCTCACCCTCTTTGGGACTTTGACTTCTCCAAGTACGCCTAGTTATTTCTGGAAATTTCCAAGGGTTAACATGATTGTGCTGTGAGAACTCTTTTTCATGTCTGCAGTATTGTAGTCAATGTTCTTCTTTCTTGCTCTGGCTTCCAATGTTGAGGTCTAAGGCTCCGGTGGACACAGTGTAGGAGAAATTCCAGTGGCAATTAAAACATTCCTGGGACTAAGCATAGGGCAACCAGAGTGAAAGATGATAGGTCGTAACTATAACTACTTCTTTGTCCTGTTGCAATTGGTACAATAGTTACAAAAAAGTAACTATTGATTTATTGTCAGCTTTTCCTATTAGAGTATAAGATGATTGAGAACAAGAACTATGATGTATTTTAGATCACAAATATCTGTTGACTGAGTGAGCAACTCTAAGCCTCTGCCCTCAACCAAAATTACGCAATATTCACTTTTCTTTGGATGAGTTCTTTTTTTTAACCCCAGGGAAACCTGCCAGATCAAACATGTAAACAGATCTTTTGCAGTCTAGCTCCTTTGAAGACATACATGGCTCAAATTTAGGGTGAAGGCCACTTTGGCTTAGGATAGAATCTGGGATAGATTTATAAAGTTAGTTTTGGGATAAAACAAAACTGTCTCCCATGGGCCTAGTTCAGCCAAGTAGAGCTTAACAGAATACAACTTCTGCTCTCCCAGGGAAGGGAGAGCAGTGTTAGGGCCTCAAATATACAGCTTCATGAACACTTTCAAGTTAAATTTTAAAGAGACTTGGAAAAATTGCTGTCAATATTTCCATTACTTGTAGTGAAAACATGAAGATACTAAGAGCTACTTTTTCAGCTTTTATAAAGCACAGTTTTGTTGTTGTTGTTGTTTTATACTCGAAAGTGGAAGCAAGGAGCAAAACTGTGAGAAGCAGAGACCTTGAGGATGAGGATCTGAAGATATATAGCATTCATTTACTCGTTAACTGCAGAATCTTTATTGAGCAAGAACAAGGCATTGTGATGTGCTGACAGCAGTAAACTGGATGGGCAAAGGATCCTGACCTTATGACACTTATGTGGGCTAGTGGAGGACAGACAAAAAGTAGTAATTATTCAAATCATTAATGATAGTTGTGATAAATACAAAAGTAATCATATACTAACCTAACAGTTTCAACCACAGTCATCATTGGCACTCTCTAAGGGCTGGAGTGTAGGGAAGGCATTATGTCAAGAAACATATTTTAGATCAACATAAAATGAAATTCTAGGAGATATTAAGGAACATTGAAACATTCTGTACTATATTTCTTACTTGGAGTAATGAAAGAGGAAGCTAAATTTTTATTTTAATCTTTATGTATATGGAATACTTTACATGTACACTGCATTTTAAGTTAATACTATCCAGTAAAAAAGCTGAAATTATCTTTATGCACAGGGATGAAAGTAACTAAAATATTTGCAAATGGGGGTGGATGATGAGCACAGGTTACTTAGACATAGTCATGGTAGTACCTCCATGATGGTAATTTGCCACTTACACAACTCTTCAGAGAAAATTCAGATAACTTCCCACAGTTACACAGCTAAATGGCAGTCAGAAATGAAACTTAACTCCATTTGATTGTTGCCTCTGATTCACTGTCTTTTCAAAAATTACTTTCCATGTTAAACCACATTGTCCCATACTTCATTTATTATTATAATTGTTGTTTATTTGACTTAGAAACCCGGGAATGTTAGATCATTGATGTAAGCCCTTTATTTTACAGAAGAGGAAACTGGAATTCAGAGATGATATGACTTGCCCAGAATCTTGCTAAGATAAGACTAAAGTCATAATTTGCAAGAAGCACAGCAAAGTATTTGATTGTTATGTATATTTATATTTAAACAGTGATTTGTATGCTAGTGAGAGGGCAGTATTTTTCCTATAAATTCTATTATTGGAGATCCTTAGAAAAAGGTATGGGGAATGGAAATGATACCACCTAGTGAGCTTCTACAACTCTTAGTGAATCCCCCAAACTCAACTGGGGAATAAAGGCTCTGAGTTATATACCTAGAAGTTTTCATCATGAACAGACTTTGTTCAGCAGCAATAATAATCTGTTTACAAATGTAGAATTTTCACATGAAATTTAATTTTTATTCATGAATTTATTCTTTGTATGTCAAAAGATATATCCTTTGAAATTGAGTTTTTAAGATCTATTATTGTGGTGTTCATTTGTTGTGAGTGAATTTTTTAAAATTGTATGTGACATGTACCTAGTTAAGTACTTGTTTTCAGCTTTTAACATAATAAGCAATATGTGCTATCATAGTTTCAATTTTCCTGCCAAGTAGAGAATGACAGCTGTGTGGCAATATGTAGTGCATATTTTCATCTACAGATAAATTGGAAGGAAGGATAAACAGCTTCTGGGTGGGCAGGTCACCATGATTTAAATGAATCATCAAAATTTTATTTTTCCCTGGAAACAAAAATGTAATTGCTTTTCTGGTTAGATTCAAACTGGAAGGCCTTATTTATATTATTGTAACATACTTTCTCTCAATTTACAACTTTCCCAAGATCCTCTGGATTTTTTTTTTTATTTGTGTTACTTCCCTCTATTCAAGCAACATGCACTGATTTCTTACTAAAGCTACGTATTTGCGTAAATGTTATCCCTGAATGTCAGAGTTGCTCAGTGCTTAGAATTGTAACTGAGACCTTGCTCTTCCCTATCCGTCTGATTGGCAAGCAAGCGAATTGAAGCTCTGAGTAGACTGCCACTTAAGGAAGTTCTCATGGTCACCTTGATTGAGGAAAGGTTAGAGCCCCAGGCTCAGGATTTTAAATGTGCTCTATTTTAACTCAGTTTCAAAGTGAGATAAGAAATGCCATTTATTTATTACTTACTGACATCTTTCAGTTTTATATTTTAATCATTAATTGTAATAAATTTGTTCATCTCCAAGAAAGCAGAAGAATGCCTTAACTGTATTTCCAGATCATGTTTTAGTGTTACTGCCTGAAACTTAGAAATCCCTCAGCAATATTTCATTTTATAATATGTGGTTTCTAAAGATACGGTATTCATTTAATGATTTGTATGAATAGTAAACAAAGAAGAAATTTTAATTTCTGTCTTTTCCTACTCTCACACAAGTTTGCTTGTGTGTAAGTGATTTTTTGGCATTTTATGTGCTGGCATGTCTTTATTTTGAAACTTCTAAAACGTTACTCTGGGATAATAATTTATGTGAAAACTGTCACTTACTAAAATAGCACAATATTCATGAGTTCTTTGATACTCTGGGTAAATTTAATTCCACTTTGGACTTGAATGATGTTGTTTGCAATTAAAAGAGTATTACAGAAATAAGTCTGTTATCTTGGTGATCTTTTCCACAATATTTAGGCCTATCAGACTAATCACATTGGGACACAAATCACATTTGGGGACATTAGAAAGGGGGAGAAAAGCTAAGTGCTGTTTCTCTAGAGTTTATTTAGGATTTGAAAATTTTATGTCCAAAGGTAATAATAATTTGTATTGTCCCCTGAGTGCATGAAGAAGTTAACTTTGTATGTGAAGTTCAATCAATGTAGTCTAACTTTCTGGCTGAAACAGTATGACATGGGGGAGTTTCTCTAGATTCCTCGGATGCTTTAATATACATTTTGTAACTTTTTTTTGCCCAAACAATATTTCATAGGTATTTGTTCAGAGGATTCAGATATGAATTTATGTCTCTTTTATATAGCCTTCTTTATGTAGACCACTTTCAGTTTTTTCCTCCTCTTGAAGTTTGCACTGTAGAGTTAATCCCATTGTCTGTCCCCAGTTATAGTTACCAGTGACTTACAGGACAGCCTCTGTGTTTCCTTAATGATTCATGTGAGAATCATTTTTCTCTCTACTCAGTCATGCTAGTGAACCTCTGAATTCCAACACCCTGATTTTTCTAGCTTATTGTTCTTATAATTGTAATTATAATATACTTGACTTGCTTTTAGTTATTCATTCCAAAAACAGCTCTCAGTTGGAGTCTCCACTGTGCGTCAGGCCCTAATCTTGTCTACTTCTGCTTCCCTCAGGGCTCAACGGTGTCCTATAGATAACGACTGTCCAGAATAGATATATTTCTAAGTTATTATACTCTGAAAATTACATGTATAACTATTGTTTGGATTTTTATTTGTCCTGTCTCAGGTCAGATTCCCTTAGAAACAGACCCTAAAGCAGCATTTGCATTCAGGAAATTTCCTGGGGAGTCCACTAGGGAACAGTACCTGTGAGGGAATGAAGGAAACGTGATGGACAGAGGGAGAAGTTCACTTGACTTGTAGTTGCAAAAGAGGCATCACTCAGCCTCACAGGTTGGTTGCTCTGAAGCTAAGTTACCTATTTCAGAGATGTCTATAATTGAGGCTAGGGCATCGCCTGGTCCCCTTCATCAGCAAGATATCTTGTGTGGGCTGCATCCCCTTTGGTGGAGGGCCAGGGCCAACGAGGTACTCAGCTGTGTTCCATCAGCGGCCAACACTCCTTGCAACTGATACAATGAAGTCCTCCATGGAAGAGGATCTGGGTGGCATGTGTAGTACCTACAAAAAATATCTTCCCTAGATCTTTTCCCTTTTTTCCACCCAGAAGGAATACCTGTCTCACATTCATTCATTCATATTCATTCTCTCTCTGTCTCCCCCACTCCCTCTTCCTATATCCTCTGCCCTCCCTTAATCCCCATAGCATTTCATCTGTATTTCTGTTGTGACATTTATTGTATTTTATATTTTATTGTTATTTTTTCTAATGTGTATGAGTTAGATTCATAACTACAAGGTCTGAGTACTGTAAAGGTAGAGTCTGTTCCGATTGTATTCTTACTGTCATAGGCATAGTAAAATCTTATTTTACAAAAATATCTAGTGGAAAACATGCCCTATAGACTATTTCTTCATAGTTCACCTACAAAGAAAAATAAAACAAATAATATTTTATGCGTATCTGGAGTCATAGGAGGTATGATGAGAGATTTAATCACTTTATATTTCATTTATAGATTCATTCTAAGCATTCTCTGTTCTGGAATACTGCAGAAATATTACTTGTTTTGCTTGGGGTATCTTGGGACATATGGCCAGTTCCTGATCACCATGAGGAGGTGATTACTACCTCTAATGTAACATCTGCTGCTACTGTGCTATTCATTCCAAATAAAAAAGTAAAAATTGGATGTAGCAAAAGCAATGTTACCACAGAGAAGTTCTTTGATGAACAACCAGACATTTTGTAACCCTGAACCACACTTAGGAGAGCTTGCCACACCAATCACTTTTTATAATGATTAAATTTAGCTCATATGAAAAGGAATCTGAAAATTTTGACACAGATCTTTAAGTAATGACAAGTGACTATTTTATAAATCAGTATGGGCTATTCCTTATTTTTAAAGATTTTTAATTTCACCAGCAAATACAACTGAGTTATACATTATAGCTACTGGATTAATTTTAAATGTCTCTTCTCATTGTTACACAACAAAATCTTATCACATACTAGAGTATCTGCTTAGACCACCATCAGTGCTCTTTTATTATTATTATAATATATTATTGCACAATTTCAGAATTTTACTTTGATGACTGGTATCATTTACTTTTCAAGTTTTCTCTTCTCTCAGTAAATATTAATATATGAAAATCATTAGCCTCCTACATCTTCCCATTTAAGATATGTTTAATATTCTTATAACTCTAGAGCTTATCATAATTTCCTTCATTGATTAAGACCATGTGGAAAGAAAAAAATATCTTTTTTAACTATGATTCCACTTACTCATTCAAAAACCATTTGGGAGCTCCTTTTATGTGCATAGGGGATTTAAAGATGAAGAAGATGCATTTTTTTCCTCTCAAAATCCTCACGAGTGTGGTGGAAGATACTTATATAAAAGCTGATCTAATACAATTGGATAAATGCTCTCTGGTACTGTGAACAATGCTATTGAGAGCACTGAAAACAGAACTAATTCTTGATGGAAGATTTATTGAAAAATAAAGTGATTGAAGGAGGTCATAATTGAGCTGATGCTTGACAGATAAGCCTCATTTCTGATCTGCATCACAGTGTGCATGAAAAATACATTTGATATAGTTGGAAAACAGGCTAAGTGATAGATGGTAAAATGTGACAGAACAAAAATTAAAGTCAGTTATTAAAGGGCTTTAAAATAAACTGACTTTGTATTTAATGGATAGTTGCTTAAAGGATTTTTTGTTTTGTTTTGTTTTGTTTGTGTTTTTTTTTTTCTTTTTGAGAAAGGAAGTGACTTATCATATCTTTATTTCAGAAAGGAAGTTTTGGTTGTATATATAGAACAGAATACTAGTGGAAGCCAAAATGGGAGGCAGTTTAAATAATCCATAGATGACTCTGCTGAACTATGAATGAAGGAAAAGAAAACTAGCAGATAGTTCTTGCCAGGCAGATAAAGAAAATATAGGAGAGGAGAAGTGGAGAATTACAGGAGTTTCTAGCTTGAATGACTGAGTGAATGGTGATAGAGTAATTAATAATAAGGTACTGGGGAGAAGGAACTGAGAATCACAGGTAATAATTCATTCACTTTTGAAATCGTGTCATCTTCCATGTGACTTTGGCACAGCCAGGTCTGTTTGGTCCGCAGGCATTTGGGAATGTGCATTTATAGCTCAGCATCATGGTCTGCATGCAGCACCCCACATCATTGGAATGAATGAGATGTGCTGAGGTGGCATGAAACAGAGAGAGAGAATGAGAATAGACAGAAAAAGGAGTCCTCAACTTTGTGGGCACATGTCCCTTTATGTAGCATCAATCATTGTATACACTCATCTAACATCGTATCCTAAGTATTTTCTCATTTTGTTATTGAGTGAAAGCCCTTTTAGATTGCTGGACTTAACTATATTTTAGAGGCACTGCCCTTCTGTTTTATCTAAATGTATCAAATAACTGCATATAAAAGGCACTTTTTCTTAAACAGCATCATCCTATTACATAAATCCCTAAAAAAAGAATCACAGTCCCAAATGGTCTAGTTTCAAAAGATGATCAATTATATAAAGAGTTTTTGCATTTGGGCCCAAAGACAAGCAGGAAATGAGTCAGCACTGGAACTTTTCGTCTTTATTTCCTTCCATATCTAAGAAGATTTTCTTCTTAGTGAGAACATATAGAGAGAAAGGGAAAAAACTAAGAGGCAGATTATTGCATGCATCCAATTTAAAAATGCTAGCTAATTTAAAATATTTTATTTTAGATTGGAGGATCATGCTCTTTAAATCAAGGTTGCAGCCTTTCTATATTCCTTTGTAATCAACTACACATGTAAATCTCACAAAGATGTCTTACACTGGAAGTTAATGTGGGCACGAGGAGAAATGAAGTGTTACATAAATGGTACAGCATAATTATTTTAGTCTTAAAAAAGACATAAAAATAAATTTCCTCCATTTGGTAGTTATTTCATATACCAAGAACTGTGTATTATTTAGTGTTATGTTCATCTCCTTTAGTGTTTGGCATAATATTAGAACAGAGTGAATGTCCATTTAAAATTTTCCAGTGAAAAGAGTATTATGTATTTTTAAACTTCATTTTGATCTTCAAATGCTGTATCAAATAATTAGGATGCTAAGAGTCCAAATTCATTCGTTTGAATAAAATCATCAAATAATTATACTGGATTAAGATTTAATTTTAAGTTACTGATCCAGAGCAAGTTTATATACAAAGGATTATTTCAAAGTCTTCTGGTTCTCTTGAACCTATTTCAGGATACCTGGCAACTTCTGATTAGAAATGCCATATAGCTTCAGTATGCATATTACTAAGACATACACTGGAATATCATCTGTCTTCTTTTCTCATACTCAAGTTTTCTGGCTCAGTTCTGGAACTTTGTCATTCATAGATACTCTACATTTTTTTCAGTTGAAAAATACCTTAAAAACTATCTAGCCCAGTCAAGTCCTAATGTATGCAGTACATTTGACAAATGCTCATTTAGCCTGTGCTAAACCTCCCAGAGACTGGTAGTTCCCTGTCGTTTGAGGCATCTCAACATAAAGATTTTGTCTAATGTGATTCTTCTCTTGCCTAATCTTAACCCATTATTGCCTTTTCTGTTTTTAGAGGGTTAAGTGCCTTCCAGTTTCCTCACCACATTTATTTTAGTTTGAATACCTGGATCCATTTATATAGTGTAAAACCCAATGTTTTAGAATCACACAGACATGGCTTAAAGTACTATTTGCAAACTTTAGTATCTATGATCTTGGAAAGATTGCTTAACTTCTCTAACATCCTATTTTGTCGTATGTAAAATGGTGTTAACAGCAAATATCTCATAGAAGCTGTTGTGAGAATTAAATTTAAAAGTGTCTAAAATATTCCCATACAATACCCTAATAGTTTAATATATTTTCATTTCCTTTTATGACTTTTAACAATTACTGGCAGGTCAATACTATCACCTCAAATATTCTAGATACTACTAAATAATGCAAAGATTATATTAGCTTTTAGGCAGTCTCATGCTGTTTACTCACAAGAAACTGTCAAGGAAAATTTTAAGTAATTTTTGTGTCAGAGCACTCTCATATGTGCACACTGTTTTCTCTTTTTTACATGATCAATGGTATAATGCCTCATGTTAGAATTTGCCTGTGGCTTGAACTTAATAAGGAATCTTTTGAAACTTTATTCAGTTAGCCAGTATGTTGGCTTGATTCCCAAATTTGTCTTTTGCAAATTTGAAACTAAGAATGGAGTAAACCCAAGCCAGGCTGCTAGGGAACTATACACTGATCTACTACTCTGTCGCTCTCATTCTTGCACCCACGTCTGGTCCATCCTGATTTACAGTATCCAGTGCATTTCTTTAGCTGCATGTTGCCTACAAGTTATCATGAGGGAAAACTAGCAAATTCTGGGTGAAATACATAGAATGATTCTACCTGTTTATTCCTCTGGGCACAGGTCATCAGGGCTGTTAACTAGTGGGCTAGTGATAGGTGGCAGGGTCTACAAGAAGACCAGGAGCAGGCACAATAAAAAGCTGAGCCCAGGCCACAGTCTGTATGAGGTAGCAAAAGTCAAAGCTACAGAAGCAATGTATCAGCTGCAACAGCAGGGCTAAAAGCCAGAGTAAAATCCAGTAGCTGCAAAAAAATGAAATGGAATGGGGAAAAAATTGGGAGACGAAAAACAGGAGGATTCTGAATGATCATTATGAATGGAGAAAAGAACATATTTTTGTTTTGCCTGCATAAATAGAGATGTCTGAACTTGTGAAAAGAGAAAAACCAGGTTGAACATATTTAGTTTCCCATATTTTTGTATTTTTTTAGTTATTAACTCTACTTTTGAGGGGAGCATGTTAATCTGTCAAATGATTTTTGACAAGCTCATGTAGGTTCCTTGTTTGCCATTCTTTCTCAGAGGAAGTTCTTAATCATTCCATTTATAGTGTATAACTTCCCTCACGATCAGTATACAGCATTGTAATAAATGGATCCTTTTTTCCCTTTTGAAGGCTGAGAACCATTTGCTCTTTTCACTGTTGTAGCCCTATTGTCACAATCTCACTATTTCCCAAAGGTCACTGATAAAATCATGAACTCACATGCAAGCCTCTTTGTCACACTGCGATATAATTAGTCTGTGTAAGAAAACTTGAACTAAATTAGAGTCGTTAGATATTTGCGTAAGATCTCTTATGTGTTTGGATTTAAAATTCTTTTTTGTCAGTATATCTGATACTGCTTTTTGGTTCAAAAATTATTCAAAATATGAATTTAGATACTTCTTTTGCATCTCATAAAAATTAATGCTCTGATGAAGTAGACATCTTGTTTTTAGTTTACAATTTGTATCTTTTTAAAATAAGTCGTAATATAGTTCTTGTTTTCCTAGAAACAGTAATTCTTAGAAACTGAATATAGGTGAGTTTTATAAAACTTGGTATGCAGATGTTATGTTTTTGTAAAAAAAAAGTTTCATAAAACTTTGTGTAGACATTGCTTGTACTGTTTAGTCATTCAACTTTTCATGATTAAGAAAGCACAGAAGCATAAAATGTAGTAACTGCCAGACAATTTAGAAAGACAAAATGATGGTAAACTGATTAAAATCTGCCAAGCAACTGCTAACATAAGGAATGAGTTTAAAAAGTGAAATATCAGTTAACAACCATGATTGTTTACTTAAAGAGTGTGATTGTCACCATGTTTATGTTCAAAAACAGTTTTTAGGTCTTGAGTTTTGTGACTATGACTTATCCTTAAGCTGACCTAAAAAATCCAAATGTGTTTAAAAGAATGTTATTTTCTAGATCAGAACATCATATCTCTGTGGTCTGATGGGATATGTGAATATAATTATTAATTATATACAATTTAATTATAAATTATATAAAATTATAATAATTTTATAATTTAGTGGTTTTACAAACCAAATAGTTTTCAGCTTTCATGGTGTATCAAAAAGTAAGTGTAAATACATCTTATTGTACTGGCCCAAAATAATTTCATAGTATAAATAAAAATAAACAATGGCTTCTAAATAATATTTAATGTGTAAAAGGTATAATTAATTTAAATTGAGATGATAAATACCTCTTTTTAAATGCTTATTAGTTTGGAATTTTTTTAATTATAAGAAGTATTCATAAATATCATGTCCTTCAAAGATCACATAACTACTAAGAGAAAAGAAAGTTATACCGAAGTCCGTATTCTTTTCAGTATAATGAACCATTTCAAATGAAAGATATACCCATTTCCTTCTTACCGCTGTGGAGAGAGTCCTGATGATATCACTCAACCTCCAATACCCTAAAGAAATAGTTTCCAATTATTTTAAGATATTAACACCTTAGGGAATAATAAAAAACTGTGTACCTTTTCTCCAGAAAAAAATTCACAAATGCACATTCATGAGCTGGATTTAAGTAGTGGCCTGCTGTGTAGTTATCCAAGGTGCTAATCTAAGAGTAGCACTAAAATGCCACCAGGAACATGTGGAGATAAAGAGTGCTTCACACAAGTCTCCTTAGGGATAATCCTGTATGTAGTTGGAAGGATTATTTTCACAAGTCTCTTGGGAAAGGAGAGGTGGACTTAAAGATCTGGGCCACCTGTAGCCCACATGACCCTTTGGTTCACATTCCTGCCTCTAGATGGATGCAGTTGGACATGTTGGACAGCTTCAGCAATCCAAATACAAACTGATTTTCCATTCCCACTTGTCCTCTTGGCTGGGCAGCCTTGTGACATTATCATAGAGACCTTGCTCAAAGGCAGAGATTCTTGTAGCAACAGAAGGGTCTATAAATGCTTTCTCAAGAGGTTGGATCCAGTTAATAGCAAGATTCAACTTCTACTGAAAGTATTACCCTAGGATAGGGCTGCAATTCAAGGCAGAAGATAAAGGGTGAATATTGCAGCCAGTGCTCCATTTTTTTAATTTCCCTAAAACAGAATAATCTATTCCAGCTCTAAAATAATGCTGGACAGATATGTTGAGATTTTGAAGGACACCAAATCATCAGCATACTCTGCTTTTCAAACTCTCTGGGATGCTTAAGTGTATTGGTCTGGCCTGCAGATACGTTAAATATTTTCTGTACAGTTTTAGGGTATTAGTAACCACTTGATGCTTATAGATACTGTTTTATATTTCTTCATTAATTATTTATTTAATGCCAGGAACTAAACCTGCTTACAGATGTATCTTCAATAACAAGTGGGATAAATAGCACATTTGATAATACTAGACTTAGGTTATAATCTAGGAATTATTATAAAATTTACATGAGTCATGATATTTCATTAAAAAAAACTGAGTAGGAACTTCACTTTCTTCCTCTTTCATCTGAGCTATTCTCGAATACTTCTCTGTTGCATCAAGTTTTGTGCTTGATGAGGGAATCAGCTTGAAAATCTTGTGACTCTCATACTTAATAATATCATCCCTCTGACACATAGTCAGAACAAAATGCTGATAGCCTTCAATTGAATTTACCCATATTTTTCAAAAAATCAGAATTGCTTTAATGGATTTCAGAATTACATGTTATACAACTTGTTGGTTTGGTAAGCATGGAAATCTGTTGATTTCATGTGTTTCAATTTTCTACTGAGTGGTTAATCCTTTTATAAAACAAAATGTATTTCAGTGGGCAGAAAGAAAACAGTACAGGTATCTTTAGGCTGACAAAATTCTTCTGAGTGATTCATTATTAGCTTGTATGTAACATATCATTGCTGGACACCTAGCAATGGTAAAAAGCTGGGAGACTTAGAAATAACTATAACCTATGCTGCTTTCAAGTTTGATATCAAAAAGAACGCTCATGTATATGATTACTATTTTATCATTTTTCTAAGAGCAAATGAAAATCACAAATTAGGTATAAATTCACAGTATTTTGGGTAGTCTAAAAATAATAGCACAAGCAGCTGATACCATTAGTTGTGCTAATACTTGGTTTGCATTGAAAACATTCTTCTCTCTAAAAATTCAGTAGTGCATCTAAAAATTCACATGTGCTGATATAATATATTTCTATGCTAATAGCCCATGTATATGATATCCTGACTTCTCATCTTCTTTTTTCTCCATATATAATAGTATTCCAATAAAAGAGTTCAGTCTGCTTAAGTAGCATTCAGGTTTTGGCTATGTAATGCTCAAGCTCATTGCCATCAACACCTCTCCTTCCCTTAAACTTAGCAACACATGTAGTATAAGTTAAGCCAATAAAATACCCCCATGAAAGTTGTACTTAGAATCATAGTCATTGAAATGTTAACTCATAGGGTACTGGGAGAACTGTTTTGAGTCATGTGCATTATGGTAAGTCAGTATAGAATGCAATCTCCAACGAGAATCAGAAGGATAGATTGAACACGTAGAGAAAAAGGATCAATAGACATTTCTGCCAAGAGGAATAATGTAATGATGTCAGCTTATTCCATTTCAATAGGAACTGTTTGCTGAATTTGGGGGAATTTTTGCAGGTGGGTTGATTTCAGCTGGTAATTTGAAATCTGCTATGGTGGTGTATTTAACACCAACCTGGCAAACACTCCAAATCAGAGCTTTCTTGACACTGAGATCTGGAGGTTATACATTTAGTTACCTACACTGCCAGAGAGATAGGAAGAGAGACAGAAAGAGAGACAGGAGCATAGTTCCTTATATTGCTGACACGTTCCCAGTTTCAGCTCTAAACCCTGGCTTTATTTCTGTGAAATGCTTTTGTAGCCTTCTAATAAACCCCACATTTATGCTATGCTACTTTACTGAGTTCCCACCAAAAAAACAAAATACCGAGAATATACATATCTTGACCAGGATAGCCTTGGAAAATTAATTAATTGCCATGATTCTAATCAATATAAGTGGAAGTAAGGAAACTGAGGATTGTAACTTATCATATTCACTTGAAATGTATTATATGTACACATGTTTGTCTCCTTACTTCTTTATTGACCCCATGTAATTCAGATTCAGTGTCAACACTGAATGATATCTATGTTGGCACATGGTAAGACAGTTTATCATAAACATTTCAGTGTTAACCTGATCACCACCAAGAGAAAACTTAGGGAGGAATGATTAAAGAGAATAAATATAGTATCTTAAAAGATATTTGAATATTTTATTAAGGACTCTGTGTATTTTAATACAGAGCTATGGCCAGTTTCTATCATCATAAGCATTAAGAGAAGTTGGATATGACTAATTGGAGAATCAGCCTGATTAAAAAAGAAAAAAGAATGATGCTAACCTAATTTGCCTTCCTGAATTTTTCCTAACCTTGCTTTCAGACGGTCTCCTCTAATGTCTTTTAAGGTAATGTTAGTAAGTATCTGGTCACAAATTGCCTTAAAATGACTCATCCTTGAACATTATTTTGAGGGGAGGTCACCACACCCCTTTCTCCCTGTTGCATCCTACCCCTGAGCAGCTGGATGGAAATAAAGTATAAAATTCAGTGATATTGAGACAATCCTATTGATTTGGCAAGACGTATCTAAAATTATGTGCTTAATCCTAGGAGTTACTAAAGCCCAGTAACCACTGCAGGTCCTGCTTCAGCCTGTCTTTATTGACCTCAGAAATGTTAAGGTTAGGTATCAGATGCCAGCAAGGGGCATGCACACTTCCGCAGCTGTCTTTGGAATTGCTGGAAGCATCTTTACTAAAATACAGTGACTGACCCATTTTTTAAAGGCTTTACAAATCTTAATTGGGAGCAGCCTGACCCCTCAAGTGCCAAAGGAAGGATTTTACCTCATTAGAAGAAATCCAGCTGTATTGCTTAGAGAAATTCTGGATGTCATAAAGGACTCTTGGAAAAGGGCATGCCTTTGGACTATCAGATTTAAAGATAGAAAAAACCAGTGCCCTGCTTCTTTTGTGTTTATTTAGAAAATGCCACCCAGGAGATGCCACTTTCCTCTTTGGACTTAAAATCTAATGATGTTTTAAAGCAACTGTTAACCTTTAGCTGAGAAAATATTTGGTTTGGATATGTATTGAAGCACACTCTATTGCTTGCTTTGGCATACCGCATAAAGTTCAGAACATGAAAGGATCCCTACAAAAGCTGACCCAATTCAACAAGGCTGTTTTTTTCAGTTATACTAGTATGAAATTGAAATACTCTACTATCATATAAATAAGTAGAAATATTTCTAGAAAATTTAAGATCACATCTGTTGTCATGGTATATATTTTGAGTTACTTTTCCCATTAATGCAAGAATGTAGGCAGGTATTCATTTGTCTTCAGACTTGTGAATAAGAATTTAAAGGAGTCACTTTTTGGTATCTTGATTATTCTAAACTGAAAATAGGTACCAGATTAATCTTTTCCAAGTAGAAAAATGACTATAAAGCCATTGTAATTACGTGGCTAAACAAATAAATGATTAAAGTGAAATAAATATTTTCAGACAGCATTACTTAAATAAATAAGTGGTTAACTTTTAATTATTAATGGAATCACAGGATGCTGATCAAATAGCCTGGGAGGTAAGTCTCACACACACACACACACACACACACACGCACCCTCTTTCACTGACTTTCAAACCCAGTTATAAATGCTTTCAGATTGTTTTAGAGTATTCATTTCAGTTGTAATAGGGATGTAAGTAAAGGCTATTGATGTAGTTCATCTTTGTAGAGGACTGAAAAACGGCTTCAATCAGAGTCACACATCCTACTGTGCTTTGGTTTAGTGAATGGATTACAAAATGAGACTTATTCAAGATCAAAAGGCAAGCAAGCTTGCATCCTAAGGCTGTGATTATATGACAAAAGCCTATCTTGGTGCAGGTATGGGGTTTCCTACTTCTTTAGAAGACAACTTTTTTTAGCCTTCACAGCATTGCTGGTCTCTTAAACTTTTGAAAAGGCACTCTGGTTTCTTTCCTTGACCCAGGCTTGAGATTTATTGATTTAGACCTGGTAGCCACTTTAACAAGTTATTACTCCCACCTGATTCAGATAGCCAGGGGATTGTAGTTCTGTTGTCTCTGTATCTACAACACGGCACTGGCAGCTTGGAGCACAGCCCAGGAATACTAACTCCAGGTGTGAGGCTTTTGCTGGCATTCCTTGAGTGCAGAGGAAAAGAGTAATTTTTTTTTTTTTTACTTTTCTGAACAACTGTTTCAGTCAGAAAACAAGCAAAATAAAAATATAAAATTCATCCAAGATTGCTTTATTTTTGGCATTTAGCACAAATGACAGTACAACTCCAGGAAGCTACCCCCAAATAATTACATAAAGAGACATAGTAAGAAATAATTTATTACTGCATCACTGCTAAACAGCCTTCTCCTAGGAATTTAGATACTATTAAAGAAAAAATTATTCATGACACTTATTAAAGGTGGTAAGTCAGACTTTATTTAAGGAGGACTATCATTATAGGTATACCAGGGGTTACTACAATGGGGTTTTATAGTAGGAGAGATAAATCACCCTCAACTCCAAATACAACAAAGAAAGGGATGCGATTTATAGCCCAGGAGCAGGGTGGGAAGTTCAGTGAATGGTCATTATGAAGAGGAAACATCAGGGAGGCTTCTGGTGAAACTGACCAAATAGAATTCTTGTGAAGGCGGGCCAAGCTAAACAGATGTCACCTGGGATGGTGGAGGATAAGGAACACAATCAGACATCAAAGATGATTATTTTGAAGTATGGGACCCTGGTTAAGATGACTTAGCAGAATTCTTGCTAATATTGGACCGTGCAGAGATGACCAAGGAAGCCCATAAGTCAGAGCCTAGTTGAGAAGAGAATTCGGATAAACTTGAGCAGAGTTTGGTGAAGTAGAGAGTCTTTGTCAATGTGCTGCAGCAAAACATGGCAGATTACTTCCCATTGCTCTCAACTAATTGCTCCTAGGTTCTTACACATTTAAATGTTTTGCTTTTTAAGCTATATTAAGAAACAGTGGAAATTCAGAGCCCTCACTTGTGTCAAAAAACTATTTGAAGTGATGGAGGATAACCAAATTAAATCCATCAGAACTGAAACAAGTTTATAAATTCAACTCTGCTGATGTTTAAATGATCAAAATTAGTTTATTGAAAATCAGTTCAGTAAGAGCATAAAGAATAGGAAGGGCCAATGGGAGGAGATGCAATAAAAAGCAACAGAAGTTTAGATCTAATTGAAAAACAAAACAAATAAAATAATGATAAGCATAAAATAATAACACTGAAAAGTACCATTCTATAATGATCTTCATGAAAGGAATATTACATTCTATAAGTTAATCTGCCTCTAGGCCACTCTGTTGGGTTATACTTATTTGATAATTAGCTTGTTAGACGTAGATATAGTCTAAACACTGAAAATATGTATATTTTTATTTAAGTATTTTTATAATTTTTCTCCTACCAGAGTGTTTATGTCCTCTTTGGACTCACCTAGCCATAATCGTTCAGAAAATACTTCTTGAGTATCTATTGTGTACAAGGGTACCAAGGTCAATTGTGTGTTTATTGTGTGCAGTAAAACTATAATGGAACTTCAGAGTCTGTGTTTGATCAAAATAAATATTACTTGGTGTCTGTCAAAGCGGAATTTATTGGTGAAATTATTTCTCTTTTTCTTGGTGATGGGGGTGATGGTGGTGGTGGTTGTACATGGAAATTGTCACTCATTTCCTGAACCAACCTCTATTATTTTCACTCTGGAGTTATGCAGATGACTGCAATATTCTGTGTACCCTTGCTATATTCTTAACATCTCAAGTTCTTTCTATTTTCCTTCATTTGTTGTCTAGTTACCAGCTGTCAAACCAGGTTCACTATTCTTCTGCACACAGATAGGTATATCCAATTTGCTTTTATTGTAAATTGGTTTAACTGTAATTCAGATATAATATAAATTTTAGAGAACCCCATTAACATTTTTGTGTTGTTAACGTCTATGCCGTCTTTGATTATACAGGTATTTCTAATTTACTCACATTTCCTGACTCTGCCTTGAATGCCATTTTTGTCATTTTTCCATACCAGTTAAAATATTTCTGTTACCTTAAGCAGATTTTACAGTATGATTTACAGAGTTCCCATTCACACATATCCTAATTTATCAGCTTCTTTTTGTGTTGATATATAATCTCAGTAAGACAAATTCTTATTCTCATGTCAATAGGCACATAAATTTATCTGATATTAGGAGAATATTAAGAATTATAGATATGAATAATGCTATGACTGTGTAAAGCTTCTAATAAAACTATGCCTGTTCTAGGCAATGTGTACATTCCTAGATCTAACTGTTAAAAGTGAAGTATTTCACTTATTCTCCCTGTGATTTGCCCTGGTTTTAACTAAGCCATCTTTTTTCCTAGTGAGATGGTCTAACATTTTCTCTGAGAGGATGTGTTCCAGCAGCAGTTTATTGTTACTATGATTATTTTATTGTAGCCATTCATACGCCACTTAATTTGCACAAAGTGATCTTTAATCATTCATTAGTTAATTCTTCCATCATTCCATGGGGAAAAAATCAATAGTGCAGTTGATTTACACCTCTAAAAAGCCTAGTACTGCAATGGCAGATTAAAGTTACCGAAGGAGAGAAAAAGAACTAGTATTTAGAAAAGTAGTATTATGTAAATTAATTTCCAAATGTGTATTTTGCTTAATTTTTACACATGTGTAAAGTAGGATATACAGAAGTCCCTATTATATGACAGTAGTAGTAGTATGTATGGAGATATAAAAAATATAAATAAAAGTAGTAATACATAAATAGTTTTATACAGAAACAGATGGATAGATGAATAAGAAAAGAAAGATAGATAATACACACTTGTCAGTATCTCCAAAGAACTACATAAACAATAGAAATAGATCAAGCCTACTTAGAATATTTCTTAGTCATAATAATGATTAATTTGAACTACAGAAATATAAATATATAATGATTGTGACACTAAATTTTTATGTCAGTTTCCTTAGTAAAATGACAATCAAATAAAGATGAAATATTGGAAAAAATCTGTGAATTTTCATTATACATATATTTTTGCACAATATTTATTACATAAATGTGGTCCTTCCTTTCTCCAAGTGAAAGCAGTTATGTACACATAACCTTATTTGCAAAAGGAATGCTAACAATGACCCAACCAGATGCCTGGTGCTTTAAGAAATTTGCTAGCATGTTGGCAGCAAACAGGTAATGGATCAGAAAAGTTCTCACTTCAGTCAAAGCATGCAATGAATATTACCCCTCTTATTGTACTGTTATTGCTAAAAATAATAAACAAGAAAGATGATATCTTGATCAAAGTGGGTGTCTGTCTGTTTATACAGTAGTATACAGGCTGTGTGTCAGCAAATCAGCCTCTGGAAGCCAACAGATTACGGTTTCTGTCATAATCTAAATGACCTGCCATGTTAAAACTAAACTGGTATTCTTCCACCAAAGATTTTTTTTAAAGATCAGGCAAATTAATGTGCATAAAACCCCTTAGGTATATGATACTAAAACAAATTTCAAACCATATGTGGAAAGTCTGTGAATGCTATTGTACTGTTCAGAGAAACTAGCCCTCACATTATTAGTTTGATACTGAAAGCAAATATATATAAACAAATTTTAATTAGGTATACATTTCACTTTATATTCAGAGCCTTTGTTTTACAGAACACACATTATCCATTTTGAAATCAGTGCAGATATTTATTAACTCATGAAACAAATAATTGATGAGCACTTGCCACAAGTCAGAGGCTATTTTAGGGTCTTGAGATATAGCTACAGTATTTTCCAAGAGAGGAACTCATGATTTATTGAAGTGCTGTGTATCAAATGCTGTCTTTAAAGTTTTTTTCATATTTTGATTATTTGATTTTGGGAAAATTCCAAATTACAGGAGGTGGAAAATTGTTAAATAATTCTCTCAACCTATTATCTTTCTTAATATCTTACTGTAACCCTGTGTGAAGAAGCCCTGTGTTTGGCAAGGTAGATGGTTCCCTTTATGATGATAGTTAGGGAGTTACTAATAAGAAAACATACTAGTTTCTTGCACAAAACTGCTTTTCACCTGCTTATTTCACTGCCTGAAATGGCGTAATGAAGAAATATCCTCTAAAATCACATATACCTTGCAGGACTTAACACATTCATTTATTATAAGTTTTATTCTACAATCTCTAAGGTGATGGTTTAGTAATCTTCACCAGATGAGAATACACAGCTGAGCTAAGGGACAATTACATGTAGAGAGTGTAGGTCTGAGCAGAGCACAGTCATGCAGAGAAGTAAATGGGTACTGAAAGTAAATTTACAGAAGAGCAATCAGTATATGCTTTCTACCCGGGCTTAGCTTGCTACCAAATTCAAGAGACATAAACTAATAAACTAGAGAAAATGTGTTTTGCCCTTGAGGGAAAGAGTATTACTCTTTGGCCATTCAAGACAACAATTTTTTTCCTCTCATTTTAGCAGTGTAGCTTTATAAAATGGCATACATGTGTATAAGTTTTAAAATAGAATATTAAGTAATGAGTCCATAGATAGTAATGGAATGGTGAAGAAAAGCTAAGTGGTGTTCTTAAAGGCTTCCAGTTATTGGTATAGGTTGAGATTTCCCTTAAAAGATGGTAGACTTGGATTGTAGAGGCACCACATCGAGTGGGAGTGAACAGCTAGCTTACTGTGACTGGAAAAGAGGGGTGGATAAAGTAGGGAAGTGATTTATGTTGGGCCTAGAATACTGGATTAAGCCATGTATATTTGTAGCAGTCAACTTTTGACAAAGTTGCTCAGATCTGAAGTGACAAGTTTCTTTCAGATATTTAAAGCATTTTCAAATGAAATGAGTAATTTGGTGTAAGATAGTTTTGACTAGATTTTTCAACTATTTTTCATATCTGCTTTGTCTTCTGTTTTCCTAGAAAATATTAATTTATCAGAACCCTTATTAAATATTTGTTAAGAAAATATATATTTGATGAAACATTCAGAATGACTCTGAAGACTATAAATGCTAACACTCAACTGTTAAGAGATAGAGTTAAAATTGTTAGGAAATATCCCCATGTCTAATGCAGATTTGCAAACATAATTATAATGTGTTTTGTAAAATATGTCTAAAAATATAGGATTAAAAATCAGATATTATTTTCTTGATATTTTCTATTCTTGTAATGGCTTAATGACATTCTCTTTTAGAACTTGTATTAAAATTGTAATATTAGTAATTGTTATTTTAACAGAACAAAAGTGATGAGATGCCATATAAATGCCTGTACCACCTTGGAAATCAAAAAGGTCAAAAGTGTCTTCTCTAATAATGAGTTTAATTTGTTCCCAAGAGGGAATTCTAAATTTTATCCTTTTAAGCATATCAACATAACTCAAGCTGTTAATTGTAGAGTAGATTAATGATACTGAGTATGTTATGTAAAATTTTATTAGCAGCTCAGAGGGTGACTTTAGAAAAGTAGCCTTATATTTAGCCTGAAGAAAATTGCTTTTGCCTTTGTTTTCCTGAAATTAAAAAAAAATACAACATAATGCAGAAAATGACTATGGACAGATACCAGTTAAAAACAAATGAAGAGTGATTTGATATAAGGTTTATATTTCATATGCTTTATAGTTATCCAGTGTTTTCCTACTGGACAAAGCAATTTATCAAATAGCATCTTTTTCAGTATACTATTGCCAAAGCTATATATTTAGATTGTTTCTTTGGTATTTTTTCAGACAGAATTGTTCTTTGAAACTTTAATGAATAAGATAGATCAGTGGTTCCTAACTCTAGATAAGTGTTATAGTCATACAGGGAGCTTTTAAAAAATACGGATATCTTTGTCCCACACCAAAGAGATTCTAAGGTAATTTTAATTGATTTTTTCAGTATTTTGGGCACTGATATATTTGCAAATTTACCCAAGTGATTTGTGAGTGCTGAGAGCATTTGAACAATTGAGAGAAATCAACGCTCATCTGTTCTGAAATATGAGAAAATATTTCCAAGATCTTAGTACTGGACTTGATTTCAAAACAGTTAACCAATAAAGTTATCTATTATTAAAATGCTTCCTTTTAATAATACTTCTATGAATATGTTTTATGATTAAAATCTGAAGAGTCAGTAAACATATCTCAAGCTAGGAAAAAATCACAGCATTATAAAAATGTATTAATATAATTTTAGAAAGTAAAATAAAATTTATATTTACTGACTTTTCATATATTCAATTAAAAAAATCAAGAAGTAGACTATAACCAGAATAAATGAGGAAAGAAACTTTAAATAATAGTATTCAGTAAATAATTATGGCTCATTTATTTCAATTTAGAAATAGATATTTTAAAGTTTTCAACATAACTGAGTATATGAATAAAAATTTTAAATATTTGGATTTATTATTTTATAAAATACCCATTTTAAATATTTAACCAGACATTTAAGAAAAAATTTGAGTGACATTATTGACTTTTCACAGAGCTTATCATTATAGCATAGTGTTTCAGTTAAAAACACATCAGTCATTTAATTTATGTTACCAAAATACAAATAACTAATTCATTTTAATCTCATATGGGTTGTTTAGTTGGTTCAAAATTACCTTTTTTTTAAATTGAAATACAGTCAGTTACAATGTGTCAATCTCTGGTGTATAGCATAATGTCCCAGTCATGCCTATTCATACATATATTCATCATCATATTTTTCCATTAGAGGTTATTATAAGATATTGAACATAGTCCCCTGTGCTTTACAAAAGAAACTTTTTAAAATCTATTTTTATATATAGTGGCTAACATTTGTAAATCTCAAACTCCCAGATTTATCCCCTCCCACACCCTTTCCCCAGTAACTGTGAGATTGCTTACTAAGAGATTGTTTACTAAGTCTTTGTGTCTGTTTCTGTTTTGTAGATGAGTTCATAGTGTCCTTTTTTTTTTTTGGTTCCACATATGAGTGATATCATATGGTATTTTTCTTTCTCTTTCTGGCTTACTTTACTTAGAATGACATTCTCCAGGTCCATCCATATTGCTCCAAATGGCATTATTTTATTCCTTTTTATGGCAGAGTACTATTCCATTGTGTAAATACATCACAGCTACTTTATCTAGTCATCTGTTAATGGACATTTAGGTTGTTTCCATGTCTTGGCTATTGTATATAGTGCTTCTGTGAACATTAGGTTGCATGTATCTTTTCACATTAGAGTTCCCTCCAGATATATACCCAGAAGTGAGATTGGGGATCATATGGTAAGTCTGTTTTTTAGTTTTTTGAAGTATCTCCATACTGTTTTCCATAAAGGCTGCACCAAACTATATTCTCACCAGCAGTGTAGGAGGGTTCCCTTTTCTCCACACCCTCTCCAGCATTTATCCTTTGTGGACTTTTTAATGGTGGCCATTCTGACTGATGTGAGGTGATACCTCATTGTAGTTTCGATTTGCATTACTATGATAATTAGTGATACTGAGCATTTTTCATATGTCTATTGGCCATTTGTATGTCTTCTTTGGAGAAATGCTTGTTTAGGTGTTCTGCCCATTTTTGAATTGGGTGGTTTATTTCTTTGTTCTTAAGTTGTAGAAGCTGTTTATATATTCTGGAAATTAAGCCCTTGTCAGTCTCATCATTTGCAAATATTTTCTCCCATTCCGTAGGTTGTTGTTTTGTTTTGCTTATGGTTTCCTTTGCTGTGCAAAAGCTTATGAGTTTAATTAGGTACCATTTGTTTGTTTTTGCTCTTATTTCCATTGCCTGGGTAGACTGCTCTAGGAGAGTGTGGCTAAGATTTATGTCAGAGAATGTTTTGCCTATATTTTCTTCTAGGAGATTTATTGTGCCTTGTTTTATATTTAAGTCTTTAAGCCATTTAGAGTTTATTTTTGTGTATGGAGTGAGGGAATGTTCTAACTTCACTGATTTACATGCTGCTGTCCAGTTTTCCCAACACCACTTGCTGAAGAGACTCTCTTTTTCTCCATTGTATATTCTTGCCTCCTTTATCGAAGATTAATTGACCATAGGTCTGTGGATTTATTTCTGGGCTCTTTAAACAGTACACCAAAAAACAGGAAAAATAAATACTTTTGTTATTTCCCTAAAGTCAGGAGATAGTGCAGGCAGAAAGGTAATACCCAGATGATACTTAAAAACTTGAAAAGATACAAGTTTGAGTTATTTGGCCCATGCCTAACACCCATGGGAGTTACGGTGCCAACTTTAAAAGAATACCTGAATTCAAAACTTCACTTTTTCATGAAGTTGAGACAAATCACTTAATTTATGCAAGCATGTAAATGTTACATTCAGTTGAACTTCCTAATCTTTATTGATTATATCCCAGCACACAACCCTTATCATTTCTCTTTGAACTACCTACATCTGAAAATTTGAAAAATCATTTCTACTTCAAAATTTTTTGCTGACACACAAATAAGATAGAGTACTGAAAGTAGACACTGGTTGTTAAAAATATTTTGGAGGAAGCCCACTCAAACCTCAATTTTTATTCATTGATTCTTAAAATCTTTAATAAATATTTTAAGGGTCCTGTTAGAACCATGTCTTTTAAACTTTAAAGTGCATTCAGGTCACTCAGGAATCTTGTTAAAAGTGCAGATTCTGATTAAGAATGTCTCACCTGCAACATGAGATTCTACATTGCTAGCAAGCCCCCAGTTAATGCCGATGTTCTTGATTCTTGTATCTTATCTTGAGGATTGAGATATAAAAGAACTCACACTTTTGGCTGTATGGATAAGTAGACTCTTTGTGGGAACTTTTGGACAAAATTCAACTAGATCTAGGATTAAATGCAGAAAATAAGTTTTATTGCATTCCTGGGTTTGCTGCAAAGTAAAAGAAACCTTGAAACATACACATACCTTAGAAAACTAAAAATATAGCAGGAAGCTGTGAATGGTAAGCATAAAATAGTGCTGTATTGAGGCCAAAGCTGATACCAGTGCTGCTTCATGTAGACAAAGCCTTGTTCTCTTTTGGGCCTTAGATTCTGCCATTTATTATGGTTTTTCTGCCCTCTCGTTGTTTATTCTACATTCTGCAGACTTGGCTTTTACTTGCCAAAAACATAGGCTAGGGTTAGATAGCTTCGTACTTGGATAACTTATTCTCCCCATATTTCAGTTTATAAATCTGTAAAATGGAGGTAGTAATTGAGTCTCAAAATTGAAGCTGTTTTGAGAATTGAGTGAGGTAATACATGCTCAGAACAGTGCCTGGAAAATGACAAGTGCTCAATATTGTTTTCTTTAAGTCATTATGTAATGTTTTGATGTCTTTAATAGCTAGAAATTAATTTAGCAAAATCTTTATAAAGCTATATTGGGACTTATTGCTAAAAAGGAATTAAATCATTAGCCAAGTTCCAATGATTCTAGGCCTACAAACTTGTTTTACTTACTGTCTTTCTTCATTTACATCTTAATGAATAATTAAACACTAACTGCATCTTATGTTTTAATGTTTATTAATAATCAAATAATTTCCTTAAAAACATGAAATAGTTACAAAATCAATTTTAAAATATTGAGTAAAGAGGTTACAAATTGCACCATAACCATATTATCTTATGGTGGTATGTCAGAGGGTGGGAGTTTTCATTGTGTTTTGGTCCAATTCTAATACACTTTCTGGAGAAAATAGTAAGAACAACTATACATGTAGCTACCTCAAAAGCCTACTAAATATTAGATAGCAAAGTTATTCTTTGAACAGTATAAATTCACCCCAAAGTAGTATGATCCAGAAGTATTATAATATTATAAACATAATATTGTCATTTTCCATGGCTCAGTCAATGATTTTCCTTACTTTGTGTAATACTTGAGTATCCTTTTTTGGTATCCCCACCAACAGTAAATGTTAGAGAATTTCCCACTTTTGTCAGGAAGGTCTCGTTTTTGTTTTAATTTAAATTTCTCTGCTCAACAATGAGTTTAAGTTATCTTCTCCTTTTTGAAATTGTTTTTCTCTATATTTTCCATTAATATACTTTATACATGTAAAATTATTAATATGCAAAACCTTTAAAATCATATAGGTATATAAGATTTATAATTTAAAAACTAGTTCCTGTACACCCCCACTTTTTTCTTATCCCATTACCCAGGGACAGTCTGTGTTCTGGTTTTTCGCTATTATTTTCAGTTTTTTAATCTGTATGTATCTAAATAAAAAGGCATATACTACAATCTCAATTTTAGAAAATGTCTAGTATGATAGATTAATATTTTTAACTAGCTTCATTTTCCCTTCTCAGATGTTGCTAAATCCATATGCAAAATTTTGTTATTATGACTCTGTAAATATTGTTCACTGCTGGGCCCTATAATATACAAGGACATAAACTTTTCTTCTGTAACGCTTTTATCCTGGAATTAATAATCTCCTCATATCTTTCTTAATGTGCATAATTTTCTTTAAACATGAAAGTAAGTTGATCTATATATCCAATGCTCTATAGTTTAATAAAATTTTTCATACAGTTAAATAGCTCAAATATTATATCTCATCTCTTTTCCCCTGTGCACTTTTCTTCTTCTGTCTGTTTCACCATTGCCCTGAGACTTCCTTTTGCTCATTCTTGGACTTCCTTTGCCTTACTTCTCTGCTGAATTCCTGTTTTTAGACATTATGTCTTAATTTTCCCATATTAATGCCCTTTTGTTTTTCTGTACTACGTCTTCTCAAAGCTTCTTGAACTCTTGAGAAAAAGAGTAAAAAACATAAGTGTTTATAGGCTTTGCATATAATGTCTATGTATACACAGAATTCAAAATTGACTAGGGAATAAAAGGTTATTTTAACTTCATATTAAGCTTATTTTTCCTTAAATTTATTTTACTTTGAAAATGTATTAGGCATTATAAATAAAATCAAACAATACAAACAAATGTACAATGAAATATAACCATCTTTCCTACTTTAAAATTTTAATACATAAGGAAACTTACTGTAATTCTTTTACATCTGTTTTCCCCACCTAGTATATCTTGGAAGTCCTTGTCAGTATACAAGATGTAACCCTGATTGTGCAGTATCTTTATACAAGGCTGTTGTCCATAAACTCTCAGATAAAATTATCATGATCAATACTTTCTAGATGTTCTGTGCCTACCAATTTGATTTTCTACTTGATCCAAATGGGTTTTATTTTTTGACATTTTAAATGGGAGTGTTTTTAATATTCAAAAATTTTGGGTTGCCTGTTTTCCTTGCATATATCTTTTTCTTATCTATTTTTATTTCTCTTGATTTTCTTAAATCTAATTTTAAGATAGTTTATTTAGCTTTAGGAAATGACAACAGTAAAGAAAACATTTCAATGCATTGTACTAATGTCCTATTCTGTGGTTATGTTGCCACTTGCTGTTTTTATAAAGGGACATTTTTCAAAAATCGTTTGTAATTAGAAGAATTTGGCAATTCCCAATCAGTCTTGGAAGTCTACTATATAGGTGTTTTATTTTGTATCAAACCACCTTTATTGAAGGATTCACTTTTTAAACATGAAGATTGGTTTTTGTCAGCTGAAATAAATCCTGCAAAGTGATTTTGTATTTTTACAAAGGAGTGTTTTACGTGCAAACTGTAGTTTAAAAGAGAATAGTAAAATGCATCATAAGATGGATCGAGCACTTTCCAACAATTCCAGGAATGTGTTGGTTGTAAAATTCTTGTCTGCTTTTACCAAGTGTAAAGATTTCTGGTGCACTTTGGTGAATTTTTATGCATTGTGATCTACCTTTAATGGGAACTTTTTTGCTTTGGTTATTTGAAGCATTGCTGTGGAGTACATAATAGAACATTGTGTTAAAATAGTGACATCTCAAAAATTACCCATTATTAGTTTTTCCCACAAATTTATGCTTCATATTTTTAAATTGATTAATTTTCATGTATTAGCAAATCTTTCCCGAAACATTTAGTTCAAAATATAATGCTTTGTATATTCTTTGATTGCTCCTTTATTTTCTAAAATAGTGTACCTATATTAATTTACCTATCTGTAGCTTTGGTACTGTTGACCTTTCTCTGCTTTATGAATCTTTGTCCTTGAATATTGAACCTCCATCCTACTTTCTGTGATAAAATTTTCTTGGTTTCACTCTACTCTTGCTTGCCATTCTTTCTCTGTATCCATTGCTGGCTAGTCTATCTCCACCCATGCATTAAATGTGGGTGTTTTCTGAGAGTTCCACAACATCTTTCTTTCTCATTCTATATGCTGCTAGCAGATATCATGTAGTTTTATTATTTCCAATATTATCTATATGGTAATGTCTCCCAAACTGTATTCCCAACTCATCTCTCTCCTTAGCTTCATTTCCAATAATCACTAGCCTTTTGGGCATCTCTACATTATGTCCTCAAACTCAGACATCTTAAATCCAGGCTGTTCAAAACTGAAATATTTTCACATCTCCCTACCCTCTCACTTTTTGTCTCTAATATTACCTGTGGTAGGCAACTCACATCAGTAGGTACCTTATCAACTAAGTAGAAATTCAGAAGTGATACTCTCCTTTTATTCTTTTCTTTTCCGTGTTGAATTATATTTATGTCCTGTAGATTCTACCTCTCTTTAAAAACTCTTCTCCATTTCTAGTTCATAACCATAGTTCATGGTTTGTCTTGATTATACTAACAGTTTTGTCCTTAATTATTTTCTGCTTCTAGTTCTTTCTCCCTCCAGTTCACTCTCCACACTGCTTCTAGAATATTCTTTCTAACATGCAAAGTTTAAAAAGGAAATAAGAAAAAGAAATATTTCAAGTGACGTAAGTTGTTCTTTTGATAAAAATAAGTCAATATATTTAAAAATGCAAATCTCATTTGTTATGCTTTTGCTTAAATCAATAGAGAAAATAATCCTCTCCTAACTTCCCATCCTCATTTCAAAAAAATCCAAAAGACATTTTTGAAGCATACTGCCATCACAGGCTCCTGCACACTAAAGCTTTTGGTTCCTTTGCCTAAATCTCTTTTTGCCCACCTCTTCCCCTGGCAAAACTCAACTCGTTCTATAAAACTTACTCTCAGATATTACCTCTTCTGCCTGAGTAGATATATTTTACACCTCTGTCTAATAGAGTGAAGTGCACATAATATTTATAAAGTTAACAATATGTATTTGAACACATTCAATTATTTTACAGTCACGGGTATCTACCTTTGTGGGCTTTATGGTCTTTGACATTAACTCCCACCCAGTCTATTACTCTTTCTCTGATAATTTTATGTTCACTTTACTTTTCCCTTTCTTGACCCTGTCCTCAGTGAGGAAAGAAATTGCATCTTTTCTTTCTGTGTTTCCTCTGAAAAGCACAATACTGGGCACAAAGTAAACATTCAATAAATGTTTATCAATTTAATGAATGAATCTCATTCTTATTACTTTACTTGTTAAAAAGCTCTTTCACTAGTAAATAAAATTTTACCAGGTCTTTCTGGACAACTTCCTCCTTCTTAGTAATGAAACAAATTTACATTATGTATGTATGTGATTAGTTAGGCAACAGTTACACATAAGCAAAACTATACAAACATGCATCAGATTTATAGGATTAAAAGCAATTATATAAACCAAGACTGGGGACATTCTACAGGATATCTGCCAGTATATCCTAAGACTGTCAAGGTTATGAAAGTCAAGGAAAGAAAGAGAAATTGTCAGAGACCAGGGTGACATAACCACAAAATGCAATGTGGCACCCATGATTGGATCCTGGTAAAGAAACTAGAAAACTGGTAGAATCCATATAAAGTCTGGAATTTGGTTAATAGTAATGTGCTAATTTTAGGTTATTAGTTTTGACAAATGTATTTGACAAATGTTAAGATGTTAACAATGTGAGAAACTGAGTTGAGGGTATATGAGAACTTAGTTTCCATAGTATCTTGCAGTTTTTCTGTAAATCTAAAATTATTTCATAATAAAAAGTTTATTTTCAAAAATTCGATTAGAATTTACGAAATGATACAATTGTTAACATAACACAGTATACAGATTGTCTAAATATTATGTGCACTCAGAGAAGACTTGTTATAAAAGCATACTTTGAATTTTAAAAACACAGAAGTTCTTTTTCAAAAATTCAATGGAAAACTATAATCATTAAGAATGCAATTTTTTCTTACACATTGCTTGCTATAATATAGATTTTTAATTGAGGCACTGTAAATGCTTTCATGATCATATACTATAGTGTTACTGATTTGTTTTATATCAAAATTGAAGACATTATTTTCTACATGTTTTTATCAGAATTTTTGTATAGAACTCTGACCTTGAAATGAATGGAAATTTATACTGACTTTTGTCTACCTGAATATTATGGATCACTTTCATTTTTATATTTTAAAAATCCCTCACAGCAAAATATGTTTAAGCAATTGGTCTTTTCATCTATTACAAAAATGAAACATTCCATTTTCTGATATCAGGGGACATATTTGAGGGGTGGGCAAGCATACATTTGTTTTTCCCTTTTATTAATGTTTTGCTGGAGGGCAAATGTCAATGTAGCCACTTTCATTTTTTTTACCCCTCTTGCTGAAAGCTCCTGTAGGGAAATTCTGCACATGAGTTTCTGTGATGATTCTTTTCATTTTTATCTCCTGCTGTGACTTTGACTGTCAGACTGGCAGTGGGAGACAGAAATAAAAGAAGCCTTAAAGAAATGTTATAGTCTCACACTGTGAATTTAGAAGATGACGGGGGTTTTGGCTTGCTTCTTCTGGCCCATTACTAAAAGAGGAACTGTCACCAGGTTACAGGGCTAAGGGGAAGTAATGAGAACATATTTTCTCATGAAGGCTACCTAGAGGACTTTGATGCACGTGGCCCTCCCAAGTCAATCTGAAATGCTGAGGCTAAAAATTGCTATGGCTGGATTCAAAACCACTTTACTGGGCAAGAGACTTGACAATCCTCTTTGTACAGGTTACACACAGTAGGCATATGATAAGCATTATCCATGATAATTGCACATAAATTTGCCTTTCATACCATTGTACTAGCAGAAGTCTGTAAGCAGTCAGTTTGTCTGTCTCTGCCGTAGCTAATGTATCCTTTAAAAGAACTAATGAAATCAGTGTGGTGGATTTGACCTCATTTTCTGTAGAAAGGTGTCGCCAACTCTTTGTTAGGCAGCTGGGATTACATTTCCACTAATGAGGATCCTTAGGGCTATGCTAATAACATTTCTAATTGGAAAACTCAAGAATTGCCTGTGAAAGACTTCAAAATGTGAAATTCCCTAAGTTTACAATACATCTTGAGAAATACGTAAGATAAAAATTACTTAGAATAGAAGTGAGGAAGAATTAGCCTCCGAGGGTCATAAAATTGTCAAATTTGTTGTCATTTTAAATACACACGTATTTTTAGGTAAGATATGCCCAATTTTTTGAGCGTTTGGTCCATAAGAATGATACCTATTTAAAATTAATATGCTTTCTTTTCAATTGAAATATAGTCAGTCTTGTTGATTTTTTAAGAAAAATTTAAAAATGCATTTGGAAAACAAATTCTAGAAGTTCATGAAATTATATACACACATTCATGTATGTAAATGTGTATTATCAAAAATAAAATGTAATGTTCTTTACATATTAAAATATGCAAGTCAAAAATTTGAAATTAAAAAATGTAAAATTTGTTCCACAAAAAGATGAAATATTATCTTCTGAATATATGTGTGTATATATATTTTATATGTGTATATATTATATATATATATATAATGTATATGTTTTTTTAGAATTGCAAAGTTAGAACACAGTCCACACAAGACCACCTTCACTTGTGATATAGTTGCAAATTTGGGTATTTCCAAAACCTTTGTCAGATTAAAAAATTCACTAGAAGGATTCACAGAACTCACTTAAAGCTGCTATATTCATGATCACAGTTTATTACAGCTAAAGGATACAGATTAAAAATCAGTCAAGAGAAGAACATACTAGAGTCCAAGAGAGTTCCAAACATAGTTCTTCCACCTGTCCTCTCCCTATACAGTCAAGATAAAATTACCCACCACAAGAGAAAAATTACCTCCCACTTGCAGTACACACAGAGTATTGCCAACTGAGGATGCTCACCCAAGTTGCTGTGTCCCGGAGTTTTAACTGGGACTCTATCACGTAGGCATGTTGATGTCCCATGTGACTGATCTCAGTCTCCACTTCCTCTGGATGTCAGCTGATACCACATGACCCAAAGCCCACCCTAAATTAAATTGTTGTTATGACTCAGAGCCCTTACCCTAAACCACATTGTAATTATCTGGTTGATCCAAAGACCCCAAGCAAAGATATTCCTGTCAAGTGTGACATTATAAGGGTTTAGAGATGACTTCTCTAAGCTGAGGCCAGATCTCACTTTGGGTAAGATTTAATTCTTTACCACAGGACCTAATAAGTGTATGGCTGTGTTGCTTCTGCCTTACTTTTTTAAAGCCATTGCTATATTCACAGCTCAGAACAAAGCATGTTGACTCCAATATTTTAGTTTGTCCACAGAATTGATTCATTTCTTTTTCTAACTGCATTAAGTGTTTTTAATTCCAATTCATGGAGTTTATTTACGTATTAATATTGAATTTTGTCAAGATAATGGAAACACTCCTTAGCTTTTAAATAGCTTTACTCATTTCTGTGAATTTAACTCCCATCTTCAAGAAAAGTATGGAAGTGTTATTCTGACAAAAAATTTATTCTTGTTAGAAGTCAACATTTCCCTCCTAGTAACATTATGATGATCATTGGTATAGAAGCAGTGAAGTAATTATATTTTCTACTAATGTTGAGAAAAAATAATTTAACAAGAAACATCGCCTGCTCTTGTTAAAATTTTGATCTGCAGACTAAATAAAATCACAAAAACTTTCGTGAATACAGTGATTCTGTGAATGGGATTTTCACTACCACCCTGTAATTCAGGCTTTTACTATTGAGAGACAGTTCTCTATGGGTCTTTCGTGATTCTGTACATCTTGTAGGCTATATTTGTTTTGGACTGTCTTTCAAGAATGTTTGTATAGTTAACAAACGAGATTAAGAAGATTATGACTCTTAGATGAAATAGTATCTCTCTCTGGGACAAAGAGCAGGTTTGCTCACTGTCCAGTATAACAAAGTTAATGTCAGTCAGGGACAAAGTTTTGGCCACCTTACTGCCTCATATAAAAGATTCAGTTTCCTCTCCTGTAATGCAGCCCATTAGGTATGAATATGTCACCTATCTCTGTGGGGATTGGGGTTTGGGGAACTTACACAAATGTTGGTATCTGGTTACCCTTTTAAGCTGTCAGCCTTTGTCTCTGATCCAGGAGTCTCTGGTCTTCTGACACCATCCATGAAACTGGCAGACTAATATATAAGCTTGCAGTAGAATAAATCTTATCCCCTCATGGTTCTTGATACTGACTTTCTCTTCCCTCATTCATAAGAAGTGTTTCCTTTTAGTCTCTCCCCCTTTAATGTCTAACCTATTTAATTCATCATAATCTACCACTGTCTGATCATTCTTTCTGATGTCCACCTCTGACCTGTATCTCATGGCCACCCATTTCTTATTGACTGAAGTACAAACATTAGTTAATTCATTAACTCATTAATTTATCAAAAATTTTAAGGCATTTACTACCTACTTTTTAGGTGTTTGAGATAAATAATAGACAAGCTTGTCATACAGCTGGTCCCCGTAAGTTCAAGGACAAGTGCAGTGCTTTAAGCTGGGAACTCTTCGGTGCTGGCTTTCTTGGTACCTTTCTTGTCTTATTTTGCACTAATCTCTTCAAAGAACCTGTGCTCCAGCAACCTGGGTTGAGTCTCAAAATAGGTCCTATTTTTTCCCCCCAACCCTATGCCTTTGTTCATTTCAATACCTAAAATACTGTGCTTCTGGATCTCCACCTATTAAAAACCAGTCTATGCTTTAGAGTCTTTTTGAATAACAATTTCATTATAAATGTTTCCCTTTTAAGTTCACTTACAGGTGGTCTTTTCGTTTGTGTCCTTTCATATTATTCTTCTTTATAAAATAATCATTAAATCCATTCCTTTATCTTGTACCAGGTGATGGCTACTTGAGGAAATACATACTATATATCTTTTATGTTTTATAGTGACTTATGTTTAGTAGATACTCAGTAAATTGAAATGAATAAGAAGATAAAAATAGATATGAGAAAAACCCAAAGCCTCACAAGCCCAGCCAAATGTTTTCTTTAACTATCCTCATCTGCCAGTCAAATGTAATTGCTAGTTTCTTTGTCAGACCTGGCCATTTGAGCATCAGCACCTAGCACAGGCTTGTTTGTCTGAGTTTAGCACAGTCTATTTGCCTTATTTTTAATAACTGAATAAAGATTTTCACTAGATTCTGTGCCCTACTGAGAAGCTTCACAGTTCCTGACAAGTAATAAATAACCTGAAACATAATTCTATCTAGACAATCATTGCATGAAGATATCATGCTAAAAATTAAGTAATGAATTTATTTCCATTTAAATCAATATAATACACATAACTCTATGGTATCATTATTTAAATTACTATAACTTATGTTAATAATATTCTATAATTATAGTATTATTGATCAATTTTAAGTCATTTATAATGTAATTATAGAACATTTTTATATCATCTAATCATTTTTAGTATTTTTCTTGTTGATAAAATTTATTGATTCCTTACTATGTCAAGCATTATGTTAAATGATTTACATACATTAACTCTAATAAGTAGATTCTATTATTATTTCTATATGTAACAAGGGAAGATAAATTAAAGTCTAGAAATGCTGAGTAACTTGCTTGGGTATATACTTTGAAGATTATTGGCCATAATGGTTGAGAAACAGGGGATGAAGAATCAAGTTTTATTTGAGGGTTACACTCCTTTACAAGGGTTGAGTTTTACTAAGTGTAATCCTTGACAAGAGAAGCAGAGTTATACTAAAAAATTGTTTAGGGTTGTTTCTCCTAATGTTTTTATATTTAGGGAAGAAAAATAATAACAAATTTTCATATTAGCAGGTAGAGATAAAATTCAATACTGTAATAACTTCATCTCTTTATCATTTTATAATAAAATGAATTATATGAAATAGTTGATTACAGTAAAACCATTTACTGAAATCACAAGCTAATATTAATTCCCTGTTGAAGAACAATTTGTATAAAATATTTTGTATGAGTAATTTTGAATTCTTAAACAGAAAGTATTATAGGATTAACATTAAAATATATAAAGGAAAAAATTAAAATATTGTCTCTGGTTTTAACTAAAGAAAGACTTTATATATTGACCAATATGTAAAATTAGATTTGACATACTGCCTTGCTCAGTGATTCGGCATTTACTCAACACTTGTTATCCTTTACTTTTGTTTCGATGCACAACTAGTGGTTTCTTAAAGCTAACAGTAAGAATGGTTTTGATGATTAGTTTTTCTACCTGTATAATTACTTCATTGTGCATTTCTGTCCCTCTCCAATAAAGGATAATAAGGAGGAAAGCTGACTCAATGGCTTTTTCCCCTCCAGTGAGACAAAGCAGGAGGGCATACTAGGATTCAGATCCTAAACCATGCTTAGGCAGAAATCTCTTCAGCGTCTCTTATGAATTCTATTATTATGTCACCTGCTTTGTATTTCATGATGCTACCAAAATATTTAGAGACTGTACTTGTAAAAAGAGTCATTGTCACCTAATGATTGTTTTAAGGACCTAAACAGGCACAGGTAACAGAACTATCTCTGTTACTTACCTGGTAAAATTTTAAACTAATGAACTCCAGGACATAAAGAGAAATAATTGAGTTTAATTAATCTATTGTATAGATATAACCATGCCAATTTGATGACTATTTTTAAAATCTATTATGTACACTCTTCTCCCTAAACTACACTGCATGTAGTTTCTGATAAAATCAGAATCAACATATATCTTTCATGTATTGTAGTTTTTCTTCAGAGTGCTTGACAGGCATTTAAATAACTGATCAGAAATATAATTCTGGACAATCAAATTATGATTGCATGAATAGTTTCATCACAAAAATAAAATAATCAGTTTCTTCCATTTTACTCAGCATAATAAAATTACTTCTGGTCATCATTCAATTTTGTATTTTCAGAATGGCTATTGCTAATATGAAAGCAAAGTGGTGCCTTTGAAAAGTTTTGTGAACACAACATGAATCACTTTCAAAAAGACTGTAAAATGCACATTTTAAATAAGCAACCTAGTAGTGACCCAACTTTCAAGAATAATTGGTATATGATGAATGTTTGTTGAATACAAATGTTAGTAATAAAGTTCCAAGGGGAAAAAATAGTTACCTAAAGAAATTTTTTCCACGAAATTGCTGGGAAGAATTGATACCTAATAAAATGCTAGCAATATTTATTTATACCTAAACTTTGATTAATTATGCCATGTAGAATTTCACCATGTTGTATGGAATCTTCCATCTATGAGAACAGCTCCAGTCCTTGAAGCCATGCTGCATATGATCAGAATTAAAGTTCTACTTCTGGCCACATCAAAAGTCCCAGTGTGGTCAATTCTAGGGAACACTGATGGTCCCTTAAAAATGTTTGCAAACTTAACCTGGTGAATTTTAATATGGTGTCTCAGAAAGTTATATCATTGATTTTTTTTCTAGTAGAACTTATAAAATTAACTTAAACACAGAATTAAAACATTATATAAAACCATGATTTAAACTCATTTACGTAGTTATCAAACACATAGATGGACTGACATGTCATTGGAGTATTTTGTTGTGAAAATATTAAGAGCATAATGGCTGTACTCTCCTACAGATGCTTTGTTTGGTTTCAGAAGAACAATATACATTTTGAACAGGGAATATTTTTCAGTTTAGGATATTCACTATTTCATCAAATTGACCAAGTTGCAATTAAAATGAGACATACAAATATGTCATAAAAAGTTATTCAGGCTTTCATGAAAACTATCAGGATACTGATATATCTAAATTATCACATATGAGGAAAATATGTTTAGTCCTTTTCCCTACACAATAGTAAATGAAGTTTCTAATTTCATTTTCTTTTTCTAGGTATATTTCTTTGTACCCTTTAAGATTTCTTATTTCTTATAAAAGAAACTTGTAACATTTATAGTAATACACTGACTGTTATTATGTACCTGTTTGATCAAATTTTATGAACATTTACATCACTCTATTTTTTGTTGTTGTTGAGAGCTGGTTATACCTTCAAGAACAATCTATTTGGTGCCCTCTAGATTGGCAGTTCGAGACATAGTCCTGGTACCACATGGGTTGAAAAGTTCAGCAGCCATCTGAATTGATTCAGGCAATTGAACTAAAATATACAAAATTTATTCACATTATTATACCACATTTGAATAAGTAAATGAGCTGGAAATACAAGGAGACCAGCCTAGTTCTATATATGATGTAAGTGAAATAGGAATTATATTGTATTGCCCTGTTCTAAGCATTTTCTTGGAAATTTCAGTATTATGGTTAGCTTTATACAATAACTGAGGGAAAATTAGAAGGTTAATTTTTTTCTTATCATGAAAATAGAATAAGTAAATATTATATAAAGATTCCTTTAAAATGTCAAGAAAGGCAGTATTGAGAAAGAAAAGGAAATTCCAACTTTACTGTTGCTCTGCATTTAAAATACTGTTAAATTCTCATTTTTGTTACAAGGAAGACCCTAAACTAGAACCTGAGAGATTTGGGTGGGGCTCTGTTCTGCAGTGTGCCGAGCGGAATCTTCCAGAAGTCATTCAGTTTCTCTGAGACCCATCTTACTCATTAAAAAACAGACATAATAATGTCCTTCCCAAGTATCTGAATGGTTATAAATAAAGTTCATAATAAATATGAGAATTGCTGAATACAAAAATGCTGTAATACTGTGTATTAGTTTTCTCTTGCTGCCATAATTATCACCTTTTAACAACGTACTTTTAAAAAAATTTCTAGTCTTTTTACGTCAGAATTACTGTTGATTTGACTGGTTTCTCTGCTCTACATTTGATACGGTGAAGCTAATTTGTTGGCGGGCTTAGGTCTTATTGGGAAGTTCAGGGAAGAGCTGGAATGATTTCATGTTCATTCAGGTTGTAGGCAGAATACAATTCCCGTGTTTGTAGGGCTGAGGTCCCATTAAGCTGCCTACTGTCAGGTGAGAACTGCCCTTAGTTCTTAGAGGACTCTCAGGTCCTCGCATGCAGATTCCTGCATCTCAGAGCCAGCAAATGCTTGTGAAAGCCTCCTTATGCTTGGAAGCTTTCTGATTACCCCTTTTTGTCACCATTATCTTCACCTTTTCCACTACATCTCTCTTAACACTTCCAGCTAGAAAAATTCTCTACTTAAAAGGATGTATATGATTAGATTAGGACCACCCAGATGGATGGATAATCCAGAACAATATCCTTATTTTAAGGTCTACAGACTTAATTACATCTGCAAAGTCCCTTATACCATGTAAAGTAACATAGTTATAGGTTCCATGGACTAGGGCATTAACATCTTTGGGATGCCGTTTTTCTGCCTACCACATACTGTAAATAAATGTGACGTTATTTTATTAGCTTTGTGAATATAAATTGGAGAATGAGCTTGTAAAATTTAAATAATATTAATCAGAGTCAGAGGAGTATTAATGTTAAGACAGAAGTGACTAAATATCTTTTTAATTGGACATGAGTTTGATAAAAACTCTGATCATAATGGAAGAAAAAGGGACTTGTGGGTAAATGGCCACAGCTGAAGCAGATTCCTTATAGAAGACTAATTCTTAACACTTTGGATACAAATAAATAATTAACAAAAATGTCCCCAAGATATAATTTAATAAAACCAATATTAAGTAAGCAAATGGATGTGAACATATCATGTATTATCTATAATAGACAATTTAAAACACCCTTGATTAATGTGAGGAGGAGGATGCTGGAACTATCAATGAAATGAAAATGTTTAATAAAATTTATTTATTAGCAAATGTATGTCATAGCTAAAGCTACATCTATGCACTTATGTACAGGCAAAGTTGCATATATAAAGATAAATTTGTTTCCATATAGGTTTCAGTTATCTGGCATTAACATAAATGCTTTACTCTTAATATTTTAAGTTATGTGATAGGGAGAAGACCATTTGTACTTCTTACAATTTAAGAACATTGCTTGTTTTACTCTTACCCATGTTTAAAGTCAATTTATTACTTTTCTATTTGAGGAGCAAACTAAGCAGGGTCATTTCCATGTTGGCATTACCTTGATTTTTTTTTTAATTAAAGTATAGTGAGTTACAGTGTGTCAATTTCTGGTGTACAGCACAATGTCCCAATCATGTATATACATACATATATGCTTTTTCATTATAGGTTACTACAAGATACTGAATATAGTTCCCTGTACTATAAGAAGAAATTTGTTCTTTATCTATTTTTATATATAGTGGTTAACATCTGCAGATCTCAAACTCCTAAATTTATCCCTTATCACCTCCTTTCTCCCAGTAGCTGTAAGATTGTTTACTATGTCTGTAAGTCTGTTTCTGTTTTGTAGATAAGTTCATTAGTGTCTTTTTTTTTTTTAAGATTCCACATATGAATGATATCATATGGTATTTTTCTTTCTCTTTCTGGCTGGTTTTAAAATACAGCATTATTCTCAAACACATTTGAAATGCACTTTCTTTTGTGAAAGGTGAGGTACTTATGTTAAATGAAAAAAATAGTAATGAAATTACTGTGTGCTTACTACTTAGCACAACAACCATGGAAGTTATCACTATGCTTGCTTAAGAACAGTATCCCATTGAAGAAGAGTGGAGCTTATTTTTGAAGTATAAGAAGTCCTGTCTCATTTGCAATGGATCTGAATGTCTCAGTATTCATGATGTAACCTAATTTATAGAGAAAACATTAAATTTTAGTGTGTTCCTTAAGTCTTGCAAGCTTATTCAGTCAGTGTAACTATATTTTCACAAATAAAGAATTCACCATAAAGATAAGATAAAGATAAGAAATTTTGTCATCTTATCACAGTGAACATTAGTCTTTATAAAATAACATACATTCTTATTAAAGTTTCTGAATGTTGGATAATTATAAATTTTATTGCTTGCAGATAGTATCTGTTTTAAGCACTGTGGGTATAGAGTGAATTACCAACGGTTATTTCTGTAGTTGTTTTCTTTTGGTATAATTTCTTTAAGGTGTCCATGTACACTTCAAATAACATTTCTATTGAGAAATATACATAAATATTCAACTTTGTATTTCAGATTTCAGTTCCTGAGTTTCCTAAGTTAATGCTTGACATACCTTCTGTATTCATCAGGATTCTCCAGAGAAATAGAACCAATAGGATCTATATGTGTGTGTATGTATGTGTATGTGTGTTATGTGTGTGTGTGTATGGAAAGATAGAGAGAGAAAACTAGAGAGACAGAAAGAGATATTCTTTTTTTTTTTTTAACATTTTTATTGATTCATAATCATTCCACAGTGCTGTGTCAAACTCCAGCGTTCAGCACAATCCCTCAGTCACACATGGACATATACACTCATTGTCACATTTTTTTCTCTGTGATTTATCATAACATTTTGTGTATATTTCCCTGTGCTATACAGTGTAATCTTGTTTATCTGTTCTACAATTTTGAAATCCCAGTCTATCCCTCATATCGCTCATATGTGGAATCTAAAAAACAAAAACAAACAAACAAACAAAAACAAAGCATAAATACAGGACAGAAATGGACTCATGGACAGAGAATACAGACTTGTGGTTACTGGGGTGGGGGGCGGGGTAGAGGGTGGGAAGGGATAGACTGAGATATTCTTTATAAGGAATAAGCTCATGTGGTTGTAAAGACTGATAAGTTTTAAGATCTGCAGTTGGTAAGATAGAGGCACAGAAGGGCCAAAAGTACAATGTCTGAGTCCAAAGGCCTGAGGACCACCAGTGCCGGTGGTATAAATTCCATCCCAAACACCAAGGCTCAAGACCCAAGAAGAGCCAATGTTTCAACCTGAGTCTAAAGGCTGGAAAAGACCAGCGCCCCAGCTGAAGCAGCCAGGGAGGAGGAGACCCCTCTTACTCAGGCTTTTTGTTCTATTCACATCTTTAGTTGACTGGATGAGGCCCACTCATACTAGGGAAGGCTGCCTGCTTTATTCACTCTACTGATTCAAATCTTAATTCATCCAAAAACTCCATCACAGACACACTCAGAGTAATAATATTTGGCCAAATGAATTGGCACCTCATGAACCAGACAAGTTGAAACAAAACTATCCATCACAAGTACATCTCTTTTCAACTTGACACCCACATGCTTTTCCTTAAACCATACTTAATCTCTGAATGTACAATAACAAGGTCATAATTCCAGCTAATACCTTGCATACATCTTAAAACACACTAATTTCTTCCCCAGAAGAAGAGGTAAAGTGTTATTTTTCTTGGTAGAGCCAGTTATAGTGGTTTCCATTTGTCCTTTTTCACCATTGTAGTCCTCACTTCACAGGTCAGTGAACCAGTGTGGGGATTCTGCCAGCTGCTGAATATATCTGTTCTGATTATGAATTCTAGAACTGGGGAAATAATCACTGAGCCCACTGTGAGATGCATCTGAGGTAAAACTTCATTGCTCTCCGGACCTCCATAAACCCCTACTCTGATGTGTGGACACAACAGTGACATTTAGGAATTAATGTCAGATCATACCCCCTGTCCAGCAGTTTTCCCAAAGTCTGATCATTTCCATTCCCTCACTGCACAGTTATCCTAGTAAAAAGTCAATAGATCCCTTTGGGAAAGTCTGAAAAATTAATAATATAATTTAATAATGTAATTATAATATATAATAATACCAGGGTCCTTCCTTGATGGGACCTGGCCTTCTCTTCATTCCAGGGCTTCTGGGCTATAAACTGGTTCACATCTGGGAATTGATTGAGAGGCTACGACTCCCTTATGGTTCTGGCTAGACTTTTGTTCATTTGACCTATAACTTTTCTGCTTATATGTCAACTAAGAATTTAGTAGGCTTCCAATCTATTTCCCTTCTAGGAACACCATAATCAACTAGCCAACATGTAAGTCTGTGCAAGTCAAGACTATCCTAATTGCTGCTTTGACTCTACCTTCTATTATGGTAACTACTCTTGCCTTGCCTTGGCATTTGAGTGCTGTCCCTGGCCTCTGCCACCACAGGATCCAGTTACTTCCATTGAACTTATATTTCCCAATTCAGTGACTGCAGTTCCCACTGTAAGGTTTATCTTCAGAGCAGAGTGATCACAGATACTTTTGAAAGATGTTGGAGCTTCCTCCACAAATTTACTCCTTGTAGTCATGGTAGATGACTGGGTCTTAAATGACAAATTCACTCTAACATTCTAGTTTCCCTATACCTTTAAATCATTTCCCTACATTGAATCAAGAGAGATCTGGCATTTTCAGCTTGCTCACTGTGGGTCATTTGTTGGTCCTTGTTTCAGCCAACCAACCAACCAAACAGAGCCCTTTATAACTAACTTCCTGAGCTGTAATATTAAATTCAGAATTTCTGCTTAGTAACCCCATTATCAGTAAAGGTAGCTTGACTGAACTTTATATCCTACCGTTATCTCACATTTTTAGTAATCATTCCTCACATACTCCTCAGATTTCTGTCTCACTTAGAAAACTCAAGTGGTTCTTTTGGAGTATAGTGCACCTCTTCCTGCATTGCCTTTGTACCTCACCTTTAGGGTCTGGCTGAGACTTTAGTAGAGTTACAGCTCTAGAAGCAAAGAGGGCTGAGGGTAGACTCGGCATTGTCTTGCACAGCAGCTGCCTCAGGGTAGGCCATGGTAGTTTCCTCAGGCAGTGCAGAGTTAATCCCATCAGATGCAGTAGAAAGGACACTCCCAGTGGCAGTAGGAGACTCATCAGAATTTAGAGCTTCAGGGTCCCCAGTTTCTTCAGGGTCTTCCTGCATATCCCTATTCCAACTTACAGTATCCTATTTTTTCCTAGTCAATACCCTCACTTTGACGTAAACACTCATGAAAGTTAGGAGTTCAGCTTGCGCTGTAATTCACCCAGTCACAGGATGAGATTCGCATTTTATTTTCAGTAGTCTTAGGCCTGGTAGAGAAGATAAGTCTCTGAGGGCACACATAGAAGCTGTCAGGTCATTTATGAGGCTCTTGAGCTGGAAATTTGAATCTCTGAGCTCATCCTTTTCTTTCTCCATTTTGTCTAGTGACAATAGGGGCAACTAGCCAACTTCAATGTATTTGTTAGTTTGCCAAAAATGTTTGAAGTGTCATGTACACAGCCACTCAGATCCTTGCTTTGAGTGGTTGATTAGATGTGTCCAATGGAGACATTTTGCATATCTCCATCACCATGTGCCACAGTCAGTGCTCTCCTTGCTCTCTTTATAGCTAGAGAAAGCCATTAGCAACTTTAATCAAATCATTTTCTGTGCCTATTTGTCCTTGGGAGATGCCTGGGTGTAATCTGAAATGGCCCCTGCACAAGGAGGGCAGGGAGAGACCAAGGAAAAAGACAGATGCCTTCAGATTCATTGGTGGAAGGTTTAATAGTTTGCAAGGCATGTCTTGGGGGCTTGCAAAAGAAGATTTCTGCACCCACTCCTCAGAATCATAAAATTTTATATAGAGGCATTAAGTGGGTTCAGTCAAGTACTCAGTCTAGATAGCCTCAACACCACATTTCTATGTCAAGTCTGTATCTTTGAACCAGCTTCTGGGGGTGCAGAAGAAGGAAGGCAAGGAGAAAACACATTGCAAGTACGCAGTTGGGGTGAGAAGTCTCCAGTTGCCCAGGTCCGGCTTTCAGGTCATCTGGCAGTTATGTCTTCTTGATGACCTCCTCCAATAGTATATGTGCCCTCAGATGGCCATTTTGGGCATAAATTCATGCATCATAAGTGGTTCAGATGACTAGTACCTCTTATGGATCTCATTCTAGCAACTATACATTTTATGGTAATCCAAACTTGTCATTTCATTTTTGGTTTTCTTTATAAACTATAATGTCATATAGTTTAATCCAAATTTTAGATGTAATATAATAATAAATACTCATCCTATTCCTAAATTTATCATGCTTCTATTCAAGTTTTTTACTCTACATATCCCTTATTTTCATGGCAGCCCTGACCTGACACTGATGTATAACAATGTCAAGTCCAATGTCTTTTTTCACCGAACATCACTGAAATCCTCATAGTTATTTTTTTGTATTAATAAACTAATAAGTATGCTTGTACTAGTTAAAATATTTACTATTCGATCTGAATTTTACTGCTTAGAACATTAAATAGAGTAACATAACTTCATATGCTTTAAGCACTGAAATGTGTCTGTTAACAATATTTTGTCCAGCGTTCTTTTGGTCCTACCCATCTGAGGTCTCTTCTAACATGCTAGAGCCCATTTCCATGTAGAAGTTAAAAATGCCAGATTGTTGCTTTCCAAGGCTCCCTTTCAGCCAAGGCCTGGCATGGTGTATCTTCTGAAAATGAGATTCACCGGGAGTAACTACTAGTATTCTTTCTGCTGTCAAGTAGCGGCGACTATGGCAGCTGCATCTGATCTTCAGAGGGAGCATCAGCAGCAGTTCTTTTGGCAGATTCCAGAGACTCCAGTTGGTGGTACTGGTGTTTCACACTGTGGCATCTAATGTCAGGATCTAGCTGGAAGGTTGGAAGGGAGTCTGTGCCACAGTTTTAGATGTAGCCTTTGATTCTAGTTCTCTAACTCTCCCAAAGATTCTGTGAGTCACCCAGTATATTCTTTCAATAATTTACTGTTCTGCCCGTATCAACTGAATTTTGTCACACCATGACTAAGGTCATTCTATAAAGAATAATAGAAATTGTGTAAAAAAAAGCTATATTAAGTATTGTCATTATTGACATTATTTTGGATGATTTTTTATGTGTGTTTTATGCAGACTGTTAGATTTCTGTAAGTTTAAACTAATTTCCTTGGGTTTCTGTGTTTTTATTTTCTACTCTGTACTTTTTGGTGTTATTGTTTCCTTTAAAAATTATGAAACAACCGCAGGCTTGGTTTAAATATTATTTAAAATTGAGAATTGGAGATACTAAGTATTTGATATAATCTGAGGATGTACTGTACTCATGTGGCATATGTGATTCTCGGCAGTCAAATGCTATTTTGGGAGACAGTCTTTTCTTCATGTTTAAGTAATTAACTCTACCTTTACTTCCCTCTCATAACCAGTTAGTTGTCAGATCCTGTTGGCTCTGCTTTCGTGGTGCCATTTCACATATCTTCATTCCTGCTACCACTATCCTATTCGAGCGCTCTGTTAACTCTTTCTGGAACTTTTATTTAATGAAACTTCCTTTCTATAATCACTTCTGCCTCCAATCCACTCTGAGGCCAATTTCATCTTGCAAGAGAAGAACTCTTAGTAATAATCTTTAATTCTAACCTGTGGCAGTTAAGTTGAACATGAAATCCACAGTCTAACATATATGGCCCTCCACACTGTGGGGTCACCCCACATTCTCAGACATATTTGTTACTGCTCTTCTATATATACAGAGTTAGTGCAAAACTAGCCATTTTATTGTTAAAATGTGTCATTATTTTGTATTTGCATCTCTTTGCTTATGCTGTTATCACTGGCTGTCTCTTCCTTATTCCTGAACTATAATCTCTTTCTTGGAGATACCAACCACATACCAAGATTGTCTCAGATGTCTCCTACTCCCCAAAACGTATAGCCTTCTTATTCTCTGAAATCTCACAGGAGCTTGCCTAAATTCTACTTCAGGAATTTATAGTGTATTATATTTTCAACATCAAATTATATATGTTTTTAGTAAATTAGCCCCAATTATGTATCTTCTGCAGGGTATACGTACTATTTTAAACTACAAGATATTTAATAAGCATTTCTTAAATTGTATTCATTCATATAGGTGTTTGGTGAATTGCAGGTTCCATAATGATCATGGGCATTGGAAATCAGAGCAAGTAAATTTACAGCGTCTGGCTCTAAGGAGGAATGAAAAATGTCTGAGGCTGGTAATGAGAAGAGTCAGAGTGTGTGGACTGAAGTGAAAAAGACGAGGAATGATTGTTATTGCCTTGGATGATTATGACTCTGCCAGTTAAGTTTTCTGCAGAAGGAAATGAAGCTTTCTCTAGCATCAATGAGCACCATTGTGTGAAACAAATTATCTAGAAAGTAGTAGGTAAAAGAGCTTCATATCAGAAGTTGAAATGGTATTATCTTTTGGTGATTAATGATTTCTTTGAAAGTGTGTTTTTAACTATTCCATACAAATTACAGGGTGTCTTTGTCTATACAAAGCAAGTTTGCAAGGCATTCTGACAAATACAGACACTTTTGGTTTTGATTTAAAAGACCAGTATGTAACTAGATTTCTATACACCTATAAAAATATGAGGAGTTTCTTCTATTTAGATTAGGCTTGCCTTCTAAGGGACCTCTCTGTTTCTTTAACATTGAATTTGGGTGATTGTTTTATTATAGAAAGCAATTACTCTCCCAAAGGATGTTTTAAATTTAATGAAACAAGCATTTAGTAACACCATCTGTTGTTATTATGTGCAAATATGTAAGTGCTGCTGTGAAGGACATGAAATGTGGCTCTTGGTCCTGAATAATTACATACTCTTAACAATAAGTTTTACTTTTAAAAAACCTCTATAATTAAAAAATAGTATGATAGTAATTAGAAAAACATCTAAGCTTTCACCTTTTGTCGTTAGAGTAGAAAAGCTGAAAGCATTTACTTTTTTTTTTAATCAAAGGTACAAACTTGTGGATATTGGTTTCTGTAAGTGGAAGAATCCTACCTGTGTTCTCATATATCCTGAGTAGATTGTTTATCACATTGGGTTTCAAAAGTCAAATCTAGGCTCTAAAACTTCTGAAGTAATAGAGGAATTTTGGCCTGTGTGTGTGTGTGTGTGTGTGTGTGTGTGTGTAATTTTTTTTTTTTGGACAAAGTAATTCAAATGACCACAGTTCACCAAGACATGGATATAGAATCTTCTCACAAGATAAGGCAGGGAATTTTTGGAGAATAGTAAGGTAATCTATCAGAGGCACCATTCATGTGAATGAATAATGAAGCCTCCATGTTTTCTCTTTAACTCTCAATTTTTATGTTTGGATTCGCCCTATGCATTCATGTTAGTTTAATTTCTTTAAAAACTTTACAGTGTGTTGAGGTATGGATTTGGAGATTTTTTTATGATTTTATTCAAAAGTAATTTTTATCCAAATTAATTAGAGAATTGATTTAGACATGTCATTAATTTTGAAATTCAGAACCCTGAATGTTAATAATGAAGCTAGCCAGCTGATAATTCTCTGTGCTTTAAGTTACAAGGTATCATAAATGATTACTTGTGTCCTTTCATGTTATCAGACTTCAAAGAATAGCATTCATTAAGATGCTTTTCATGAAGAACAGCCTAATTTATAGAAGTCATATTAGTATATATTCTGTTTAAAATCAACAGTATTATTCATTAGTAATTAATTCTAATGGGTAGTAAGTTTTGAAATCTATCTCATATTGATGCCATAAGCTCCTTAAAAAAGAGAGAGCTCACGGGAGATGGTATAGCTCAAGTGGTAGAGGGCATGCTTAGCATGCATGAGGTCCTGGGTTTAACCCCCGGTACCTCCTCTAAGAATAAATAAATAAACCTAATTACCTCCCCCAAACCAAAAAAAAAAAAAAAAAATTTTAAAAAGAGAGAGATAGCTCACAACTTTTATTATTAATTCCATAGCATCAATTTTAATGCTATGAAGCTTTATTTGCTTACTTCATGACTATACAAATTAAGGTTTTAGACTTTTCTCTCTCCTTGATTCCAGAAATAGCAGTATTTAAATAGTAGTTGGAGGTTATAATGGATTTGCATTTTGGATGGATTTAGTCATGAAAATTCACTTTAGATTTTGTTTTTAAAGTAAATAAAGTCTATTAATTCATCATTTTTCACATGATGGCATATACCATTAAAATAATTAATTCTATTTGTAGTGTTGCTGGCAGAATTGGAAATATCAGTTGGTACAGTCATTATAAAATAATCATCATATTATTTTCACCATGACTCAAAATACTGTATTTGTAAATCCTGACACCTACCTTCTCATTTTCATCAAAGATTTTAACTCTGCTGTTCTTTATTCTAGAGCACTCTTTTTTTTTTTTTTCTAGGATACATGGGGTAGCATTTTACACTGGTGTCAGCTTATTATATATACTCTCTAAAAATGTCCAGCAAGTCAGGTTTTCTTCTAGCACTGAAACAGGTTGTTACTTCTTCATCAGAGCTCCAGATGAAGTTGTTTGTGGAGTGGCCAACACAGAGTGAAATATGCATATCTTCAAGCACTCAAATTCCCTTCAGTGTTGAATTACATTTGTTGAGGCTAGGCATATGAGAAACACATGATGGCTTAGCTAATAAAATATATGGATGCAATAGCAGATTCTCTTCTGTTTCATTTTCAATCTAGAATACACATTCATTCAGTGCAACAGTTAGTAGAATTACCTTCAGTGTTTACATAATCTGCTTTCTCTTCCCTCACTTTCTCTCCGGACCCCTCCCCCTCCCCCACCTAGTTTAAATATCATTACTATCTTGTATGTATAATGGGATTCCATTGTATACTTCTTTAGATGTTTTTTATAGCCTCTCTTTGACAGACTCATTCTCTGACACATCTTCCCATTTCATTTGCAGGTGTATAGAATCATTGTCCAATTAGTATAAGTGCACAGATACATATTTAGACACTAATAGCTCATAAAAGGAACCATTTATATATTAATTTTCTTCCTACTTCCTCTCATTCAACCTCACCTGAGGCCTTTGAGTAAGTGAGTTGACTTTCCCCTAATAAAAATCTAAAAATAACATTTGTAGAGATTTGAATCCTATATGTATTTATCTAAAGTAGATTTCAAGACATGAACACGGAGGCTGGACAAGAGCCAAAGTAGAGAAAAATGCAGGTGTTTTGTTGTAAGCACTTGCTAAATACCCTCAGTGAAGTCAAGAAGTGAGAGAGTCCTATATGGGATGGAACTGGAGAGGGAAACAGTTTCGTAGCTGACAGCAGTGAGCAAGTGAAAATAGTTACCATTAATGCAGTTTCTTTTGGACTCACAATTGAATCAAGAAATCCGAGTTATATAGACTGACAGGCCACTCTTAAGAAGCTTCTTTAACACCACAGGTATAATCTGTATAAATGAGCCCTTAATGAAGTTATAATCACAGATAAAGTTGCTAACATAAAAGCTTATGTGAAAAGAGAGTAGGAGAAATGGGACCAGGTCTGAGAGCAGGTGAGAGAAATAAATTCCGAGGAATGACACCTAGGCACTCTACACCTAGGCACTCTACATATTACTGATTGTAGACCCTGAGAGCCCCCTTTTTTTCCCTTCTTGAGAATAGTATAAAAAGGACTAACAAACTTGGTGTTAGCTATAGAAACTAATCAGGAAAATATTCTATCTCAGTTAGAGAAAAAGATACTAGAACACAAGAGGTTAGCACCAGCTACAGGTTTCTAAGAGATAAAAGGCATTGATTTCACATGGTATTTAACAGAAAATGTTAAATCAGTGTCTGTTGAATAAATAAGTGCATGAATGTCAAAAAATTAAGTACAGACATTCATTCCAAAGGCATAGAGATAAATTATCTACCATCTAATGAATGGAAGATGAGAGAAGTAGATAAAGCTTAATTATGTTTTAATCATGGAAGAAATAAGTAGGAAGATTAAATGTATGGGAGAGTGTTATCAGTGGGTAGAATATGGAGAAGAAAAAGGTGGTCAGGAATCTAGTCAGCCATTTTTGTAAGAAGTAATAGATAATGAAGGTAGAAACAACAGATGTGGAAAAGAAGGCAGACACACAAAAAAAAGATATTGCAAAGTTAGAGCCATGGGTCTTTGAACTGATTTGATATGATGTCTGGGTGAATTTAGAGTTAGAGCTAACTCCAAGATCCAGGCATTAGTGACAGTGAGAATGGTAGCTCTGTTATTACCAGAATTTCAGCAAACTAGGGGAGGAACAGATTTCACAAGACCAGGTATGCAGTTAGTGAGGGGAGAGAAAATGATCAGTTCAGTTTGGGACATAATGAGTTTAAATATGGAACAAGTAAGAAGGCTAGAAGATAATTTGTAACAAGGCTACGTAATCTGAGAGGCTGAAACCATGGAAATCACCAAGAAGTAACTCTGAAGGAGAAAGAGTATAGGGATGGGAAGAAACATTGGGGAAGTATAGATTAAAATTAAGGAGTGGTTACAGAAGAAGAAGTCTGTGCTATTATACAAGTCAAAGCAGAAAATTGAAAAGGAAGCACATTCAACATTGCCCAGTGCAATACTGAGGTGCAGTGTTGAGAAAGGCTATTTGTAACTTGCTTACTGGCAACCTTTAAAAATATGGCTTTTGTGAAATCGTGGGAATTGAGACAGGTTGTAATGGGCTAATAAGGTGGTGGGTTCTGGCATGAACATGGCATGTATGAACTACTATTTTTAAAGTTTGCTGTGAGACAGTGGTTAGTGAGCTAACTGGGATATTAGGTTCAAGAAATGTGAAATACACAGGAGTAGGAACTACATACTAACTTTTTTATATATCCTATGGAGCTTTGCACAGTTCTCGGCACAGGTAAGTCTCTTAATAATTGTTGAATTAATGAATAAATGAGCAAGAGGACCAGCTGGAAAGCTATATACTTTCCTGTCCAATTGCAACTATTTTAGGAACAGATAGCTTAATAAGATGTAATTGTACTATAATTTTACTCATTCTAAAATCCCTGACTAATACTTATATATGGAAGAAGCATGAATTGCTGAGACACAATGTTAAGCAAAAAAAAAATCAGTCATATCATTGCACACAATGCCAAATAGTTTATTGGACTGAATTAGATACATTTTTAAGTATTGCTTCAGACCCATGAATATGAATCACTGTAATTCTGTGTACATCTGCTTTGATCATAGCATCCCAGAAGTGTAATGTACTAAAACAAAGGAGTTGCTCTTAAACTTAGAGATGCACTTACTGTTGTACTAGCAATAGCTCAACTGACTTTCTTTGAAAAATAGCATCATCAATCCACTGCCCTGTTGTTCAAATGACTGGTTACATAGCACAACCAAACTGTTGCAGTTTCAGGGAGTCAAGAACATTTACATTTTTATTGAACAAATAGCATGCTGTTCATGGCTTTGACCTTGGATTAACCGATGATCTAAAAAGTGATTCATGGTCAGCAACAACAAAATTATCACATTAGCTTATGGATTTCCATAAGATATGATTTTTCAGTCTAACTTACTAGATTTTGTCTCTTTTTATGACTTCTTATGCCATCTACTGTATAAATATATTTGAGCATGTTTTGAAATGTCTTAGAGGTTTTGAGTAGACCTAGACTTAAATTTTAGGAAGTTGAATAACTTGCTGGTGGTAATAAACATAAATGTAAAATGCCATAAACTACTTTTGAAATGTATTAAAACTTAGATGTCAAAAGTGACATATGAGCAAATTCTGGAAATGTGATTTATATTAAATGTTTTAAAATATTATTTTCAAGGTATTTAAACAAACGTGAACATGTCAGTTTGGTCACGCTGCCATGACAAAGTGCCACAGACTGGGCAGTTTAAACAGAAGTTTATTTACTCACATATTCTGGAGGCTAGAAGTCCAAGGTCAAGGTGTCTGCAGGTTTGGTTTCTTCTAAGACTTCTCTCCTTGACTTGCAGGTGGCTGTCTCTTCCCTCTGTCTTCACATGTCCTTTTCTCTGTGTGCATCCCTCCTGTCTCCCTGTATCTCTCAATCTCCTCTTCTTATAATGACATCAAGCAGATTGGATTAGGGTCCACCCTCAGGGCCTCATTTTAACTTAATCATTTTTAAAAGCCCTTTTTCCAAGTATAGTTACAGTCTGAATACTGAGGGTTATGGCTTCAACACATGGATTTGGGAGGTGGGGGGTGGACAATTCAGTCCATAACAGTGAGCTAAAGAATTGGTAGATTTTTCTGTTCATATCTAAAAAATTTCCCAAGGTTCAGACAAATACGAAAAAATATTAAATACATATCCACTAAATCTCATTGTGGATGATAAACAAAGAGGTCACTGCTTTGTAGTAATTGAATGATTAAACTTGTAATCAGATAATTTGGATTCTAGTTCCAAAATATACCAGGATATGAGAGTAGAAAGATGTTTAGAAAATCAAATTGAATTAGCATTGTATCAGGAAATAGACCATTGGCCAACTTCTCAATTCTACAAGTATTCCCAGAAAAGTTTCCTCTTATATTTATCATAATGAAATGATCAGTCTGCTACTTATGCAGGTAGAGTCTAGAATTCAAACAGAGGTGAAAATAAAAGTTTATTACTCTAAATTTATAGATTTGTTACTAACAATCCTGCCAAAATCACATATAATGCATTTAAATGAAAACATGTAGTATGTGTATCTTTTCTAAGTGTTTCACTTTCCTTCATTTTGTAGGCATTCCTAGTATGCAGAATAAATCATGCAAGTACCATGTGCAATAATTGCTGTCTTTAAATTCTATCTCACAAATTTGAAGTGACCTAAAATAGTTTATTTGTAACCATTAGAATATATGGTAAATGTATTTTGAGGTGTCAGCCATAGACACATAGTAGTTGATAACTCTTCCTGAAAAGGCAAATGGGAAAAATAGATTTATGGCATGGACACCAAATCTGTTGAGTGTCTTTCTTGAGTGTCACCTCTTTTTGGATGGCTCCAGTGCACAGTGGCTACCTCACAGCTTGGCTGTGCTTTTGACCCTGACCTCTGAACATAGTGAATCATTAAGAAGCAGGCACACTGGACCAGTTGGAACCCATCTTCTCTAAATTGAAATGTGGAATGGAGAAATGTGACAGCCGAGCATTGTGGAAGATAACTCATACTGGCCGTTCCTCAAAGAAAGCCCCTCACACCTCTGCTATAAAGGTTCCCAGGAGGGCCCCTGCCCTTCTGGAGGCTGGATAAATTTTTCAAAAAATTGCACACTACATTTACTTCTTTCATTTTGCTAGTGTGGCTTAGATTGCCTATAACTAAAATAGCCTAAATATATCTTTCTAATGTATTCTCATAAAACAACAATTTAGAATTTTCCTGAGACAAATAATTGTTTCCCACTGAAATTTCCTCAGAATACTTTCTTCCCCAAATGTATCATTATAATTCCACATTATAACTTGCTTATCTAAAGGGGAACATTATTGGAAATAAATTTAAGAAATACACAGAATGTCAATCATGCATTGACTATTTTTATAAATTAGTTGCTATCAATTGGCTATTTAGAAGCTATACATATTTTTTATTGTTAGCTTATCATGATTTCCCTACTGAGACATAAGCAGCATTTTGCCATTATGGAGAATTAATGAAGTCGAGCTAACTGCATCTTGTCAGAAACGTCAGGAAACATCAGTCTAGTTTCAACCAGCCCTGATGATTTTGTGCAGAATAGCTCCAGGAAGTCTTTTCCAGAAGAAAGTACCTTTAGCAAAGTTGACATTTTATTCATTGGTATTTTTAAAAAATATGGCTTCCCACATGGCTTCATAAAAGAAAAGACTGTAGATATAGCTCAGTCTCTTTTAAATAAGTAAGCATGAATGATGTGAATGATATACGTAAGACTACAGCCTTTGATTTGGTGAAAAGTGGGTGGCTGCCTGGGACCTATAGCTAGAGGAAATAAAGATGAAATTTATGATAAAAATGCTTAAACATGGCAGATTTTCCCCTTTAATTCTTATACAGTATACATTTATTTTAAATATATGTTTTTTCACTTGAGGTTTACATTGTTTTCAATGTTATTTGAAAGTGCTCATGGTTTTGGCTCACCAGAAAGTAAGTGATAGTGTTCATCTCATTTATTTGGTTAGCTTAATTTTGTTTAACAACACTTTGCAGTCAAAATTTATTAAGAGTTTTCACATACATATACCTCTTTAACTTCCACATGTGACCTGAGTAATATGTTATCCCCATTTTCTGATGAGAAGGTGTAACCCAGCAGAGTCAATGTTTCCAAAAATCACTGCTCTCTCTGACTCAGGTTTAAGTAAAAATTAAATCCTTGCATAACTTGGAAAAATAAATCAATTAAATACAAATTAAAACAATGCTATACAACTTTAAATGATGAATTATTAAGTAATATGAAAATATTAATACTTAAGGATAGTCAGTGGCAGGAAAATCATTCCTTTTGTATAAAACTATTAGAATCAGTAACACCTTTCTGCCAGCAACTTAGCAATATTTTGAAAAGCAATGTAATTGCTTACTATTACTCAGCAATCCCATTAGGAATTTTTCCTGAGAAAATAACTCTGAATGAAAATTAGCTATTTTCCAACAAAACTATTCATTTTTAATAAAACTGTAAGAGAATACAAGTCAGTAAAAGTGTAATAAAGATTGGCTGATTAAATTACTATACAGCATATATTTAAGATGCTATGCAACCATTAAAATGATTAACTACTTAAGAACCTGGAAAGATGCTCATATTTTATTAAATTAAAATAATAATTTTAACACACACATATGTTCACAGATAAAATTGTATCCACAGAAAAAATATTTCAAGGATATGTATATCAATATTAGCAGAAGATTTTTCATTAGGCTGAGAGAGGACAATTTTTGGCTTATCTGTAGTCTACATTTTCTGCAGTGAACTTGAATCTCTTTTGTTACTACAACCATAAAATTTAGTTTATTTCACTTCTGTATAAATATATATAGGTTTATATAAATATACATGTATAAACATATTTTTATTTACCATTTCATTTGAATGCTGTGAAGAATGATGAGTTAATGACTATAGAGCATTTCTGAATACTTAGAACAAGAGTTAAAGTCAACGTCAGTAATTAGTACAACTTCACTTACAATTAGAACATTGTAATAGATAAGATAGAAGTGAGATTACACTAAATTATGCTATTGTCCAGCTGTATTTTATGTCCTGACTATATTTTTTATGAGTTAAAGCAGAGTAATGTCATAGCCCTCATTCAAAGTCTTTTAGATACTCATTTTGAGTCTAAAAAACAAAGCAATATCTCTTAAAAGTTATTAGCATTCTTTACAAATTCATGTAAAAATAGGCAGATTATTCTAGATAAGATTTTATTTTGTCAATATCTTTTATCTAACTAACTTTAAAGTAATGGTGTTACTTTATAGTGTTAAAGATGTTAGTCATTATTGGCAGTGTTGAGTGTGTGTGCGCGTGCGTGTGTGCATGTGTACATGCATATACCTGTGTGTTTTCCTGGCCATAACTTCAGGTAAGATCCTGTCAAGTCAGCATTGCAAGTTTCTTCAGACTTCAGACCTTCCTTTTCCATTAAATTAACCAATCGATGGCTAAAGGGATCAATGGGATTCTGCTACAGCTGACATGCCTTTAGCAGCAGTGCAGTAGAAGGATTTGCTCACTTCTGTGTTCCCAGTTTAAATTGAATCAGCTGTTTTTTCTCAAAATAATATAATAGCCTTATCTGAAGATTGTTTTAAGTGTCATCAAAGAAATTATATGTAGCTATATAGTTTTATAGATGGAATTATGAAAATATTTACCTGAACTAATTTTCCGCCTCATTATTTTGGAATATAGATATGCTTTTGCCATGACATTTTTATTTTACAAACCACCTCTAGTACCTTTTTTATTTTCATTTTGAGATTAAGAGTAAAATTCTTAGAGGGAAAAAAGAAAAGGTTCTTAAGGTTTATTTTAAAGCAAGAAATGGCAATTAATACCATGTAATATGTTTTCAAGACTGCGGGATCCTGCCTTGCTTCCTAGGTTCTGTACCCTGGAAATAACTCCCCAGTCCACTGTTTCCATGGCTCATGGTCTCACTGTCTGGGTCCTTCCTTTCCCAAGATGTTCCTTAGCCATTTCTGAGAGCAGCTGTTTGAAAATACCTTCCTCAGCAGCTAAGCAAACCTCTCACCCTGCTTCCTATATATGGAATTTGGGGCCCAATGGTTGTTTTTAAGTTTTTAACTCTTCCAATCCAGGCTAGTAGCTTTCATGGCAGGATAGCTCACAACTTTCAAAAACTTGGTTTTCTTTATTGTGTAACTCTTATGTGTTCTGTGTGCTAACTCATAGATCTTGTGGCGATAATGGCTCTCTCTAGACTTGATTACCAGTACCTAGACCTTTATCAGGCTTCTTGAGAGAGCCATGCCATGTGAGAGTATGCAAATTCAACTTAAAGGATTTACTGGGTGCCAAATTAATCAATTCAAAAGTTTTAATACAGTATGTGGTAGCCTAACCCTTGAGTTACTTTATCAGCGTTTGCCACTCAAAACATTTCTCAGTGAGTGGAAATGAGAAACAATTGATTCCTATAACCTTGTAAGACATGAATTTTGAGGATCTCTGTTCACTTTCATTGTTATTTGCCAAACAGCCAGTTTTTTGTGAACTCACCTCTTTGTCAAATACAGCCAGTAGCATTTAAAATTTACTGATAACATTCAATTTCCTAATCTTTTAATCTAAAACTACAAGCTGTCTTGGTGTGTTAGCAATTTACCACATGTTACCAAGTATTTCACTACTGTGTAATACCAGTTGCCATGTTTCTAGCTCAACAACTATTCTCTAACCGGGCCTAGGAAATAATACCATATATTTTAGTGTTTTGTTGTTTTATAGCAATGACATATTTTCATAGCCATTGTATGTAATGAATGAGTCGTCTGCCTTAACTGGGTTATATTATGATGACAAAGAACCCAAAATTTCACTCGTAACTTAAAACAACAAAGTTTTACCACTTGTTTACACTAGCTGTAGGGCTTTGCTTTGTGGCTTGTCTTCTTTCTGTAATACAGGATGAAGTATCAGCCCTTTTCTAAAATTTGTTGTTATGAGGCAGAGGGAAAAGCAAAATGGTAGAGTCATGACAGCTCTTGAAGCTTCTACTTAGAAATGGCATGTATGTTTTCTGTTCCTTTCTATTGGCGAGACACAGGGTCAAGCCTAATGTCACTTGTTAGATAGGGTGGGGTGGTACAATCCTTTTACAGTTAGAGCAGTAAATGATTAGAAATAATTATACAGTCATCTAATCTCTTCCCAGATGTCAAGAGAATGCAAATTAAAACGAGAGAAATACCATTTTGCACATCTGATTGGCAAAAAATCCAAAATTTTGATTATGACAAGTATATTTGAAGATATGGGAAAACAGGAACTCTCATTCACTGTTATTGAAACTATAAATTGATTTAATCACTTCAGAGACAAATTTGGTAATATCTAGTAAAGCTGAAGAGTAGTAATCTATGATTCAGAAATTCCATATTTTTCTAGCAAAAAATTTCCTAGATGTATACATAATAGTATATGCAAAGATGTTTATCACAGCATTATTTTTAAGAGCAGATAGGTGTAAAAACTTAAATGACTAGCAATATAGAAATAGATAAACAATAGTATTTTCATATTTGGAATGTCAACTTCCCTTGCAGTGACTAAACTACATCTACATATATCAGCATGGATGACTCTTAAGAACATTATTGTGGGGAAGAAACAAATTTCTATGGTGCAAGTTAATCTGCCACCATAACATTACTACGTTCTATTCTGTTGGGGATGATGCTAAAAACTGTTCTATAGGGTGTCTATAAAGTTTGGAAACATACAAATAGGATACCAACGAGAACAACTTCTGTCTGTAAAAAATTAATAACATTATCTGTTTTCAGACTTTATGGACACTATGGTATGAGATGGGCCAATGGGTATGAGTGAAGATCATCTATATCATAAAATGTATTTTAAATACTTGTTTTAAATTCTTTAAGAAATATGTCTTTTGAAATAAAAGCTTGCTTTCAGAATGCAGGCTCATGCAGGTCCTAAGAAGGTCAGGTGGGATGTTGTTCCCTAAAATGTTATTGTTACTTATGTAAGACAGTGAGCAGTGAGATTAAAAACAATCATACTGCAGTTTTGTTTGTTTGTCTGTTTGTTTTTTTAGTCATTTTATCCAAACAAAATTATTATGCTTTTTACATTCTTTGGGCAATTCCATATCATGATTTAGGCTAGAAATGGGTTAAATGAAGTAGAATAGAATTGTAATTATATCTCTTTAGAAAGGTAAATTTAGTTTCAGAAATGTCCTAGGGTCTCCTCTGCTTTTCATCACGAAGTCCTTTCATTTTAGCCTTTATATCCTCTCCATTCTGGAGATGGGAAGTTATTACAGTCTGAGCCAGGAGGAGCTCAGAACTATCGTAGGTCTGCTTTTCTCCATTTCAGATTTTAGGTCACATGTGCTTTCTACTTAGTTCAGAAGTTTTAACTTCTCTCAAATAAACTATTTTTACTTTTACAATACAAAAAAAAATCATCAATATTTTAAAGATGCTAGTGACTTTGCTGAAAATTTCATGCACCAAGAGGTCAGGGTTTCACACTCTAGCAGAGCTTCCTTCACTCTTGGTGACAGTGTATATGTGTTGCAGGAGGATCTGATTAAACCTGAATGGAAATGCCAGAATCCCTCATAAGTTGTCCCAAGAAAGAGCAACCCGTAAGCCATGGATACTTAGGAGAAGCAATGGGCAGGGTCAGTAGAGACTGCCTATGAGAGTTTGAATAATTTAAGTATCCCTAGAGTCTAAGTGAAGACATAATACAGTTCTGAAAGGAGCAATATACTACAGCCAAATCTATATTTGTAACAGGTGCTATCATGCCCCAGCCTTTCACTTTTATGACTTAAGAATCCACTGGTCACTTGAGCCTGAATTTTACTTTATGGGGAGTTAATGTACCCAGGAACAGTTCTCAGTGAATGACTTATGAGAGTTGGTGTATAAATAACCCAACTCTCCTCTTCTCCGTCTTAGGTAGGATAATTTTGAGGTGTGTGTCCTACTCTTGCTGTCATGGTTTCCCCAGCTGGATTAAACTCCAGTCACCCATACTAGTACCTGGCTTAAAACATCTTTATATGCTAGCTTCACTTCCTTATCTCATTTTTCCTCAGGCCCCCTTCACTTTCCAAATAAACAATTTATGCTGGATTCTTGTTTCAGAGTCAACATATCAAAGAACCCAAATTAATATTACATTGTTGCATTCTTTATTCTTACTCAGCTTCCTAAAATAGTTTTAAGCCATTTCATTGCAGTCCAAAGGGAAACAAGGAATATTGTCAGTTAAAAGACACCTTTAAGTTATCCTAGTTTCTGAAAGCATTGCTGGAGCTGTAGGGAATCATACCGAAAGAAAAATCTGTCTGTGACTGTTTAAATTCCTCTGGTGCTGTCATTTACATCTGACATACTTTTGATTCTGGATTCAATTTAGCTGCTGGCTCTCATCTGCTGGCTAGTCCAGCTTCTAGATTCTAAATTCTAGCCCAATAACTACAGAACTCCCTAGCCCTGGCTCCACTTTTGCCAGTTCTGCACAGGGCAGGACATAAATAGCACACTGGATTGCTCAGCAGCATCTTAAGAGGACCTAAGGGGATAAGGTGAAACTAGTGAGCACTTTGCTTTGGCCCATTGAATTACTGAGATACTCATTTGGCTAAAGGAACCAAAACCAAAGTTTATATAGGGATAAAAACTACAGTTAATAAAATGGAGTTTTTCTTACCATTTTTTCTTTGCCCAGTGAAATTCTTGAAATAACAAAGCCACTTATAATGAAAAGTCATTAGAGCAATTTAACATTGAAAGTGCCCGTGTCTGAACACATTTTACATGAGAGTGAAATCAACATCAGGAAAACAAAATGGTTTTCACTGGCTTGGCATTTATGTGCATGTAATTTTCTTACACTTGGATGGTGATTGTGACTCAGAGGTGTCTGACATTTATTCAGCCTACTCTCACTGCTGCTCTCTCCCCAGTTGGCCAGGCAAGTCCAGTTCTGTTTCCTGAAGGAGTTTGCTTAATTACAGTTGACCAGAGTTCACTGGTCAAGCACAACTCCCACAGCCTTGAGGCATCAGCATTGTTGGTACAGGCATATATGAGACAAGGAGAAAGTTAGAGGGGAGAGAGCTTCCAGCTCCTCTTCCGTTAGCCGGTGACAAGCATCTTGTCTGAAAAGAATACAATGATGAATTTGGTTTTGATTATTGTTAAATCCTTGGTGAGCCATGGCTGAAATCTGTGGGTCCTTTTTCGTAGAATGTGACATGAGGGGTGGTAAAATTAAGCAAGGCAGTTATATAGATATTATTTTTCTTAATTGCATTCATAAATGTAAGAATGGGTTTATGGGGAACACATGTGTCATGTCATGGTACTTGGCAACTCTGGCTGTACATTAGAATAACCTCAGAAAATTGAGGAACTGCCCCCTCCACCACTACCACAAGAGATTCTGATTTAACTGACCCAGGGTATAACCAGGGCATCAGTAATTTTCAGAGCTCCTTAGCTGGTTCTAGTTTGCGTCTGAGGTTGAAAACCACCAGTGAGAGCAAGACAAGCTGAGTTCTAATCCTGGCTTTGCCACTTTGTCAGACTTAACCTCTATGGAATTATGTTGGTTCTTTAAATAACTAATGTATAATTTCAAATATTTATACATATTTTAAAATTTAAAAAATGTAAATATGAATCACATAATTGTCTTCTAACCTCAAGGAATTCATTAGCTAATGAGAGGGGCTGGGGGTGGCCACAAGTTAACTTTGAAACAGACCCTTATTGATAGAAATAAATCATGGAGAACAATGACAGCAAACATTTGCCCTGTAAATAGAAAAAATCTCAATCTCATGAAAAAACTAGGATTTGAGCTCAGCCTCAGATAAGGATGTTCTAGGTTAAAGAGCAGCATTTGCAAAGGCTCTGGAGAATGCAGGGTGTGTTTGGTGAAAAAAAAAGAAAAAGTAGTTTAAGGTGGCTGTGTTCATTGACAGTGGGCAAGAAGTTATGAAGGCTTCCCAGGACCAGATTGTGAAGGGTCTTAAATACCAAGCACTACTCATTCAAGTGTAAGTGGAATTCCTTAATAGAAATTTGATAGCAGTGTCAGAAAGTGTTGTGTTTTACATTTTGAGAGAGGTTTCCCAGTCTCCCTCTAGGCTTCTACCTGAGTCAGTGCTACAGAGAGGTTTTAATTGGCAAAATCAGGAATCAAACTCCAGTCTGTAAGCAGAATCCATGAGCTTAACCACAGCGCTGTATTGCCTCAGGCCTATCATGTATATTGTAATGAGATAAATCCTTTCCACCTTACAAATTGTCTGTGATTGATTAAGTGAGATGGTGCAGTTATGTTTTACGACATGCCTGGTACATAATAAATGTTCAGTAAATTATAAATTTCTGTCCTGTGGTGTTTTCAGTCTGGCAACCTCTGTGCCTATGTTCCCTCTAGCAATGCCAGTGTCCACACTCAACGTTTTTACCTGTACTGCTTAGTTAAATGCTGACTGTCTCTATTACTCAGATTCTTAGTATAATTTCTCAGTCCTTTCTTCCAGTTTAATTCAACAGATATTTACTGAAAGCTTAGTAGTGCTCAGCAGCCCATGTAGAAGGCTCCAAGTTAGGTGTGAGAGGATACAAAGATGAAAATGGCATACTGTCTGCACACCAGGAGCCTGCAATCCAACAGTGGAAATAGATGTGGACATAGCTTTGATTGCCTGCTGGAGGCATAAATAGGGCAGATGTGAAAATGTGATAGTTCTGTGCAGTTTATTTTTAATTAGGCTGAAGTGTAATGGCTGGTTTAAGTTGGAAACATTTGGCAAAAGGCCTAAGGTACTTTGGTTCAGAAATTACATATAAATTAAAATCAAATTGCATTTTAGGAAGCAGAGAAAACAATCAGTCTAATGTCTGATTGCTCAGTTTGTGAATTTTATCTATTTTTCAATAACCAAACAAAAGCTCATTTGTCAGTTGGACAATTGTACTGCATTTCAACATGAGTATATCCAAGATATCAAGGTATGTTTTATGGAATTTGGTAAATGAAAGTTTCATTTCCTCCAATAAATTATCAAGCAGTAACCCTTGTCAGTTTCTCTAACGTCTCTTAAATCACTGAAGTAGTTTACTCATTAAATACATCTATAAATATGACAACACTGAAAAATTGTCTCTGAGAGTCTTTTGATTAGCATTGGTCTTGATTATTTCTTCAGTCTTAAATATTTTATTAAATATTCAAAATCTTTTTCATAGTTACAGTCAATATAGGAAAATAAAAGTTACCTGAAGCCTAAAATCTATTAATACTTGCTACAAAAACTTGAATTCTTAATTGGGATAGTCTTATCCTCGGGGCAGTTTATGCAAGTCATCCGATTCATATTAGCTTATCTCCTAGAGAACATAAAAGATACAACCAGTAGAGCATTGTTTATTATTGGAGAAAAGTAAACTTGTCTAAAAAACTATTATTTAATTAGGAAGTGTACTTGAAAGGAAAACCCCCAGAAAGCAAATAGTAAGCCCTCTTTAGTAATTTAATAACTTTTTTTGTAAAGGAACAGTTTTTTTATATAACACTAAGATAGTGTAATTAAACTGCTTACATCTTTCATCCCACTGCACTGCCTCAGTGTTCTCATCTGTAAGGCAATAATGCATATTGAGTAAAGCTAAATCTGGCTTCCAATCTTAATTAAGAAAGTGCTGTTATAAGCAGCAGCACATAGCCCTTATATTTCCCAATACCCAATACCCAGTGAAGACATAAATTCCTCACTGCCTGAATTAATGCTGGCACATAGGCACATAAGGATCAGAATCTTCATCACTAGCTCATAATTTTTGATTGCTCATCGTTGGCAAGGTACTCTAACTAGGCACTCTAATGCGTACACACACAGCCAAACATGCTGACGACGTTGGTTTTACAGCTGAGGGTTCCATGTGCGCAAAAAGAAGAAGCCTCAAGGAGATGACAGAGTAATAGAGAAAACTGCATTTTATGAAGTAAGGAAAATTACTGAAAGGCTAGAGACATAAATGAATATTTTCCCTCAGACAGAACTCTTATATACTCTTTACGCCAGAAGCTCCTTTATGATACTCAAAAACAGGCTCTCTTTCTGTGAACAGAGATCATGTTTGTTACAGAATAAGAGAGTACTGTTGAAATTGATTGCAAAAACTCTGAAGAAGTTTGAAGTCCAAGCTCTGATAGGGGCATCCTGAGGGTGTGCTGGAGAAGGAATATTAAAGATGATATCTTCTCTAGTGAATAGTAATAACAATTTACTGATAAATGAGTGAGAAGATAGTTGAACCTATCTTGACCATGAGAGTCAAATAGACACATTCAGCAAATACTCCCTAAGTAAACTCCCCTTGCCAATTTCTGTCTAGGTGCGAGGGATAAGTCATAAACAAGAATGGTGTTTCCTACTCTCAATAAGAGCAGTAAAAAACTAATAAATGAACAAAATAAATTCAAATTGTAGTAACATTATGCAAAAAATAAGAACATGTGATAAGATGGAGAGTGGTTAGAGGATCAGTCCTAAAGCACAGGTATCGTTGGTGAATTCCAAAGGAACAAGAGGACCAGGATGACTGGAACAAAGTGAGGGTGGAAGAGAGGGATTAGAGAGGTAGGAGGGGCCAGATCTTATAGAACCACCCTTTACACTACAAGAGGAATCTGATTTTATTAAAAATGTAATTCTAGCAATTGGAGAGATTAAGCAGTAAAGACAGAGTCTCCATCCTTAAGTGCTGACTGACATTTTTTAAAGATCACTCTGACTATACTATCAAAACTATGTTGTAAGGTGGTGTTTGCAGAAGTGCAGAAAATTATTGGAATAATTCAGGCAAAAGATGGTAGTGATGTGTACTTGGGTATTAGCAGGGGAAGCGGAGATAAAGGGACAGATTTAGGATCTATTTTGGAGATGGAGCCACAGGAATGGATATAGTGATTTGCCTGCTACATGCAAAGTTAGGAGACTACATAAGACTTTTGACGGTAATAGAGAATGTAAGAATGGGAGAGTTGCCATAAAACGGAATATCGTACCCGATTTTGAACAAAACCGTAGTAGCTCTGCCCCACAATACTACAGATGGCTCTGATTATGATACTTCAAGGAGAAGGAAATAAATTAGAAAAAAGTCCAGAAAGAGCTAATGAAATGTTTAAGGGGTAGAGATCTGAGTGATTATGTTGTGGAGGGAAAATGTCAATCCAGGGAGTTGGAAGCCTGGAATTCTAAGTCCAGCTGTTACTATCTCAACGTGTAATTCTGAGGAATGAGCTTTATTTTTCTAAAGCTCTGTCTCCTCCCTTGTAAAAGAGGAGTGCTATTTTAAAACGAACTATTTTGTGCTAAGATATACTGGCGAACAAAGTAAACTCAAGGTTTTCCCATACTGCATGTCGTCTGAGCACATGTCACTTCTGCAGAGCACAGCTGCCCATCCCATCTCCTTCTGCTTGGGCTCCCATGTCTTCTGCATATTGGACAGAGTGACTGTATGGTACAGATTGTGACTGAGGGATTTTTTTCTGTACAAATTTGTATTTTAAAAAGCAATTCATTGAATTACAAAAAAATCATCTCTATAATCACTAATGGCTTAAACATTTCATAATCTCTATTTGTCTTCTCTTTTGGAAAAATAATGGGCGAGAGAGGCATGATAAAAGTATATACAGTTGTGTGTTATAAATGATTTTTTCACTAAATGGTAGACTATTTTAAGCCTTGAAAACATCCTAGAACTTTGAAAAGAGTAAATTTTATCCATGTGAAAAGCAATACTGCTTTATTTAACAGTGAAATTATGAAATATTTATCTATGTATTGAATAGCTATCCATTCTCCAAATAGTAATTGATTTCTTGTGTTTTAGATCCCCAAAATGTAAAGATCCATCACATGGGTAGATAAAATAATGTGTAAGGGAATCATTTCATAGTACCTACCATGGGCCAGATGCTAACTGTTTTAGAAATAAGAACTCAGTTAATTCTCAAGATATCTCTACACACTAAGTGCTGTTTTTACAAGTGTTTCATGGATGAGAAAATGAGATACAGAGAGATTAACTAAATTTCCTGAGGTCACAAAGTTAATAAGTGGATGGGTCAAGATTTCAATCTGCAGTATCTGGCACTCAGATCTCTGCCCCTAAATGCTGCATTATATCTAAGAATGATAAAGGAAGACCTTTATTCTTTCTTTGAGAATTTATCATAGAGAAACAATTCCTGGATTCCTATGATAAATTACTCTCCATCATCATGAGAAAAAAAACAAAGACGCTCAAATCCCATGGAAAAGAATTGTGAAGAAATTTTTTAAATGATAAACCAAAGACTTTTTATGCACTCAGCAGAGTTGATTGAATAAATTAAGTAAACAAGATATTTGTTGAGTGAATTAATTCTAGAATAGGATTCAAGTAGATTCAGTTGCAATAAGCATGTTTTCTCTACTAATCTTTAAGATGAGTTGCTTAGAAGATATCCTTCCTACAGGATAAAAAGAGGAGAGAAGTATTTATTGGATATGTTGTAGATCTATCTACCAGGCTTAAATTTTTCTTAAAAGTACACATAAAAATTGGGCAAGTATATGTATATAATTCTGTTATAAATCTTGGACCTATTCAATCAATAAATTAAGTTCCAACAAAAATAAATTCACTTGACTTAAGCAAGAACTTTTATTCCACTGAGTTAAAAAATGTGCAAAGATTTCTTTCTCCTGGATTACCTTTCTGCCACAAAGCAAATCTAATCCATTGTTTGTGTGTGTGTATCATTAAAAATATTGAATGATATTAAGTTGGATAAAATCAGACATTGTAAAACTTAAACATAAATTTGTTAAATTCTTAAGTACTTTTTTGATATGTAAGATAGAATATATTTTATTATGCTTAGTTATAGTATTATACTGTGCATTTTTAATTCTATTTGTTGGAAAGTGGCAATTCATTTGTGATATACATGACTAGGATATTTGGTTTAACGATTACAGCTGATTTCCTGACTATTTTGGGTACAGCAAAGTTTCTTTCTTGGCATTATGAATTTTTGTGGGATGACCTCAAAACTTACGAATCTGGCCTTTATTCATTGCTTGTAATGAACTAGGCACCAACTAAACTAATTACATAATTATATTGTGCATCATCTCAACAGATAGGTTAGTTCTCATCTCTATGTTACAGATAAATAAATTCAGACTTGTGGTGGTTAAATAACTTACCTAAGGCTAAGGCAATATATTTCAACCAGTAGGCTTTGAATATAAAATTTCTATGTAAAAAGCACTGAATTCTATCCACAGTGATATACTCAACATCATTAAATATAACCTGTACTTAATATCTGCCTTATCCTTTGTCCGTGATATTTTTAAAATCATTTTTCTTCACAGTGTCACATTTTCCTCTTTTCATTACTACCACTCTTGTTTTGTTGTTAAACATTTATTCTCAGAATCAGTGCCTTAGTCTCCTAACTGGTCCTCTTACTTCTTGTCTCATATCTCTTTAAGACTCCACTTAAAATAAGCTCTATCCCTTTGTTCAAATATTTCTGTGTCCTTTAGTATCAATATAAACTTATTTATGCTTTCTTATAAGACTCAATAGCCATCCTCCATTAACTACTTTATATCTCTCTTCTCCCCACTGTCTATTCTTCATTTTATCCCAGTTGGTTTCCTCTGTATATCGAGGAACTTGTAATACCCATTTTCATTTCCAGATAATTTTTCTTTCATTCTTCATCTCATTCTATCTTTCCATTAAAAAAGTCTGGTTAAAATGTCACATCTCTAGGCTAATTTTAGCTACTCTACTTGACATTAATGTGTTTCTTCTTGAAACTCCAGGCATTTATTATCTGTACCATTCATGAGTCAATAACCACATAGTATCCAATATTATCATATAACTTGAGCTCCATACTCATTACCTTTTCAGGGACTGGGTCTTATATAACCTGTACCCCTGACTTCTCTATTATATACTGAGTAAATTGTAATTGCAGTCAATTGTACAGTTACCAAAGTTGTTCCACTTGAGATCAGAGGTGATTGTACTTGGAAATGCAGTATCAGCTAGATGATTTTTGCAATAACACTGTTATCTTTATGTTCTCCAGTTTGTAAAGGTGTAAAAAAGGAATATTACATATGCACTCAAATTAAAATATGCAGTCAAACATGACAGCTGAATATATTTATCAATATGGCAATTTGAGCCAAAGTTCTTAAATTTCAGGCTTCAAAATAAAAGTATGTATTAAAATTTAGGATTAATTTTCTAAATAGTGCTTCAATATGATGTTTCTTTGATAATGGCTGTAGTGAAGTATCATATTAATTCCAAGTGTCTTTTGCAAGTATTCCTGCCCCTTTAAAGGAGCTGTATTAGAATACTTATAATTTAGTAATACTTACTGACCAGAAAAATTTTGGTTTTATAAGTCAAAGAATATCAAAGACCGCTAATTTTTTTAGTTATTTATTTAACAGGTATTTACTGAGCACCTACTGTGTACTAAGCACTGTATTAGAGGATGAGAATTTTAACAGAAAGGTATATTCTTCTCACAAGTGCTCACACACTGTTGAAATGGTCATGGAATCAAACCACTGCAAAACAAATACCTGTTATAATGGAGGCCTGTGCAATATGCATTTAAGACAAAGAGGAGAGACAAACAAATTAGTGTATGTTGATAATGTAGTCATTTTGGTTTAATAGCTTATTTGACCACAGTATCTATAGAGTTTGTCTCAATTTAAAGAAATCTGATATGCAAATATATAAAATAGATTGAGAGTTTGTAATTGCATAAAGGAAGGTCTGCTAAGAATTGCTACACTGTGTTTAAAATATTTACACATATATATACCAAAGATTAACATGGAAAGATTTATACAAAACTCTTACACAAAATTGTATATATACACTTTTGATTAATGGGATTTATAGCTCAATAATAGAAAACTGCTTCTGTGGTCCCTGATTTTCCAACAGAAATACTTATTACAGGTTCATGAAATTCTATAACTGATTTTAGAGAAGAATTCCTGCTTGTCGTGAAAATTGGATTATTCAAACACCAGCTTACAGATGATCTTCCTGGGTGTAAAACAGTCATTGGGAAATTCAGGCTCAGGCCAACAGCATTAATATATGGAATGGCTCTACACGTGTGGAACTAGATATGAGCCAAATCAAAAGACCATATTCTGGTCAGACCCATCACATCTGTAAAACATGCACATTCTAGTTTCTGCTGATCACACATCATACAGAACTGTTGTAAGCAGTGCATTGGAAGTTATGAATCTTGAGTGTCTGCTGTTGCTGCTGCATACAGCATTTCACCCTTGAGTTTGCCCTTGTGATCCAACCATGCTGGATCAAGATGGGTACTCTGCTTGTACTAGTGAAGATGATGCACCAGTTTACTTCAGTTCAGTATGTGCAGAATATTTCAGTGAAATGTAAACCAAGGTTTTGATAAGCTATTTTAAAATATTAATAGAAAGGTGGTAAATAAACTGCTGTTTAGTAACATCATTAGTTGTTATTCAGCATACAAACATTACGGGAATAGAGACAGGGATCAAGAAGGCAGAGTCCGAATAACCTGAGCTCACCTCCCGCTAAGAACACATCAAAACTACAAGTATTTATAGAATAATTGTTACCAAACCAGGTTCATTTTGCCCAGTGCACAGCAAGCCAAAACACTAAGTCACCAACAGAGCAGAGCCAGTTCAGAGATGCAGGTGCAAGCCCTCAGACCCCGACTACACCCCCCGCCCCAGCCCAGGTGGATAATGCCATCACATAGGGGAGAAGCCCAAATTCCTCAGGGTGCCTGCTCCAGTTCCTCAGGCACATGACCCCACCACTGATAGGGCAGCAACCCTCAGTGAGCCTAGGAGAAGCCCTCGCTAGCACACCTGGCTCTGGCTTCAGCCACTCTTGACTCCAGCCCTACTTCTCACCCTGGCAGTGGCTGCCAACATATTCTGGGAGAAGAAACAACCTGTGCTAACTTCAAATCTAGCTGTTCCACCAAAGCCACTGGGCAGATTGCATTCAGGTACTCCCACACAACGACACATCTTCAAGACTGGGATAGGTGACTGTTTCATCTAAATTCATAGAGAAAGGAAACAAATTGAGAACACAGAGGAATATATTGCAAATGAAAGAACAAGATAACCACCCCCTAAACAAAACCCTAATTGAACAGAGATAAACAATTTACTTGATGAAGAATTCAAAGCAATAATAATAAAAATGCTAACAGAACTCTGGAAAAGACTAGATGAAGTCAGTAAAAACTTCAACAAAGGGCTAGAAAATATAAAAAATAACCAGTGAGAGCTGACGAATACAATAACTGAAATGAAGAGTACACCAGAAAGCATTAACAGCGAATTGGGTGACACAGAAGAATGCATAAGCAATCTGGAAGATAGAATAGTAGAAATCACCCACTCACAACAGCTAAAAGAAAAAAAAAATTAATGAGTATAGTTTAAGGGACCTCTGGAACAACATCAAGCCTAGTAACATTCACATTACAGGGGTCCCAGAAGGAGAAGAGTGAGAGAGAATGATCGAAATGTATTTTATGAAAATATGGCTGAATATTTTCCTAATTTGAAGAATGAAACAGATAACCAGGTACAAAAAGTACAGAGTTCCAAACAAGATGAACCCAAAGAAAACCATAGCAAGACATACAATAACTAAAATAGAAAAAAATACTTTATAAAGATAAACTTTATTAAAAAATTTCTAATAAAAGACGAAGATTATGTAATGACAAAAGGGTCAATATAAGAGGAGAATATCATATTCATAAGCCTGACACAGGAGCACCTAAATGTGTAAAGCAAATATTAACAGACGTGGAGGGAGAAATTGACAGTAATACAATAATAGTAAGGGACTTTAACACCCTTCTTACCTCAATGGATTGATCAGCCAGACAGAAAATCAGTAAAAAAACAGTGGCCTTAACTGACACATTAAATGAACTTAATAGATACCTACAGAACATTACATCCAAAGTTAGCAAAATAAACGTTTGTTTCAAGTGCACATGAAACATTTTCCAAAACAGAACATGTACTAGGCTACAACACAAGTCTCAACAAATTTTAAAGTATAGAAATTATATCAGGCATCTTTTCAGACCACAAAGATGTGAAACTAGAAATCAATTACTGAAATTAAAATAGGAAAAAACACAAACACTTGAGGGCTAAACAGTTTGCCATTAAAAAACCAATGGTCAATGAAAAAGAAAGAAATAAGAAAATACTTTGAGACAAATCACCTTTATGTGCATGTTTGTTTACATAAATATACATTTATATAATTATGAGTATTATTTCAAATAAAGTTTGGGCTACAGAATCAGAGAAACTTGGCTTCAAATACTGTCATCTGTGACCTTGAGCAACTGTTAGAGCCTCTGTCTCCTCATTTTTGCAATGAAAATATTAATATTTACATCACTTAGTTTTGTAATACTTAAATATAATGATGTTTGTAAAACACCAATTTTTAGCATACATTAAATTGATTGTTATTAACAGTTATTGGTATGTTTAGTAACTCTATAAAAAGGAAATGTATGTTCTTGCTAGTAAAATTTTTATAGTGTATGTAGTTCAGTAATTTTTTGCATTAGTTTTGTGCACTGTTTAGCTACAGAAATGCCACAGATACATGACAGCAGGATATTCACAATTGTCAGATTGAAGAATGGATTATAAATTTGTTGCTAAGCCAGCAGAAGATATGGTTGTCAAACTTTACTGAGGTGTCAGAGTACATGAGACTTTGAGCAGTGATGAGTGAATTTGGTCAAAATGTTGAAATCATGCATACAAGCCATTTATGATGAGTCTGTTCTTCAGTTCTACATTGAAAGATAAAATATCTTGTTTGCTTTTTCTATAAAATGAGGGGTATATGTACATAACGCATTTTTTATGAAATAAAAGTTGTGAAATACATTTTCATTCCTAATTGTCTGAATAAAATTATGTTTTGCTTCTTCCAAAAAAGAAAAGTGTCTATAAGAGAACAGAAAGCCATTAGTCAAAACTACATCTGTCAATTAAATCCCACAAAAGAGTATTTTTTGTTACAACAGTTATTTATAATCCAGACACTGTCACCCATTTTCCTTTCAAAGTTGTGGTTGAATCCTTCACTGCTCTAGATAACAAAGAGGTATGCTGTTCCAAATACAGTGAGTAATGAACATACTCTGTGATGAGAACTCAGATTATGCATTGGAATGGAGCTAGGTCTTAATTTTTGGCTCATCTACCATATGACCTTGAGCAAGTGTTCCAGGTACCCAATGTTGCATAAGAAAATGCTCCCCCCCCAAAAAAAAAAAGACTTAGTGGCTTAAAACAACAAGCGTTTATTTTACTTATAAATTTGGGCAAGATTTAAGCAAGGGCAGCTATCTCTGCTTCATGCTGCATTAGCTGGGGCAGCTTCACTGGGACCTGGGGGATCTACGTCCAAGGTAGCTCACTGACCTGGCTGGCAGGGCAGTGCTGGCTGTCAGCCGGGAGCTCAGCCACAGCTGTGCACCAAAGGCCTAAGTTCTCCACGTGGGCCTCTTGATGGCTGCTTGACCTTCCTCTTGTCATGATGGCTAGCTTGTAAAACTAACCATCCCAGAAGAAACAGGCAGAAGCTCTGTCACCTTATGTCATAGCCTAGAAACTCACCATATATGCAGACACACCCAGATTAAGAGAAGGGAACATACACCTGAACTCTTTATGGAAAAGAGTATCCATGAAAGGTTGTCAGAAGCCTGTGTAGGATGGGAGATACTGTTGAGACCATTTTTGGAAAACATAATCTGTCACAGCAAGTTACTTAGTATTCCTTAACTTCAGTTTCCTCATCCCTATTATAATATGCTAGGCACCCTTCTGATCACTTTACACATATTATAAACAGTGTTGCTGTAGTTATTATTAGTAATATATCTTACGGTGAATCGCAGCTGGTTTTCTTTTTGATGATGGTTTTACTTATTCAGAAAAGTAAATTTACTCTGGTTTAAGGAGTATGCAAAAAAGGAATATTGAAAGGAAAAATTGGAAATGTCTGATGTCTGAAAACATAACTAATAGGAATAAGAATCTCTGATGAGGGGATAAAAAGTTAAATAGCATCTCATTTCAGACTACCTGAAAATGTGATGATAGATTCAACAAGCACGCTTTTTAAAAGCAGTGCTAAATAGGAAGGAAGGAAGTAGTATTAATGTAGCCTTAAGTTTCATTGACTAAAATATACCTAGGGACAACAAATTAAATAAAAATAGTGTTAGAAGATAGATTTTGGAACAGTTAAAACATAATCTGTATTTTTAGAAAACATTATAGTTAGCTTTTTATGTTATGCCATTATTATTACCAGACTGAGTTCAAACTGGCAATTAAAATAAAAATGGTGTGAAATCCTAAAGACTGCTAATATAAACCTTTAGTCTCCATACTTTAACTTCTGGAATAAAAACACTTACCTTCCTCTGAATCTAGAAACAGCTTTAGAATTTTAACTTTAAATGATACCAGCCTCAGGCTACTAAAGTATTTCTGGTGTTATATTCCAAGTAATGCCCTGTTTTTGATGCTTGTCCATCTCTTGAATAAAAGCACTTTAAAAAAATCTCTTTAGCATATGAATTATTAATCTGTAATGAGAAAAGATGGTGGAAGATAAAACTAAGATCTAATGTATCCACTTAATGTTTGTAAAGAGCAACTTACCTGGGTTTGAGAGTATATATCCCTGTTTGTTTTATAAGTTTTTGTGTTACATAGTAAAACAAAAACAAAAACAAAAACAAAAACAAAAAACCCAGTATATGTATTTTTAGATTGGTTTCCTCTTTCTTCCTAACCAAAGGTTTAAAACCTCACTGCTAGTTGGAGACCTGGGTAGCAGTCTTTTGGTTCAGTTCTCAAAGTCTTTGGTATGTTAAATAGAATCAGTTCCACATATGTGCAGTTTGGGAGTAAGCCCAGATTTTCATAAACAAGTGTATTGGATTGCTTTCCTAGGCTCCTGTCTCTCCATGTTTTTTCCCAGCACTTTCCCAATTCCTTTGACTCCTCTTTAAGGTCCTTTGTCTAGAAAGCTGGCTGGGACTTCATTATTCCACTCTGTTGTGCATTTCTGCAACTGAATCTTCCAGGGCCAATTGAAAAAAGGACAGAGAGAAAAAGAAAGGCGGGGATTGATTCCACCCTCTCAGAACCACAGCTTCAGTGAAGGAAAAGGAAGATTTTTCTTCTTGAGAATTTTGGCTCCTGTGGGTTCCCATTACTGGCCATCACCACCACTCTACCACATGATTACTTGAGGGCTGGGCATGAGAGAACAGGAAAGAAAGAGAGAGAGAGTTAGAAACAAAGGTGGAAGGGATTTCCACATTCTCTCCTGAGTATCAGGAATTCCACCTCCCACTTCCAGGGCCAAGGTGAGCTGGAGCTCTGACTGTGACCTGGTGGTCACTTCCAGGTTTCCAGTCCATTCAGTCCAGGCTCCAGCCCAACCACTGGAGGAAGCGGGAAGGGGAGAGAGAGAGAGAAGAATGGTAAATTCATCACCAGCTTGGTAATACTTCAAATTTTGGTCTTCTCCAATGCACCTGCTTCTACTTAGTTTTCAGTGTCCTCAAGTCTGCTGGGGGATTGTGCCCAGAGTTGACAGATAAGCAGGAGAAAAAGGATGCGGTATGATTATTCCATATTTTCCAGAGTCCCTCCCTCTGATTCTTTAGAATGAAAGTCATATAACCTACAGTATATTTTTGTAGGTAGGTCTGATGTCTTTTTTTTTTTTCTATTTGCTTATTTAAGAGAAAGTCCACTTTAAATATTCCTTTGGAAGAAGTAAGAAATTAGAGTTCATAACAGGACACTTTTATATACATTATCATCTTGAGGACTTTATAGGAAAGGAAAAGGAAAATTAGATTGAATATTTTGAAGCACAGTCCACAATTTGTTATTAATAGACTTGTGATAGACTCCAGTTATATGATTAGAAAATTATTAAAGTGTAAACTTTTCTGTTAAACATGGTTGATTGAGCATATTAATTTTTCTCTGTATCCTCTGGACACTCCATAAAAATGAGTAAGGGACTATAGAAGGTTTACATTAACAAGGGCAAATCAAAGGAGGAGAAAATGCATCACTTGAGAAAGGTCAACATGTCAACCAAATTGCAGAAAGTGAAAATCAAATTAAGTGATAACTTACTTAGCAATGGAACTTGGTCTGACTGCTTGTAGGGAGAGAAGCTGTGTTTACTTTGTGCTGTTCTGTTGGATATACACCAAGGAGTGAAATTGTTATGTCAGAAGATATGTGTATGTTCATTTATAGAAAGTGGTAGTAATATCATTTTAAACTCCTGCAGCAGTGTATGAGAGCTGACATTGCCCCATAACCTCACCAACACTTAGTATTGTGAGTCCTTTTTCACCTTAGGCATTCTGGTAGATGGTAGAAGTCTGCATTATACTTTGAAATAAGTTTTTAAAGTATATCTTTGAGAAAATAAGTGTAGTAGATAAGAGGAGGACATTATAAAGGAAGTTAAATATGAAGACAGTTAGAAAAATGAGAATTCAAGATGACTAAAGTCTGATTTTTTACTTGTAACCAAGATGTAGTAACATCTACTGCCTAAAATAAACAGAGAAAACACATGCAAAATGTATGAAAAAAAGTCATTTTTAAGGCAAAAAAATCAGATAATATAGGGCAGTAATCTCTGAAAGATGGTAAATAAAGAGGAGAGTCCTACAGTTGTTCCAACTTAGTGTCTTGAGAGTTTCCAGACCATGGTTCCAGGAGGAAGGACCCTGACAGAACCCAGTACACCCTCTACATGGAATAACAAGGCAGACCTGATAGTGGATGTAAACCAAGAAAGCTAGGTTTCATAAGACAATATGAAAGAGGAGAGTGCTTCTCTGAAAGAGAACTCTAGCAGTGTGCAGAGGTTCTCCATGAGTATTTACCTGAGTTTTGCTTAATAAGTAAATAAAACAACAAGGGAGATAAAATGAGATCATAAAAAACATGTAGTTATTCTTAAAGAAGTCAGACAAAGAGAAACTGGAATAAAGAACAGAGGAGACAAATGGAAAACAAATAGCTAGACTGACTTAAAGCTAACCATATCAGTAATTGCATGAAATATACATAGTCTAAACATGTCAGTTAAAAGGCAGAGGTTACCAAATTGGATTTAAAAGAAAATAGCAAGATCCTGGTATATACTACCAGTAGGAAACATATTTTAAATATAAAAGTGAAAATAAAGAAGCACAAGGAAACTTTTGGGTTGATGGATATGTTCACTGTCTTGCTTGTAGCCAAGTTTTCACAGTTGTATACATATGTCAGAACTTACCACATTGTACACTTTATGTGCAGTTTTTTGCATGCCAATTACATCTCAGTAAAGCTGTGAAAACATAGTATGGTGTGTGTGGGGAGTGCTAACAAATTTAAAATTTCTAAAGCAGTGGAACATAAATTTAGAGAAATCAATGTGAGCTCAACTGTGAAGGAATTTAAACACTAAACTGAGTTTGGACTTTATTCTAGAAGTAAGTGTTAGCAAACTTTTTCTGTAAAGGGACAGATAGTATATATTTTAGACTTTGCAGGCCAAGAGTCAAAATTGAGGATATCATGTACCTATATGATTACTTTAAAAATGTAAAAGCCATTCTTAGCTCACAAGCTGTACAAAACCAGCAGATAGTGGGCCAGATTTGGCCAAGGGCAGTAGATTACCAACTCCTACTATAGACAGTAAAGAGTAGTATGCTAAATATGGTCATTTTTACCATTTAGAAATGTAATGGGCAATAACTGGGGAGTATATGTGAACGGGGAGAAACAGAGCCAGGCAGACCTGAGATGAATGCAGTAGTCCAAGAAATGTGGATTTACATAATAAAACTATAGCATTATGCATAGAAACTAAAATATAGAATCACTGTAGGTCTTCTTTCTGTAGGTGTCTATCTGTTGGTGGACATAAGTTTTTTTTCACAATATTTTGGCTATTGTGAATAATGCTGTAATAAACATGGGAATACACATATCTTTTCACTGTCTTTATTTCATTTCCTTTGGATGTATACCCAGAGGTAAGATTGCTGGATCACATGATAATTCTAATTTTAATTTTCTGAGGAACCTTCATACTGTTTTCCATATTGGCTGCATCAATTTGCATTCCCACCAGCAGTGCACAAGGGTTCCCTTTTTCTCTACATCCTCACCAACATGTATCTCTTGTTTTCTTGATAATAGCCATTCTGACCAGTGTGAGGTGATACCTCATTGTGGTTTTGATTTGCATTTCCCTGATGATTAATGTTATTGAGCATCTCTTCATGTACTTTTTGGCTATTTGTATGTCTTCTTTAGAGAAATGTCTATTCAACTGCTCTGTGTATTTTTTAATTTAACTGTGCATTTTTTGATGTTGTTGTTATAGAGTTTTCTGAGTTCTTTATATATTTTGGGTATTAACCCTTTATTAGATATATGGTTTGCAAATATTTTGTCTTATTCTGTCAGTTACCTTTTCATTGTTTTTGACTCTTTCATTGTGCAGAAGCTTTTTTTGTATAGTTTGTATAGTCCCACTTGTTCATTTTTGCTTTTAGTGCTGGTGCTTTTATTGTCCTATTCAAAAAAATTATTACCAAAACCAATAGCAAGGAGCATTCTCCTATGTTTTCTTCTATAAGTTTTACAGTTTCAGGTCTCATGTTTAAGTGTCTAATGCATTTTAAGTTAATTTTTGTGAATGGTGTCTGGTCAGGGTCCAATTTCATTTTTCTTCATGGGGTTACTCAGCTTTCCTGACAGTTTATTGAAAAGGCTATCTTTCCCTATTGAGTATTTTGTCAAATATTAGTTTATTGTTTATGCAGAAAGTTTCTGGGCTTTCTGTTCTGTCTGTTATCTATGTGTCTGTTCTTAGGCCAGTACCATATTGTTTCAATTAGTATAACTTTGTAGTGTAGTTTGAAATCAGGAAATGTGATGCCTGTAGCACTGTTCTTCTTTCTCATAATTGCTTTGGCTGTTTGGGATCTTTTGTGGTTTCATACAAGTTTTAAGACTGTTTTTTATATTTCTGTGAAAAATGCCATTGGAATTTTACAAGGAATTGCATTGAATCTATAATTAGCTTCGGGTAGTGTGGACATTTTAACAGTATTAATTCTTCCAATCCATGAACACAGGATATCTTTCCATTTGTTTGAATTGTGTTCAATTTCTTTATCAAAATCTGTAGTTTTCATTATATAGGTCTTTCACTTCCTTGGTTAAATTTATGCCTAAGTATTTTACTTTTTTGATACTATTGTGAATGAGACTTTTTATGCATAATTTCATTATAAAATTGATAGAAAAATATAATGAAAATGACATAGCATTAATATTGCTAGTAAACAGCTCTTACAAATTAATGGAAAAGACAATAAATCAAAAGAAAAAGATCAAAAGGCAGTTTATATACAAGTATAACCAAGTGACCAGTAAAAATGTGAAAAAAATGTGCAGCCTTAGTAGCATTAGGAAACTTCAATTGAAGAAGCAATATTAACTCCACATATTATCAAAAGGTAAAAGAATAACTAACATTAATTACAGGGATTAGTAGGGTGAAAGGTTAGGGTGCTCACTTACATTACTGTGAGTTTGAAAAATGTTAAGGCATGTAACATGGAAATACTGTATTAAAACAAGTAATTAATATACCCTGGCTCAGAGCTCCTGCTCTTGGGAATGGAAATACAGGTGTCATCATGAGGGTGTTTATAGCAGCATAGTTTATGAACTATTTCTCTCAACTGGAAGATTGTTGGTACAAATACTACAGATACATTACAGCAAATTGAGTACAACCATTGACCTGGAGTGATTTCCATGCAATACTGGATAACTGAGGAAAACAATGTAAAGTTTATTGATATTATCTCAGAGTTAAAAAGCAGCAATACTAAATCATTCTGATCATATTTTTGTAAACATATATCTACACAGAGATGTGCTGGCATTTTAGGAAAATGATATTTAAAGAGGAAAGAAGGCAGAAAGGGTGGAAGTAAGCCAGATTTCTAAATGATATTCTAGAGTAAATGTCCATACAAAAAGCACATACCTGTTATGATCTCATTTATATAAGCATGAATTTTTAAAATATAGAAATAGATACTTAAAAAAAGTCATTGCAGAAAATGCAGATTTAACCTATAAGCTCTATATCTGAATAGCTTTTTTCTAAAAGAAAACATTTGAAACCATTGAATTACATAATATTTAACTTTCTAGCTGCAGTATTGACGTTTGTTGGGAAATATTTTTATCTTGGGTGGTTTGTTTGTTTTTCGGAAATGAAGTTTGTATACTTAATAAACAGAGAAATAAGGAAGAGGTAGAGAAAGAATAAGGGATGTATAAGAAAGTAATTTAAAAGTTTTCAAGACATTGGTACTGATATCCCATTTTTAAAGAAATACAAACAAAACCTAAAACCACTAACTAAAAGATATGTAGAATGTCTATTCCACTTACAGAATTCTAGTTATCTCATATTAGACATTAATGAATTAATGATTTATTCATTCACTCATTCAACTTTTCAAGCATTTACAGAAACTAAACATGTACTTGAAACATGCATTGTGGGTATAAGAATGGTAAGGCCTGTGTTTGGCTTGTGGCATTTACAAGAAGTTGAGGTGATGATTTGATCAAGTAGTTGTAATATAATATGATTTGAAGCCAAAAAGAGTGCAAGATGCTGTATACCATTAATGTGTGCTATATGAAAAGAATGTTACTGCCTGAAAAAATGTTTTTTTAACATTTAAAAAGTATAATCCTTAATTTGAAATGAAATTATAGACTAAATTCCAGTATTAAAATATTTAAGGTAGTAACTTAAGAATCCAGATATATTTTATAAGTTCGAAATTTTAAGGTTTTCAAAGGTAATTTTGAGTACACAAACATTTAAAATCAGGCATAGACTTGAGAGTTGTTATGCCAGTATCCAGTTTGTATTTGTATTTTTTGCAGTAGGCAAAAATAAGTAAATAAATAAATTCATATAAATAATAATTTCAACTGGAAAATTTTTTAACAGCCAGCTCACTTTGCAATATTAAAATAATCAGTTTTGAGTTGTAGCTGAATCACTTTCAAGATTTTTGCTGTTTCTGTCCCTTATTTATAATAATTCAAAAAGTCCAAAAAAATCTATAAATTTGTAGTAAGATGAATTATGCTATGATCAGAACATACCCTGAGTAGACATGCGTAATCTTCTGCAGGAACTTAATTATCAGAGTACTCACACATTGTCCCAATCAGTAAAACAAGTATGGACCAATCACCGACTTTCTGACAAGCGCTGTGCCAGCCTGTCCTTGTGGTGCTTACAGCCATGAAACAAGTAATTGTCAAGGGGTTACTAACATGGAAAAGGCACAGGTGCTTGGAGAAACTAGTCTAGGAAGTCAGGAAGGACTTTCTAATAGAAGTGAGACCTAAAAGATGACTAGGAATTAGCAACCTGAGTAGGTCATGTGGTAGAGATGGAGAGAAGGGATTTTTCAAGGGAGGAAAAGGCTCAAAGCAGGTGAAAGTATAGTAAACACATAGAAGTTAAAGGAGTCCCTCAGCAGTTCATTCATTCATTCATTTACCAAATACTCATTGAGGGCCTAATAATGCCTGGCACAGTGAACAAAACAGATAGAAATCTCCACCCTCATAGAGCATACATTTAAAGGGGGAAATGGCTTCAAAAATTAAATATATCAAGTGTCAGATGTTGTTAAGTTATTTGGAGATGGGAAAAAGAATGGAGAGTAATATGGATTACTCAGATGGGATGTAGCGGGAGTTGCAATATAAAAACAGAATTGGTAAAGGCTTTATTAACACAGTAATATTTGAATAAAGATCTGATGTAAGGGAGGGAGCAAACCATTCAGACACTGGGTGAGAGTGAGTGTTAAAGGCCCACTGGCAGGAGAGTGCTTTGGATGCCCAATATTCTGAAGGAGGCCAGTGTGGCTAGAGCAGACTTTCCCTTGGGTACTCAAGAGGACTGAGGGAGAAATGGAATGTAAAAACATTTTAAACAATGTGATTCAATGTTGTTTAATGCCGTCTCCCAGAACTACACAATAATCTCCTTTAATGTGGGCATCCTCACACTTTGGTAAGCACTGTTATCTTGCATATGTGGATTTAAAAAATACCTTTTAAATTAGCAACCTCAGCTAACATGTGAGGTTACTGTTGTGTTACTAATTTTGAATAACAAATTTTATTCATTAATATTAGCATATATTGACTTTTCTGTGTATGTGTGACACTGAACTCTGAGATCTGAAGTGGGTATAATTCAGATTATGTTGTATGTGTACAAATTAAATAGTTCTAGCAGTAATAAAAATAATTGTTTTTTTCTGTTTTTACAGCTTGCAGACCAGGATTCTATAAAGCATTTGCTGGCAACACAAAGTGTTCTAAATGTCCTCCACACAGTCTAACCCACATGGAAGCAACTTCTGTCTGTCAGTGTGAAAAGGGTTACTATCGAGCTGAGAAAGACCCACCTTCCATGGCATGTACCAGTAAGTCTATCCATTTTGCATTTGAAAATCCTATTTCCAACCTTTTGGTGTCTTAAGCCTGATTTTTTTTTTTAAGAAGTGGATACAAAATCCTACCATCAATGTGATTTGTCTTTGATAAAAGTCAAGGAAAAAGTTTCTCTTTCTTTCTTAGCATAATTGCTTTTCAACAGCTTGCAGAGAATGTATTAATTCTTCAAATATCACATTGATCCTTGACGTGCAAATGCCAGCACTGGTTTGGAGGCCCTACAAAATTTTCCTAACCATAATCCTGTCCTTAGAAAGTTAAAGCAGTTTAAAACTACCTGAGAATTTATAAACAAAACTTCTGTTCTTTGCTTCAAACCTTGATCGTTTGAAGGCACATCAATTTAGGACCATCAAGTTTGCTGTGTCGGGGAGCTTCCACATGGAACTTTAAAAGTCGTTGTGCTGTTGTTGTTATGTGGAAAAGTTCCAGTTTTCAAACTTGACATTTGTCCTTAAAGGAAGATATTTTTGAGTTTATCCACATTTTGCCTCTCACTTTTTCTCCAGTTTTGGGATTGGAGCCAATAGAATATTAAATGTAAATGTGAAGGTCATTTTAATTCATGTGCTGAGAATTTAAATTATTTGTATGCTCCTGTTACTAAGGTGTTGTGAAATATATGTATACTTTAAAAATAAAAGTTAATATATTAATGCAATGCTAAGCCATGCAAAAGTAAAATGTCACCTCTTAAGGTAGCTGTGAAAGTCTTGTTAAATACTTAAATAAGGTATAGTGAAAATTTGCCCCTCTTGTTGATGAATTGGGGCCAAAATGTTGCTTATCTTGTGTAATTCTATAGAAGCAGAAATAGATTGAAAATTATGTAATGTCACATACTTCTTAGAGACAATGAGATGTTCCATTCATTTTAACTAATGCAGTTTATAGATTTGTGTGTATTACTGCAGACATAAAATATAAAGCATTTTTATGGAACACATTTAATAAAAAGGCAACAGATTCATTAGTAGATGTAATTTTTCCTTTCTGATTGTAAATGCTGAATGACTACTTTCTTCAGAAAATTGTAGCGTAGGAAATTTTTTTTTCTAGGAGCATATTCTAAGTTTATAAGTAGGAAAAGAAAAATTCTAAATATAATTTTTCACCTAATTGTGGAAATAGTTTTGAACAGGAATAGTTTTCTATTATCATTTCATATTCAATCCTTTTTGCATGGTTGCTGTATATTACTATATTATATGGTGAAAAGCATACTCCAGCTTAGGTAGATGGTGGTGTTTCAAATGGCTATAGTTCTGCCAGAGAAGTTCCCTCAAAACTTACATCAGAAACTAAATAATGCTTCCTAGGTGAGTGATAGAGGAGAATCTCCTCTTTTTATTTAACTGGAGGGCCATAAATAGACAGTTGACACATTGAAGGAATAAACTCATTTCCATCAATATAACCCCTTCAGTGAGGTGGCAGAGGAGGTAGTTGGGAAGCCTTAGTTCTTTGTGTGAGAAACTATTAAGAAAATAAATAGAGGATGTGACAAGGTCTATGAACTCAGTAAACTAGTCAGTCATTGTTCAATCTGATACGTGTACTTAATAGCTTAACATTTTATGTTTCTTAGATTTTCTTTTTTTTAAAAATACTTTGTTAATGCTTTTATGTTTACAATAATGCTAGCCTGTTTTGGCTGTACCAAATGGAAGCAGAGAAAGTTTTAATTCTGGTCATCATTTGGCAGAGCTTTAGACAGGGAACGGCATGTGTTGCCATCAGGGTTTAGAATAGAGAACCCAAAGAAAGATGAAAACTTTTCTCAAGTCTCCCCTAGTCTGGCCACTGGAAGCTCTGCTACTTCCTCGAGGACTTCTTTGCCTTGTTTTAGGAAAAACTTCACACAGTATGCTAGTAAGTTCAGCATCTTTTAGAGTCAGACTATGAGCGTGAATCTTGGCTTTGGTACTTACTAGCTGTGCAACCTCGGGCAAATTATTTAACCTCTCAACCTCTGCTGCACCATGCATAGTGATAATAACAGCATCTGCCTCATTCTGTCATTTATAATGATTAAATAAACTAGGAACACTACTTAGCATGTAGTAGATAATAAGTGTTTAATGCAGAAAGTTGTTCTCTTACAATTCATTTTTATATAATTTTTGATAAGTTAGTATTTAAACTATTAAATACACTTTGTTGATAGTATTATGCTGAGCTCACAGCTTCCATCATCTGCATTCCTACAAACCGAAAAAGTAATGTGCTAAATTTGTACAACCTTTTCACAAAATTTATTAAATCCTTTACTCTGTGCATATCTGATATCAGTAAAGTTTTTTGAATTATACTCTGACTAGATAAGAGACCCTAGCAGTTATTACAATATATGCAGAAAAAGCAAGGACCATAAACTCCAAAGCATCATGCCCCCGAAAATTAAAAGATTAGATTGCTGAGGAAGAAAAACCAGGAAAATAACAAGCAAAGAGGCCATTGAATGATTTGACTTAAGAAGAGCAGGGTAGCTTCACCAAGATGTAAAACTTCTGAAGCCAAGAATCAAACAAACTGTCAACATTTCCATTTTTATCAATGCAAACAATAGCCAATTTGTAATACTCTTAATAGACAGAAGCTTCCTTAACTTCTAGATCTTGTGTCTATGATTTAACCATGGCTTTTTTTTTTTTGTCTTAGTATGGAAAACCTTCCAGGGGTTTAAAAGGAGATTTTTAAAAATTTTTCACTTGGTATCAGGGGCAGAGAGGTTTTGAATGTTGGGGTTTAAAAGAAAATGAAGGACTAAAATATTGAAAATGACTAACCTAAGACATTCAGTTAGTAAATGGCCTAGTAGGGAAGAAGTTCATAGATAAGTATAGTATGTAAGCATTTAAGTAATATGATTTCTAAGGACCTCAGGAGACCTTTCCCTGCTCCTTAGTGCTATCACCAAAACAAGAATGACCCATATATTTCTGGTACTACACAGCATGTGATTTCACCATTAAGAGTTTTTAATTTCTTTGGATTTTCACTATCGAGATAGATGTCTTTTTAAATTTCATAATCTTGAGACATACAATACACATGATATAGTCACAAAAATACTTCTCATTTTTTCAAGCAGTTTTAGAATCAGAACAAAATTAAGAGGAAGTATAGAGATTTCCTATATACCTCCCTGCCCCCTGACATACATAATAGCCCCCTGCATTATCACTATCCTCCACCAGAGTGGTACATTTGTTATGTCTGATGAACCTATATTACCATATTATAATCACCCAAAGTCCGTAGGTTACATTAGGGTTCACTCTTGGTGTTGAACATTCTGTGGATTTGGACAAATGTGTAATAACATCTGTCAGCCATTATACGGTCATTCAGAGGATTTTCACTGCCCTAAAATCTGCTGGGCCCATGTTCATCCTTTCCTCCTACGAACCCATGGCAACCACTTATCCTTGTACTGAATCCATACATGTGCTTTTTCCAGAATGTCATATAGTTGGAATCATACAGTATGTAGCATTTTTCATATTGACTTCTTTTACTTAGTAATGTGTATTTCAGATTCTTCCATGTCTTTTCATGGCTGGATATTTCATTTCATTTTAGTGCTGAGTAATATTCCACTGTCTGAGTATACCAGAGTTTATTTATCCATGTACCTACTGGAGGGCAGCTTGGTTGCTTCCCAGTTTTGGCAGTTATGAATAAGCTGCTTAAAAACATGCATGCACAAGTCTTTGGACTTATGGAATTTTGTATTTTGTACTTATTTTTGTACTTATAAAAACTTATGGACATAAGTTTTCGACTCCTTTGAGTAAATACCTAAGAGTGTGACTGCTGAATCATATGGTAAGAATATGTTTAATTTTGTAAGAAACCACCAAACAGTACTATTTTGCATCCCTACCAACAATGAATGAGAGTTCCCGTGTTACACATCCTGGTCAGCATTTAATGTTACCGATGTCCTAGAATTGGGCTAATTCCAATAGGTGTATAGTGGTACCTTATTATTATTTTAATTTGCATTTCTTTGATGACACTTGATACAGGGCATCTTTTCATATGCTTATTTGCCATCTGCATCTTCTTTGGTGAGGTATACACATAAAGATTTGTAGATGTTTCAAATGACTACAGTTAAAAAAAAAGATGTCTCATAATCAAACCAATCCCTCAAATATTGGTCGAGGGTTGGGGTGATCTAATCCTTCAGTCTTCGGCTGGCCCTGGCTATTATTGTTAATTTCCTCTTTTGACATTTGTTTCCAGTGACTCCTTCCTCACTGCCCATAAGTATACTCAAATTTCTGTCATTAGAAAAATGCTCCCTGTCCAATATTTTTTCTTCTCCACAACAGACACCTTGGGAAAGCATTCTTCATTGGCTGTGGCTACTGCTTCACACACTTTAATTTACTATTTACTCTACTACATTCAAATTTTTGTTCATTACTCCACTGCAATTAGATTTTTCTTCCACCACTTCAGGTAAACTGTGTAAGAAAAATCACCAATGATCTTCTTTGCCATTTTGTGTGAGAACCATTTTCATTTTACTATTCATGACAGTTCTGTTGGTCACTTCCTTTTTCTTGAAACCATCTGTTTCCTTATATTCTGAGACTACAATCTCTCCTTTAGTCTCTTATTTTGCTGACCATTGTATTTGTTGCTATCAATGGTTTCTCTTCCTTTACTCACTCTTTAAATGTTAATTTTTCTCTTGTTCGTTTCTTTGCCTTGCCTTTTCACATGTTTTCAATCTCATGGCTTCAAACATCACCTGTAAATAGATGATGCCTATGTTTTTATCGAATCTTCTCTCCCAAGGTCCAAAGTTATCTTGCCAATGAATTATGGGATCTGACAATCTGTATGTCCTATGGAAACCTGCCCACATCTTCAACCTTGTGTCATACCATACTTTCCCTGGTATTAAACTCATGGACTTCCATGATGCTGAACATGCTCTCATCCTTAATGCCAGCGATTCCCTCTACTTGAAATGCTCTCCCTTTAGGTCCTATGATGGCTGTTTTCTTTTTGCTGTTCAGACTCAGATGTCAGGTCTTAAGATAGCCATTTCCTGGCCATCCATTCAAAAATAGAATCCCTCTGAATTATCGTCTTTTGTGTCAGATGCTTTATTTTTTATGGATTATATCATTCTTTGAAAATATCTCATTTATTTGTGCACACATCTCCTTATTTATTGTCATTCTGCTCACATTAGATTACAAGGGGATCATGAATGTTCTTTCTTTACTGTATCTCCAGCGCTAATGATAGTACTTGGCAAATACAGGCACTAAATAAATATTTGATGAACAAATAAACTAATCATTTAAGCTCAACCTGCAAATGCCAGTTTTATTGTTCATACCTCAGCCTGCTCATCCAACCCAGCTTGTTTCTTTACCCTGGTGAATCCTCATCTACCCATGCATCAAAGCCAGAATGCTTAGAATCGTAACCCCCGTCCCTCTCCTTGATGTGTCTGTCCAAGTAGCACAAGTCCTAGCAATTCTGCTTCTTAGTATTCCTTCTGTCCATTCCTTTCTGTCAATTCCTGGCCCTTCCCTTTCTGTTAAGGTCCTCAACTCTCTCAAGCTAATTTAATAATATTTTGGCAAGTCTCCGTCCTTTAGGATTCCATCTGTCCACATTTCCCAAACTGTTAGAAAATATGATTTTTAAACAAAAACAAAAACAAAACCTTGTTCGTACTCCCACTTCTTCTGCCTAAAGTTTTTTTAAACTCCAGCTCCTATTAGCCACAGTTGTAATAGTCAATTCAAGGAAACCAAAGTCCAGCTGTGGCCTGTTTCTCCCCTTCCAATTTTAACTATACTAAGACCTCTCAAATAGTCCTAGTATATATGCAGTTATACCAGCAACATACTTGTAAGTTTGGGCCTTCTTGATTGTTTAAAAAATTCATTCTGCTCCTTTTGTGTGAACTGCAAAATATATAAAAGAAATTAGGAATAAGGAATTTGAAATGAAATGCTGGAATATTTCTCTATAATCTTAATCTACTTCTTAAACTCTTAATTTTATTTCTCGGGTGACTCTTTAATGTATGTTCTGGGCTTTAAAAGATGAGCTGTAGAGGACACTCCACAATACCAGGTCTTGGTCAATTAGGGCTGCCTCTGAGAGCAGTTCAGAGCACAGGAGATCCTGCTGCCTGCCAAGAAGTCTGTTATCAAAATAACTGCCTAAGGCTTTTCTAGGCCAGAAGGGAAAAATGCTCACTAAGGTTGGAGAAACAAAGGACTATATGAGTTACTAAGAAAGTACTTGTCAAACAAGAAAGGCTGAGAGCATGAAAGGATTGAGAGAAATGAAAAGAGGGTCTAATACATGGATGCACAAAAAGTTAGACAGAATATAATTCCACAGTCATAGCACTTTCACTTTGTTGTTTCTCATGTTTTTAAATCAATAGGAGGATTGTTTTTTTAAAACTGCTGAACAGATGCTGGAAGATTAACACATTCAACAAACATTGTGTTACTTACTTAGAAAAGTTCAAAACAAAATGTAAATCATATATGTGGGTAATTATAATGCACATCACTGAGGATAATCAGATACCTTGAGTAAAACCAGTTTCTTCCAATTTCACTTTTAATACACAGGCGAATAGCATGTCTTTGTATCTTTGTGTTTGATATACAGTGACAGTGATTGGGATGAAAGTGTAAAAGTTGAATTTTTTTGCTCTAAGGCTAACATTGTAAAGCATGGCTTCTTTATTTCTGAAATAATTGCTTGAAAAAGTCGCTATTCTCTCATTCATTTTGAGTAGAACAAATATTGTGTTGAGATGCAGTAGGAAAGTTGCTCTTCCCTACTTCAGCTGCCCTACTCAGGTCCCCCACTTCTGGGTAAGGACAGGATGCTCACATCCAGGTACTCCTGCTCTCTCTCTCTCTCTCTCTTTTTTTTTCCCCCTCATCTCTTTGTTTTTGGTTTTTGTTTTTTTGTCTCCTTTCTAAGCTTGTCTTGCATGGAAAAAAAACATTCTAGTTCCTTGCTTTTCCATTTCACAACTGAAATAGCAAAAGGTCAACTGATTGGTTAAGTGGCTCATTGTAAACACAATGTAACAGCCACAATTTTGTGGAGGCCAGAAAGGGAGATGTTGCAAAGATGAATTTTGTTACCTCTAGCAGCCTGTTACATTCTAGACTTGTTTTCATTATGGAAAGTAACTCCAAATATTTCTCTCTGTATTGCAGTAATATAGTTTAAATTTAAAATGGTCTTTATATTACAGAAGAGATACCTGTATATAATGAATCCTAGTCTCCTCAGTACAGATCACTGATGTAAGATGTCAGTTGAGCTTCATGGAGTTTCCTAAATACAAATACTTTAGTTTTTATTTCAGCCAAGTTCCTTTTATCAAATTACCTGAAAGAGGTTCCTCCATAGGAAGAGATATTAAGTGGTTATTCTGCTGATGCTAAAGAATTGAGTTACCACTTGCTGTAGGGTGAATCTATTCTTGTCATCTACAGTTGGAACTCAGAACTGTACCATTCGGAACTCAGAGAGAACTGTACCATTTAATATCATCTACTTGTACATAACGGACCAATTACCATGAATCATCCATAATTGTAAAGAGAGCATTCATAATTATCCCTACAGTGTTATGCTTTGTGAGAAAGGTTTATTAATTTGCTTTTATCTATTTATTTATTGTTTTTCTTTTCCCTCCCAAATTATGACAGTGCTTAGTCTCTTCATATTTCTCTTTTTGATTTCTAATGAGTGTTTAATTAAAAATAATTAACTCAAATATAGAAATGGCTATATGTAGGTGTGGTAATTTTTTTTCATGGTATTAGGGAAACTGGATGATTTTTAACTCAAAAGACCCAAGCCTAGGCCACTCATGATTTCATTCATGTTTTAGTGTCCTTTCATTATACATGTATTTTTTCCCTTTAACTCTTAACTCACACACAGTTATAGCATATTTCTGTAATTCTTAGCATTAGTTTTCTATGGGTTGATATTGAGAATTTTTTTCTGCATTGATGAGAATAGTTGATAACTATTTTTGGAATTTTCCCAAGGTAATAGTATGTCTATGTCCTGTAGCACAGAAATTTAGAACCACAAATGCTTACTTTTCAAATGCTTACAGTGTGTACAGAACTGTATTTTGAGCTTTCCATTCCTTCTCAATGGGTAGAGAGATGATGGGTGCCTACCCATTTTGATATGAGTTTTTATTAGTTAATGCCAGGTTTTTAAAAGAAAAATTTATGTGTTTTTAAATTTTATTTATTTTGATGGGGGTAGTTAGGTTTGTTTGTTTGCTTGCTTGCTTGCTTGTTTGTTTTGGTGGAGATACTCAGGATTGAACCCAGGACTTTGTGCATGCTCAGCGTGTACTCTACCACTAAGCTATACCCTCCCCCTTAACACCAGTTTTCATAATATAAACATTCCCTTCTACTTCATAAAAGTGATTTTCAAGTCATGTGGCTGTATCCTGAATCAATTAACACTGAATTCTTGCAACTCGAACTCTCTATTCTCCAATATTTGTCAAACTTTGTACTATGTAAAAATTAATTTTTGGAGGATTGTACAAAACCAAGCATTCTATTCATTCCCTTAATTAAAACGCATGTCACCTTTGTATCAAGCTGGACCATAATAGACTTGTGTACATGAATACAAATATTTGATTGTAATATGTACATTTGGTAAGCATCAGTCACCTTTTCTATAAATAGCATATTAACAGCGGTCTTACAGATTTATTGTGATAATTGAATGGAATGTAAAGTGCATTCCTTAAAACAAAAAAGTGGGCTCAAAAATATTGGCTTTATTTCTTTGAATACACACCTACAATGTATAAAAGTAATCAGTCCTGCCTGAGGGCAGTAGGAAAGTGTCGCAAAGAGGGTAACATCTAAATCAGAGTGTGAATGATAAGTAGGAATTTTCCACAGCAAAAGGTAATGGAACAGCATGTGCAAAGGCATTGAGGTACAGCAAAAGGGAGAAAGCGGTTAATGGACAGGCGTAGTTATAAAGACATATGGAGAGACTGAGAGATTTAGATTTTATTCTGGAAGTGAATGGTATTTGGTCTATTAGATTTCTTTTTTAATGTTTACTTTCTTTAACTATGAGTTTTAGAAGTAATGGAAAATGTAAAAAGAATCATCTAAGTCCTCATTCACAGTATTATGAAACAATTAATAGATAAGTCTTAATTTTAGATATCAATTAATTACTGAAATAGGTGCAGTAATATTGATGAAAATGAGAATATGTAGAATTCAAAAGATCTGAAGTGTACATGTTGCTGTATCCTCAGCAATATTTTATCCTGAAGATTTAATTCTTGATTGCTCTTCCGTAAAAAAAATTATTTTTAAATGTGTTAAGGTAACATTATTAACAGGAATCTGTTGTAGGAAGACAAATAAATTGTTCTCTAATTGGTGTGTTTTAAAAACTTGTATTTGACAATACTCTCTAAACAAACCACTATAAAATACTTTAAATATTTATTTACCTGACTTTCTCTATTTAAAAGATAAATACAGTGTGATAGAGTAGGAAAAAAACCAAACATGAAATGACCTAGGTATAATCCTACCTCGTGCACTGCATGACCCTGACATAATTACAGAACTTTCTTGGGCCTCATTTCTTTATCTGAATAAACTGATTTAGTCCCTTCCCTGTGGTGAAGTTGAAGCCCATTTTGTGACTACTGATCATCCATTTCCAAATATACAAACATTTTATGAACAAAACTTACAGATAGAGCACTTAGTGGTTTAGAAAAGAATACGTAATTTCTTTTATAGAAACTTTTATTAAGTATTTTTTTCAAAGATTATATAGGAAGGACATTAGATTAACAATATAAATGTAGATAACAGTTAAAATTGATAGTGATAGTGCATAGAATGAAGTGACTTTTAGAGTTTTAAGTTATGTCTATATGTAGATCTGACAACTGATATTTTTTGTACATTATTAAAATCTGGAGTTGTACTTTTTCATTTGTTCATATGTATTTATATTTCTTTAGTAAATTCTACAATTTACTCCTTTGGAAAAACATTTACCTAAACATCTCTAGATGGTTCTATATATATATATACATGCTATGTGTGTGTGTGTATATGTGTATATATATATATATATATATATATATATATATACACACACATGCTATGTATATATAGCAATATAGCATATAGCAATATATATATACACACATACATACATACACATAAACACAATAAATATATGTATATTTAATGCTCTCTTTGGCACCGATTAACATGGAATTACTTTTCTTTCATTTGTAACCTCATAGGTATGAAGAAATATGCTTTTTATTAGGGAACTGTCCTATTACATTCTTGGTAGTCATTACATTAATAAATACATTTAAATTATTGCCAGGTAGTAACTTAAAAACTATAAAATACAATTTAATAGTAGTAGCCATTCATGACTTAATATCCTCAGTTATTTGGGTCAAATTTTCATTGTTCTTAAAGAGACATAAAAACATTAAGAGTTCATGGATGAGTGAATAGTCACTCTTAATATAAAAGAGTTAATATGAAAAGGCCCCTGTTTGTTTATGACTTAACATATTTCTGTAATTATAAACATAAAATATTAAATCTACGGCAATTGATGTAGTAACTGAAATGTGACCCCTAAGTTTGTTCTCTTTCAGTGTCAGCCTTTATTTAAGGGTGTTCTGCAGAATGCTAGCATTCCTTCAGATGCTTCTTGGAAAATAACGTTCTGTGAATAAATGTTTGGGAAATATAGGAGTCAACAAAGTGAAGCAAATTGTGTAACTTTTGTTTCAGCATCAGTCTGTCAGAGGAATCTTAATTTGAGCACCAAACTCATTTTTTTATGTGGTCTCTCGTGGGACCAGAGATATTACACAGGATATATTTTGAGAAATATAGTTCTGTTTCAAATACTTACATGAAGAAAAAATTAAAATCAAATGAAATAAAACAAAAATCACCCCCACCCCCTACCCTCTGCTACTCTGAGAGAAAAGTGTGGGCTGCAGAGCCAGATGCTCTTCCTGGGAGGGACTTGACAGCACTGCCTCAGGCTTCTCCTAAGTTTACTACTGGAGCACTATTCCTTTATTTGTTTAAAATGTAAAGGGGAAATACAAATTGAAGCCAGAAAAAGAAGACGAAAATTGAAAATGTGTTTTTTTGATAAACTAATGGAAGTAAAATTGTGGTTTTCACATAAGTTTATTATATGATGGGCTTTGGAAAAATAAAGCTGATTGCAAATCAAAATGATTGCCCTTTTCGTACGAGGTCACCTGGAGGGTGAAGTGTGGAGGTTGCTTGTGTTCTATGTGAATTACTTGTTTCATCTGAAGAAAATAAAATCAACATAAGGAAATCCCTGAGAATTTTCAATGCATATGTCGCCAAAAGAGTTATGACTGCCAAGATTTTTTTTTCTCAATGTGTCACATAATCTTTGTATAATTTATAAATGATAACAAAGCAATCAGGCCACATTCATAAAAGCCCAGTGACACATAATTTAGTTGAATCTGAGGATTAGAATTAATTGTCTCTCTTTGTTCTAAGTTCTAAATCTTAGTAAATGATTCACTGCATGTCATTACAGCTTAATATTTGCATGAAATCACAGTTTAGCTGGCATAATTTAACAGCAATTAAAAAGCTATTTAATCGTCATGCAAATTGGTATGAGGGCCCTTGAGTAAGAAGGGTGTCTGCCTTGTTTTTTTAAAGTATCTCTAGGCGGACAGTCATACACTTGCAGACACCCATAACTTAAGTGATAGCATTCTTCCTGTTCTTGGAAATGTAAGTTAGTAATAATTCATGTTTTCCATTATAAATGAGAGAAAAGAACAACAATATGAATATACCAGAATATATCATTCTCTAGGAAGACATTATTACGACAATGATAATGAATCTTTATCTCCTAGGCATGAGTCTAGGTTGGAGATAAGAACCTACACTTGTCTCTGTGCTCTAGTTTATAATTCCTTCCATATTTTCCTTTCTGACGGCAGACATTTTTATAATGCTCTGAAACGTGAAATGGCATAAAACAAGGTATGCAGAAACCTTTTAGAAAAACTAAATGCCCCTAAAATTTCTAGGGGCTTTAGTTGATATGCATATAGTGACTGAGATTCCTACCCATCATGTTGTTGATATCAGGATCCAGCAAAATAAAAAAGGAAGATATAACATTTCTTAATATCTCAAACCCAATTCACAGTCATATTGATTTAAGAGTGATGTTATGTTACTTTAATACCGTAAAACAGATCTTGCTGAGTCCTCTGTACTCATTTAGACCATTCCTCACACTGTAGCCAGAATGCTCTTTTTAAAATACATCACATCTATGCATAGAATCTGTCAGTTTCTTCCTGTTACATGTAGAAAAATATCCAGACTCATTCCAATGAGCCTAGCAGCCTTGCATTGTCTGATCCCTTCCTGTTCCTTAAAACTCATTTCTTGCTTACCCCATTTGCATTCTAGCCACAGTGATTTTGTGCCAATTCCATGACTATTTTAAAATACTTTTGACTAAAGACTACACATCTTCTAGCTCTAATATTCTTCCAACTCATCTATACATCTTCCATATCATCTGCATGAGGCTTTCTCAGAATGTTTCTGTTTGGACCCCCTGGAGTTTTCTCCTGCCCTTGGACCAGAATTTATACCATCAGTAATCCTGGTATCTCTGGCCTTCGACCCAGACTGGAACTTACACACCAGCTTTCCTAGGACTCCACCTTTCCGACTGCAGATCTTGGGGTTTTTCAGCCTCCGTAATTGTGTTATCCAATTATATATATATATATATATATATACAATATATATGTATATATATATTGACTGATATAAATGCACAGCCTAAAAAGAAAGATTGGTCCCCATGATACTTTTTATTTCAGGTCTTTTCCTTTTGATTTTCATAACTGCAATTATTATAAATTGAGTTTTATTATTTTGTCGATGTGCATGTATTTATGTTTACCTAGCCATTCAGCTAAATGTAAATAAAAACAAAGCAGAAATAATGTCTCTCAGACTCATGCTGTAAACCCAAGATCTAGCAAAGTATGTGACACACATAGTGATTACTACAGAAAAGTATTTAATAAATGAATGACTGTATTTTGAAATTCAAAAGGAGCTTTTACAAAAACGTGAATTTCTTTCTATGGAGAGAATGTCACAGAGAATCCTTTTCCATCTTCTAAGCAAATTTTCCTGATATCAAATTTAAAGAGCTGTTTTTGATTTCTTAAAACTAAGCCTTTCAAACATGGTAAGAATGTTATTTAATTTGTTATTTATGCAATGAATTATTTTTCAAATATGTATCTTAAGCACAGTCTGTTACAGAAAAGACTCTGGTATTTCACAATGAAGTACATGGTGCAATGCCTGGCACCTAGTAGACCTTCAGTTAATATTTGTTCAATGAATGATATGAAACTGAGGTTTGAAGGACTATGATAGTTGTAAAAGACTGTTGATACAATTTTAAGAAAAGGCTGTAATAGTGAGAGGATAATAAGTACTGTATGTAGTGTGATCTGTATTGAAAAACAGAAAGAAGCCTGAGGGAAGATGCTCATCTGTCATCCACGACCAACTTGGTTTATGCAGAGTCTCATTGACGAGTAAGAGGATTGTGTGGATCTCCTGATAAGCTTTTAAAGACACACTTACTTTGTGTTTAGTAAAATTCATCTAAATTAAAGTCTAGACACCATATATATGGATACTTCCTTTTATCCCTTCTGTGTAATGCTTCTATCCCATGAAATTGGCAAGACCTAGTAAAAGCTTTTGTGTAACCTCCAGTTTCCCTTCCTCTTCCTCTTCTTCCAAACTGCCTGTCCATGCTAAATTTATGGCCGGTTATTCTCAGCCTATGAGAAGCAGATCCTCAGAGATTGTCAAAAGTAATGAATGGGAGTTTTAGTTACAAATCAAACATAGTTTGAAGACTGAAAGACTGAATACAATATGTTTTATATATGTAAGTTATTATTTTTTCAAACTTTTCAAATGGTGGTGTAATTATTAAAATGTAATTAAAACTATCACATGATTTAAAATAATGTTTGGTTATTGTATATTTTCAGTCAACAAATTTTAAAAGTTTAATTACTGTATCTTTTGGAGATGTAGCTTTTGACATTAAATACTGAAATCATTATACCAAAAAGTTAAGATATAGACCATCTCCACTCCTAAGACTCTCTACTTATTAGACTTAATCAGATGTTTTTAACCATGTTTCTTTATCGTTCCCAGTGGAAGAAAGAGTGCAAATATAAAAGACCAGCAAATGTTTGCTGATGACGTTTTCAAGTTAGCATCATTCGTTGTCCTATACATGTACATTTGTTTTTTAATTGCTTTCTCTAGGGCCACCTTCAGCTCCCAGAAATGTGGCTTTTAACATCAATGAAACAGCCCTTATTTTGGAATGGAGCCCACCAAGTGACACAGGAGGGAGAAAAGATCTCACATACAGTGTAATCTGTAAGAAATGTGGCTTAGACACCAGCCAGTGTGAGGACTGTGGTGGAGGACTCCGCTTCATCCCAAGACATACTGGCCTGATCAACAATTCCGTGGTGGTACTTGACTTTGTGTCTCACGTGAATTACACTTTTGAAATAGAAGCCATGAATGGAGTCTCTGAGTTGAGCTTTTCTCCCAAGTCATTCACAGCTATTACAGTGACCACAGATCAAGACGGTAAGTTCCATTGCTGTTCTCTCGAAACAGACCTATCATTCCTTTTTATTCCTTAATGTCCCTGGTGGACCTATATTCACTGAGGTGCAGTTGTATACTCTATACATTATAGGGGTGGTTGTCTCTATACATTTTCTGGTGGTTGTCCTTATTGTTTCCCAAGGTGCAGAAAGGTATTTTTGATATTACCTCTTAGTAGTATGGTAGTATGGTTAATTGGATATAATGCTTCTCTCTAGTATCTATGCATTTTTGTTTATGAGCAAGTCCATTGAATTACCAGTGAACATCAAACATAAATAAAATGTTGCTAAATGGATTGAAATTCAGTTGCCCTACATATGTAGCCATCTCTTTTGCATGTCAAATAAGAAGATGGTAGGAATTTATGTTGATTTTAATTCCTGTTTATATTATAAGAACAGTATAGCTAATATGCCTGACCATGATCCACTCTGAAAAGAAAGAGCAAAAAATATTTAGAAATGAGTCTAAGTGCTGTTGTTTAGGTGAAGTTTTTTGTAAAAAGTAGTTAAACTGTCTGTTTTAAAAATCCAATGGCTTTCAGCTGAAGATTTCCTTTCCTTTATTACACTATAGGACTTTTCTGCAGTGTAGTTAGGCATGGATATCCTATGATTTTTATAAGTATATAGTCTCTTTAATTCCCCCATAACAATTTATCACAGAGCATGATATAGGAAAAGCTTCAGAGATTTTAAAAACTCCCTTTGAGAAGCGTTCATAAATTAGGTGGATACACAAGTGATTGTGTTATAGCAGAAAGTATTGTTGTATATGAACACATATAGATGAGACAAATTTATGCAGATAAAACTACTCTTATACATGGTGTTTGTTTTCTAGGTCTACTATAACAAATGCCATAGACTAGGTACCTTAAACAACAGAAAATTTTTTAACCATTCTAGAGGCTAGAGGTCCAAGACTAAGGTACCTGCAGAGTTGATTTTATTCTAAAGCCTCTCTCCTTGGCTTGCAGATAGCCATTTTCTCCCTGTGTCTTCCCATGTTCTTTCCTTTGTACGTGTCTGTGTCCTAATCTCTTCTCATAAGGACACCATCAATATTGAATTAAAGCACACTCATATGACTTCACTTTACCTTAATTCCCTCTTTAAAGGCCCTAACATCCAAATACAGTCACAATTCTAAGCTACTGAGGTGGGACTTCAATATATGAATTTTAGGGACTGCAAGTCAGTCCATTCCAGATGCATAAAGGCAGCATCTGGTGATGTTTAAAATGAAAATATATCAAAAATGTTGGAATACTACTCAGCAACGAAAAAGAACAAACTGTGGGCAGATACAACTTGGATGAACTTTAAGGGCACTATGCTGAGTGAAAAACCCAATCTCAAAAGGATTCACTTATGTAACATTCTTGAAATAGCATAATTTTAAAGATGGAGAACAGATTCTTGGTGGCCAAGGGTTAGGGATTAGGGGGGGAGATATGTCTCTGTGAAAGTGTAGCAGGATAGAACCTCGTAGTGGTAATATATTTAAATATCTTGATTGTGATGGTAGTTACATGAAGTTAGATATGTGATAAATTGCATTGAGCTGCACACACACACACACACACATACACACACACACACACATACATACATATAGGAGCCCTGTGGATTTTACCAATGTCCATTTCCTGGTTTTGATATTGTACTATAGTTATGCAAGTAATTAACATTGGGGGAGGCTAGGTAACGGATGTATGGGACCTTGCTATACTTTTTTTCTAATTTCTATGAATCTATAATTATTGCAAAATAAAAAGTTTAAAAACATTGCTAAACCTGTAAAACACAGGAAGAAAACTTTAATATTCTACTAAAAGCATATTTGTAATAATGGATATGACCATTTTATTCAAATATTGTATATAATTTCACTTTGCTGATAATCTTCAGAAATACAGCTAATAAATAAAGCAAAGACAAAGAGTACTGTACAATCACCATTTTTATATTTACTATGTAGTATTTCCCTTCATTTAGCAAATTGCTTCACATCATAGAATCTGCTTTATAGTTGTTCAAAATGGAATTTCTGTTTTCTGTTTCCTTAGTTCTTTCCCATAGTCTAAACAAAATCTTGTCAAATATGTCTTCAGAATGAGACAAATTAGGATCTTCTGTTCCTCTCTGCATTAGCAAATTATTTCTAAGGCTTTTTTTCTGCCACTTGATCAAAAAAATACAATCCAGTACAACCATTTTAACTATAGGATATAAATAATTAAGTTTGGGAATAAAACTAATATATCACTTTAAATAAAATATATATATATATATATGTTTACATAATTTCATACGTGAAATGTACATTCTATGCCTTTCATTCTAGGATTAGAAGAGAGTTCATTTAGGCCATTTTTCTACCTAGCAGAAGGGCAGAATGTGAATTATTTCCCACTTTGAAAATGAGAGAATTTATTCAAAATGTATTGCTGTAAGGACAGAAAGTATATTAAGCATGAAATAAGATACAGTATCCATAGATTGAGACTATACAAAATGATATGAGCTATTCATAAGCTTTTGATTTATTCAACATATATATGGTGGTGAGCAAGCCCTTATGAACTTTACATTCTGGTGGGGAGGCAGATAACAAACAAATAATTTGACAAAGACATAAGTAGTATTGTGATAAGTCCCACCAAGGAAAATCCAGGGTGCTCTGAGAGCATGTATTCTTCAGGTCTGAAGGATAAGGGCTGGTCTTCTTGAGGAAGCAGTATTTAAATTAAGTTCAGTTCCGAAGATGAGTAGAATGTGGGTAGGTCAAATGAGGCCAGGAGAAGGGAATGAATGCAGAATAGAAGGAACCAAGCAAAGATTGAGCAACTGAGGGATTAGGTGCTAATGACTAACATACTAAGAGCATCTAAGAAGTTGGTATATTGCAGAGGCACAACAGGATTTGGGGAAGGAACTGAAGATTTAACTTTAAATTTGGAGAAATGAGTTGCAAAACAGACAACACAAGTTAGAGAAACAACCATTTAGCAGAAGATGCTGATATATTATCAGGGCTATAGACAGGAGAAAAGAAAATCAGCAGAATAATAATATTACACATGTGGTGACATTTGAATACTAAGTAAAGTAGTAGAGACTGAGAAATATAGATAGTTGCACTAATTATGTTTTTATTACTCTATGTATGCACAGTGTGGAGCTTGAGGATAAAGGGAAAGTTTGCATTAAATTCGCTTTTCTTTCATGAAGTTAATTATTTGTATATGTCTTTTCTCATACTTAAGAAGTATTAAGGAAACAACATTAAACAACCTTGACTTAATTGTTTGCTATCTGTTTACAATTAAATAAATGTAAAAAAAAAATCTTTTCCAAATCACTTAGAACCATTTACCTATAGTTAGGAGAAACATTCCTTGATTATCCTGATTCTAGTTGGATAAATAAGATTATAGATTTAGAACTATGACTCTTATAATTAGAAATCTTTGCAATAAACCTTAATTAACTGACTTCTACAATCCCTAAGAGCTATATTTGCAACCTTCTATTTTCATAGTTTATTTAAATGGTCTTTAAAGGTGGTTCATTTAGAGGGGAAAACAAGAGAGCAACACCTAGGAAGCATTTGATTTTAATCTTCAGTGCATGTTAGAAAAAAATAAGATATGTAGTTTAGTAGAAGGAATTATTCAGGTCGTAGACAGTATAGGAAAATGTTAATCATGGATAGTCAGCCTGAAACAAATTGTGTTTGTAGGTATCCTGACATGTGCAAAAGCCTTTAGGGACTATGTTCAAAGTGAAAGACATGCTAAATTACAAACTAATTCTGCTGGTATTTCCTAAAGGGTCTTTAAAGCAATTATTGTCAGAAGCAGTTTGTCCAATTCTTTTGCTTCTTAAAATATATATTCAGCAGTCCTATCCCTGCCATTGCGTGGGTATTCTGTATAGGTTTTGCCTTAGGATTACATTTTGCAGGCTAATATATGCAGATTTCATATATTTGCTCAGGCAACAATAATTAATTGAACTGATATTGAAAATAGATTTAAATAAACAAAAGTCTCCATATATGTATAAACTTGAAATATCTATTTGATTTACAGTTCACTGCATTCTGAAAATACAATCTGTTTCAAATATGGACCTTTTGCATGTTGCTAGAGTAGGTAATTAGGGACATTGTAAAGATTCATTCATCTTTATGTCTGTATTTTAATTGTTTTTGGTCTGGATATCCCTCATAATCCTCAGTGTGTTTTCAAAATTCTTGACAGTGAATACTCTTTTTTCCTAAGTCTATTCAAAATAAAAGAAATTGGTGTAAAAAATCTTAAATGCTTACTAAAAATACACTGAATATAAGCCAGTGACATGATAAGTTAGAAAAGGAAAAAGCAGTAACCATAATTTAAGCTGAGTGATACTATACTATTTGTATTTTTTATATTTCTTAGACATAAGAAAATTACATATTCAAAAGCTACACTTTATATTGAAGGATAAAATTCCTATCTCCTAGGAAGAGTGTTTTTCTTCCAAAAAGTGCACTGAATATTTTATGTAAAGGAGATAATTTAAATGTCAGTCTAGTTAATCATAACTAAATAACTTTATATTCTAGCCCAAAATTAAATTATAATAGAGTCTAGATGATTGTAAACTTTGTTTTTACTCCTAGGAAACATCAAATTACTTCCAAGTCTAGTGTCTTTTTGTGGCATGCATCTTTTGAATAAATGAATGATGTAGAAAAGGCTTTTAGACCCTAGCAGTGAGTTTACTGAAGTTGGTCAGTGGCTCAGCTCGCAGTCAGCAAGTATAGAAATCGAACTGCTCCCAGCCACTTACACACAATAGCACACACGTGTCTGTCGCACTGGATCATAATCATATTTTGATAGTTTGCTTTTCTGACCAATATGTAAGCTTCTTGAAAACAACAATGATGTGTTATTTGAGCATATCCTCAACCTATTTTGTCTGTAATTTAATAAATCAGTTTACCACATTAACAAAAATTATTGATGGTTTCAGTTAATCTTTCATTCATTATTTCATTCACTCAAAGTATTTATTGAATATTTACTGTCTGCCCAGAACTGTTCTATGTGTTAGGAATATAGCAGTAAAGGAGAAATACAAATAGTTAACCAGGTACCTTCCTTCATGGACATTATATTTTAGTGCCAATTAGCAATATGTCCCATGATGAAAAACTAAGCAGAATAAGAGATTTGGAAGTAATGGGGAGGGGGCTTTTTACATAGCGCAACCAAATAGACTGCTCTTGACAACATAACATTGGAGCAGATCATGAATTAAGGAGAAAACCCTGTGAATATAAAAGATGATTATAGGCAGTGGGAATCAAAAGAACAAAGCCTTAAATTTAACCAGGAATTTGTCTAGAAAGTGACTAGAAGATATTATTGCATGTATATTCTTCAACATATTCTAAATTTCATGGTCACTAAGTCCTCTGGTCCTGTCCTTATAGAATTTTTAGCAAAAGGTTTTAATCAACACTAAACCATCCGTTAGTAGCAATCATGGTTTTTCTTGATGATCATACATTGGTAGAGAAATGTGCTTAATCCTAAACTTGTCTTTAAGCAGTTGGCTTTTAGAATCATCAGCTGTTTCTCTGAGAAATTCTCATTTGTCCATTTTTCGGGAAAGGTGACTAAATGTTTTCTTTAGCAATAAAATAATTAGATCTTACTGCTATTTTGATGCCTCTACTATTAGATTAACAATTTTATGGCATTTCTCCTACAAATTGGAAAGTAGTAATAGGGATTGTTTGGTAAAATATTTTAAATCCTATAAAAATAAACTGGTTAGCAGCAAAGATAAGTGCATATGATCACATTTTACATAATCTGTAACTATCATCTGATATAAGGCTCTACTTTATGGCTAACCAAATGTCTGGCAAATTGTTTGTTATTTTCAATGTAGTTCTTTGTTTTGAAAATGGAAGCCAGTTTAATTTCATTAACTAATCTCTGCCTGCATAAGAGACTGACTGATTTGGATAACTGATTCAAATGTGGTTACTATAAAGTACTAGGTTTTAATTTCAGGGGAAAATTTTCCAAAAATCCCTTTTACTTTAAAGTAAATATTAATGAAGATTTTTAAAAAGTTAATGTGTAATAATAAAATTAAAACATTGTCAAGACTGACAGATTATTCTGATCATTATTAAAAATGTGAAATGTCTTCATCTTAATAGTTTGTAAACATTGAAAACTAATTGCTGACCTTTTAATCAGACTGAAATCCACTATAGCATCTTTAGATTAAGTAGCCTTTTTTTTTTTTCTTCCATGTATTCCTCAGCACTTTTCTATTTGGTTTGGATTCTAAAACAGTCAGTTCCAGCTACATAATTTGTGATGCCCAGTGAAAAATGAAACTGCAGGACCTTTTGTTCAAAAAGCAGGAAAAAAGGGCCGTTAAAGGTACTAAAATATAAAGCTTTTTCCTTCTGCAATTTCTCTCTCTCAACCTGTAATGGTGCTTTTTTAATTGCCATTTAATGTCCTTTTAAGTAAAGAAAAAGTAAATTTCAAATTATTACCATACACTTTACCATTTGTCTTTATATTGCTCAATGCTTCTTTTAAATGTAAATATAAGAGCATTTAACTCGTGTGGAATCATAAAAATCACACAGTTCTTTTCCTATAGTCCCGCACCACTCCCCATCTCCAGTACCCAAGGGTGTCTCATGTAGACCAGAACAGACAAGTGTAAGACTCAGAAAGTTCGGAAAAAGGAAGAGAGGGACCCCACTGGAGACAAGGGACAACCCAGGAATGTGGTCCTCCATCCTCAGAAGTTAACATAGTCATTTAACCCAGGTGGAGAGTGACAGCAATCAAGGAACAGGGCAGGAATTGCAAGACTGTACGGCGGAGAGCAGGAGAGTGTGCAGGGAAAACACATCCACAGGGCTGTAGTGGGGTAGGTGGCCAGAGCCTAGACTTTGTCTAGAGCCGGGGATTCAAGCTCCCAGTGCGTGCTCCATTGTCCCAGCAGACTTCACTTACAAAACATGAGTTAAAGATAAAATTATTAAGAATTTCAAGATGGCAACAGCTGAGCGTTAAACCCTAAGTGGGGTTAGGGAGCTATGCAGCTGTGTAAGTCACACTCATGAAACATTTTATAACATAGTGATGTCACTGTTTTTCCCATTTATCTTTATGGATTAGTCAGCAAAAAAACTATATTCAGTAACTGTGATGTGCCACGTACCGTTCTGCATGCTGTGTAGTGAAAGAAAGATGCATGTTTGAGTGTTTGAGATGTGGTGTACACTGTGGAGAAGTCAGCAGTCTTTTCCTTCTTTAAAGTTTGGAAATGAGAGCTTGGCTAAGTAAAAAAGACTAAACTTATGATATCTGATTTAACATACATTTTCAAGAACTGAGTGCCTTAAATATTAGTTAGTACACAAGCCCTTAAAATATGCATAAAGTAATAAATGATTAACTAGTGAGATGACAGTGAATGTTGACATTTCACTTTTCTATTTTTATGAAAGAGACTAGTTGTTTTACCGCATATTTATTCTGTTAGACAATGAACAAAGCTTTTGGTAATGAAAGATTAAAAACAAAAAATTGAAAGGTAGTTGTATAATTTGCCTAATGCTATTCTAATTATTTTGACATTCTGATAGACCTGAAAGTAGGTTTCATAGCTGTTGATCCCTTTGTGCTCTGCTCTGTACTGTCCTACTGAGTCACTTCCAAGGTGCACCCTAAGATAGAAAAGTTCTTTTTTTCCCTGAAAATAATTATGCCATGACTCATTGGATTATTTGTATTCATCCTTTCAAGTAGTTGTCCCCTTTACATATTTCTTAAGTAATCTTTCACTGAAGCAAATAAATGAATATTCCAAGAATGATAAATGTAACTATGTGAATAGAAATGTACTTTTTATTCTATTTCATTCTGTCTTTAAAAAATTTATTTTACTTTTCTGCTGAATCACTAAATCTCTAAGATGTGATTACCTTTTACTTTATAATTCTCAAGTGAAATAATGCCCTCTGTTTTTGATTTCCTATTTCAAGGCTTTTTTTATATAAATATTGAATGATTGACTATTTTCTATTGGTTTAGGTTATATTTTGATGTTTATTTTCTACTTACATCCTATCATAATTTTATATTTTTAAGTTTTTTTTATTACTTCTCATAAAGATAAATGTGTTGGTAAGTTGTAGATGTGAATTGCACATTTAGATATCTAGAAATTGGGAATAGGGTCCTCATTCTGCTTTTATGAGAGTAAATATTTAATGTGCTGAACAGTTTTGAATATTTAAAATGTTCAACTGCTGTTTTTATTTAGCTATTTTACAAAATGTGAGATACTTGTATTAAGAGCAGAACAATAAAACTCTATTTGAAGTGCTACTTAATTATATATTTAAATTTAAAGATAACTGACATGCAAAATTATGTCCTAAAATAAACTACTTTCCACCATCTGAAGTTTATTAACCTTACCACTGCCAACTCATATTAGTTTTATACTTACAAGGTGACAGTTTTCATATGCCTTAAAGAATCCCAAGAGAATACAGACTTCAAGTCATCAGGCAAGATATAAATATAAATGTTATAAATAACATTATATAGATAAATATATTTTTATGTTACAAATAAATATTATTTTTATCCCATTTCAAAGGTCTCTAAGGAATTCCAGTCCCCCTGTATCTTTTAACTGACTCTTTTAGGCTGGTATTCTATATATTTCACCTAAAACTTTCCTTCTGCCTATTAACCTATTTAAGAAGAAAATACAAAAAAATAAATTGCACTTAAGGAGATAGAAAGTCCCTTTGTCTGCACTATCACTCTTTGTAGATGGGAAGACCATCAGTAGAACATTCTAGTTAGATAACTTTTATTTATCTCATTTATTATTTGCCAGTTTATCAACCCCCAACCCGACTTCTTCCACTGTTCTTCAATTCTGTGTTTCTAATGGACTTTAGAAGTGTTTTGCATTAATGGTCACAAATCTTAAGGGTGTCACAGGAGGAGTGACAGTATATCAGACCAAGGATTCTTCAAGACATACTTCCTGGATGTAATTTCTAGATAATCTGAGGGCCTCTCAGTCATTCTCTTAAATGCCTGCTAAAGCAATGTACGTTCCAGAGGAGAAGACCTGTCCAAAAGGAGAATGAGAGTCATGGAATCCAGAAAGCTGTTCAAAATTTGAATGCTTCCACCATGTTCTTCTGGCACAGTAATGGTGCCTCCATGGAACATTTATACAAAGAAACAAAATTAATTAGTGTGCAGTTACTGATGATGAGCAAATGCTGGGTTTAGTCACTCTTGTAGCTCAAACTTTTGTAACCCAGATCCTTAAAAGAGGAAAGTGTTTGTCTTTTTTAAATTATCTAGTTTTAAAAAATTTTTTGGTAAAATTCACAAAATGAAATTCCATGTGAAAATATTACAGGGTGCTTGAACCTTGTTTTATATGACTAAGCTAAATCCAACACAGTCATGCTAAAAACATGTAACACATTTTGAAATATTCAATAATCAGCACATTTTATGTAGCATAAATTAGAATAAGGAGATTATTTGCTTATATCAAATTTAAATAAACTATAATGGGAAAAAGTTTTAGAGGTTTATGTTCAAATCTCATTAAAAAGTATTGCTTTAAATTATTGATTTAATAAAATTGTAAAAATAGTTTCTTATAAATGTCATATCATACAGTTTATTGATATTTTGAAAGCAAATATTAGATATAGTGAACTTACAAAAAATAATTTATTTCTTTGTTAGAAATAAAATTTAAAAATAAATTGTTAATATGTAATTTTTACTCTAATTTTCTCAATTAAAAATCCATGATAGATGAAATGCAAAAAGTAATCTAATTGCATTAAATTCTGATGGTCCTTTTATTATGATACATCCTTGATGTACCCTCTTTCTTTACATGTGAAGAATTAAAGTTTTGATGATCTTTTAAGGTAGAAATCCTCATTCTTGTACTATGATCTAGAACTCAATATCTTTTTCTAAACTGTTTCCTATAAGTGTCAATTACTTTCATTTCTCTTATTAATTTGAATTTTATTTTCTACTTCCATACACTTTTCCTTTCCCCCTTGTGGTGGCTCACAGTTTCAAGAAGAGGGAATGAAATCATAAACCTGTCTTCATGTCACTTTTAAATCCATTGCAGCTTATCATGGTATCAGAAGCACCACAGAAAGAATATGGGAAGAGTCACCCTTTATTTGAAATAAATCTGGCCAATAGGGTATTGATTTTGTAGGGAAAAGTGTATTTTTACTTTATTTTTTATTGAGGTAATAGTTGATGTACAGTGTTATATAAATTACAGATATACAATATAGTGATTCACAATTTTTAAATATTATGCTCCATTTATAGTTATTATGTAGCTATAGTCCCTGCATTGTACAATATATCATTGTAGCTTAGTTTATACATAATTGTTTGTACTTCCTAATTCCCTACCCCTATAATGCTCCTCCTCCCTTCTCTCTACCCACTGGTAACTACTAATTTGTCCTCTATATCTGTGAGTCTGTTTCTTTTTTGTTATATTCACTAGTTTGTTGTATTTTTAGATTCTACATATAAATGATATCATATAGTATTTGTCTTTCTCTGTCTGACTTATTCCACTTAGCATAATATCCTCCAAGCCCATCCACATTGTTGCAAATGGCAAAATTTTGTTCTTTTTTATAGCTGAGTAGTACTCCATTGTATATGCATACCGTATCTTCTTTATCCATTCATCTATTGATGGACACTTAGTTTGCTTCCATATCTTGGCAATTATACATAATGCTGCTATGAACATTGGAGTGCATGTATCCTTTTGAATTAGTGTTTTTGTTTTTTTTTAAACTTTTTTTTTATTAAATTATAGTCATTTTACAATGTTGTGTCAAATTCCAGTGTAGAGCACAATTTTTCAATTATACATGAACATACATGCATTCATTGTCACATTCTCTTTCACTGTGAGCCACCAAAGATCCTGTATATATGTCCCTGTGCTACACAGTACAATCTTGTTTATCTGTTCTACATTTTGAAATCCTAGTCCCTTCCCACACCCCATCCCCCTGGCAACTACAAGTTTGTATTCTATGCCTATGAGTCTGTTTTGTATCTATTTTTTTTTTTTTTAGATTCTGCATATAAGCGATCTCATATGGTATTTTTCTTTCTCTTTCTGCCTTACTTCACTTAGAATGACATTCTCCAGTAACATCCATGTTGCTGCAAATGACTGGATAAAGAAGATGTGGTATATTTATACAATGGAATACTGTTTTTGTTTCTTTTGGATATATACCCAGGATTGGAATTGTTGGGTCATATGGTAGTTCTATTTATAGTTTTTTGAGAAATCTCTATACTGTTTTCCAGAGTGAGCGTACCAATTTACATTCCCATCAGCAGTGTTTGAGGTTGCGTTTTCTTTACATCCTTGCCAACATTTGTTGTTTGTGTTCTTTTTGATGATAGAAATTCTGATAGGTTTGAAGCGATACTTCATTGTGGTTTTGATTTGCATTCCCCTGATGGTTAGCGATATTGAACATCATTTCATGTGCCTGTTGGCTATCTGCATGTCCTCTTTGGAAAAATGTCTGTTCAGGTCTTCTGTCCCCATCAGGTTGTTTGTTTGTTTGTTTGTTTGATATTGAGTTGTATGAGCTGTTTAGATATTTTAGGTATTAACCCATAACTATAATTCTAGGGTCAAAAGACGCTAATATCATTTTTGCTCAATTATTAGATAACTAAGAAAAATAAATATGTTTGGAATGTTAAGTTGAATGGGAATAATGCTGACAATATTGTAAGTGCTGCAGGATTAAAAACTCTATATACATTATCACCCAATTATGTAAACTGTTGTACACATATAGTCATAAGAAAATGAATGGCAAAATTTTCTAATGTTGCCACTGTTCCTCTCTGTGTGGTAGTAATATGGTTGGTTAGTCTCCTAAAGTGACTTGTAAGGTTCTTTATGCTTTGGCCCTGAATGTCCTTTGATATCTCCTTATATTTACCCTCTCACAGTATTTACTATGCTCTGCATTCCAACTGCTGTCAGTTGGAATGTTTTTTTCTATTTGATTAGCCCTAAATGTTTATACCCCCAAGGCCTAACATAGCATATTTCATATAAAATCTTTATATTAAATATTTACTAAATAAATTAGTGAATTAAGGGTATGGATATAGACATATATACATTTACCCCCCCCACACACACACACAATTTCTACTATACTTAAAGTGAACCTTTTAAAGCTTTAATACTGTGATACTTTTGCCCCTTAGTCATAAAGTGCTCACTTAGGACAATAAGCATTCTATTCATCAATTCAACTTCCTGGAACAGAACTGCCAAAGGCATAGTGTTCAGTTGTGTAAACCTAAGCAGGAACACCCTGAAAATATGCAGGAGAGATTATTGTTTATTTGTTTTTATAGATCTCTGGTGCCTGAAATTCCATCTCCTATGTATATATAGTTTTGTCTGCTGTTTACCATCTGCATTCTCATGAATTTATAACTCATAATGCCATTCTTTTTTTTTTTCTCTTGAAATGTCCAGTAGTTTAGTCAAAGAGAAAGGCAAGTCAAACAAATGGTCATAATCTGATCAACTCTGAGTTCTAGTCCCTAAACTGCTGCTATCCAGATGTGTAAATTCAGGCAAGTTATGTAATCTTCCTGGACCTCAGATTCTTCATTGGCAGAATAAAGATATTGCATTGGATAACATGATGAGCCTTCTATGTGCAGTCTTTTCATATTTAAAATAAGTTTTCTATATAACTTCAAGACTTGATGTAATAAATATAAGAAAACAACACAGTTTGTGAACATGCAAAACTCTTTTTGACACCTCAGTAAAAAGAAACCTTCTCCTAAAAGTCTCACCAACTTTCCAAGCATACAGCTCTTGCTGTAGGTCTTATACTGTAATACTTTGCAGGATTATTGAAAGTTTGCCATGGTGACTTCAGGTTGTACAGTTGTTTTTAGAGGTAAAGGAGAAGTTTCTTAGTAACATTTCATCCCATGTTCAAGTCCATATCACTTTACTCTAGTGAGAAGAAGTAAAAATCTTTATGGTTTTTGGAAAATAAATACATTATTGGAAATTATGTATTATTGAAAAATAAGTACATTATTATGTCACATTAAATACTTGTTTATGTAAATAGATACAGTTTTCATGGTTTAAGAATAAAAATAAGAATGTTGTTCACTCTTTTTCTTTACTTCTTCCCTCCTCACACTCTGGTCTGTCACTGTAGACTCTTTTTCTTTGTTTACCCCTCCCCTACCCTTCTCCCTCCTCCTCCTCCTCGTATTTGATTTTTGGTTACCTCTTGTTTTGACTGTATGTTTATTTCTCGAGTTTGTATCTAAGTCACTCTTTGAACTGATTTGCATATATTCTTTATTCTGTTATTTATTTCCATGATGTAATAAATTCCAAATATAATTTGGTCTTTCAACAACAGAATTTAAGGTCCATGAGGGCTGGACTTTTCCACTATATTTTATTGATCAGGCTACTCTATCCCTGGAGAACTGAAGAGTACTAGGTATAAAGCTCAGTAAATATTTGCTTAATAAATGAATGAACAAAAATTCATTAAGCCATGTGGCCCATCATATACTGCTGGTAAGAAAGAAAGAGGTTAATGTGGCTTCCTCAAATGCCTTCCTTTACTGTAATTGGGTACACAAGGCTAGCTGACTGAAAAAGGCTAGCAAAAAATAAAAGGAAACATTTTTTCAGTTAAGTGCTTAAATTATAAGATTCAGAACACAAAGGCTGTAGTTCAGAGGAGGAAAGCTTAATTGAGCTGGAATGCTTCCTGGAGGAGCTTTATCCTAAAGGAAGAATAGCATTTGGATTGGCCGTATAAGGAGTGTTGAACCTTGAGATTATGAAGCCTTGTAGGAGCGGAACAAATTTTCAAAAAACTTTTTGCTGGCCAGGTTTTCAAAAAGCCTAATTCTTCATGTGCATATCTGAAGAAACTTTCACTGAATCAAGATTTACACCACAGTCAGTCTTTGATAAGAAAGTTATAGAATCATGCTCATTCAATTTAGGAAACAATTTGCACGCAGAATTATGGACTAGGTCTTAGTAGCAATGTTCTATTCTGCTTCCTCAAACATGAGCAGCACTGGATAAAAAGATTTGAATATCAAGGAAGAGATTTGTCAGAAGAAGCAGCTTACTTTGGTGGTGGCGGAGTGGGGAGTGGTTCTTTTAAGGAAGCAGGCTTAGCAAAAAATAACTTCCATGGGGAGGAAATATACATGGCACTTTTACAAGATGCACAGTTTTGATAGTGATTTATAAACAGCCATTAGAGTGGGATGCTCGTCTTCCCACAGCAACATCTCTGAGCACTAAGCACTTTTTGGTCAAGCCCCTAGGATTTAACTGCAGGGTGTTCAGTTATAAAACCGTTCTTCATCGATCTGAGCTGTTGAGTTCTTAACTGTAGCTTATTTTCACTTTGATTTTGAAATCCATAAATGCCAGTCACAGCATTTAGGAACTAAAATCATTGGCACAAGAATTTAAATGAAGAGTGATAAATCAAGGCTGCCAGTGGCTACTGCCTCAGCCAGATGCAAACACCACAACCACAGTTTTTAATAGCCTTGCATGCCTAATTTCAAATTAAGTGTGACAAATTAAGCAGGAAGTTAATTACTATCTTGAAACAAATAGTCTGATGTTGATTGGAAAGGGCATCATAAAGCTGTGTTTTATCTTAATGGAATACTCAGAGGAAATATTAGAAAATAGAGATGTACAAATAACGATTAGTTCAGGTTAAAAAAAAAGCAGAGGGGAGAGGTTTATTATGCATCTGGTTAGATCACTGCAGGTATATGAAAAGGAGACTTCCTCTGAGAATAGCTTTACTAGGCTAAAAACAGGAAGTGAATTCACAGATGCATCAGAATTTTGGTACCTGTGTGGTAGATGAGGGAAGAGGAGGCTCCGGGGCATCTATCTCTACCACTGCAGACCAGACATTAGAATGCCTGCCAGCTCTTCTCATGGCAGAAGTGCTAATCTGAATGACTGCACTTAAAGTGAATGTGACCTTAAAAATTTGAAGATAAGTCACAAAATTCTTAACTAGTCCTTCATTTATTTTTCTGTACCTGCTGCACTCCATGGCCCTGATTGTCTTTAGACATTTATTGGACAGCAGCTTCTTCTTTAAGTGACTTCCTCCTTGACTTAATGATTTTTAATACTGTTTGAGGAAATGTTTCAAGAAAGAATCTGTTCTTTGGAGTTCAGATGGATCTTAGGAACAATATAGTTCAACTTTCATTTAATGTGATATAGTTAAAAATCACTTACTGGGTCAGACACTGTCCTTAGCACTTACATTAAATCCTAAAATAAACCCACCCAGTAAGGTAAAAATACCTTATTATTAATAAGATATGACAATATAGGTATTTTCCAGATGAGGAAACTGACACACAAAGAGACTAAGTAAAATGCCAATATCACCCAGTTACAAACCAGACATGGACAAACCAGAATTTGTAGCTAGGTGTCTGGGCCCAGAAGTCTGCACTCCTAACCATTGGTAGTACATGGCCTTTTTAACCTGGGCCCCAAGAGAGCAACAGTAGTTATAAAACTCTAATTATTTAGTCACAACTTACTCATACCAGTCTCTTTTCTTCTCTATTACAAATCAGAAACATACCTACCTCAGAAAATAAAGATTAGACACAAAGATTAAGGTAGCTTTTTATCAGACCCTATAGAAAATATGATGAGCCATCACAGTGAATGTATAGACTGCAGGAGGCTATTGAGCTGTCCTTTCTAGCCTCTTATCACAAAACTTGCCTAAATTGGAGTCTGTAAATCAGAGGAGGATACTGAAACTCAGAAGTGTCTCCTTAAAAAAAAGATTCTTAGGTCTTTCAAACTCTTAGGTCTTGACCCTGAAACAAGTATTTTTATTGTTTATATGTTTATAATAGGGTACATTTTATACATTTTAGAGAAAATGAAGGAAGGGTTCATATTTAAAATGCATATATTCTCTGGTACAGTTCTTCACATACATGTGTTTTGTCAATTCCAAAAGAAAAGTGTTTCATAAAACCTGAGCCACTCCACCCAGCCATGGTAGTCTTTTTCTGTTGTCCAAACACCCCAGGGACATTCCTGCCTCATGATCTCTCTTTTTTGTTACCTCCTTCAGGTCTTTGCTCAAATGGCACTTGGTCATGGAAACTTTTCATGGCCGCTTAAGTTAAAATTGTAATTTTTCATGTCCACCACTCCCAACTCCATTTTCTGCCTTCTTTTTTTTTCTTATGATAATTATCACCGTTTTCCATTTTATTCAAATGTTTATTTTCTGTCTTTCACCAACTTTTATGTGAGCTCCATTTAGGCAGACTTCTGTCATTTTTATTTACTATATTCCCAGTGTTTAGAATAGAACCTGGCTCATGCCAGTTATCCAGGGTCGTTTATTGAATGGGTGAATAATTGAATAACTGAATATTTTTTGAGTTAAATTTCATGATAACTTAGTAGCCATTTTCTAATTAGATAGCGTATGTAAATTAGAATTGATATAAAACTACCTAATATTTACAGTTAAAGTATCTTTTATTTTGACATTACTTTGACATTTTCACTCTAGTCAATTATTAAAATACTCTGTAGGATCAGCATTTTGTTTTAAAAGGTGATGTTAACTGCTAAGCAGAATCAATTTATATTTTAATGACCATACCTACACTATGAGCAGGGCTTAGAGATGTGTTTTGGGGGAACTATAAAACATGTCAAAATTACTTGAAATAACAAATCTTTAAAGCTGTTATCATGGCCAGTCTAAACAGTTTCTGCTCTGTAGTTAGAAATGTATTGAATTCATTACTGTATCCTCAGGGCCTAATATAGTGCCTACCACCTAGGAGTCATTCATAAACATTTGTTGAATAAAGGATTATGTAAATGATTAAGTAAAGGGATGGACTTCTAAGTTAAGTTTTCATGATGCTTTACTAAACACCTTCTACTTAAAGGGGATATGTATACATAGGGAAACAAAGTTTGCAATACAACACATTTACAGTACAACCAATTTTTTTCGTTTATAATGATTTACTAAAGTATATAAGGATGTAAAACGTTATATTTAGGAAATTTTGTATTTAATAATATGTCTGTAAAAGATGTAGAATTTTAAAATACCTTTAAGTTATAGAATTTTGTGTGATTATATCAAAGCTCTTTTCTAAGGAATACCGTCTTAGTGTAATTGTGACACTCAAAGTTGAAAGAAGAAAAATTAAGATAAGATGTGTGTTGCTAGAGAGGAGAGTATAGTGTGGTAGATAGACTTCAGACCGAGGGTCTATAGCTCCTGATTCTCATTCTGATGAACCATTCTCATTCATCTTATTTGGATGAAGTTGGAACATCCTTGTAATTTTCTGTATGGTACCAGAGCTTTTTCATGGCATAAAAGGACAGTTTCCAATATTTATTCCAAATAAACAATGTGAGGATTCTATGCAGGTAGATTCTAGATCAGTTCACGTATCCCCTTATAATCTAACCTTTTTCTATAAAAGGCCAGATAGCAAGTATCATAAAGTATATGGCTGTGTGGGCCATATATTCTCTATCAGACTACTAAACTCTGCCCTTGTAACAGGAAAGCAGCCCTGGACAACACTTAAATGAAGGAGCATGGCTGTGTGCTAATAAAACTTTACTTACAGAAATAGGTATTGGGCTGGATTTGGCCCACAGGCCATAGTTTACCAACCCTGCCCACGTGATAAAACTTTATATTCTTAGATAAAGTAATTGGATGCTTTGGATTAATATGCCCATACTTGAAATCTGAAGGGAGAAGGAAATATTCTCTGAAGACAGATGGTTTTCTCATTTAGAAATCATCCTTTTAAGGTAGATAGATTTTTTTTTTAATTTTAAAGTGATGAAGGCTATTTAAGGCTTTTAGTTTTCCTAAAATAGTGTGAGGCATTGTGAATCTTAATTTGTGAGAAAATGAAATTATGATCATTTTTTATGTAAATGCATACACACAGTATGAATTAAAGAATTTTAGTATCATCTAAACAAATTGTCTCACCTAGTTTGGGGAATGGTCAAATTTTATGTTTCTCCAGTTCCTCCAATTCCAGACTTCATTTGAGGATGAGCAGTACAAAACTAAATTAAATTTAATGGATAATTAAAACACTAAGATTTCAAGTTAATAGGGATTATTTCCACATGGGTATCATTTACAGAGATTCCATGTTAAAAACAATAAATCTAGACTTTCGTAGATATTTCACTACCACTAACAAGTAACAACTTATTCCAGCTGTTTAGCTTTCACTTTTATATGCTTGTTGCTTTAAAACTTTGCAAATGCAATACAAAAGCAGTTGTCAAAGTCTGGATAGATTGGTACAATAAGACGATACTAAAATTTAATTGATTTGAGCCATCATTGTCTTGATGAACTGCACAAATCCTGGCCACCAAGTAAGAATGAGTTGAAAGTATGGTACAAATATAATACAAAGAAAAGAAAGAATTTAAAATTTGATATTTGGCTTTTATTTTTTTAAAGATGGGCCTGTACATAAGTATTTCACCAGAGGTTTCCATGAGATGATTTGTATATAGATAAAGTCATTTGTGTATAAAGTCAGTTTATACTCCATTCTCCATTAGAAATATTTAAGAATAGAGAGGTCTTGTCATGAAATAGAACAGACACAGGACTATTGAGATCTGTAGTTAATGTTTTGTAACTACAGCAATTTGTTATTTTAATGTTGAAATACGAGTTTAATCTGCTTATTAAGCGAAAATTAAATACATTTTTGTTGTTGCATTTGTTTGCGTCTTCACATTGTAAGTATGCGTTCCTATACCTGTGAACATTTCATTATGTTGAAAAGGTAACTAAATAATTGCAAATTGTTCCACAAGTCAGTTTAAATAAAAGTACTATAGTCTCCCTCTTTTTCCTCCTATTGTAATTTTTTTTCCTGTGGGTTCTGTATTGGTAGGAAATTGCTTAATGTTTTTTTCTGACCACAGATGATCAGTCCTCTGTGGTCTGAGACACTTTCTTTTACCAACTAAAATAGAGACCTATAATCCAATTTAGATCTGTTTTCATAATGCCTGTCAGAGTCCAGCCCTTATTAGAATAATAGTTTAAGATCAATAGAAAGGAAGGAAGGAAATAACACATAAGTGTTTGCCATATCTTTTCTGAGATACAGTATGTGTCATGTAATGGACCTTCAAATAAATGTTGGTTGACTGACTAAATGAGTGAATGAAAAAATGAGAAAAAGAAACTTTTCTTTATGTGTACTGTTTCTTTTGATTTCATAGCCATACTTTGGCTTAGGAAGTTTTGTTTTTATTTTCTTCTCTTGACCCAAATGGAAGAAGATTGACATGTTTAAGTCTAAAAATCACCAAACATATGATCACAGTGAAGTAAGTTTGAATTGGGGGAATTCTAGGCTAAAGAAAGTGTTGTATAAATAGTCGTCTTTCCTCTTTTAACTAGGATAAATATTCAGTAGTTGTCTTTGTTTTCTGAGCAATAGAGAGATTCCCAGGGAATTATGTCTGAAAACACAGAGAATAAAGATAAGTAAATAATTCTATCAGTTAGGAATGCATTTGGCTAAAGAAACAGAAAATCTGACTGACTTTTCTTAAACAAAAAGGAGTTTATTTTTCTCATGTAACAAGAACAGAGGTAGAGTCTCACTGGAGGCAGTTGAACTATCCAGTGATAATTCATGGTTTCTGGATCTTTCTGTATTTCTATAATGTCATACAAAGATTCTTGGCGTCTTTCTTCCTGATTGCAAAGATGCAAGCTGCACATCCTGGGAGCAATCACAGCAGGGGGAAGGATGTACAACAAAATGGTGACAATACCTCTGTCTGTCCCTTTTCACTGGGGAAGAAAAGGCTTCTAGCAAACCATAACCAGCAAACTGTTGTTTAGATTTCAGTAGTCAGAACTTGGCTCTGTAGCCACTCATAACTGCAAAGCAGGCTGGAAAATCAAGTTTGGTGCATTTAAATCCCTGTAGGAGAAAATGACAGCAAAGAACACATTTGAAAATTGGTGTTGAGTAGGTTGGCCTGTAGTGTCTGTCACAGTAATCTTTAGCAAATGTGTTTGTTAACTGAACTATATAATAGATTCTGAGAAAATTAACCATTATGAAAATTTAAATGAATTATAAACAGTATTTAGATCATAAATCCTATTTCTAGGTTTAGAGAAAGCAGTTGGAAGGCTAAATTCTAAAAGTTTAGAAGTGGTTATTTTGGGGATATGAAGTGATCACTTGTTTTTTCTTGTTACTATTTATTGTATTTTAAAAACACTTTACAATAAGATATTTTGTTAAAACAATGAAGATTAGCTTTTCTAGGAAAATAATAATAGGGATGTTAGTAAGTTCCTTATACTTTAATATTCACTAAGTAAATAGTTCTACTTATAAAATATTTATTTTATAAATTTATTGAAGAGATTTATTAAACCGTACTGTGTTATTAGTACTTCATACCATCAAATAGTATAGGTCAGAAAATAATAAGGTATAGTGTCCTTCCTCAAAGGTGTTATTCTGCTTAGGGAGATCTTTACATTTCTTTTGTCTGCAATACACAGTTGAGTTAAATCCATATTTTGTTGGATCTGTTAATAAGAAAACTTTTTCAAATTCACAAAAGATAAGAAATTTAAAATTGGTTTGTTTTTTCAGACAGAAATTCAAGAATGCACTCCTCCATTACAGTGAACAATCACACTTATTTTTATTGTACTTTAGCCTTGTGGGTAATCATTTCCTCTTCATAATCATGTTTTAAACTAGGTTCCATGCTCTTAAAAGAACTCTCTGTCTCTGTCTCACTTTAGTGTGTGTGTGTGTGTGTGTGTGTGTGTATGTGTGTGAAGCCATTAAGTAACTTTGAAGAAACAGTAGGCAAGTTCTGTCTGATCTAGAAGCAGTAAAGTTTTAGTAATCCAAAAAACAATAGAAAAATTACAAAAGCAATGGTTAGTCGTTGCACCCACACACACAAATATTTTAATTCTCATTTTTTGATAATATGATCTTGAATTTTTATTATTTCAGTAATTGTCTTTTATTAATTAAAATACTTGACTATTCGAGTTTGTAGATGTTTAAATTCACTGCTAATTTCACAATCCAGTGTTGCCGGGACATAGAATATACTTTGTGAATCCACAGTTTGAGTTTGGGTTGCCTTAGCATTGTCAATAGGAATGTAATTTTCAGAAAAGGCTAAAAATAATGATAGAATTTAACAGTATCAATAGTTAGATTTTACAGACTTTACAATTAGCGAAAGAAAAATTGTTCCAAAAAGTCATTTGAAAAATAAGGAAAATATTTTGTAAACATTTTTATTCCTATTGTCTCTCCTATAAATTCTCCTACTAATTCTATTTCTACTTCTCTAGTGCTACGTTGCCAAAGAGGAGCCCAAGAATATGTTGATAAAGAATCTCCTTCAGGGAATTACTTTCATCATTTTTTCCCCTGCCGGTTAAGAAATCTTTTTATCCTCCCAAGACCTCTTTCTGGGCTTAAAGCGAGTTAGCAATCTTGCCAGAAATTAATGATATGTGTCATCTTGGCTTGCTATAGGGTACGTTATTGCATTTGCATTTTTTTTAACCAAAAGAGAATATACTTCCTCTTATTAAGTCAGTCATATTTGCCTTAGACAACATAAATTCTCTGAACAACTCCATTCTGCCTTTATGACAGAAATGCATTCAAAACTTCATAGCATAACTGAATTAGGTCATGTTACTATAGCCAAAACAAGACAGAAATATTTCATACTTTAGTTCAGTTTTCCTAACCGTTGAAACTCAGCAGCAGGGTTGCCAAGTTTAGAGAGTTCATAATACTCTACAGTACAGTTCCTTTGTAGAATGTCTACAGTGCAGGCTCAGAATGCTTTTTTCTACTCCTTTTTTAACTTCTTCACTCATACACAAGTGCACATTATTATGAACAAATGCAGTAAATATCACTGCAAAACAGAGAACCTGTAAGGCATTCCCTGAATTCCCAGAGTCAAAAAATAGTCTATAGTTAATGATTTAATCTACCCAAACCCTATGGTTGCCTAAATATAGGGACCACTGAGGATTCAAATGACATATATAGCCCTTCCAGAGCATATTTCATATTTGGAAATCCAGGCATTCATTAATCCCCTCACCTGTGACAGTTGGTAAAAGCCAGATGATAGGTGGTCAAGGAGTAAATTGACCAATATAATTTACATCCAAACTTGGGCATTTCTGGAATGAAAGAGGAAGCTATTTATTATCATACCAGTACACGAGGCATTAACCTGGATTGTCCCAGGCAAACCCAGATACAAATAGTTTGATGTGGTGATAGAATGAATGAGCTTCTGGATGGGCACATTCTGCATGTGCAGCCTTAATCACCAAATCTACGATTTGTCTCCTGAGTTTGTTAAAATAAAAAATATCAATCCATGCTAAATATTTTACTGCCTTTTTCTGTGTGCCTTCTGTCTTTAAATCACTTTAAAGGTTTTTAAAGATAAAAAGTCCACCAGAATTTCTCTTATAATTCATACAATATTTACATTTTATACAGTTTAAATTAAGCCAATTAATTAATGTCATATACATTTTCAGTTTTTCATAAGTAACAGAAAATCAATAGCTGCTCCTTAAAGGATGTTCATTAAGCATTCATGTCATTCTCTCTCTTATTTTGATTTGTCATAAGCTTCAAAGCATATACAGTAAAAAATAAAATGAGAGTTTAGACCCAATAGCTGCTATAACTAACTTCTCAGTTCATCTCTTTAAGTATTTTAGAGTGTCTCCTAAATAGTCGAGTCATGAAATGAGAACACACAAGTCAAAAAGTGAGAAAAGGATCAAAATATCCACCCTGGGTTTGTGGTTTCCTTCAATCTGTTCTTAAAATATTTGTTTGGAAGGAGAAATACGTTATTTTTAATCTATAGATATTATTTATGACTTATTAACATTGGTTTAACCCCTTTCCCTGATAACCATAAGATTGTTTACTATGTCTGCGAGTCTGTTTCTGTTTTGAAATTTACAAATGTTAGCCACTATATATAAGAATAGATTTTTTTAAAAGTTTCTGCTGTATAGCACAGAGGATTATGTTCAATATCTTGTAATAACCTTTAATAAAAAATATGAAAACAAATATATGTATGTATATGCAACACTGGGACTTTGTGCTGTACACCAGAGATTGACACGTTATAACTGACAGTATTTCAATTAAAACAAAAACAAACCAGTGCTCTGTGAATGTTAGAAAAAAATATTTTTTTACAAATTTTATCTTATTAAAACTCCCCTGCAAAAGGTATGCTATTTTATAAAAAGAAAATGTCACCCTAACAACTGTGATTAAGCAAAAAAATGAGCCCTCACAGGCATCTTTTGAATGCTGTCAGATCACTCAAGTGAGGAGAACGGGGAAACCTGTAAAGCAAAGCAGGTCAGAGCAGGGGAAGTGCAAATTAAAATCAAGGAAGGCTTAAGTGAAACCAAAGAGCACTTTACAAGAAAGTCCAAATCTAGTTACATAATACATCACAGGCAGGAAGCCAAGCAGAGAATCAATGAAAACTGGTTATGATCAAGGTGGATTCAAGGATGGAAGAAGATAGCAAAGAGTAAATGTTTAACGTAGATTTTTACTGAAGACATGAGTGACATTTTCACTCTCAAATTTTCTTTAGAAGGAGAAAGGTCAGAGAGATTAGAGCAAATACTATCAGACTCGTAGGTGGTGTTAATCTCATTATAGAGTAGAAATAACCATGAATAAATTGTATGCTTCCAAGCATTTTGAAATAATTGAAAGATGAAATTATGAAAGTGTTCATCTAAAGATTGGGAAAGTACCTAGACTGCAGGATTTTCCTCTCTGTGAAATAAGGGTTGATAATAGTGTCCCCTTTGAAGGATTGCTGTGAAGATTAAATGCAGTGACATCAATAAAATTCTCAAACAGTTCCTGGCACATTGTATGTGCTCAAACATTATTATTTTTGTTATTTAGCAAACCAAAGGATCTTATAGGATTAACAAGCAAACACCAGTTGAAACACAGTAAACATGGTAAGACTCACTGATACCTGGATCACAACTTTCTCTCTCCTGCCTATATTGATTTTGACTTATCTTGACCTGTCTCAAGGAAGTTTATTTTTCTGGGCTTTTTCAAGAGGTTGAACTAGATTATCTCTATGGTCTCTTCTAGCACATGTATGATTTTTAGGACTTTTTATCAACAATCTTAATATCTTTATACAGTTGAGGTCTATCATATATACATATTCTTAAATTATTTTAATATTTATGTTTTCCTTATACATCTCTTCCTAAGGTTGTGAATTTCATGCTTTAAACAAACATTAGGGCAAGTTTGAATACTAAAGCATTTCTGGAATTCACTCTCAAAGGTGGAGCTGAGTTAAATCTCTGTCACCCTTTGATATGTACCTATGAACATAATAAGCATGTCCTGCAAGACAAGCAGTTTGACTCCATTTCCCCATCTCAAATGATAAACTTAACAGATGGTAAATCCAGAGTTGGCAATTTGTTCTCTGTATACTAGAGAACTTTTGTCTTTTATCAATATATCTTTATCATAATTCAGTCACTTGGCAATTTCTGCCTTATTTTAAAATTAAGTAAATTTTTTATCAGGGTTGTTTATAAACAAAAGAAATTGACTTTGATTAACTTAAGCTACATAGGGATCTCAAGAAATTAAGAAAAATTGAACTACGAATCTAAGAAAGGACAGGAATTAAGGCAGTCTAGGATCTAGAAAAGTAGACATTCAGAGCATTATTGTTGATATGACTCAGCTCCAACTTTTTTTCCTTCATCAGTACTATCACGGTTCAAATAAACAAAATAAAGACCCTGATATTCCTAGAATGTGCCCCATACTTGTACTTGGCAGAAGAGGGAAAGTTGAACTGCCCCAAGAATATCATACACAGTGAGGGAAAATGTCTCCTCTCTTCCCGGGCAAGAGAGTTTAGTGTTACCAGATGACACGCAGAAGGTGCTACCGAAAAAAAGAAGGAGAGTTCTGTTTTCAGTTTGTAAAGTTGTGAACTAAATTGCAATGACTAATTCAAAGTGTATGTGTGTTTTAATGTCACTGCTTTATTAGAATTATCCACTTTAATACAATTAACTTACAGCTTCTCTTGGGGAAAAGGAAGCATATATGCCAAAGAGAAGGGTGGCATTCCATTTTAGTTTGTATTTTAATTTGCATTATTTTTATTTCTATTTGCATATCTCTTTTTAAAAGTTAATTTAGACATTTTTCGTACTGCTAAGGGAGAGCAAATTCTCAACCTTCTTAATCAAGTGTGCCTATTGCCCCAGACTCTCACTCTGCTTCCAATCATTTTTCACCCTACACTATAGAAAATTGCATAAAATACCCAAAAAGAAGCCTGAAGGGGCTGAAGTTATAAGGCAAATGAAATAAATTGTGATTGTAATAATAACAGTATATTCAACATCCTTATCATCGTTATTAGTTAGATTTACTCAGTGCTTTCTACGGGCCAGGTACTAAGGATTTTGCGTGTATTAACACATGTGATTCTCACAACCTGCCTGAGTATAGTAACAGTATTATCCTAATTTAACAGATGAATAAATTGAGGCACAAGTGAGTGCTAAGTCAGTGAGGGTTCTGGTAAGAACCAGGTGTCGCATTTAAAGAGGGGTAGCTTTTCAAAGGAATTGAATGAAGGCACTGCTTATAGAGGGGTAGGCAGGATTAAGATAATGGACAGGATAGTGAGATCTAAGGCTCCAGCCTAGTGGGGAACCATCACCTTGGGGGCTTAAAGAGAATGAGGAACTCTGCTTCTTCAGACTGAGGCTGTGACACTGGAGCTGTAACTGTAGAGAAATGCAGCCACCAAACGCTGTTGGAGGGGTAAGAACAGAACAAAGGGGAAGAAATATCCCAAATGTCTCTCCTCTTGCTCCCTACCCATGCCTCCCATAGGTGAAACCCACCTAGAATCCAGAGGTCAAGGTAGCTCTGGTGTTGTAGTTCATATGGGTTAGTTTTCTAGGGTATCTAACAGGGCATAGATGTTAAAGAAAGAATATAGGGAAATCAGCTTAACCAACACATTTTTGTTACTTGACTTGGATCACACAGCTGGTGAGTGTGGAAGCTGCAATTATGTTTGTGATCTGAGAAACTGTCTGCCCTGAGAACCACTCTCTTAAGGGCCGTTAATGACAGTTTGCACACAAAAAAAGCATTCCGTAGACTACTACTTGTTTCAAGAAATGTCCCACCACAAAAAAACCCTCACCTCTAACTCAGAACAATCATTTCTGCTTTGTAAGATTCCGATTTGTTTGTTTATACCTTTGCAGCCAAGGTATGCAAAGGTGTGTCATTTCCCAAAACCACACCTTAATATTATGCTTGCTGATCAGAGATTGTCTCAAGATTTCTTCTTTTTATTCTATAGCACTTACACTCTCTCTTCTAACATCCTAGAAGCATTGCCAAAATACAGCAAATAGGTTCACTTGCTGCCAGTTTATGAATAAATAGCCTTTGTTAATTGTGCCTCCAACTCAGTGTTGTCTTTGACAATTCTTACCTGCTGGATTGTACTACTTCTCCAGACTAGCTCTCCTACAGAACTATTAACTTAATTAAAAATAGCAAAGAACAGAATAAGGCATGGGTACATACTGCAGTGGCCAATTGTGGGACCAGTTTGAACATTGAAATACATACGGTCAGCAATAGATGATCACCTATTGAATAAAATAATAATTGATGAATCTATACTGACAATAAAAGTGAACAAATAAATGAGAAAATAAGGAAGTGAAAAAAATAAATAAGGGAAAGTGAACTCTTTCTGCAGTAGAATGTCTTCTAAAAGATATAGAAGATATGAAAGACTTAGAAAATTACTGTCTTGCAGTCATCATAGCAAAAGTGTATTCAAGCAAGAATTAACAGTGAGGCTGCATCCTGGGGACAGGAGTGATGTGATGAAGAACAATATGTTTGCATGATGTCAAAGAATATTCTTCCCAAGTTACTCACTAATTAAAAAGGGGAAAATAAGAACTAGATTATGGATAAAATAGATAACACTTGAATAAAGTGATCCAAGTTGTCATCACCAGTCAAGGCGAATGAGCATTGCCTTGGGATGTGAGAATTCAATATTTTTTTTTAGTGATGAGATTTCAGCATTTCTTCTGTATTATCTCAAACAGAAATGCATAACCTAGATGTATAATATGAGGGAGTGATCAAATAAAAATGGAGAATGTCAAAATCAAAATGCTAGAAAGAAAAGAATAAGAAAATAAACATAAATAAAGAATTAATGACAAAAAAGCCCCCCAAAATATATTTGAAAACAGAAGGAACACTGGGATGTGTAAATCAATTCCATGACTGATTTTGAAAACAGCAACAATTTGCAAGTGAATTTTCTCCTACATAACAGAGGAGAAAACACTAAAAATTAAATTGAGGAAATAAGCCCAGAAAAAGAGATAATTTAGCAGAGTACATCATAATAATTGATATCAAACTTCAAAATTTGGATGAAATTCATGATTTCCTAAGAAAACCAAGTATCCTTTCAAAGTATGAAGAAATAACACTAGACAAACTTGGATGAAACTGAAAATTTTATCAAAGCCCTGGGTATTGTCAGAGTTGAATTTTTTCACATATTTAAGTAAAAGACAATTTCTGTCATTTATGGAGCACAGAGAAGAAAGAAAAATTTTCAGACAACCTGATCCAAGCCAGCATTACACAAGGCCTTAAAAATAGTATATAAAGAAATAATTAGATGAATTATACTTATGAATAGCAGTGCTAATATCATTAATTAAATGTTTACTTCACTCCAGAAATGCAAAGCTATCCAATGTCAGAAAATCTATTACTAACTCAAAAGAGAAAACAATCATCATCTTAAAGGATCCCTCCAAATCTCCAAACAAAATTCAGTACCAATCCAGGCTTTAAAAAGTAGAATTGGAAACTTTTTGGCAAAGGATTGACGACATTATTATGATAGCAACCCCCCAAAACAGCGTAGTGTAAAATAAGGAAATTTGTAGATACTGACAGGCGTATGTAGAGTAGATAAACAAGATTATACTGTATAGCACAGGGAAAGATCTTGTGGTAGCTCACAGCGAAAGAAAATGTGACAGTGAATATATGTATGTTCATGTGTAACTGAAAAATTGTGCCCCACACTAGAATTTGACACAACATTGTAAAATGACTATAACTCAATAAAAAATGTTAGTAAAAAAAGAAATCAAGTAAAACAAAAAGAATGTCTTATTTTTAACTTTCTAACTTTAAAGTGAGTTTGAATTTTTTCACAATATGTATAGATTAAATCTCTTTTGAAAATAATTTAAAGGATATGAATATTGCAGAAAAAGTTGGAAAATATCATTAAGTTTTTATATAATGCGGCATGCATGACAAGAGTGTGGTATGTGGCCAATTAGGAGTTCCAAGACAGTATATGAGCCTATCTTGTGATAACCAAAGAATGTTTATACATGTAGCAGTTAAAAAACTGAACACATTTAAATGCCCATTGACAGATGACTGGATAAAGAAGTTGTGATATCTTTAAACAATGGAATACTGCTCAGCCATAAAAAAGAATAAAATAATGCCATTTGCAGCAACATGGATGGACTCAGAGATGGTCATTCTAAGTTAAGTAAGCCAGAAAGATAAAAAAAAATACCATATGATATCATACATATGTGGAATCTTAAAAAAGAAAAAAAGAGAACACTAATGAAATCATCTACAAAACAGAAACAGACTTGCAGACATAGCAAATAATCTGTGGTTACTGGGGGGAAGGAGGTGGGAAGGGATAAATTTGGGAGTTTGAGATCTGCAAATGTTAGCCACTACATATAAAAATAGATTAAAAAAACAGATTTCTTATGAATAGCTCAGGGAGCTGTGTTCAATGTCTTGTAATAGCCTTTAATGAGAGAGAATATGAAAACAAATAAATGTATGTATATGAATGACTGGGATATTGTGCTGTAAACCAGAAATTGACATGTTGTAACTGACTATACTTCAATTTAAAAAATTGAACATACTTCCCATTAAAAGTACATTTCTTAAGATATTTACAGTATTCACATAGGGACTTGTTTTCATATCCAGCTTTTTACAGCAGTTTTATTGAAAGACTGACAGTTTCAATCAATACTCAGACATTTAACATCAGCCATCATAGAAACAAAGGATGCTATTGGCAGATTAATTTTCAACAAAAAGTAAACTAAGTTATGCTACCACAACCAAATTGCCTTGTTGTATGTTTTCTGCATTATTCCCTGTTACTGACTTGGAATATGAATTTTCAAGCTAACAACCAACCATATTAAAAAGAAAAAAGCATATAAGTAGATTAGTCTATATTATACAAAAAAAGACAAATCAAATTAATTTTGAAAAATTTTAGTCCTATAATAGATTAATACTTGAAATATAAAATATTATTTTGTGGACATTAAGACAAATAGGAAAAAAATCTCATAAATTATGACAAACATTCAGTGAATAATGTAATTATGCCAGTCTTCTTGAACTTTATGATTAAATTAGCAAAGAAAATGATAGGGTATAGTTTTCTCAGTAGCCAATTATACATTCAGTATTGTTAAGCAATCTAACGTTTATATATTAAAAAATAGTAATCAAAATTATTTTTAAGTAACCAACCACATTTGATGACATATTATTTGTGATAAATAAAATTTTATGAGACTGAGTTCTAAAAAAGGCAAAGCATCAAGTTTCAATTCAAACAATCAACTAGAAACAAAACTAAAACAAATTTAGTTGTCTCTAATTTAAAGTTATATTCCAAACTACAGTCTTTACTTACATATGTAATAAATTCCATGATCTCATAATCCTCTTCTTCTACTCTTAAAATGTTTTCAAGAATTGTGTTTTATGTTTCTGTTACTCATTGCTTACTTTACTGCGTAGCATGTAATAGAGAATGCATGTTTGAGCCAGTAAATCCCTGTATAAAAAATGTATATCCCTATAATTTTTAAATAAATTTATTTAATATTTACTCTTCATGACATTGTATACCTACTTTGCATAAAAGCAGAGTTAATATTTTTCCCACAACATATATTTCATCATTATTGTTTTACTAGCTTTTGAAATCTGTGCCCTTTTGGTTACTTTTGAATAAAAAAAAAATTCTCTGCAAGTTCCACATTAAAATTGATTCCCCCCTGGTTTTGCAGGGAGAAAGAAGTTTGTTTGTTTAAGAACAGTTAAGAGCTCTCATTTCTCTTGTAATCTTAACTCTTATTAAGAGACCACCTTCTCCCTTTAAATCTTTCATTTACTTTTTTTCCTTTTCTTTACCCATGAGTCCTATTTTGTATCTCCTCTCCTTTTTCTTTTGTTTACATGTTTAAATTGTATGCTTCAGTTAGTACCTCTACTCCTCTGCTGAATCAGCTTTTCTAAAAACAACGTCTTCCAAATATGTGACTGCCAATTTCATACACTAAGGGGGCACCCATGTCTGAAGTGCCAGTTCAGCACTATGGAGTAGAAGTGCTGAATAACATGACATGAAAAATAGTGAACTATTCCAGATTTCACCCTATTGTTACAATAATGATTTATTACGGTTGCTATTGAGTTGGAAGAAACAAATCCCCAACGCATTTCTTTCTCATCCCAAGAAATACAGATACATAAAATCCTTAATTTTTATACCAATACAATAATTAGAATGATAGGTACACATTTAAGAGTCTCATGCTCTACCAATTGAGCTAACCGGGTGCCGATAGGTACACATTTAATTATATAAATGCCATCATTTATTTTAACAATTTTATGGTTTATATGCTTAGCATTTAAATGGTATTAGATGTAGTAGTTTAGGGAGAGTTTTGACTGTATATCCGTCGAAAACTTGTCTGACCTACAGGATATTGCCACCCCATAAGCCACTGCTGGTAGTCATTGATCTAGCCACGCAGTTGAAATTTAAAACACAACCACTATTCATCTTTTAATAATAAACTTCAGAGATGTTAGTGATGGTTAAATATTTCTACTTTGTCAAATATTAATTAATTACACAAAAGCATGACTATAATTAATAAGCATAAGACATTGGGTATGTAGTATTTTTTGCTCAGAATATTCAGAGTATTTTTAAATTTTTTCTCATAATTTATAGAGGTAATATGATAAATGTATTCTCTAGATGTTCATTATATACTTATAAATTATCTAACTAAATTATAAGGCCAAGTAAAGTAGAAAATTAGTTATGGCTAGATTTTACAATCAGCGTACTTTGATATGATCGTTCCAAAAAATTAAATCAGCTACTTAGGGATACCCTTTATGAAAGACCTAACGTGTACAATAAATTAACATAATTAAATCATAAGATAGGTTGTAACTTTATTTTTAAATAGAAATCTTATTAATAAATTATAAAATTTAATTAAATTATTAGGAAAATTCTGCAAGAATATGAGATAAACTTGTCCAAATAAAAATACCAAATTCTTTCTCACTGGTCAACAAATACTTAAGTGACCTTGTTTCATTCATGTTTTAAAACATGATTATTAAACAATTTATTCCAATTGTTATATACTCTAAAAATATTCCAAAATAATATTCATACATATACATATATATGCATATATGGAATAAAATATATTCCAAAAAATACATATTAAAATTTTTACAAAAATACTTGAAACATTCTTTCATCTGAACTAATATTTGTGATCATTCTCTAATCAACACTAGTATTAACAACTACTACTTCTTTCTATTAAGGTTGATTTTTACTTCTGATATGAATTTTTATTGATATTAATAATGTGATATGAATGTTTTATCTAGCTCTAGATTAAGAAATGAAAATTCTATTCTCCTTACTGTAATTGTAAAATAAATGAACTTTAAAAACAACAGTTTACATAATACTAATGTGAAGACACCAAGAGAATGTACCAAATAGCAGTTAAGCTTGCTTTCCATGTTCATTCTTGAGAGGCATTAGCTCTAAAATAGCTTTATACTTGCTGTGACAACAGCATCTTGATGTATTTGTATGTCAAATATTCTTGCATCATTTTTGACATCTTAATAAAGTAACTTGAGTAATCATTTTAAAGGAGTTTTAAAGACAACTGTATTCTATTTTTATTCCTTTTCCAAATCCATTGACAGATTTTGTACCAAACATAAAACCACATTTGCCTTATCTGATCGTTCAGAGTTTTACCAAAGCATTTTATTTCCATTTCTCTCATTGTCTCCTGAATTTGCCCTAGTAATGGGAATTTCAGTTCTACAGATGGGTTTTGATCAAGTTTTATGGCTAATTTCTGTAAAGAATGAAAGGTTAAGACTCCCACAAATCAATCTTAGTGTGGCTGTGACTGCACTTTTTCATGAGCACAGGCAAGTATTAGGTAACAGTTACCACTATGCTAAAGGAATCACAGCATTTTGTTTCACTTTTAGTTGCTTGTTTCTAGGATATGGGAAGATCTTAGTAAATAATTAAATGTGGTGTGAAGGCTATCACCTTACTTGACAATTCTCTTTAAAAATGAACTATACTCTGGGTCCTTCTTTAAATAGCTTTTTTAACCTTGACACATGTCTAAATTGTCTGTAACATGCTAAGAATGCATGACTTAATCCTTGTTACCAAATATATAAAAAGAAACAAATTTTCTGTTAATCATAGACAAAATAAAGATTAGCTAGTGTTTATTATTTAGTAAGAAATGTAACCATTATTCATTATAATCCACACATATATATTGAGATATTTTTGATTGATTTGCTTCTAAACCATTCTACTCTTCACCAAAGCTCAATAAATACAAATGTAATTATTATTTTTTTCCTAATGTCGGGGAAAATCATGCATGTATGCCTCATAAATATATAGAATCTGATTAGGAATTTGAAATTTAAATTCTAACTTTGTTGCAGTCTTCCTAATTAACTTGGGAAAATCACTCACTGCATTTTTTTTCTACTTAACTTTCTGATTCTGAAGTGGTTTTATTTAACATGCATTTTTAAAACACTGCCAGTTGATAATCTTATAAAAGTGCTTACAGAATAAGCACTCTCAATGCTTGCAGAATAAGCTGTTTCTTGGAACAAAATTTTACAGAATTAGGTTTACTGTTATTATCAACACAGAAACTTACTGTACAATCTACCACACTTCAGTCTGTCTTAAATTCCTCTTAACTATCCTTTGGCTGGATAGTTTTCTACTGCTGATCAGAGTGCGTGCACACACCTGTGTGTGTGTGTGAGTGTTTTAGACCTCATAGTCTTCCTATTCAGATACTATACAGTCATGTACAAGCATTCCTTTTATCATTTAGGTAAGCTATCCCTTTCAAAACTCAAGAAAGAACAAAAAGAAAACGTATTTAGATTGAAGCCATATACCCCAAGGATTGAAAAGCGTTGCTTTGCCTAGAACCAAGACCAAAGGGAAACAAATGAGGGAGACATTGTTAACTTTTAAATTAGAAGGATCTTTCCTAGGAGATCTGAAGCAGCCATTTGAGAAGAATAGACATTTATTTTTATCTGAAAGGAAGTTTTAAGAGCACCAAGTGTCTATCAGCATTAGAGACTTTATAAGGTGATCAGAGAAGACAAAGCCCATTATGTAAAATATATTTGTATGACTTGATAATTTTGTTACATAACTATGTATATGGTCTTATATTTTTTCTACTTTAAGGGAAAATTTATTTTGGGAAATTTTTTTCTCTTAATAAATTGACCAATCACATGTGGTTTCCTTGAAACCCAGAATAGCAATTATCACTAGACTTTTCTAAGGTTATGCCTAGGTTAGAAAAGAAGTTTTTCATTTAACATATTTCATGAGAAACACATGGCCTTTAGGGAATAGCATTGTTGAACTGAACCTAGTTAATAATAAATTGCATACCCTTGGTTAATTTATTAGCCACCTGTTTCATTATGACAGTATAATAGTAAAGTTAGGATTCCATTATTTGTATGCAATATTTTGCACTCTGAATGTTCAAAGAAATATTTCAAAGCAAATAAAACCTCAGGAGTTGAAACTAAGAATAAACAAACATTCATAACTTTCAAGAAGATTAGATATGAATTCACTCTTTAATATTTTCCTTTATTATTCCCTTTATCATAATAGCCTTTTATTACAAAAAAATCTAAAATAAATGGAGAGAAATCAAACTATGAATTCCTCAGATCTTGAAATGGCTTAACACCAATACAAAAACAGTTACTGTAGTACTTCAAGCTTCACTGTATCTGTCTGGATGAAAAAGCACTATGAATTCCAATAATAATTGTAACTTGAATGAAGACAAAAAGTATGTGAGTATCCTGGGTAAAGACAGTAATTTTGTGCATTACTCTTGACTTTCATATAAGACATTGCTCACACCCCACTTCAGTCACTCCAACAAAGTGTCCCTGCTGTACAGATGATCTCTTTCACTTTCCCCCCGCCAAATATGAACACATTTCCCCACATACGTGGTGGACAGTGGATCAACTTTGGTAAATCAGAGACACGTTTGTGATGGTACATCAATTAATTGGTAGGAATGTGATTAGAGCTTTTGATACCTTCCAAATACCAGGAGATATCTAGCCCCAGCCCAGAGTCAGTTTTATTAGATATACTCTGCAGTGAATTTGGGTTAGCTCGGCCAGTCCTGGAGGAGACAGGATTCAGGGCAAGAAGGGACTTGGAACAGTTAAAGTTGGTTTAGAATTGAGGGCTACATGGTAATAGGCTTGAAGCAAGACCTTACACTCTCAAGGCATGACAAGAGAAAACAAAAACAAAGGAGCAGTGCCATCTCCATATCTTCCCTGGCATTTAGAACTTGTCTCAGTGAGATTCCATCCTGGGAGAGCCCTGAAATTACGTGTTTCCTTTCATCAGGATCCACTGAAAACTCAGTGCTTCTTGAAGCCATTCAGAATTAATGCCTGTGAGTTAAACTATCCTCCCCAGACTTTGAGATTCTAGTTTCTAGCTTCTGTGTATCCAAATAGCAAGCCTACAACAGCCTCTGGTCTTGGCAGTGACCACTTGTGTATCTTCTTCGGCTACTTTTAGATAATCCGATCTTGTCAGAGTATTTTTTTAAAAAGAGAAATGACAGATGCTAGCTAGAAAGCAAGTTTTAACTTTAACTATTTTCTATTTTCCCTAATAATCCCACAACCCAGAAAATTCAGCATGTTGACTAACTAGACATACTTATTATTCTTTTGATTGTTGATTATTTAATTTTAGTCAGTTTATTTAATTTTTCAAAATTTATTTAATTTTACAAACACATAGCATTCACTATGCATCAGACAATGTGCAAAATGGTTTGCAAATATAAATTCATTTATTTCTCACAACAACACTATGAAAGACTTGTTATTTTCCTCATATTATAGATAAGGGAACTGAGGCAGAGAAAGAACAAATACCTTGTCTGTCATGATCAAACAACTTGTAAGTCTTGGACCAGGTTTCAAACACAGGGAGTCTGGCTCCAGAGTCTCTAACTGTTAGTCATTTTAATGTGTTGTTCTTATTAGGCTACTCATATCTTTCTTCCTGTTAATCTTGACATGATCAATCAATATTTATTAAATAAGTGAAAGCTCTGATATACATAACTTAGATGACATAATGGTGTGCTTTTAAGACACTGGCAAAAAATTCATTCTGTATATTCAGTTTTTCACTTATTATGCTATGAACCTGATGTTTGTCGAGTAATACAGGTCACTCACCTATATATTTAGCAATATGACTTCTTGTTTTAACCATGTTTCAGTCTATAAGATTGGTATGATATTGTACAAGAATTTTTTTCAGAGATTCAAAGGTATTAATAATCATTAAACTAATACAGTAACTTCAAAAACTAAATACCAATTATTTAGTAGTATTATGTATTTATATCTAGTGAGAAAAAGCAAAATTCTATTAGGAAAATTGCTTATTATACTTTAGAAAGTATTTTTATGATGTAATTCAAATATCTAAGTTATCTATACACTAAAAACAGGTACTAAATTAATTTTTAAATTGCTATTTGGTTGGAAACGTGTTCAAGTACTTCTTATGTATTTAATTATCTTTTTTTTATGTCTTTATTCCCTAAACTACTTCACTAATTAGTGACAAATTTTAGTATAATTTCAGTAATACTTTTTCTGTATAATCAATGAACACTTTTTGACAGAATGAAACTGTTGGGGTAAACATCTAAAAAAATTTTTGATGAACCAACAAATGTTTCCAGTAACCACCTTTGTAATTTAAAAACAATACAACAAAACAGAGATGGGCATTTTAAAAAAATAATTGGCTTAACTGTTTACAGTAGCCATCATAAGACATTGAACTGTCAAAGAACAATTTCACATTACCCTTTTGAAAACCATGATTTACTCCAAAAAGCCATTAATAAATCTTCAGAAAAAAGCAGGATCATGTAATTTTCCTGGTCAAAAGACTAGTGACTCTTTTTTTAGGAGAAAGCCAAACTTCTTAATCCCCACCCTGCTCAGCTCTGAAGACTATAAAATCTATCCCACCTTATCTTTTCAATACTGTATCCTATTCCTTTGAAGTGTTCATGTTGCAAATGTCAGAAAACTCAACTCAAAGAAGTTTATTCACTAAAGAAAATGCTTTCTCACAGTTTTCTAGCAGTCAATGAGTATCATGAAAGCTGTTAATAAACACATGTAACTTGAAAAGGAAAAGCCCTTTCAATTTAGAAAAAGGAAGCCACAACTGACCACCTGATCTCAAATATGATAGAATTTATAATAAAACGATTGAAATGCTTGAGAAAGAAGATGCTGAGATGAAAATGAGCTTCATGAAATATACATGAATCTTGGATAGCATGAAGAACCAATGTGAGCATTGTTGATTTGTTCCTGTGGAAATTTGAGAGCAGCATGTACAATTTGGTAATCACTGTTGCCCCAAAAATTGACAATTAAAAATAGAAGCCTGATCACATCACGTTGGTTATTACTGCTAGTATCAGTAAATTTGAAGTCGCATATCTCAAAGAAAAGGCTGTGTTGACGTGGTCATCCATCTTAAAATTAGTTAATTCCTCAACAAATACTAATCCTCAACAGATGTATTTTTTTATGTATTCTCTTGCAACTAGATTATAACTATATATTTCTGGTCCTCCAAAGTGTCCATGAGGTGTTTTAAACATAAAAATTATTCCATAAATATTTATTGATTCTTTGTCTCTCCTTGAAATAGCTGAAGTAGCAACTTTCTGTCAGTCTCTCTCTAAGATCCGTCTGTCTAATCCCAGGATCGTTACAAAAATCTTTTTTCCATGTGTTGCTAACCTTGATATTTTTCTTGCAAAGTGTCTATTTACACACACACACACACACACACACACACACACACAGAGTATGTCTCTGACTATCCCTTTCCCCCTGGAGACAGGTTGATCAACCTGATGAGTAAACTAGAAGAAAAGAGAGGTGGTCTCAGGTACATGGCTCCACCTGCCTTTACAACTCTAGTGAGTTGGATGCCTTTGCAAGCCTGGATGCTGAAGTGCCAAAGCTAGAAAAATATTTCTTCTATTCCTTTTCTCCATGCTGAGATATGAAAGTGGTGACAGAATATCATGTCTATTTTCTGAAGATACGAACTCTAACAAACCAAAACACTTTTCTCTGGGATAAAGTGGTTAAAATAGATGATTCTAAGCACATCTTCAAATGTATGTTTGAAGTGCTCTCATTATCCTAAGTTCCTCTCCAATCTTGGGTGTCTTTGTCAAGCTCTGGCTGTCCTGATTTCTCTGAAGACTTGCCCAGACACAGCCCTTTCTACTCTGAATCATCCCTTGGATGATGCTTTGCCAAATGAAATAGCTATCTGTTCTGGGTCAGTGATTTGGGTTTTTTTTTTTTAATATAATACAGATATCAAGTTGCTCCAGCACCATTTAGTGAAAAAAGTTTCCTTTCCCTTTTTGAATTGCAATGGCAACATCAAAGAAAACAAAATAGTCAAGTGACTAGATTGTATTTGGACTCTCTTTCATTGATTTGTCTTTCCTTATGTGCAAGCCCACACTGACTTTATTACCGTATCTTTATTATAAATTTTGAAATCGTATGGAATATTTCTATAACCTTTTTTTTTTTGAGATTGGCTTCGCTAGTCTAGGTCCTTTGTATTTTTATACCTGGTTTAAAATAAGCTTATCAATTTCTGAAAAATAGACACATACCTCACTGCAGTTTTGAATGGGAATGAGTTGGACCTATAAATCAACTCAGGGAGAATTAACGCCTTAATGATTTTGAGTTGTATTAAACAGAGTTCTTCTGAGAAACAGGAGTTGGCTCTCTTGGTTTTGGAGGCTGGGAAGTCCCACAATCTGCTGTCTGCAAGCTGCAGAACCAGAAAAGTTCGTGGTATAACTCAGTTCAAGGTCAAATTTTATTCTGAGCTTTTATTACATTTTACAAACTTCCATCACCACTCAGTATTTACATGTTTTCTGATTTCAATTGTGATTTGGGTTTTTTTTTTTTTTTGGCTTATGAAATTTTTAGAAGTGGTTGTTTACTTTTAAAATATTGGAGAATTTTTTTGTTATTTCTATTAGTTTAATTCCATTGTGGTCAGATAAAAAATTCTGTATGATTGCAATCCTTTTAAATGTGTTGAGGTTTGCTTTATGGTCCACTGAATGTTCCATATACACTGGAAATGTATGTGCATCCTGCACTTGTTTGCTGCAGTGCTTTATAAATATTGATGAGGTCATGCTTGTTGCAGATTCTTCATGTCTTCAGTATCTTATTGCTTTTTTCTCTGCTTGTTCTTTCAATCACTTAGTGAGGTGAATTCACATCTCCAACTATGATGGTTGTCTGTTTGCTGTTTTAGTTCTGTCAATTTTTGCTTCATGAATTTTGAACTAATGTTATTAGTTACACACATATTTGTGATCACCTATCTTCCTGATGAATCAGCCCTTTTATTATATAGAACTTCCTTGCTTTATTTCTGTTAATTAATAATCTTTAGTCTGCTTTTCTTTATATAAATATAACCACACAAGCTTCTTTTGATTAATTTGTATATTATTTCTCTTTTCATTCTTTTACTTTTAAACTATCTCCTTACATTTAAAGTGAGTCACCTACAAGTATCAAATGGTTGAGTATTCTATTTTTATGAAGTCTGATAATCTTGGGCTTTCAATGGAGTATTTAAACATATATAATATAACTAGATTTCATTGGGTTTAAGCCTGCTTTCATACTGTTTGCCATTTTTCTATTTATTCTTTGTTTCTTTTCAATTCCTGCCTTTTTGGGATTAATCATATTTCTTTTATTTTATTTTTATCTCCTTTACTGACATTTGAGATTTCTTTTTATTTTTTAAGTGGTTGCAGAGATTACCAATGCTTCATTAACTTACTACAACCCGTGTTGAAATAATACTATACCACCACACAAGCAATGTAATAATCATTCAGCAGTATAAGTTCTGCCTAGTCCTTGCTTAATTGTTGCCATATATTTTTTACTGTATATATTTTATAGACCCTACAGTGAATTGTCGTATTTTATTTTAAATAGTCATTGATTTTTTAAAGAAAAAAAATGATGGTTTTCTTTCCAGAACTCTTGACTCTTTCCTAAAGATCTATGTTTCCATCTGGGATTACTTCCCTTCAGCTTGAGGCACTTCCTTTGACAGTTCTCAGAGTGTGTGATGTTGTTGACAATCTCAGAATTTTTTCATTTGAAAATGACTTGTTTCATCTTCATTTGAAAGAGATAAATTCTTAGTTACATAATTCCATGTTGACTTTTTTTTCCTTTCAGTAATTTGAGGATACCATTCCTTTATGTCCTACCTTCAACATTTTCTGATGTGAAACCAACCAAATTATTATTGTTTCCCCTGTAGGTGATGGGTTGACAGTTTTCAGGATTTTCCCTTCTATTATTGGTTTTCAGCAGTTTGACTAAGATTATGCTTAGGTGTGGGTTTTGTTTATGTTTATCCTGTGTAGGGGTTATGAAATTTCTTGGATCTATAGCTAAAAACGTTCATAAATTTTGAAAAGTTTTTACTATTATCTCTGATATTTCTTCTGCCCAGTTCTTGCTCTTTTACTTGTCTTCAGCTACACTTAGAGTAGATGGTATTGTTCCACAGGTCTCAAATGCTGTGCTTCGAATATTGTCATCATCATTGTCATCATCTCTACGATGTGCTGTGATCCTTCCATGATTCTTCTTTAATTTCACAAGTCTTTGCTTTCTTGGGTCCAGTCTACCTTCAGATCCAATAAATCTTCATTTTATATAGTATATTTTTAGTTCTAGCATTTCCATTTGACTCTCTCTCTCTCTCAGTGTTTCCATCTAAATACTTTTTACCCATGTTATCCATTTTCATTCTAAATTTTTTATATATTTCTAGTGCTCTTTTTAAACATTTGTTTGAAAACATGAATAGCTGGAGTATCTGTGGTGTGCTTGTATTGACTTTTTATCTTGATTATGAGTCAATTTTTCCTGCTTTCTCTATCTTGTCATTTTTAATTGTATGCAAAACATCTTGTTTCAAATATATTATTCTTTAATGGACCAATTATTCTCTGTCTGGCAGCCAGTCTGAGGAGCTAATTCACTGTTCTTTTTAATAATTAAACTAGATAAGGGACCATATGGCATTTTTAGTAAACTTCAGCCCATCTATGATTTCATAAGTTTTGAAGTGGAATCTCGTATTCCCTCAACAGGACTATGGCATCTGGGGACTGAAAGACTAGGGAACCTCTCTTTGTTTTCCAGTTCTTTTCTCAGCTTCTTACATTGCCACTTGCTCAGCAAAATGTTCCATAGGAAAACTGACAGGCAAGAAGATCTAGCTTGGTTTATAGGCGCTCCTAAATTTCGTTATAAGCCGTGTCAGCTCACACGTGGCTGTCAAAATGTGTTTATTTACTCCAGTGGAAAACAAAAAGTTTCTCCGTTGTTGAGAAAAGTTTCTGTCTTTGGCGAGCTTGTTTCTCCAGCAGCCATGCAAGCTAGCTAAGTTACCCTGGGGATGGAAATGACCACTGGTTACACTAACCTTGAAAAGGCTTTTTTCCTTTCAGAGATTAGTTTATTTGCATCTTTTTATACACTGACAAACTTCAGTGACTTTAAATACACATATTGAAAATGTGACTTCATATTTTGTTTTGTCATTGTTACAGTGAGAGTGATCTTTTCTGACTTTCTATATCTAAGTAAATGGAAATAAAGGATTATCTAAAACTTTACACATGCGTAGTTGCATCACCGTCTCTTCTTTTAGCTTTAATAGTCATCTTTATGATATTCCAAATATACTGTATATTATATACAGTGGAAACTACCAATTTAATCTTTATTTGTGTATGATAATACTCCTTTTTGACATCCATTAGTTTCCTCTAATGCTCAGTCATTTAAATAACATAACAACAGTGAAAATGTAGTGATTGATCTTATTCCATAGTATTGTTTCTCCTTTTATCTAACTAGGCGTGTACATAGAAGTTATGGAATGTTAGAATTCATAATTCGGAAGGACAATTAGTGAATCTTGAGTCACTAGGGACTATAATAAGGTTTGCAACTAATGAATTATGCTTTCCAACAGTGGGTCTTTATTTCATGCTGAGGTGTACTGCTTGATTCAGAATATAAGAGCTGAAAATTTGAGGCTCCCCATATGCACTGAAAACCTTCATGCTGAATCACAAGCTCAAATATGAGGCAAAAATAACTTATTTTTTATAAGTAAGAGAATAATAAATTCTAAAGTGTTTGTGAAAAGTTGGAGGGAAGAAATAAATTGAGTAAAAGAAATAAATTAAATAGATATTAAGTAGGTGCTAGGGGTGCAAGGGAAAACAGAAGTTAACTTAGAAGATGGTCAAAACTAGGTGGTGGTGGAAGTTGATGTGACAAGTTTGAAACCCTAAATCAAACTTACTGGCATGCACTGGTGACCAATACCACATACACAAAAAAATATTCTTTAAGTCTTTATCACTAGTTGCTTCTTTATAAGAGCTGTTTCACTGTATGCTCAAAGAAAATTATCCCATATATCCAAAGCATCCTATAGAGACTAAAATAATTACTTCAAAAATCAGAGTACTTTTGAATTCTGGTTGCATGCCTACATGGTAGAAATAAATAAGCCAGTATGAATCACATTGATTTTACTCCTTCAAGAAGGAAAGAGTTCTCTGTGTAGGAGCTTGCAGATACAAAGAATTAACTACAATTCTAATGATCTTTCATAAATGTTGTAAATGAAACCTGTAGATTCAGACTTTTTTACAAAATAATATATGTTGCCATCCAAGCAACTGACACCATGATATAGCAAACTATTCCCTTTCCGCTTCGTTTTTTGCCTATCATCAAAGTTGCACAATACAAAGGGGTTGCACAATACAAAGTTTATGTAAACAAAATAAGGAATAGAAAAAAATGCACAACTACATGCCTGTTGAATTTATTAATTTCATGGCAAACAGTCAGTGTATTATAACATTAGAGAAACTACATACTAAATTTCTTGCCCTTCCCAAATGAGATGGCTTTTATATATCTTCGCTGGTCTCTGTAAAAGAATTTTAAACAATAAGTGTCTTCCACTCTGTCCAAAAACTTATATGAAGAGAAGGAGTAATACAAAGGGAAGAATTAGAATCAAAGGTGGAATATAGGAGATACATAGCTTAGAGATCATATAATGAACTTTATATGAGTATAATATTTCTTAAAAGTGGCTTTGAAAACCAGAGAATAGGATAACATTAGCCAAGTTTTATTACTGGTATAACTTTATATGCGGAGGGGGATTAGAGCATTAAAAAAAAGCTTTAGCAACTATCATGTCCTTTAATCTTTTAACAACCATATGAAATGTTTGTTGTTCCCATTTCACAGATGAGAAAACTAAACTTTCTATGCACAAGGGGTTTAGAGCATTAAAAACAAAAAAAAACTTTAGCAAATATTATGTCCTTTAATCTGTTAACAACCCTATGAGATGTTTGTTGTTCCCATTTCACAGTTGAGAAAACTAAGGTTCACACTGAAAAGTGTCAGGGCCAGTTTTGAAGCCAGGGGTTCCTATTTCATGTCCTATGTTCTTTCCACCATCATTTTTATCTTTCTATAAGTCTGTATAAAATTTTAAGTTATAACATAATCGTAATGCTATTTCATGAAATTCAGAACTATTAGAACTGGTTCTACATTAAGAATGCTTATAAAAGAATTTTCTTGCTTAAATATATAGCTAATTGGTTATATATAATATATAATTAATGATTTTCAAACATCTTTTAGAATTTTGTTTTATAATTGCTTTAAAAATGATTTGGTATTACAATGAATGACTAAGTTCCATTGAATACACTTCCCTCCAGATACAGAAAAAAATATTTTTCAAACTAGCTAGCTGTTTTACATAAACCAAAACAGACAGATGAAAAATTACCTAATACTTGAGCCAAAATCACAAGAGGTTTGCTGAATTTAAAAAATCAGTACTGACAACTGACAAGTTTTATTTTCTAACATTAAACAAGTGTTAAAATACAAATACTTTATGATCAGATGCAGTCATATGCATTGCATTGTGCACTCCCCCAGGAACACCAATCCAGGGGGAATAAATAATAAGTGTTCTTACCAGAAGGAAAAGACTCACAAATAAGGCATCTTTCCAGAGGTTTCTGCATTTTCTAAAATGTTGTATGTCATGTATTTTGATAGTCCCTTTTAGAGTGTAGTATTAGAATCCAAACCTTGATGCTATAAAATATATTTTGTCATTCAGATTCAGGCGTCTAGATATTGGAATGACCTAGTGAATTTATCTACTTATCTTTAGTTTCATATTTCTTTACCCATATGAGAATTATTCACATTTTTAAGCTAAAATGCCAATTGTACTATGAAATCTTTTTTTTTCTAGTTTTATTTCATAAGTAGTATTAAGAATTGGAGAAAGATAGGAGAAATGGGAATACCACAAATGCTTTGGGAGGTTTTCAGTAAGGCTTTAATTTAATTAAAAATGTTTATAATCTTAACAAACAGATTCTTGATGGATGCCAAAAGACAGGAATAGCTCAGATGCTATATGTTCTTATTTAGCTGTGTGATCCTGGAAAATAAGAATAAACATGCCAGCCCTCAGCTGTTTTATCTATAAAGTGAAAGAGATATATATACTAGGTAAACTCTAAAAAGACTATGTTCACCTCTAGATACTATTTGACTTATTAATATATTTTAAGTAATTCAATATAATAATGAAATTATAATACCTAAAACAACATTGCATCACGTATATGTTGTAAACTCAACTGGTACCTCAGGTTGCCCTCTTAGGACAGATAAAAAAGAAAAGAAAAGAAAAGAAAAAGTGATCAAAGAAAGGCCACTGTGGTACTGTCACTCTCATTATGATTTTCTGAAAGGTTAGTTTATCTTCCCAAAAGATCAACAAAATCCTTGATGTCACGTATAGAACTCCTGGAGATGATCATGTTTACAGCACTCTCCATCCACACAGTTCTTGTAAAAGTTCAATTATGAAGAAACAGTAAGACCTATAAGTCAGTTCTGTTTTGCCCACCTGTGTAACCTAAACACATTGATGTTTTAACATACTATGAAAGAATGTATTTGCTTTTAATTCTATGATGAAAGCTACTTCAATACTCATTAAAATTATAGTTATTATGATAATGAAGTAACAAAATTTTCCTGAAAGTTATTTGATATTTTTTTCCATTTACTTTTCTTAGATACACCCCTTGGATTTAACTGATAACTAGATTACTGTTCAACCTTTTAACTTTGTGCTCCTTTTTTATACGTATCATTATACATGAAGGGTTTTTTAAAATAATTTATGCCCCCATGAAACAAAATTCTGTAATAATCCAGGTTATACCTAATGCACAGTGTCTGAAATTCATCCACAAACTCCTTCAGGACAAATGGAAGCAGGTGGTGATTGGGGAAAATGAGATAATTGGGTGCAGAAACCTCTAGGTCTGTGATGATTACTAGAGGTCCATGGAGATAAAGCTTCCCAGTGCAAGAGGAGGAAAGGAATGACAGGATGGATACAACACAATACAGAATCCCAAGAAGCCATACACATGTAAGCTGGAAAGAACTGTTGGTTATAATCCAAGTGGACAGGTAATCAGCAGATCGTGTTTGGTTTGCCAGCAAAGAGACTCAAATGCAAGACTTGTAGAAAATTGTTCTGAAGATTATCTACTCTTGTATGCAAAGAACCCAAGAGCCAGATTTCCAAGTCTCAGTTTATAGATACATAATTTAGAGTTTAGAATCATCAGATGCTAAGATCTGCTTTGGGAAAATACATAAACCAATAGAGGAATTACAGGTTCCAACTGAAGTACAACAATGCCATTGTGGGGCATTGTAATGTTAAAGTTCAGAATAGTTTTAAAACTCAAAATATAAAGAGAATAAATACAGGAGGACAGGGGCAAGGAATTGAAAAGGTCCTGACAATCTAATCAGAAGGTATTATTCACTGTTAATTTCATATCACTGTCACCACTTCTTGACTGTATTCTGGCTTCTCTTCTCAGGCAACTTACTGTTAAGATGTCTTATAATTGTTATCTTGCAAACATAATAAATATGTTTTAGTTCCTAGCTTACTTTACCATACTGCGTGAAATAACAAATTATGTTGCAGCCTGTAGGAATGATATAAAAAGCAGAGTCTGGATTTCTCACATCCTCCTTAACAACCTGAGTTTATTCAGTATTTCTTAATTGGATTGATGACCAGGGATGTGAGATGTCTATGGTATTATATAAATATCACAGTCAACAGATGGCTTTGATTAAAGTTATCCAACAAAACCGACTTTCTATAAAAATTTGATAAACTATCACTAAATGTTTTAATAACTGAAGTGATTTCTTTCAAGTAAGCAAATGAAGTGAGTCCTTCTATTTATGTAAGCTCTTTACGGTAATTATTTATATGTAAAAAATGGGCAATTTTCCAATAATTGAATTTGTTTTTCTAGAATAAGAAATAGGAAAAGGATATTAATAAGTTATATGACTTCATACTGGCCAAACTAAATGATCAAAAGTTGATATTAGTCTATTCCTTTATATTTAGAAGAAGTTATTTTACAATATCAGTTGTACTTTTATCATTACAGAGATGTCTTCATGTATAATTTTTCCAACTTTTTGCTTCAGTTTAAAACCACTCATCTAGTTGCATTCGCTCTGAAAAAAGGAGAATGTCTCTTAATTCCATCTTCACATTAAAACTTCAGTTAAAAGACAACTTTATATTAAAATTTTTAATTTTTTAATTATAAAATTTTAGAAATAACTTCTAATATAATTATTTAATCACATCAGTATTCTAGACCCTTTCAGCATTTCCATGACACTTTTTTTCTGATAAAAGTGGAATAAAAAAAATGTACCTACTCTTCACTCTTTCAAAACAGGAATAAAAAAATGTACCTACTCTTCACTCTTTCAAAACAGGAAAATAGTTATATATATATATATATATATACACACACAGGCTATAATTTTTTTTCTTAATATTATATAAAGTATTTTTATATCCTAAGTCAGCCTAAAGGCAAACTACCTTCTGTTAGGTAAAATTAATGAGACAATTAAACCTTTTAAACAGTAGATACAACGTATAATGCCACTAGTTATGTCATGATTTTAAGGGTGGCTTAGATATTCGAACAAGCAGTTAGTTTTTTGAAAACTTGTGCTGACTATGGAACATCAATCCATTTTCACAACATTTCATTTTAAAAACTTTCTCTAAAATCAAGAATAAAAAATTAGTTCCCCCCACGGCCCCTTTCCTTTTCTATTTTTGCTTCTTTATCATCAACATTTTGTTTCAAATTTGGCGTGGGATTATAATCTTAACTACACACTCTCAGGAAATAAAAGCTTCTTATTTCAGACCAGAGAACAAATATTTAGCGCAACACAATACATTTTGTTAGTGAACCAAGTCTCCAAATCAACTTAGAATGAGGCATTTTTAATGATTTCTATACTCTGTGACATCCTGCTATGATACAAACAGATGCATTTTAAGTAATAAAGAAGTTATCCTTGTAGTTTTTCCTTTCTGTGTCATAAAACCTTAACTTACTTTTACAAAATAGAAGGCAAATAATGAGGAAATGCAATGTTGTATCTGAGATATGTTAACTTACTAATCTTCTGCTGGCCTGTCTATTCAGTATTCTCTCGAGTGGAGTAAAAGTTTGAATCTTTTCCATGAGACGCACAATGGGCAAAATCATGGCTGGAGAGAAACTTGTTATCACTCCCTGCCTTCCTCTTTCAAAGACACAGAGAAAAAGATCTCCTTACCCAAAACTTGTATTCCTCTTAAACTGCATTACCCCTCCCAGTCCCAAGTACATATGTTTGTGAGAAATTTGGAAGAGGACCCAGCACCGTCTCTGATTCTGCCTACTAATAGCTAAGAATTGGGAAAGAAAGAAAGATGACGTTCCTTTGGACCCAAGGGATGCTTCACTTTTCCTGGGCTTCGAAACCAAACATAATTCTGACCTTGAAGGGGCAGTTTATTTACCACATCATTCTGTGTTCTCAAGGGGAAAACGTATGAATTTAATTATATCCTTGTCAAAAGGTAATTCCATCTCAAAAATTAATTTTCGCTGCTTGGAGTTATTGCACATTAAAAAATATTGTCACACAAAAAAACATGGGTGGCTGTCACAAACATTTTGAAACTATTGAACTTACATAGCTTCATCTGCAGAACTATTGATTTTTTTCTGTCTTTATTTTGACATTTCATATGATTTCATCTAGCATGCATCACTGTGGAAATGTCAGGTTTCAGGGTGCTTTTATTGTTTGGGTAGAGCAATCTTAGAAATGGTTTACGACTTATCTATTAGAAGCAGTAGGCTAGATTCATCAATGTTGAAATGATTCAGCATCAGGTTACCACACTTATTTTTCCAGAGGTTTCCAGATGGTTCTTTTTTTTTTCCCTCCTGAGAAGTGAATTGGATTGTCACTTTGGATATTAGATGTCAATAATTCCCTAACTAGACTTGAAAACACTAAGCCCGTGAATATTCTTGAGGACTTTCTGGAGTGTGAGTTGTTAACTCAATACAGTTTCTGTTTGTTGGGAAGGTAATGGGGGCTCTAGTACATTTCCAAATATTATTCGTTCATGATATAGTCAAAAAATCATTATCTTTGTTCAATTTTTATCATATAAATATTTTGTCTTATCCAAATTTTCAAGCTAGATTCTTCATGCTGTCTTGCCCCGACCCAATGGGAGATAAACAACTTTTTAAAGACCCTGAATGGTGTGTGTGACTAAAATATCACCTGAAAATATGTCTGTCTTTTGCTTGACTCACTTTTTAAAAATGACATTTGCAGTGTGTTAAAAAATAAACTGAAGACTTCAATTGAACAGTGAATAATTTATGTGTAAATAGACTGACTTTTATTAGTATAAAAATTGGAAGAAGAGTCAACAAATTATTTGTGTTACTCTAGACTAGTTTCAGCCCAGCCAACAGCATGTAAAAATCATATTTCCAGGCAGAACAAGCTACATAATTTGCAGGGCTCAGTGCAAAACAAAAATGCGGAGTTCTTTGTTCAGAATTATTAAGAATTTCAACAGCAGCAAACGTTAAACTAAGCACAAGTCCATTCTAAGCTTTGGACCCCATGTTACTGAATAAACTGCATGCCATGGGCCAGCTCTGTTTCCAGGTTCTACCTGTGAAAATTTAACCTTGTAATTCCATTTGCTAATGAAGAAAAACTTGACCTCCTTACACTACAGTTTTCTTTTCTAAAAAAAGCAACCTGAAACTGAGATAATCCATATACACATTCAATAAAATACCATTAGCTAGCTAAAATTTTTTAAAAATTAATGCTGAAGTAGGCAAAATATTATTTTGTTTGATTATTTCTTTTTAAGATCCTTGAATTTAAAATATATTAAAATTTTTTTATTATTAGCGAAAGTTAAAACAAAATACAAATAAAAGCAAATTCCACTTAGCCATTCTTATAACATTTCCTGTTTATGGACAGCATATCCAGAAGCTTCAAGTATCTCTCCATCTGTCAGCAGATTTGCAGAGAAAAGTACTGTTAATGAAAATGACAGTACACACAAAGTGACCTTTAGAAGTTACCCACTATTCTCAAAGTGACATTGCTTTCCACAGCAAATAAGAAACTATTATCTGGGTTTCATGTTCTCAACCAATTGCTATCAAAGCAGTAATAATTGATTTAAAAGGAAAGAAAGCATTATAACATGACTATATCTCATTTATTAATGCAACATTTTTCTATTGGCCAAAAAATTACTGGAAGAGACGTTATGCTAAAAAATACATTGGGATTTATTCTATATGATTCTTGAATTCTAAGTATTTGCAATGATGTAAAACCAAGTCACTGTACTGAAATGCAATTACATTTTTAGTGGCATTTTTTTTTCCTTTTAACTGAATGGAAAAACTAAGATTTTTTTTGAGTCTTTAATGTTTTAATTACGGTATTTGATTCTGTGAAGAACAATTCTCCTAATGAGAGCTGGCCTACATAATGACATTGCTCAGTGTATTATTTAACTAATCAGATTTTTCCTTCAACCCTAGCATTTATTACTTTCTTTTACATATTCAAAGCAGATGCTCCTATGCTAGCATTTGTATTAATGTTAATTGAAGTTATTCAGGTGGATGACAAAGAAAATTAGACCCCTCAGGGTATTTTTGTAGTTTTTTAAAAAAGCTGTCAAGAACTGCATATATAAATTTGAACAAAATACTCTAGCCACTGTAGATTTTCTAAGTATTTGATCATGCAACTGAGAATGCCTCTGACAAGATATATGCCCTATGAAAAGAGTTTGAATGATAAAATAAGTTTATAAAATCTACATAAATTCTGAAGTGTAATTGACTATAAATTTATAAGGAAAACATTTATTAAGTTTATTAACTTTTTGAGAGAAATTTTATTCTGATGAAAGAAGGGTAGGAGAAAGGTATATTCATATATGAAAGGAAAAATATGTAGTTAAAACACTTATTAGTGAGCTGATGTGAGTTAAATTGGGAATAAAGTATATATAAGTGAGAATGAGGGAGTATTGTGAGGAAAAAACTCACTGGCTTAGTTAAGTGTATCAAATGGTCATGTTTATATAAATCAGTACCAGATGTGTTTCCAAATCATGGAACTTCCAAAAAAACCCACTATATCAATGGACCTTGTGAAATATTTAAAATCTTTTGTACTCTGTGGAAGAGAAAGTTCTAGAAATCTGTCCTCCAAAGCATGTATTTAATTCTATATGCAAATCTACATTTAAAAAATACTTTAAGAAGGGGTTTGATAAAATTACAAAATATAAATGGTATTTATTGACTTTAAGCAGAATAAAATTGAAGAGAAAAGAAAATATCTCTCCCAGTAGTACCATAGGGAGAGAGAAATACTGTTTCAAAGCACAGGAGAGATTACAACTGGCAATATTTTAGTGGAAATATAAAAAGCTGAAATAGAACTGAGAAACAGGGGAGCAACTGAAAATTATTCTTAGAATTATCAGAGAGAAGGATACTAATGGGAATGTAATCTGAAGTCGCTTCTTATTTGCTTAGTCTAGGAACTGAAGTGGCTTTTTAGATTTAAAAAGAGAAGACGCAGGTTCTGTTGGTTGAGTGATCCTTCATAGCCAGCAGAAAGCTTCAGGAGCTCCTCAGCATTTTTAATACAGTTCCGCTGCATCCCTCCACCCTTGTTTTCCAGTCTGCCACCTTTTCCCTTTACTGCTTCCTCCCTCTGTGCTCGTATAGATGCTATGTCTCCCATCCTCACAGATTCTGACTCTACAGATACTTTGAGGGACCACTCATATGCCACCTCCATTTCCAAGACTTTTCTGAACCTCCCAGATCAAAGGGATACTTCTTCCTCTGAATACCCTGAGTCATTTTTCACGGCTTAGGAACATATTTTATTCTTTCTTCTAATTTGTTCCTTTATGCATGTTCTTTTTTTCCTCTGCTACCAGTTTCTAAGTTTTCTGAGGAAAAATATAGGATGGATTTACACTGATGTGTAAGTGTGTCTTTTGCATATACACGTTCAGTAAATGTTTAATGATAGATAAATATGAATGGATGGATTTTAACTTTGCAGTTGTTTCTAACCTAATCGCCTCGTCCTGAGTGGTAATCATCATGATTAACCATGTTAACACTCAAACCAGGCTGGCTGGGTGTAATTCTAGGCTTTTATACTCACTGCTGTATGATTTGGGAAAGTCACTTAACAACTCTTTGATTTCTTCGCTTAAAAGATAGGCATAATGATATAGAGACTGTATGAGGAATAATTGTGTTAATTTTTTATATTTGTTTACTAGTTGTTTTATAACAAAGTACCACACACTGGGTGGCTTTACTGACAGAAATTTATTTCTCATAGTCCTGGATCCTGGGAGTCCAAGAAGAAGGTGTCAGCAGGTTTGGTTTCTTCTGATGCCTCTTCTTGGCTGCATAGGCTACCTTCTGGCTGTATCTTCACAAGGTCTTTCCTCTGTGGTTGGACATCCTTGTTGTATCTCAGTGTGTTCAAATTTCCTCTTCTTTCAAGGACACCAGTCAAATTGGATTAGGACCCACCCTAAAGGCCCTATTTTAACATAATCACCTCTTTAAAGATCCTATTTCCAAATACAGTCAATTCTGAGATGCTGGGGCTTAGGACTTCAATATATGCATGGGTGGTGGAGGGTACATTTCATCCATGAAAAGCATGTAAAACCGTTGCTGGCACATATTTAACATGGGTCATGGTGGTGCTCATCAGCCTTGTTCCTTTAGCTTCTGATCGTTTTTGACTTATTACGAATACTTCTTTTCCTTATAATTTAAAGATAATTTCAAATTTGGATTCCTGTGATCTATGCCTATGCCTATTTAACTTAAATGCAATTTTGTCTGTTAATCTAACAACTATAAATATTTCATTATCTTATCATATTTAACTGAAGTTTTAAGCTTCCAGAAATGTTTTCTTAACTCTGCATATTAAAAACTTTATGTTGTTTTAAGTTACAAAGCATTTTTCATTACTACAGAATAATTCAGGAAATAAGAATAACTGAAACATGAACGATTCAAACAGTTTGATAGAAATGTGTATAAAATATAATATATATTGCATGTATATTATACTGTATGAGAAAAGTGGTTACTAGTCTGAGCAAATACAGAATTACTGAAAGTTATTTTACCCGTGAGACACTATATTCAAAATAATTTGTCAGAGGAACGAATAAGTGAACTAGAAGACAGGACAACAGAAAGCATCCAATCAGAACAGCTGAAAGAAAAACAAATAAAAAACAATGAAAACAATATAAGGGACCTATGGGATAATATAAAGCGTGCCAATCTACGCATAATAGGGGTTCCAGAAGGGGAAGAAAGAACAAAGGGGATTGAAAAGGTATTGGAAGAAATCATGACTGAAAACTTCCCAAACCTAAAGGAATCAGATATCTAAGTACAAGAGGCTCAGAGGGTCCCAAACAGGAAGAACCCAAACAGACCCACACCAAGACATATCATAATCAAGATGGCCAGAGCCAAGGATGGAAAAAGGATCCTAAAGGCAGCAAGAGAAAAACAAATAGTGAGTTACAAGGGAACCCCCATAAGGCTCTCAGCTCATTTCTCTACAGAAATGCTACAGGCCAGAAGGGAGTGGCAAGATATACTCAAAGTCCTGAATGAAAAAAAAGATGCAGCCTAGGATACTCTATCCAGCAAGGCTATCCTTTAGAATAGAAGGAGAGATAAAGAACTTCACAGACAAGCAAAAACTCAAAGAGTTTAACAACACTAAACCCATGCTAAAAGAAATATTGACAGATCTACTCTAAATAGAAAAGAAGCAGGATGCTACAAAAATGAGAAACTCATAACTGGAAAGGAGATAACTGCCATGAATTGCAAAAAGAATAAACACAAAATTATAAAAGAAGACATCTAAATCATTAAGAGTGGGAGAGAGAAGCAAGGAAAACCATTGTGGAAAACAGTTTGGAGATTCCTCAAAAGACTAGGAATAGACATACCATATGACCCAGGAATCTCACTCCTGGGCATAAATCCAGAAGGAACCCTACTTCAAAAAGACACCTGCATCCCAATGTTCATAGCAGCACTATTTACAATAGCCAAGACATGGAAACAGCTTAAATGTCCATCAACAGATGACTGAGTAAAGAAGATGTGGTATATTTATATGATGAAATACTATTCAGCCATAAAAACCGACAACATAATGCCATTTGTAGCAACATGGATGTTCCTGGAGAATGTCATTCTAAGTGAAGTAAGCCAGAAAGAGAAAGAAAAATACCATATGAGGTTGCTCATATGAGGAATCTAAAAACAGAATAAAACAAAACAGAAATGCAAAACAGAAACAGACTCATAGACATAGAATACAAACTTGTGGTTGCCAAGGGGGCAGGCGGTGGGAAGAGACAGACTGGGATTTTAAAATGCAGAATAGGTAAACAAGATTATACTGTATAGCATACGGAAATATAAACAAGATCTTCTGGTAGCTCATAGTGAAAAAAAATGTGACAATGAATATATATATGTTCATATATAACTGAAAAATTGTGCTCTACACTAGAATTTGACAACATTGTGAAATGACTATTACTCAATAAAAAAATGTTTAAAAAAATAGAAGGCTGATGTGATAACGGGATAAGATATTAAATGTAATAACACCAATAAAAAATAATTTGTCACTCTTAGAGAATTGCAGATGGTACAATAATTGAAAAAAATCAATTCATAGACATTTGTAATCTAGAAATATTCACATGGAATTTCCTTCAGTTATAACTGTGTCCAATGACTGAGTTTTATTTAATATACAGATAGGGAAAAGAAACTGCTGCCAGTTGCTTTTTGCAGAATTGTGTACACTATTTAGAGTACTCTAGTTATGACACTATAAATCAGCCACCCTTTTTTCTTACTTTCAGCATATCATGTTAAACAATATAAATCTTACATTTTTCCTCTGAATAACTGTTTCTAGCTAGCTTAGTACTGATAAAGCAAGGGGGAAAAGAATTAATCAGGAAAATAATCTGACCAAAATGTGAAAATAACCCCATCTGCAGAGATTTAAGTGCCCACAACCCATTTCTGAGGAAATGTGAATTAAGGATACTCCCTTAGAAACCACTTAGAACTTAAGAAGCTTAAACTTCTACAACTTAAGGCAGAAATACAGGCTCTTTACAAAAGTTTCAGGTTTTTAGTCTTTAGTCAAGCAAATGTTATTAGTAGAAATTTGAAGTACACATCATGAAACAGCAAAAACCTTTATCACAGCAAAGGACAAAATAATTTTAGACAAACTGTTGAACTGCTGTAATTGTAGAAGAAAGCACTGGAAATCTGATGAAAATTCTAAGAAATATGATTTGCCTCACTGCAAATCCTCTGGAATTAAATGTGAGAAATGTCTTTATATGCATTAAAACTGCATAATCCACTGATACTCCTTAGCACAGTGGTGTATATCAAAGTTTTATGAATTCAAACAAGAACTTATAGTAGTAATTTCCCTATTACACAGCAGCTTCTCCGTGCCAAGTGGAGAGCTCAGTCTTCCAAGTACTGCAAGTAACGCTCTTGCCATCGAGGCTATCAAACTTTGTTTTAGGAAGAAGGTTGAGCCTAGAAAGGCTTATTGTCACTTTTAAATTCAGCTACATTTTGAATGAACCAGGAAAATTTACAGATAAAAATGATAAGCAGTAAATTACACTATAAAATATAAAAAAAAAACTTTGTGATGCAACCAACCCACCTCTATTTTATATTTACGAGCTGTAAGTTTGTATATTAAGTGCAATTCTTTTATATCTTCCTAAAAATAATTTGGCCATTACCTTATGTAAAATGCATTTCTAGGTTTACTTTGCACATATCCATATCAGTAAAGATTCTGTTTCTAATAAGATGTTTTCCTTTTGTTTTGTGAACATGAAGTGAAAATGAAAACATACATGAACTACTTTACAATTTATATGCAGTATGCCTTAGTGTAAACAGAGAAGAAAGTAAGTGGTGGTTAAGGGGATTTCCAAGTTTATTTTGTCCATTTATTAGTCCATTTAATAACAGTAAGATCATTACATGTTAACATAAATAACATTTTTATAGAGCATAGCTGTATTGTCTAAAACAAAAGAAATGTTTACTAAGAAGAGTAGTCTTGGTTTATATCTTTAACTGACATTTTTATTGAAATGGTTGTAGATTCCCATGCAGTTGTAAAGACTAATACAGTGAGGTCCTTCTATGCTCCATATGTACTTTATCTGGTTTCCTTCTTAGTGGAACATTTTGCATAACTATAGTATCACCGCCAGGATATTGACATTAATATAATCCAGCAACTTTCTTCAGCTTTCTTCACTTTTATTTATTCTCATTTGGAGTGTGTATGTGTGGGTGTGGGTGTGTGTTCGGTCTATAAAATTTTATCACCTGTGTAGGTTTGGGTACCAAGATACTGAAAAATACTAATACCACAAGAATCCCTTGTGTTGTCTTTTTATAATCACCCTCACCTCTCTCCATCCCTTCTCCTCTGACAAACATTAATTTCTCTTCCATTTCTAAAATTTTATCATTTAAAAAATATTATGTAAATGGAATTCTACAGTATGTAACCTTTTTGAGACCAGCTTTTTTCATTCAGCATAATTACTCCTGGAGATTCATCTTAGTTGTATCAATACTATATTCCTTTTTATTGTTGAGTAGTATTTCATGGTATTTATGTGTCTCAGTTTATGTAAGTATTCATCTGTGGAAGTATATCTTGGATGGTGCCATTTTTTGTTCTTACAGATAAAATGACAATGTACATCCATGTACAGGTTTTTATGTGAAGATAAGTTTTCCTTTCTCTGGCATAAATGCCCAGAGTGAGATTGCTGAACCCTACCATAATTGGATGCTTAAGTGTATAAGAAACTGCCAAACTCATTTCCAGAGTGCCTGGGCCATTTTGCATTCTGGCAGGCAAGATATGGATGACCCAGTTTCTCTGCTTTCTTGCATTTGATGTCATCATTATTTTTTATTTTAACCTTTTCATTAGGTGTGTAGCTATATCTCCTTGTGGTTTTAATTTGTATTACCCTAAAGGCTAATGATGTTGGACATTATTTCATGTGCCTATTTGCCATCCGTGTATCCTTTCTGGTGAAATGTCTTTTCATATCTTTATTACATTTTCTAATTTAACTAATTGATTTTTTTGCTGGTGAATTTTGAGAGTTCTTTATATATTCTAAATACTACTCCTTTGTCAGATATGTAATTTGCAAATATTTTCTGCCAGTTTGTAGCTTGTCTTTTCATCCTCAGGACATGGGCTTTTATAGAGCAAAAGTTTTAAATTTTGTTGAGTTCTAATTTATCAGCTTTCCTTTTCTGGATCATGCTTTGGTATATCAAGTCTGAGAATTCATTGCCAACTGCTAGATCCTAAATATTTTCTCCTGTGCTTTTTTTCTAAAAAATTTTGTATTTTACACTGAAGTAAATTTTCACCTACACTGTTTGTAATTCACTTTGAGTCGGGGCTTTTGTTGAGGTTCTTTTTTTTTGGCCTTTGGAAGTCTACTTGTTTCAATGTCATTTATTGAAAGACTATATATATTTCTTCCACTGAATGATTGCTTTTGAACTTTTGTCAAAAATCACCTGAGCACATATGAGTGGTCTATTTCTGGATTCTCTATTCTGAGTCATTGATTTATATGGCTACATTTTATCCAACACCACACTGTCTTGATTACTATAGCTACAGAGTAAGCCTTATGTCAGGTTGAATATTTCTCCCTCTTTATTAGTCTTTATTGAGACTGTTTTAGATATTCTGAGGTCTGTACCTTTGAATTTTCAAATAAGCTTGTCTTTGTCTACAAAAAGTTTTCTGGAATTTTGATAGAGATTGCACTAATCCTGTACGCCAATTTGGGAAATATTGATGTCTTTACCAGGTTGAGTCTTCCAGTCCATGAACAGAGTGTATCTCTCCATTTATTTAGGTCTTTGATTTTTTTCCCCAACATTCTGTAATTTTGACATACAGATCCTGTATATGTATTTTAAGAATATATATAACCATTTCTTTTTATTTGGAACAATTATAAATAGCATTGAGTTCTTAATTTCTGTTTCCACACATTCATTATTAGTATATAGATATGCAATTGGTTTTAATGTGTTGATTTTGTTTGCTGCAGTCTTGACTTAGTTATTACTTACAAGAGAGGTTTTTTGTATGTTCATTAAGAATTTTTTACGTAGACAATCATGTCATCTACAACCAGAGTTAGTTCTGTTTCTTCATTTGCACTCTGAATGCCTGTTGTCTCTTTTTGTTGCTGTATTGCACTGACTAGAATTTCTAGTACTATGTTAAATAAGAGTGGTAAGAGTAGCCATTTTGCCTGTTTTTCACCTTGGGGAGAGAGCATTAGTTTTTCACCATTAAGTGTGATATTATCTGTATGTTTTTATAGATGCTCTTTAAAAAAATTGGGTAATTCCCCTCTATTCTTATCTTGCTGAGCATTTTTATCATGAATGGGTATTGGGTTTTGTCAAAGGCTTTTTCTATGTCAATTCATCATACAATTTTCATTCTTTAGCTTATTAATGTATTGGGTTATACATTGATTTTCAAATATTAAAGAAACAGTCATATATATATTGGCTAAATCTCACTTTGTCATGATGTATGATTCTCTTAGTGCATTGCTAAATTCATTTTGCTAATACTATACTGAGGATTTTTGCATTTAAGTTCATGAGAGATTTGTTTTATTTTTATTTATTTATTTTGTCTGGTTTTGGTATTAGGATAATCCTGGCTTAATAAGATGAACGGAGAAGTGTTTTTTCCTCTTCTGGAAGAAGAGGTCTTCTGAAGTCTCTGTGTAAAATTGTTGTTAGTTATTTAGTTTTTAGTGGAATTCCCTAGTGAAACCATCTGGGCCTGGACAATTCCTAGAGAAATTTTAAATTATTATTTCAACCCTTTTAATGATTAAAGAGCATTCAGATTGTCTATTGCTTCTTGGTTGAGTTTTGGTAATTTGTGTTTTTTGAGAAATTCATAAATTTCTTCTAAGTTGTTGATTTTCTAATTTTATTGCCTTTTTTCAAAGAACTGGATTTTTGCTTAAGTGATTTTCTCTATTGTTTTTCTGTTTTCAATTTAACTGATTTTTGTACTTATCTTACTTCCTTTTGCATGCTTTGGTGTTTTGTTGCTCTTCCTTTGTAGTTTCCTGAGGGTGAAACTTAGACTATTGGTTTGAAACCTTTACTCATTTCTGATGTAAATATTTTGGTGCTATAAATTTTCCTCTTATCACTGCTTTAGTTGCATACCACATAACACCTGCAGATGATGTACCTAATCTCTAATTTATTATAGGGCAAATTTGCAAATTCTTTGAAGTCACTACTCTCAAAGGAAGATTTTCAAATAGTAAATTATATGTTTAAAGACCTAATTGACCTTACAAATATTTTCATTCTTCCAGATGCCCATTATTTTGAGGTATGCTAAATTTTAATTGGTCATTCTATTTCTTTTCTTAATTATTCTCACTTTTTCCCTTTCTCCCCATTTCACTAGGCTAAAAGAATAAAAATAGAGTGAATTCTACTTTCACCATGCCAGTGTTTATACAGGAGACATTTTTTTCAAGAAACAAAACTCAAGGGATATATAACAAAACAACATTTTTGTCATAATTTACTGGCTTTTAACACCTGTGCCATAAACTTTTCCCACCTATGGTAGAAAGGGGTGAAGCTAACTTTCAGCAAGGACGCATATTTACTACTCTTGAACTATAATTGGGAAAAATGAGTCTGTCAACACTGAAAGCAGTACCAATTTCATTTTAATAAGTATGACAAACACAATATTCAAAAGGTAAATTTTATTAAAATAAAATAAAATTGAAAGGTTTAGCTAATACCCCTATAGATATATCACAGTCATCATGTTTACACCGTGAGAATTTATCGGTTCACTCTTGGACCTTTGAGGGGGGCTTTGTTTCTTATGTATCAGTGTACTTCTTTGATTGGGATAACTTAACAATCTAATAACTAAGAGGACTTGTTGATGAGTTGGATAAAGGGAGTTTGTATCAGATTAAAAGAGGAAAGAAACAAGGATGACTCAGAGATAGTTGACTTGAGGAACTCAGTGAGTGAATGGTGTAGCCATTTACTAACATAGACAAGACTAATAGAACAATAGTTTTATTTTGACCCTGCTAAATTTGACATAACTCTCAGATTTCTAAGTGAAGATGGATATATGAGCTTGGAACTCAGTGGAAAGAAAAGAAGTTGGGAAGTATGAGGAAATCACAAATAATAGCTGATTTTTTTCCCCCACGAATAAGTATAATTGATTATCCTTTGAAAGCCTATCCCCTGGGATCTTTTGCCCACATAGTCCTGCCACATTATGCAGTTCTACATGATTACCACAGACTGGATCTTATACCAACCAGAACCAACCTTTGTCATAATGGGAATGTCTGATCATAGTAGGTATGCAATTAAATCTTGATGAATGAAGCCATGCACTATATTCTTTCTGTCACTAACATGATATTTATTGTACCTAAGATTAACTATTTGGCACCTGTGGAGTCTCTGGAATGCATCCATACCCTAACCTGTCTCTGAATATCTACCCAGATCTTGTACTACATTTTTGTTTATTTTGCTCTTGTATGAACATCAAATATGTTCAGCTATGGCCTTGCCCAGAGGACACTAGGCTTCTCTTTCAACTCAAGCTAATTATTCTTTGAATCTCAGGAATGAAAATGCTGCCAAACCCATTATAGCTGACTCCACATATCATCACAACCTAGAAACTCTAAAAGCCTTGCAGATACATACTGTATCACATAGTTGAGATTTTTGTCACTTGCCCAGGTTGTAACTTTATCATGCCACTTTGGATATTGTGGTTTGTGGTCCTGGTGTTTGCTGTGCTATTTATCCCCTGAAGTCTGCCATGGTCAGTATTGTTTGGTTGCAAGTTAAAGAAATGCAAAAAAAGGTTAGGCAAGACTTAATGGAAGGGCATACATTTCACATATCAGAAGCCTTGTCACAGGAACCAAGTCCTCTCTAGGGATCTCAGTGATTGGAACCAGAAATACAATTGTTACTAGGATTGTCTCTCAAATTCTGGCTCTTCCGTCTTTCTCCACCCATTCTTTGCTACTGCATAAATGTTCTTTTCCAAGAGGTTGGAAACATGACTATAATGATCTATCCTGAAATCATCTCTGCTTAATAATATGAGAAAGGAGATGGATGGCCCCTTATTATCTTCACTGAATTAATAATCTGTGATTGTTGTGACTTGGATAACATACTCACTTCTAGACCATTCACTTAATGAAAGGAATGGAGTGTTGTGATGGGCAGTCCTACCAAAATGACATGGAGTGTGGAGGAAGCTATAGGGTATGGGAATGGGAGCAGGTATACTGGGCAGATACAAACAAAAGATACTTCTCAATGGTCCCAACATGCTTCATGACTGAACCCTTACAGGGGTCCAGCACTTAGATTATCACAGATTGCATTGGCCTGATGTCACTTTGACCTCTCAGGCCTCCATCTCTTCTTCACTCCTTCCTATTCTCTTCTTTAAAGTCCTTTTTACCTCATCCTAGAAAGAAGAGAATTAATAGTATCTGAGCAGCCCCTCTATCATGTGATATTTCACAATGGAAATAGACTGAAGTATTTAACAACACAGGCTTTGGGGTCAGATTAATATGAATTTATACCCTGACTCTGCCACTTACTCTCTTGATAACCTCAGACAAGTTACCTCATATCTGCAAAACAGGGATGCTAATACCTAACTGAGGGTAACTGTTAGGATTAAAATAAATAATAAGGGCTTTTCACAGGGCTTAGGACAAAATCAAGTGTGCATTGCTGTGGGCCCAAGTCACAAGACAGTAGAAGAAACAACATGTATTGCAGGGGAAAATAGCAGTTCACAGCTAGCTCCTGGACACCCCAAAGCTCACAAACCTGCCCCAACAGAAGCAGCCAACATTCTGAACTGAGTGATAAGGGCTTTGAGGTTGACAGATGGCCTTCACTGATGCCACAGAAGGGTTGACAACAGAATGGAGCTCTGGTAGCTTAGCTTCCCTTGAGCTGTTTAAGAACCAAACCTCCTTTGTGCCAAGGAAAGTCACTGTCTGGGCCAGAGCCAGCTGGCTTGTCACAGGGCTTAGGGTCTGTGTGAAACAGTGATAACCAAAATATTTTCTCCATATAAAATTTTAAAATAGATTAAAAAAACTTATGAGATGGATATTTATAGTCTATAAGGGGCAAGTGCTACAAAAGATAAGACTTTTGTTCCAAACAATGTAGCATGAAGGATTTCAGTTAAACATTGAAGAGTTTTCCAAAGGTGAAAACTGTTATTCATGCAGTTCCTGCCCAAAACGTTTTTGTGTATCTATAGATGGTCTCTGTCGTTCTTGTACTCCCACACCCACCCATATTAGGAGACATCACTGTCACCATTGGTGGCACTCTGTCAGTTGGGATCTGAACAGTTAGGAATCCAACTAAGTGACAAGCTGGGTGGGTGGGGAGAGAGAGAGAGATTTGGTTTATACAAGATTTCAGTGCAATCATCAAGGACTCATATCCTTTCTCTCCACCTGATATCCTCAGCTTGTCAGCTTTTGCTCTCAGGCTTTTCCCTTCATGAACTCAAAATAACTGCAGAAGCTCCAGTCATCAACTTTTCACAGAGCTATGTCCAAAGCCTGCAAAGAGAAAATGGGTGTTTTCCTTATGTCTTAGTTTCCTGGGGCTACCATAACAAACTACCATAAACCAGGTAGCTTAAGCAGTAGACATTTGTTTTCTCACAATTTTGGAGGCTAGAAATCCATTGATTGATTAACAACCAGCAAAGTTGTTTTCTGGTGAGGGTTCTCTTCCTCATTTGTAGTCAGCCACCTTCTTGCCTTCTCACATGGCCTTTCCTCTGCATTAGTGTGGAGAGAAAGGTCTGGCAACTCTTCCTTTTCCTACTGGATTAAGGCCACACCCTTATGAGTTCACTTCACTTTTACTACCTTCTTACAGGCTCTCTTTCCAAGTACAGTCACTTTGGGATCTGTGCCTCAACATATGAATTTGGGGGCAGCACATTGCTATCCATAAAACCTTACCCATGTCCCTTTTAAACTATGAGAAAAATCTTTCCTAGAAGCCCTGAGTCAACTTCTCCTCAATTAAGTCCCTTGTTGGCAAAGGGAATAAAATTACCATGACTGTTTACCTGACTGAGCCAGAGTGGTCCCGGCCTCCCCTAATACTCAAGGATTGAATGAAATATGACTTTGTTAACAAGTAAGAAGGAGAAAATGCCTGTGTGGAGGTAACCAACAGCAGTGAATACAGTGGCTGTCATAAAAACACTTGGGACTTTAAGAGGTTCTGTGCATTTAAAATTAAAAGCAAGGAAAGTCTTGAGGAAAAAGAAAACAATTTAAAAGCTCTGGCTCAACAACTGGAGACTTGTCATGCTATGGCGGTGTGCTTTCAGTCAAAAATATTAATATTTTCTCCCTCACTACCTGATTTTAATATATGGTAAATTTAATACATATTTATTTAAAATTAAATATTTATTTTTCTCAATTTCTTTGACTTGGCTTGATGATATAGCAATTAAAATTAATTTTAAAAGACATCTGTTTTCTTTCCCTAGATCAGATTGTGGTTTCCAGAGTTAGGGGATGGAAAGAGGAATGACTGGATGAAGGCAGTCAAAAAGTACAGATTTCCACCTATAAGTGGATAAGTACAAGAGATGATAAATATAGTTAACACTTCTGTGTGTTATACATTAAAGTATAACAATCTTAAGAGTTCTCATCACAAGGAAAACATGTTTTCCTGTTTCTTTGATATGTATCTATAGGAGATGATGGACGTTCACTAAACCTGTTGTGATAATCCCTTTGTGAGGTATGCAAGTCAAATCATTATGCTGTACACCTTAAACTCATATAGTGCTATATGTCAATTATATCTTAATAGAACTGGAAGGAAAAAAAGACATTTATTTTCTTTGCCAAATTATCTTCTTATGTTTCATGCCTTCATATATTTGTATAAATTCAATAAAACCAACTTCCTCAGATACATTACTGGGAAAAAATTTACTAGCAGATTTCCATTTAAGGAGAGGGTGAAACAGGAGGCAATTGTGAAGAATGAACCATTGTAGGACAAAAAGTATAGACTTACATGAAGGACACGTATTGGAGTTGAAGACATCAAAAGTGGTCCAAGAGTTTGGGAAGATAGAGAGAGGAGCTGCAGGATACAGAGAGAAATAAGAAAAGAAATGGCTACAAAGATAACATGGCTCTTTCAAAAAATTGCCTACAATTAAAGAGCAGAGAAGTCTATTTTTTTCCCTTCTACTTCCTAATCCATATAGTCCTATGTTCACAGAATCAGAACTCAGAGCAAGTGTAGTTTATAAGTGTTTTTTAAATAAAATCTTACCTCTGATCCTCACTTTTTAAAAAATTGAGATATAATTTACATATGGTAAAATTAATCCTTTTTAATTTTGCAGCTTTGGTGAGTCTTGAGCAACGTATATTGTTGTATAATCACTACCACAATCAAGATACAGAACACTGTTATCAACTCAAACAAATTCCCTCATGCCCCTGTGCAGCTGACCTCCTTTCTCAACTCCAGCCTTGGCAACCAATGTTCTGATTTCTGTCTCTGTGGTTTTGCCTTTTCCAGAATGTCATACAAAGCGAGTTAGGTAATATTTAGCCTTTTAAGTCTGACTGTAATGCCTTTGTGATTCATCCAAGTTGTTGCATGTATCGGTAGTTTGTTTCTTTTTTTTCTTTTTTAACATTTTTTATTGATTTATAATCTTTTACAACGTTGTGTCAAACTTTGTTTCTTTTTATTGCTGAGTAGTATTGTGTTGAATGGATTTCCTACAATTTGTTTACTCATTAACAAGTTAATGAAATTCGTTGTGTTTCCCCTAATATTGGGCTAGTTTGAATAATATTATTTAAAATGTGAACAATAAAACTTCCAAATACAGTATTTATACATAGGTTCTCAATTCACTTAGGTAAATGTCTAGAAGTGGAATTGCTGGATCATATGCTAAGTGTGTATTTAACTTTATAAGAAACTACCAAGTTGTTTCACAGAATAGCTTTATCATTTGAAATTTCTCATCAGTAGTCTATGAGAATTCCAGTTCCTCCATACCATTGTCAGCACAGGTATTGTCTCTTTTAAATTTTAATCATTCTAGTAGGTGTTTATGGTCTTAATTTGCTTTCCCTAATGACTAATCATGTCATATAGCCTTTTTAAAATTAGCTTGGAAAGAATTTCATGGATTCTATAGGAGAGAAAGAGGGGAAGAGAAGAAGAAAGAATGAAGGAAGGGAGGGAGAGGGAGAAAGGAGAAAAAAAAGGATTGGATTTTTGTGTTTGCCAAATGGTAAGCTTGGGGTAGAAGTTCAAAGCCTAAGCAAAAATATAAATTCTGGATTGTTTACTTCAGGGAAGTCAAATAGAAAAGTAAGGAAATACAAGTAGGGATTCTCAATGAGAAAGAAAAATTCGGAACATGAATACTATTAGTAAAATATTTCACTTGTACATAAATCAAGGATATGTCAAAATAAAGTGAGGCAAATAGAGGTATGTACTGAATGTAATTAGCATAAATTTTGAATGTGGCACTTTGAAACAGGGTCAAAGCAAACTGCTTAGAAATTGGCGTCGCGAATGCAATCAGGGCATAGTCGAGGAGTCAGAGGAGCACAAGCCATGACTCCATTCTGATATGAGATGACTTTTCTAAGAATCTTACTCCTGCCTTTTATCTCTGGCGCTTTAACACCTGACGTGAATAAGCACTCCATAGATGAATTAATGAGAGGCTGATGACAAGGCAAGTCTTCTATTTGGGTTTAAGTGGACCCAGAAATATAAGGGGATTCCACAGAATTCACCTACAGTTTATTGATCTCAAATATGCTGTGTTATTAGTGCTTAATCAGGTATTGACTAGATGGCATTTCCCTATGAGTTTATGAACTTAATAATGTTCAAGACCTATTTTGTGCTTAGCAATAAATCCTGAATTCCTCAAAAATATATAAACACATGGCATACTATTTGCCCACAAAGTATTTATAACTTAATTGGGTTTTTAAAAAATGCAAGGCTCGTTAATACTGATGGATCATCTTTTTAGTAGCTATAGCTGCTTGAAATTTTGAGTAACTGAATGAAAAATGAGTGTTACGCTTTTCAAAGTATTGATGGATTTTATTGATACCCCAGTACCCACTAGCATTGTAAAAGCAAGTCATAATTTCTCAAGATTATGTTGAAGAAACCCTTGCAAGCTTTTTATTAATTAAATCTTACCCCCATTATAACATATTCTCCCAGTTCTCTCTTCTTTTCTTATAAAATTCCGTATCATTTTATGGGTAACTAGTAAAACTTCTGATATTTTTATTTTCTTCCTCTCTAAGGGAGGATGGATCTCCTATCTCTTTTTTTATCCTGCATATTCCACTTTAGCTAATCAGTTGTAATCTCTTTCATGTCCCTGTATTCTTCCTTTCAAAGTTTGCAATTGTGTGTTACAATTTTATTCCTCTTAGCAGTACCAGTATGATATGGTGGTCCCATATTGTTAAGGATCCAGGCTTCTTTTCTAGTCACTATCTCATCCTCAAAACTTCCATCTCAGGGTCCAAAATTGCTTCTTCAGCTCCTACTATCACATCCTCTTTCATGAATTAGAGGAAAAGGAAGAAAAGTCCATAGGGCATATGCCTTTATTTTGCAAGCATGACCCATTTTGCATTCATCGATTCTGTTCATATTTCTTTGGCTCAGACCTAGTCACATAGCTATATACAGCTTCAAAGGAGGTTAGATAATGTAGTCTTTAGCTAGGACACAGAATGTCTACCTTATATTTTTATTATTACTGAAAAGAAGAAGAGTAGTAATTGGAGGGAAAACCAGTGGTCTCTGCAATATATTATCCTGCTGTATAAAAAAAAACTTCCATCTTTAAAACTTCCTCTTCCCTTCCTTGGAGATTCAAGCCATCACAAAATCTTATAGTTCTTACCACCTCACTTTACTTTCTTGTCTTTTCATGATTTCAAACACCCAGTCTAGTCCAATTAATTTCTGCCTGGACCCATAAAATATCCTCATAATTTGTTTCCCTAGATATAGCACTTTGGCCTCTCTATAATCAGTTCTCTGTTTTTAAGGAGCATTACGTTTTAAAATTTTGGATATGTTCATTATCAATTGATACTGATTTTTCTTTGATAAGGTAAAATATATTTGCTTCTAGGGTAAAAACTGTCTCTTGTTCATTATTACATCTCCAGTGCCTATTAGGAATTCAGTGTACAAAAAAGTTACCAAAAAATTATTCAGTGAATAATTTGATTTTTTTTTACTTTGGGGGTCAGGGAAGAACTATGTATTCCCACAGTAATTCTGGGAAGGTTAATATGGTATACAAAAGTGGCTCGAAGTTACCAATGGAAATGACTATGAGGTTACTTCTACTAAGTTCTCATTCTAGAAACAAATGTTTGAAAGGGAAAAGGGTTGTGATTAAATAAGTCAAGTTTATAGACTGGAGTAAATTCTTAGAGAAAGTACAGTTGTTAGTCATTGCCTTTGAGGAGCTTCAGTGTATGGCAACTTCCTTGCTAAAATTTAGCATGCTTTTATGAAGTATTTTATCAACTAAAGACTCTTTCCATAAACTTCAGTATTTCTGAAATGAATTTCTATGGCAAGTACCTTTTTCTCACTTAAGAATTGAATTAAAATTTGAATCTCTTTAAGAGCCTCTATCAAGACCTGGTATCTTTGATTAAAGAAGCATCAAGTTACAAACATCTACTTACAGTTAATCACTCTATTGTCTTACTGATTTTCTGAAACTTTGCAAAACTGCTATTCTTTGTTTAACGCACTGATAAACTTTTTTTAACACCTTTATTGTGGTATGATTCTTGTACAGTAAACTATACATATTTCAGATGTACAATTTGATGAATTTTGATAGATGTATACACCAATAAAACCACCACCACAATCAAGATAGCTAACATTTCCATCACTTTTTAAACTTTAATTTTTGAACAATCATATTTTTGTGTTTGTGTATGAAAGGAAATTATTTTACATACATTTCTGTGCTAATGTTAAAAAGTAAAATTGTATGAAAATGACAATGTAGTATATAGTATATAATATGATTCCTTATAAGGAATGGAATGTCATAAGCCAAATTTTTTTCCTAAAACTCTAATTTTATCCTCAGAAGATATAAATCTTATAATAAAGATTACCCTGATATTGTATTGCAAATTCAGTTGACTATGGTATCCATATACTAACTTTGGTCTAATTATTTGATTTTATAATTTTTTTGATCTAACTTCAAAGTTTAAGACCAAGTGAATGTGCATGCATATTAAAACCTGGAAGAAATAACTATTAGAGCTTTCTAGATTTAATCTTATTTTCTCCAAATTATATTTAAAACAGGTTTAATTTCTCATGTGAAGTGCAGTGGATTTTTTTTTTAATTATGTAGTAATTCTTTCAGTTCACTTGAGAATCATTCTGGAAAAGGTAATTTATCATTATCTATTCAAAAAGCATTTATTATGCAACTAATTGTGCATAACTGGGCTAGGTGAGCACAAAGGTAGTTACATAAATGTAATTTATGAAATTACATAAATGCAGGAAACTAAGACAGTTAGATAAAATGTTAAATATATTAATATCAACAAAGTATTTTACCGTGCACTGATCAAACATATATCCATTAAGTTTATCAGAAGTTAGGTAATAGAGCCAGAGTCTGGAAGCATACATGATTGGGATGGAATCAGATAGTAGTCATAGGTATTTTCTTTCTGTGATGGAAGAGTATTAATAAAAGTGATGGAGTGGACCTGGCAGTCCTTTCCAAATTTAGTTACAATGGTAATATAATTTTAACAATAGACAATTATAAGAAATAATTAAAATACCATAACAAATGAGTTGAACTTTTCAGTAGGCTCTTTTGGGTACTTCCCTAACTACAGTGCTTTTATACTGCCTATAAAAATAGTTTATATATCCTAACATTTATTTTGTACTTATCTGAATATTGAAGCCTATTTCCTATCACTGCTTCATGTAGTCTTAAAATTGATATTGGTATAAGTTTCCATGCATTATTAAAATACTCCTTCAATTTATTGGATATCAAAATTCCATTTTACTCATATAAAAGTTTTTAATAAAAGTGAGGAATATTACCTTCAGACTTGGGTTTGATCAGGATTTCCGGTTTTAAAAGCATTAAAGGTCCATTATATGAAATGAAAAGAATCAAAGTTCAGGCCCATGACAAAGCTTTTGAGTAAAGCTAACTTCAAGTGTGTGAGTAATGCTTTGACAATTATAGTCACCAGATATACTTATTTTTCTTTTCAAGCTAATCTACAATCCCTCACACATGCCGTAGTCAGCATCATCAACCAGTATTTACGGTGGCAGAAATACAGAGCATTGTGCAAAACAATAGCAAGTCAAAGTGATATATCTTACCCAAGGTATATACAGTTTTATACATGCATTCCCCTTGTGATTTGGAGTTTTATAAAAAGAAAGGCATAATGAGTCATGGAGAGACAGCATAAAATTGTGGCAGACACAATTGCTTGCCTACCACAAAGCATCCTTTTTTCTTCCCATTCTAAATACAATTTTGTTCAGGCAATAATGTGCCCGTCCCCAAGGGAAGGTACACTTTTGCCTAAACTTGTGCTTTTAATGAAACTTTTGAAACAGAAAGTCCTGATCAAGTTTAACTCTTTGACGTTAACATCGAGTTTACTATTCTTGGCCCCCACAATTCAAGTTCAGCTTTATGTCCCAGGCTCAGTGACAATTTTTTAAAAAGTCCTCTCAAAGTTTTCCAAATACCCCTTAGAGAGTTGTACCAATCTAGCTGAGAAACAATAGTTCAAATTAATCATGATAATCCTGCCATCTGCCTGTTTTTGGCCCAAGAGCAGCCATGTGACCAAGTTCTCAGTGATGTGATGTTGAAGTAATTTTAATGGATTGCCTCTGGGAAATTTTTTGCTTACTTATCAAAACGTAGCATTAGGGAAAGACTTTTGCCTTTTCTCTTCTACCCTTCTAGCTTTGGATTACATTGAGAGAGGGTGGGATATTTAGCAGCAGTCTTATTCTGAAGCAAAAAACCTGAGTATAAAAGGTCTTCATACTGAGAATGGTGAAGCAGACGGATAAAAATCCCTAAGCCCTTGAAGACATTGTTGAACTGGTGAAACATGCTAGAAGGATAAGTAAAGGTTTTTATTACTCAAGACTTAATTAGCCAAGTAGTCCATTACTACAGATTGACACAATGCAGAGCAGTTGAAAAGACCTACCCGATACATTTTTTATATTGAATCTTTTCTTATATAATTCATATTTAGATTATTTTACAAATATAGTGACTCAAAGAAAAGTATTGTAGAAAGTCTGCAATAAAAAGGAAGTAAATTAAAACTAGTTCTTTTAATGTTTTGTGAAAATATTATTTTTGTACACAGTGGGTACACCTTAAAGAACATCACAGAGGACACTTCAGCACACACCCAATCTAATTCCCATCATGTGCTTCATCTTTTACTGTAACAGCCTGTTCAAGTGGTACAGCTTCAGCCTGAACACTTCCATGATGTAGAACTTAACAACCTCCAAGGCATTCCATTTCATTTTTGGACAGCTGTCATCATTAGCAAATGTGCCACAGTCCATTCCAAATATGGCTCCCTGTTGTTTCCTGCACATTAGTTCTGTGCTTAAAACCCTATAGAAAAAATTCTAATCTCTCCTGCTAACAGGTTCTAATTAGTCAAGGTTAACAATAGGAAGGTAATTATGACCTGTGGGATGAAGCTAAAATATGAGATGTCAGAGAATTCCAACCTGGCATATATAGGCCTTCCTAAATGGCCTTGAACATCTCCTGCTAAGCTTATTTGGTCTTCAACTTGCCATCCATACATTTCCCTTTTATTATCATTAAACCTGCTATCCTCAAGCTCTAAAAATGAACAACACACTGCATATGTTCATAACTATTTTACTAGGGACCAAAGAAGTGGCAGAAGTCCATCCTTCTGTTCATGCCAAAGTGCAATTTGTCGACGGAAAGATGTTAGTGGATGCAGTGGGAATGGGCTGGAAAAACTCATTTGGCATGCCAAAATAGCTCTTATACAGTGATTTCAAATTTTAAAAATAGACTGTGGCCAACTTTGAGCTCAGAGGTGACCTGGATCAGGTTATTCAATTCTTATGAAACAGTGACTAATTCTATACTCAAACAAATTCTAATCCTGAGCAATATCCATGTGATTTTCAACTAAAAGGGATTCTATGGTTTTTGTTATGCCCTCTTTTGTTTCCAATAGTAGAAAATTATCAGCAATCCCAGGGAGATGACTCTTGTTAATGTGGGGGAAGAACTGGTGTCTTAAGTTTTATCATGTTTAAATTTTTGGAAAGAAGTATTTTGAGGGAAGTTATTAATGAAAACAGATCTACTAAAACAATTTCTTTTATTCCTGAAATGACTCATAGTTTTCAGTGACAAATAGAGGCAACTTACTCTGATGAGTTTAAAATTAAAAAATAGAGATCTTTAACTTGAAGTAATTGAAGTAGCTATTCTGGGATTAGAAAATAACTTAAAATCATTAGAAGATGATTATGTATGATACAAGCTGTCTTTGTTTTTCCTGAAAAAAATGTTAACCTGTAAGTAATAGAAGGAAACTTTTCTTGTTCAGAATGTCTACAGGTTCAGGTGTGGGGAGTGGGAAGAGGGGGTGGAAGATGGAAGTAAATATTAACCATTACAATATAATGTAACTATTATCTCTTATATTGGTTTATCATTGCCATTAAAAATAGATCATCACATTCAAAAGAAATAGTAATAAACATGACCTACAGTATTGACAAAAGGAAACCACATAACCTAATACAAAGATCTAGAATTCTATGCTAGACTTAATCAAGAAAATGATCAGGAGAAGTTCATTGAACAGATACAGAGTGGGTCAGTTTAATAGCTCTAAATGTTCTAATGCACTACAGATTTGTACAATAGTGTCTGTCTTGTTCAATACTTCACACATATACCAGAATCATCATTTCCTCTAAAAAAAACTCTGGGTTTACTGAATGAAGAAATGAATGAATGAATAAATGAATGAACAAGTAAAAATGTGCAATAATAATGTGGATTTTAAGTAAGTGATAAGAACTTCTGCCTCTGTGTAATAGCTGAGTAGCTTCTATTTAGCCAGTTTTTCTACAAATAACAGCTATAAACCCTGGATAAAATATTAAACACACACAGACACTATCTGAAGGCTCTGGAGATCTACTAAAAGGAGACAGATGTTTGGGAATGTTGACACCTGGAGGAAGAGAACTGCACTGGACTAGTTGCCATTTGTACAGTTTTTGCTAGAGATCAGTCCCCAGTGTATGCCCTAATTTGTATCTAAATTAGCAGAGAAAATCCTGTCTTACTAGCATGCAGAACTAGAAGACAGAGTTTGGAGTAACCACAACAACTGGTAAGTGAGGGGTGAGAAATGCCAGTAAAGAGAGAGCTACAGAAGGGAAGGCCTAAATTATGTGTATTGACTCTACCCTAATTTCTGGCTGATCCTCGAACTGAATGGATGTTGGGCAGATTCTTACAGCCATGCTAAGGCAAAAAGAACTGTTTTGAGATTTCAAATGATGCACACAAAAAAGGGAGTTTGTAGTTTGAATTCAGCCAGGTGTTCTACTTCAAATAATAATAATAATCAGTATATTCGAAGGAACAAAACAGAATATGGAGCCTTACAGTGTATCATTCACAATGCCTGAGGTGCAATCCAGAATTAATTGACATACAAAGAAATAGGAAAATATAACTCAAACTAAAAAAATTTACAATCAATGGAGACATCCTAAAATGACCCAAAATTTGAAATTAACAGAGAAGCATTTTAAAACTGTTATTACAACCGTGTTCAAAAAAGTAAAAAGAGCCCAATAGAAAGTATAGGGCGAAAATAAAATACATGAATTTTAAAATTCACTGCATGGGCTTAACAGTAGGTTGGAAATGACAGAGGAGTCAGTGAACTTGAAAATAGATCAATAGATGTTATTCCAATCTGAAGAACAGGAAAAAAAGATAAATTTTTAAAAAGACAAGTGCCCTAGGACCCATGGGACAAGATCAAAACTATATATATAAATCTTAGGAGGAAAGAAGAAAGAAAATGAGACAGAAAATAAGTGAAAAAAAAAAGGCAAAAAATCCCCCAAGTTAGGCAAAAACCATACATTTACAAATATAGGATGATCCACAAAGCAGAATAAATACAAAGAAAGCCAGTCTTTGGCACATTATAATCAAACTATGTTAAAAAAAAAATCAAAAATCTTGGAACCACAACAGAAAATATGCTGGCCTGTAAAACAAGTATCAAGACATTTAAGTGGATTAAAATAACGTAGCAGATATACTCTGACTAAAGTGGGACAAAATTAGACGTCAATAGCAATAAGATACTAAGATAAAATAATTATATGGAAATTATACAACACACTTTAAATAACGTAAAGAAGGAATGTTAAGAGGATTGCAAAATATTTGGAAATGAATACAGACATACCTTGGACATATTGCAGGTTTGGTTTCAGACCACCACAATAAAGTGAATACTGCAATAAAGCAAATCATGTGAATTTTTTTTACTTCTCAGTACATGTAAAATTTACATTTACACTATAGTATAATCTGTTAAGTGTGCAATAGCATTATGTCTTTTAAAATGTACATACCTTAAGTAAAAAATGCTTTATCGCTAAAAAATGTTAACCAGCATGTGACCCTTTAGTAAGTCATGATCTTTTTGCTGGTGGAGGGTCTTGCCTCTACATTGATGGCTGCTAACTCATCAGGGTGATGTCTGCTGAAGGTTGAGGTGGCTGTGGTAATTTCTTAAAATCAGAGAAAAAGTGAAGTTTACTGCATTGATTGACTTCTTTGCATGAGCAATTTCTCTAGAATATGCAATGCTATTGGATTGCACTTTACCCACAGTAGAACTTCTTTCAGAAGTGGAGTCAATCCTCTTAAACCCTGCCACTACTTTATCAAGTAAGTTTATGTAATATTCTAAATCCTTTGTTGTCATTCAGCAGTCTTCACAACATCATGATGAGTGGGTTCCATCTCAAGAAACCACTTTTTGTGCTTATCGGAAAGAAGGAACTCCTCATTCATTAAAGTTTTATCATGAGATAACAGCAATTTGTTCACATCTTCAGGCTCCATGTCTAATTCTGTTCTGCTGTTTCCACCACATCTGCAGCTACTTCCACTGAAGTCTTGCACACCTCAGTGTCATCCATGAGAGTTGGAATCAACTTCTTCCAAACTCATACTAATGTTGATATTTTTACCTCTTCCCATGATCAGTAATGCTGTCTAGATGGTGAGTCCTGTTAAGAAGGTGTTCAATTGACTTTGTCCATATCTATTAGAGAAATCACCATCTGTGGCAGCTACAGCCTTACAAAATGTATTTCTTAAATAATAAGACTTGAAAGTTGAAATTACTCCTCGATCCATGGGCTGCAGAATGGATGTTGTGTTAGCAGACATGAAAACAGCATTAATCTTGCACATCTCCATCAGAGCTCTTAGGTGACCATGTGCATTGCCAGTGTGCAGTAATATTTTGAAAGGAATGTTTTTTTTTTTCTGAGTAGTAGGTCTCAACAGTGGGTGTAAAATATTCATTAAGCCATGTTATTAACAGATGTGCTGTCATCCAGGCTTTGTTGTCCCATTTATAGATCACAGGTAGATCAGGTTTAGCATAATGCTTAAGGGCCCCAGGATTTTCAGAATTGAATGAATATTAGCTTTGACTTAAAGCCACTAGCTGGATTAGCTCCTAGCAAGACAGTCAACCTGTCCTTTGAAGCCAGCCATTGACTTCTCTTTTCTAGCTATGAAAGTTTTAGATGGCATCTTCTTCCAATATAAGGCTGTCTTGTCTACATTGAAAATCTGTTGTTTGGTGCAACCACTTTCATTAATTATCTTAGCTCAATCTTCTGGATAACTTTCTGCAACTTCTACAACAGCACTTGCTCCTCCACCTTACACTTTGATTTTATAGAGACAGCCCTGCTGGCTTCTGACTTTTCTTCTGCAGCTTCCTTACCTCTCTCAGCCTTAATAGAATTGAAGAGAGTTGGGGCCTTACTTTGGCTTAAGGGAATGTTGTGGCTGGTTTGATCTTCTATCCAGACCATTCACAACTTGGCTAACTGCTTTAGGCAAGAAGCCTAGCTTTCAGCTTATCTCAGATTTTGACATGGCTTCCTTATTAAGGTTAGTCATTTCTAGCTTTTGATTTGAAGTGAGAGACACGTGGCCCTTCCTTTCATTTGAACACTTAGAGGACATTGTAGAGGTGTTAAACTGTCCTAGTTTCAATATTGCTGTGTCTCTGGAAATAAGGCGTCCCAGTGAGAGGGACAGAGTTGGGGAAGTGGCCAGTCAGTGGAGCAGTCAGAACACACACAACATTTATTAAGTTTGCTATATTACATGGGCACAGTTTGTGACACCTCAAAACAATTACTGTGGCAACATTGAAGATCACTGATTACAGATCACCATAATTCATACAGTAATAATGAAAAAGTTCAAAACATTGGGGGAATTACCAAAATGTGATTCAGAGAGACAAAGTGGGTGAATGGTATTGGAAAAATGGCACCACTAGACTTGCTCAAAACAAAGTGAACACAAACCTTCAATTTGAAAAAAAATTCAGTATCTGAAAAGCACAATAAAGTGAAATGTAATAAGATGAGATATTCTTGTGATTAGAACACATCAAACCAAAATTTGTGAGATACAACTAAATGGCTTAGAGGGAAATATGGAGTTTTTAATTGGTTATAGTATAAAAGAAGAAATGTCTAAATCAATAACTTAAAGTTAAAAAGATAGAAAAAAGATGATCAAAATAAAACCAATACAAGTACAAAGTAGGAACAATAAAGATAAGAGCAGAAATCAATGAAATAGAAAATAGACAAGCAGTACAGAATATTCACAAAACCAAAATGGTTCTTTGAAAATGTCAACAAATTTGACACACAACTCACAAGACAGTAAGAGAGCAAGATGAAAGAGAACACAGATTACCAATATCATGAACGAAAGAGCTATCATCACTACTGACTACATAAGCATTAAAAGATAACAAGGGAATATTATGATCAACTTTATGCCAATTACATTCAACAGCTTAGCTGAAATGGAGCAATATATGAAAAATTAGCCAGTTAACAGGGGACTGGAGATGCAAATATCAAAAAATGAGGACAAAATAGGTGAGCAAATGACGAGGTACAGAAAACACAGAAAAGAGAAAAAAAAAATCTCACCAGCCAAAGCGAGAACATGAGAAAAAACTAAAGTATTATTAGTGTTTTCTGTATTGAAGGAGAATTAATTTTTAATTCTTGCTGATGGAATCTACAGGTATAAACAGAAAAGAGAAAGTTGCCTTGAGGAAAACTGTCTTAGAAAGTAGAGGGTCCCTTTCATGCCCAAGAGTGTGACTGTCCTTTAGTGAAATAGGAATTTTGATTATGTGACTCAGATCTGATTTCACTGAAACGCCATTGACTTAAAGATGAAAAACTATCAAAAATAAAGCTTTCTCAAATAAAAGCCAGAAAATATGTGTATATTTTTACTACTAAGGAGCTATGCAAATAGTACTTCACTACTTATAATGACCAGACAAATTTCTGCATTTATTTTTGGATGTATGATCTATTACTTTCCGTAATTTTTTGTTAGTTTTCTAGGCTGTGTAACAAATTAACACAAACTTAGCTTAAAATAATATCTGTTTATTTTCTCAGCATTTCTGTGCGTGGGGGTCCAGGTACAGCTTAGTTGGATCCTCTGCTTAGTGTCTCACAAGATTGAAGTCGAGGTGTTGGCTGGGCTGAGTTCCTTTTCAGAGCTCACAGATTTCTCCCAAACTCACATAGTTGGCAGAGTTCAGTTCTGTGTGGTTGTAGGACCAAGATGCTAACTTCTGTGAGGGCTGGTTTTCCTCTCATAGGCTCTCTCACATCATGGCAACTCACTTCTTCAAGACTAGCAGAAGGCTTTTCTGCTCCACTCAACCAAGAAGGAGTCTTAATAACCCAGTGTGATCACAAGAGTGACATCCCATCACATTTCCCATACTCTGTTGACTAGAGGCGAGTCACAGGTTCTGCGCACACTTGAGGGAAGGGGGATTATAGAAGGCTGTGAATCACTGGGGCCATTGTAGAAATTCAGCCTACCAGTTCTCAAAAATGTTATCATAATATTTGAATAGTAAAGCTTTCTGTTCACTTTTAAGAGTGAAATATACAGTTATATTTGAGATGATTTTAGATGATTTTGCAGACCTCAATAGTCCATGTTCAAAGTATTAAAGCTAGTTGTGTAAAATTTCCTTTATTGAATTGTTGTCTTATATTAGACTCACCTTTGAATTTTATAGGTAAGTGGGAAAATTTTTTGAATAGAAAAAGATTTTCTAAAATATAGGAGCTTTACAAATTTATATGAAATCTTTAATCAACTTTATCTGTACACATACCACTATAAAATATTAGTAATTTTTAATGTCTTTTTATAGATTTGGGGAAAACTGATTTTTGAACATTAATTTTTAATTTTTTTCAAATATGGTCAGTGAAGTTGATGAGACATTTTGCAACATTTAGAAATCATTTTCTTGTATGTCTGTGTAAGTATATGTGGTTAGACGAATGGATAAGGTCATATGTCTGTTTCACAGTATGACTCTAAGATTATGGCATAATGAATTTTGTGCTGCATTATTTAACTCAAACCGCATTTGGTTAGTGTAACTTGAGAAAATAAAATTTATCTAGAAGATAATAGACATAACTCTAAATGAGATCAGAGGAATCAGCTACATAGGGCATTATCTCAGATAGTATAATTTATAGTATAAGGAAAAAAGTAATTAAGTAAGCAAACAGTACCATTTAATTTACTTGTCAACCTCTACCATCTCACCTTATGCATGCTCTGAGTGCTTAGCTAGTGGCCCTACTGAAATGCTTCTGTGTATGCTTATGTTGGCCCTATTAGCTCAGCGAAGCTCACTAAGGAAGGTGTCTCTGTAGGAGACATTACTCAGCTTCCTTCCATCAATAAGATGTGCCCTTTTGAATTGTTTTCCCAAAGATATAATTGTGATGTGCCGTGCTGAGTCTTTCATCCAATGGGGGATTGCTTTGTTGTTAATACATCTAGTGGGAACCTCATTGTTTTTATGTGAACAGCACAGAAATTTTATAGGTATGCATCATTTTTGGCACAAACTAAGCAGCCTGCCTCCTTAATGTGCACACCTAGAGCTTTTGTAACTATCAGTAAGAAACTGTGTTAAATAAATGGCTTTGTTTTTTCACCTGCTGGGCTCTAATAGCATCCCCAAAATAATCCCGGTCTAACAGCTTGAGTCTTTTGCAAAAGCGATCAAGTGATCAATTATTTTTAACACTAAGGGGTAAGCTTCAGCGCTGTGCAGAATGCCAGGTGCAGGAGCAGTTGTCGTGAATAGCAGCAGAAATTTAATATGAGTCATGCAATTTAACATGGGTACCTACTAACAGATTTTTTTTTTGAAGTCATGACACCATATCTGAAAGAAATGAGGCAGTGAGCCTAAAGGAAATCAGGCAATTAATCTAAAAATGTTTTTATTCATTCAGAAAATATTTCTTAAACATCTAAGATCTGACAAGTTGTGCTAGGCACTGAATATAAAGCAAGAAACAAGGTTGACATGGTCATTACTTGGATTGAAAGTACATTTGGGAAAGGAGAGAGTTAAATACACACAAAAATCATCATTTAAGTACAATTTGATAGGAACTGTGATAAAATAGAATATTTCAATGTACAATGAGAGCAAATAAGTTGAAGATTTAGATGTGTCTTATTTTCACAGAAATTAATGGTCCTAAATAACTTCCAGTTGGGTTTGATAAATATTGATGTATATAATTTTGTTATTCAATACTGTCAATCAACATATTTATTTTTGAGCATGTCCATGTGTGTTTTTAAAAGAATTCATTTAAACCACATATCTATGGAAAAAATGACAATGCATTATAGCTCAAAAGTTTTTGTTATAGAAAAGCCCTTCGCATTTAACATTTATAATTAAAACTCAGAAGATGAGAAAGCTAAAGGTTTTATGACACTTAATTATCATTTCACATGTATTATTTATTTATACATTTTTAGGCCAAATAGTAATTAAAAACACGATTTGTATATTACATTTATGGGCTAATTAAAGAAGATGTTATTTCTACTATTTCTGATTGTTTCTTTAATTTTGTAATCTTATTATGTTGTGTTAATTTTATTTAAAGGAGTTGTAGCTGGACATTTTAAAAATATGAATGTACCTTGTTTCATGCTATTTTATGAAAAATATAGCAAAAAGAACCCTATGGGTTAATTGAATCCACAGTCAAGCATTCACATGTTAATTTACTTGAAAGAAAATCTATTGAAGTTTGCAAACCACTGAGTCAAGGTTTCAATTTCATTTTTATTTTAATCAGATCATCCAATCTATGAAGGTACTTATGGTCCTACTTAGTAAAGTAGGATATGTGGAAGTTCATTAAGATGGCTGTAATGCCTCTGAAAAAGGAGCAAAACCTATGTTTGAAATGGAAGTAATTTAATTACTTATTTATAGGATTCAATGAGAATTCACTGTATACTTTGTAGATTTTTTTTATGTGTGTGAGTGTAGTTTATTTAGTATAGGAAGTAATTTGGAGATGTTGATCCTAAGGTTAAGAATTCTCTGTACGCAATAGCAGGTCTTAAACTGGCAGCAGGTACTTCAGTAGAAGATATCAAAAGCCATAAACACCTCATATTGCCCCTGAAATATATATTAGAAAAGTCACAGGTGCTGCAAAGACTAAAATAATAATCTAAGTTGTATATATATAACCAAAACTTGTTTAGTATTTATTTAGAACTGCTACAATATGATACTGAGTTTATTTAGAGGCATTTTAAAGAGTTTTCAAGGTATTTCTTTATTTGGAATAAAGACATGCCAAAGCAATAGGTGAGCCTCGGGCTCAATAGTGTTCTATTTCATTTCTTCGAAACACTACCTAGCAGGCATTATTTTAAATATTATGATAGAAAAAATTATGGAGACATTTTAATAGGTCATATTTTTCACACCTCCATTTCTAGTAGTGGACACTAGCTCCATACATTATTCCTGTGGTTTTCCTTTAAAGAATCCATGGCTGCATTTAAATAAAAGGTTGTTTGGGAGTTGTTTGGTTTTGGTTGTGGTTGTGATTGGGGGAGGGGGGAGTTGATGTGTTCTGTTTTAATCATCCTTAGGTGAGGAATTTTATCTTGTTTTGATTTTCTACAACATTATGTAAAATAAAAAATAATTTTTTTATTCTCCTGTGGGGAGTAAGACTCGTGCACTCAGTGGCATAAAACTCTCAGTTGCTACAATCTGGATTCAACACTTAACTATTGTACCGTCAACATTTCTCTCTCACGATGATTGTAGTAAGATACTGAAATTTCAGCAGGCTCACTCTATAACAGTCTGAGAAAATTCAGTATGGGATTGTTGTATTGGCTTGTATTGAAAGACCACATTGATTTAAAGCCTTTCTAACTATAGAAAAACTCCACATTGTGATTTATTGATCCTCTGCATTTCCATCTAAACCCAGATATTTCCGTTTTTCTTGGTTTTTTAGTATTCTCGGCAATTTACTCTCTTGAATATTAATGAAGGCAATGTATTAGTTATAGCACTTTTATTAATTAATTAATTCAACAAATATTTATTCAGCACCTACTGTTACCAGGCAGCACTCACGATGCTGTCATCAATGCACTCAGTAAATCCAGTTGTCAATAGTTTTCCAGTGATTTAAAGTGGTAGATCCCTCTTCTAAAATTAAGCATTAGATTGAATCATTTAGATAACTATTAGAGAAGGCACTGTGTTCATACGTGTGGAAATGCTATTTCTGAATAAGTTTATTATTAATAGAGTAATCTTAGACTGGAACTGATAGCACACCAGCACTGTGTGTTTTTCACTATCCTATGAAAATAAAGAGTGGGGATAAACAATAACCAGACATGATAAATAAGCAAAACCAACAAAAAGTGTATATTTAGAGAAACTAAACTAAATAATAGACTGTGATTATGTAATTATGTAGACTGAAAAAAAATATTTTATTGTAATTCAGAAAACTTGGACCATGCGCTACCCCTCACCATTGTTTGGAAACTGTGGCCTTGAATCCCATGAGTTTGTTGAACTTCACTTCTTTTTCTGTGAAATGAGTATAATAAGTGCTGGCCATCACTCTGGACTGAACCACATGCTAGGAACTATTTTTAGAGCTTTAAAGGTGCTGATTCGTTGAGTCCTCATAACATCACAGGAGGAAATAGTATTACTATTCCCTTTGATGAAGTGATGGTACATGAATTAGAAATGTCATCAAAGTTATGCAGTTCATGAGTGGGGACTGAGATTTGAACCCAGGATGTCTTACTTCAAAACCCATGGTTCTTAACCTGTGAGTGCTTTTACAAGGCCACACATGAAATAACAAAAAATGAAAAGAGCTTTGTTATCTATTGTGTTACAAACACTGAAACCTATAGTAATATTATTATTAAAGTGTGATTGATTAACACATTTTCTGTTTATTTTGTGAATTCATCTTTTTTTTAACATTTTTTATTGATTTATAATCATTTTACAGTGTTGTGTCAAATTCCAGTGTTCAGCACAATCAGAATTCATCTTTAAATAGAGAGTAAGTTAACCTCCCAAATCAGCTAAAACCAGGTCACGTGCTCAGCCTTGACCTACTAAGACACTACATGGGACAGCAGTGAGGATAGTGAGGTCCCAGCATTTATTTTCCTGGCTCCCTTCCTGCGAGGTTACTTCTGGCTGGTTGTGTCCCTAGATAACTGATCACTGCTCCTTTCCAGGCAGCTTCTCTTTCGGACTTTCCTTTGTTTTCTGGTTAACAGCTGAATCCATTCCATTAGACCCAAAGACAGTAACAATTGTGTTTTTGTTTGTTTGTTTCTAGCTCTGCTTTATCCCCTTAGTTCTCTTACACCCTGCTTACACCTTTGTAAGAAGTCCCTTTTATAAACTCTTCCAGAATAATCCCAATTTGAGTATACTGTCCAGTTCCTGTTGGTAACCTAACTGGTACAGTATTCTTGCTATTAGGAGGCATTTTAGGGGAGTTCAGATAACACTGGCAAGCTAATACAACTACTAACTAAAACATCTGTGTTAAAAAAGAAGAACAATAAAAATATTCCAGTGAAGAGTCTGTCTCCACTTTAGATATAATCTCTTAAAATAAAATGTGTATGCATTTAAAATATGCAAGACCAAAAACAAAAAGCAATGTAGCATGCCCCATAAACAGAGTCTGACTGTGATTATTTTCCAGTTTACTTTCTTATATAACATAGCATTACTTTCACACTTCTTAAATAATTCATATATTCTCTTGCAAGTTCAATGTGCAGACTTCAAAGCTCAACATTTACATGTTCTTTGTTTGACAATATTACCATATGCTGGTAAACACTGAACTCATCTGGAATATTTTAAGCCTTCTCCTAATAATATTGGAAAAAGTCAAATGCCAGAAGCTACGTATTTTTCTGGGATAAATGTCAGTTAATCACAACCTGAAGACATATTTTAATTTCTGTCTATTGTCTTTATATATTTTATCCTTTGCAAAAGGAAAACATACTAGTATACGTTGACAGATTAAAATGAGAGACTATCATATCTGCTTCTACTAAAATATAGTATGTGGATAGTTTTGAAGCGTTTAAATAAAAATACTTCAACATGTATAAATATACTGAATTTGAAAATATAAATGCCTATGCAAAGATAAGTAGCATTTTTATTTTCATGAACAATATTGCATAGCTAATGGATTTTCTTTTTTACCTTATAAAATATATATTCTAGTCAAACTAATATTTGCTACACCTTTATTTGAAGAATTCAGTCTGTTCCAGTGGTGGTATGTTTTCAGAATGAATGAATTAATGAAATGAAACATAAAAGAAATTTAAAAAATTTTTTTTTCCAAATCCCAACTTCGTTTGTCTGTTAACCTCTTTAAATATCTCTAGAGAGGCATACAAGTAAGAAGGCATTCACTCATTCTTTGAACATCCATGTATTAGGTACTTATTATATGTCAGGCACAACCCAAGTGCTAGAGATAATAATCACTGTATGCAGGTGGGGGAAACATATAATAAACAAGTAAGTACGTGAATACATATTTACTCTTTGTGATTAGTACTGTAAAGGAAATAACCTCCTTGCTATGAAAGATAGGTTGATCTATTTTGGATACAGAAGTCAAAAAAAGTCTCTTTAAAGAACTGATACTTAAACTGATATCTGAAGAATGAGAGTAAGCCAGCTTGTGAACAGTTTCCAGAAACAAGAAAAAGTCTACAGTTCTGAGCTGAAAGAAGAGTTTTCCATGTCTTGACAGAGGATGTTTGTAGCTGAGCTATAGTGAATGAGGGAGGAAAGCTCCATGATAGAATGATGGAATTTTGGGTTCCTAGGATCCTAAGCACGCAGGTGAGAAGTTTATATTATTTTTAAGTTATTTTTGGAAGACATTGAAGACATTACCTGAATCACCTTTTTAAAAGATGTGTCAGGCTGCAGCGTGGGGAAGGGTTTGGATAAGGTCAAGTGTGAAAGGAAATAAATCAAAAGATTTTCATTAGTTCAGTCAAGAAATAAAGATGGCGTGGACTTGTGTGATGCCAGTAGAGATGGAAAGAAGTGAATAAAGTCAAGATGTATTTGAAAGTAGAGCTGGCAGGACTTGCTGACAATTGTTTGGTGGATACGAAGGATCAAGGGGAAAAGTGGAGTCATGGTTGACTTTCAAGTTCTGTCTTTAGCAACTGGGTAGATGGTGGTTCCAGTTATTAATGATCAAACTGGCCTAGGTGACTGGCATCAATCAGCTTTTTGCTTTAAGTCCAGTGTGATTTTCATCTTGACTTCTACTCCTTACTCCTTGGATTTCTTGTTTCGTGTTATGAGTTCTACTGATTGACACAGTAATACATTTTATGGCTGTAATTTACTTTCTCTGTCATTAAAACATTTATATACAAATAATCATGTGCCCTTCCTATATTTTGCTGGTTATAAATAATACCTAGAGTTATAGCCCTAGATATTTACCATATTTGCGTAATGATACTTTTATTTTCAGTGCTAATATATAACAACAATCTACTAGGTGAAAAAAAAATCACATTTTTCAATCTTCTGTTCTTTCCATGAGGATGGTAGCTTTATGAAAGCAGGAACGGTGTATAACATTTTAGTCCCCACAGTGCCTAACAATGAGAAACAAGTAATTGTTGATTTGGAATTGACAGCAAAGCATTAGACAGTCCTTCCACCCTCCCCACCCCCACCTCCACACAACCCCACATTTTCAGCCATATGGCATTTTAGCTCCTATAGCAGCAAACAGCCAGACTGAGTTTGGAGCTTATAATGTAGTACCTATGATAACTGACTGATACACAGATAAAGACATCAGTGCTTCCATTTATGAAGAAGGTGATTTGATTATGCTGAGGAATACTTTTCCTTATCTTAAAACTCTCAATTTTCCTAAAAATTAAAACAAGAATAAATATTAATAATTGTTTTCATTCATTCATTTATGCATTCATCTGGTATATGAGAATGCTGACTCTGTGCCAAACTTAGAAATATAAATATGAATAAGAGGAAATTCCTGACCCCAAGCAGTTCATAGTATGACAAGGAAAATGTATAGTCCCAACATATTTGTCTGCTACTATTTTTCTGCCACTTTTATAGTGCTGTATTATGGATGTATCCAGCAAGGTAGATGTACTTTGTAATTTACATATCATGTAAGGCCAAATTATATACAAGACGAACTTCAGGGTTCATATTAGACAGTATTTGTGAAATGCTAACTGATATCACCACCAGATTGGTTTAAATGCTGCAGTATCTAAAGGAGAGAAGGAAATATATAGCAGCTATTATATATTAAAAGTTCTTTATTTTATTGGATTTAACATGACCTTTTGCCTAGTTCCTTACAGTATGGTGAATGGACATTTTCTAGCACATACTCTGTGTTAAGCATTGTGGTTTGTGTATTAAAAACGTTATTTGATTTACATCTTTGAAGCAATATTGTTAGGCTACAATTAGAATCACCATTTTTCAGAGAAGAATCTGAAGTTCAGAAAGTTTGAATAAGTTGTGTAAGACATGTAGCTAATGAGAAATGGAGCTGAGATGTAAGCAAGCATGTCTGGAACTGGAGTGTAAGGCATCATCTGATTTATTTCCTCTGTTGGATGCTAAAGCACTCTTTTTTTTTTTTTTTTTTTTTTGGTGGAAGAGGTGATTAGATTTATTCACTTATTTTCTGAGTAGGTACTGGGGATTGAACCCAGCACCCTGTGCATGCCAAGCATGCACGCTACCACGAGCTACATCCTCCCCCGGATGCTAGAGAATTCTAATTTCTTCTATTTCTGAGATCATGAATAAGGGTGAGAGATGAAAAGCCTGGTCCCAACCATAGCTGAATTTTATTGTAGCTAAATGTGTTTAATCCATGCAAGAGGATCCACAATGATCTGAGGGATTCATGGGTCCTAAAGCCTTTTCATTATAAATATCAAATTCAGCATAACATTTTAGCAAATATATTTTATGTTAAAGGTACAGTAAGTTCAAACTGTCAAATTTTAAATTTGATTCTTAAAAGAAAGCATATAGGCAAAGATGTAGGAAAAGGGAAACTTTCATACACTGTTTGGGAGCCTATCAAGTGGTATAATCTCTTTGGAGAGCAAGACAGTATGATGACATGTATCTAACTTCCTACAGTCTAGTGACTCTAGTTTCACGTTCACACTTAAAAGAGATTCTCACGTGTGGTTAGGGAGATGTGGGCAGAGACATTCAATGCAGCATTGGTTTCAATAGCATTAATTTTAAAAGGGCTTACATTTTTATCAATAAAGGAATAAGTAAATAACTTTTGATATAATCATGCAATGAAATAGTATACAGCAGTTACAGTGAATGAACTGATGCAGATGCACTGATAGATAAATTTAGAAAGTTAGAAAATGAAAGATTAACTTAGAGGCACAATACACATAAAATAATTCATTTTAAGTAAAGTTTAAAAGCACTCCAAACAATATTAAATCACCATATACTATATTTCATACTATATTATATATAATATATATTGTATTGTTACATATCACAATAACATTATTTTAGGCATTTTACATTTATACATCTGCTTATAGTAAACATGAAAACACTCATGAAAAAGATACATACCAACTCCAGGTTAATTGTTACTTTTGGGGTAAAAAACAAGAGAATTTGATTAAGGAGAATACAAAAAGGACTCTTATTTATCTGGAAAGTTGTTTTGTTTTTAATTACACAAAAATAGATAGGAACCAAATTCTTCAAAGTTTCTATATGTTAAAACTAGATGGTGAGATATATATATATATATATATATATATTCATTATACTATTGTACTTTTCTGTCTGTATGAAATTTCATAATAAACAGGCTTGTGCTTAAAATTACCTTTTTAAGAACATTTTGGTGATTTACATTATAAAAGATTTGTTTCACTATTTTTTTCAGTAATTTCTATTTATGAAATGTAATTTTGAAATGAAAATTTTTATTTCCAATCCCTCTTTGAAATGTACATTTTTATTTTAACTGGCTGTAGCAAAATTAAGAACAAACATTTTGGATAAGGTAGTTTTACATTCTTTTTGCAATTTAAAAAATGCACCATGTCTCTGATCTCACATTTCAGCTTTGTGATGGCAGCTTAGTCATAAAGTATCAATCACAATAACAGGCTGTGGGAATAAGTTGGTGACATTCCTCTTTTCTGATGAGTCAAGCTGAAAAATTTGTAAGTTCCCAGCTACTGTGATCACATCCATTTCTTTGTTAATAAGGAAAGTAAGTCATTTTAAAAGATAAAGTAAAATTAGAATATTATTTCACAAGTCATTTAATTTTGAAGTCAGAAAATTGATCCAAGAATGGCTTGTTATTTGAATTCATCAGCCACAAAGTCAGTAACTATTCAGCCTTTTAGGAAGTAGTACCTGTAATAAGAAATAGTGCTTTTGAGTTATTATAATGTGATTTGAAAGACAGAGATGATCATTTTTAAAAGAAAATGCCATTTGATTCCGAACTTATCTTTTATTACTATCTTGCTTTATATCACCAAGACTTCATATATTGTAGTCAATTTAAAAAGCCATTACAACTATCTCATTCTGTGGAATGCATACTTCTTCTTTTGTATAAAAAAGTCCTTTGCCTGTTTTTGTTTTGAAGTAAATGTGTTTGCTGTGTAACATTATAGAAAAATAGTTTATATGAAGCATTTGTTAGATATGTAATTCTTGAAAGAAAATTATTTGGGTTTTTGAGGGTCTCTTTAAGGTTATTTTTCACTGTTAGATCCATGGCTTTTGTTTTTCAACAGAGGTAAAACTTTTCAAAACTTTCTCAGAAACCAAACTATGCTCTCCTTTTATTTTTTTTCTTTACTTTTATTTTCCTTTACTTAGGGAAGTAGTAGCTATTTGAACTCCTGTTTCTCTCAGTACTTCCTGTATTCTAGGCTCATTATACATGTTAAAGAACTAAAGTAAAAGTTAAATTCCAAACCTCATACCCTTCCCCCACTCCTATTTCCAAAGTAGTTCCTGCTTCCAGCTTCCCACAGTCACAGGAGCTGTCACAACCCTCGCAGCTGCCCAGACTCAAAACCTTCCCTCTTCCGTCCTTTGGCATCTTTCACCTTTAACATCCTCATTCTTACCTACCAATCAGGAATCAGTTACCAAATGAACCATCCTGTTTTGGTAGCTCTCATTACCTCTCTTTCCCAGAACCCACCCCCCCCCCGCCGCAGTTCCCTCGAACTTTGATTATTGCAACAGTCTTCTAACTGTTCTCTTTGATGCCTTCTCTCCCCATCTTGACAAGCCACCTATATCGCCACTTTTCCCCCACACTTTTCACTACTGGATTTAAATATTTACCCTGTTCTCCAATGACATTTACAACTTCATGTTTTCTGGCTTTACATGGTCTTGGTCAATACTTCCTTCTAAACCTAATGCTTTTATAGGACAAATATTTATTGAGTACCTGCTGTGTGTTAAGCCCATGCAGGCACTGGGCAGACAATAGTGAACAAGGCAAAAATAGTTCTTACTGTACCTCTTTAGTTTCTCTTTTTCCTGTTCTTCCACAAATTAAAGGGTATCTCTCATTCCCCAACTAACAAAACCTGACAGCTTGTGAAATTTGGAAAACAGATAGTGTACTTTCTAGATATACTGATCATCTTGTTACATAGACCTTTATTTTTCTCCTTGCATAATAAAAGGGAGGGTATTTTTGAAAATAGTTGTCTTAATCATTAAACTACTCTCTCCCACTTTTATTGTTTGTGATTTAAAATTAGTCTCTTTAGCATCTTTGGGAAAATACCAGGGAGAAGTACTCAGTGAATTCCATAATTATTAGCATATTAAACTATGTAGCTACATGGTAACTTTACCATGTTTTATTCTCATCAATTCCTGGGTCAGGGTGACAAGGAGGGAGGGACTGAGGTGGCAAAAGCTATAGAGTAAAATTTTTTGAACATACATTTTTCTTTTGACTTTTATTTATTTAAGCCACAAAGAAATTAATCAATTTTTTCTAACTATAACTATGTAGAAGTAAGGGCATTGTTTATGAAAAAAGAATGATTGATGCATATCCTTGGTAATATTTCTCTGCTTATTTTCCTGAAAAAGTATGAGTATCATGTTAATAAATATTGTTTTAAAATATTTGACCTTTCTTACAGATATAAAATTAATGCTTGAAAAAAATTAGTTATGCAATGCTACTCAGCAGATGAAAGGAACAAACTACTAATATATGCACCAGTATGGATGAATCTCAATTTATTATGCTAAAAGAAAAAAGCTCATACAAAAAAAGATTGCATACTGTATGATTCATTTATGTGAAACTGTAGAAAATGCAAGCCAACCTAATATTGAGAAAAGGCAGATCAGTAGTTGTCCGTGACAGTGGTAGGAGAGGAAGGGATTGCAAATGGTATCTTTTGCTTGAAATAAAAATATCCAGTATCTCAGTGGTTTCATGGGCATATACTTATGTCAAAACTTACCAAATTGTACAATGTAAATATATACCGTTAATTATATATGAGGCATCCTATAATAGCGAGGGGAAAACATTAAATTTTAATAATTCACTATATAATAATAGAGGTATCCAAATCAGTACAATCCAGTTTTTTTCCCTAAAAGGCACTAATTTTAGTAAAACTTAAGCATGAAGTTACTTTAAAAAAATAAACTGACCTACATGTGGAAGTGTTCAAAATGAAATAAGCAGGCACACGATTAGAAGATCATCTGGCTAGTAGAACTGGTTGATCATGTGTTGCAATTTCTCTTAAGGATGTCTATAAAGCACAAATAAAAACATAATGAAAAAAGAATATTTCTAGGTGTGCAGTCTGTTAGGACTAATAGCATATTAGCAGAATCTGAAAGGATTCTCTAGGTATCTAAGGCAGAAAGAACTGGAATGATAAGTTATCATTTGTTTACTTTTCTGAAAGTGAAGAGAGTATTCAGCCTTTCCCACCTTCTTCAATCTGTTTTTGCATTGGTGCATTTAGACTATTGGCATCCAAAGTGATTACTGATATTTTTGGATTAATATCTACTATATTTGTCACTGTTTTCTATTTGTTGCTTTTGTTCTTTGTTCCTATTTTTATCTTCCATTCTTTTTCTGCCTTTTATCATTCTTAATTAGGCATTTTATATGATTCTATTTTCTTCTTTTTTTTTTCTTAGTTTATTGGTTATGTTTCTTTTTTATACTTTCTGTAGTGGCTGCCCTAGAGTTTGCAATATACATTTATAGCGCATCCAAATCTACTTTCAAATAGCACTAAACATTTCACAGGTAGTGTGAGTACCTTATAATAACAAAATATTTCTAATTAGTCCTGCCCACCCCTTGTATCACTGTTGTCATTCATTTCACTTATGCACAAGCACATATGAGCATATATACATGTATATATGATGTATACATATGCATATATATATATACACATAAGCATACATAGTTGAATACATTGTTAGTATTATTATTTTGAAGAAAATATAATGTGCTAGATCATTTAGGAATAAGAATAATAGTTTTTATTTTGCCTTCATTTATTTCTTCTTCAATGTTCTTCCTTTTTTAGGTAGATCTGGGTTTCTAACCTGTATTATTTTCCTTCTCTCTGCAAACTTCTCTAAACATTTCCTGCAAGGCAGGTCTACTGGCAACAAATTCCCTCAGTTTTTGTTTTTAAGAGAAAGTCATTATTTCTCCTTCAGTTTGAGGGATAATTTCTGAGGGTACAGAATTCTAGGTTGGTGGGGTTTTTTTTGTCTAAACACTTTAAACAGTTCTCCTTTCTTGTGTGACTTTTGAGAACTCAGATGTAATTTTAATCTTTGTTTCTCTATGTTTATTTTCCTCTGGCTTCCTTCAGGATGTTTTCTTTACCTTTATTTTCTGTAGTTTGAAAATTATATACCTAGGTGTAGTGTGTAGTTGGATTGTTTTTTGCTTTTTTTTTTTTTTTTTTTTTGCATTTACCCTGATTGGTGTTCTCTGAGATTCCTGGATCTGTTGTTTGGTGTCTGATACTAATTTGGGGGAATTCTCAGTCATTATTATAGTTTCAAATATTTCTTCTGCTCCTTCCTCTATTCATGGAACTAGGCCCATTGTATTTTGATTCAAAAATGTAAGCTCTGAATCAGAACAGTGGCGAATCATTTCTGCCTGGTGGGCCCTGCTTTTTTGAGACAGTGAGGCTTCTTGCCAGCACTGCTACTTTCTACATTCACTGAGGGATTCATACTCATCAGAAAATTGGGAAGTAAGGAAAACAATGCCAAGAAATGATGAATTATGCTGGTGGAAGGTTGAGGGAGATAAGAAGAATATAAGTAACAGTTCATGATGTAGATTCCGTATTATGGGTGCCAAAGATTCAGATAATGACGATAGGAGAATATTTAGTAGAATTATACTTGTTAAAACTCATCTAGAATCTGAATGTCTAGGCATACCTACATGTTGTCCAGCTCTGAGTCTTAGTAGACGACACAAGGCCCCACATGGACAAAAGTGGAACAAAGGCAGTTCTCCTGTACTATGAGTTACCAAAGCTCAGACTAGAGCGATTTCTTTCATCTGAAATATAGTGAATAACAAAGCAAAAGCCATTATGTGACCAATTAAAAATATTTCAGAACCAAGGAAAAGAACATAATATAGATGATTAAGAGGAAGTTCAGACCTCTGAAAATATTTTTACTATTGAAACTACAAACATAGATAGAAAAACTGTTTATGATTTTCAAAAGGATGTGCTTTGATCTCATGGGGAGAAAAAGCATAAGGTAAAAAAACAATTGGATATGAAATGAGAGGTAGATGTGCTGAAGTCATCAGGAAAACAATACGTGATAGAGAATAATAAAAGTTGTCATGATAGGAAATGTAGAAATGACTGACAAACTAATCATGTGGCAGACAAATTTTAATGCTTACCCTGCATTTTTTTAGTAATAGAAAAGTAATTAAAGTAGTGAGACAGAGATCCATGGAGGGATAGAGAACAACTCTAGCCCACTGGTTCTCCTTAGGAAGCATCCAGAAGTAATTGAAAACAGACCCAAATTAGTCATCACAAAATTTAAGACTTGATCTGCAGAATGAAAAGTTCATCTCATTTATATTGCATGGATACAATCTCCAGACATGTTTTGGTTGTATATACTTTTTTTCCCTTTAACACAAGGATTTAAAAATATATATCTTGCAGGTTTTGTGATAGTAAAACATAATTACTGAAAATAATTAATCAGACCTATACTCAGAATAAATCCTAGAAGGTGCTCCTTATATATGGACTTCTTACCTTCTGCAGTCACTGACCACTTTGAGAAATGCACATACACACATACTTACATGCGCAAAATGATGCTCACAAGTTAAAGAGATTCAGTGTCTGCCTTAAGCACACCTAGGAAACTTCTCAGCCTTCAAAGTGCACTAGGTGTGGAGGGGAAAATACTGTGACACAAACTTTCATACCCAGACAAGTTGTATTTCTTATGGAAAAAAATGAAAAGAGTCTGATATACTCTTCTAGGAAATATATTCTTAAGGAAAAAAGTACTTACTAAAATATTTCAACTATAAAGTGAATCAAATATAAAACGTCAAATAGGCTAGTCACAGAGTATTTAAAAAGTGGAACTTATCTAAGAATTTATAATAAAGAAACAATTCCAATTTATTTATATAGAAAATGTCTGTCAGTAATACTGTAATAGTGAACATTTTAAGTTTCCTTTGTAAATGTACAGTCTAAGACCTCCTAACTCCTAGATGTTAAAGCAGCATCTGCCTTATAACTTACTGCAGTTTCAAAAATTATTATGACATGTTAGCTTTATTTTAGCATAGTTTCATCTCCTTCATGGTTATAAGTCCTCTTCATATAGATGCTTTTTCTCCTTAATCTAGTCAATTGCCCTTTCATTACTGTAGCATTTTCTTCCTGACTTTATTATTAATTTTAGACTATGTTGGCTTTAATATGACATAGGAATTATATTAACTTTCAACATTTTGCAGTCTTCCTGTAATACAAATATTCTAGGTAGCTTATGTTTGCCAATCAAAATAAATGAGTAAAACAAAATAAATTTTTCTAATGGAAATATACCTGAAAGATTTGAAGTAAATGAAATACATAAGATAAAAATAATTTCTCAAAATATAATTATTATACAAAGTTTCTGGAAAGATTAGTTAGCATAATCATGGGAATAATAGCCTATTTATTTTTTATTGATGCCTATTATATCCCAAGTTCTGAGCTAGTCACTTTATACAGATTATCTCCCTACACTTCCCACAACAACCCTAATAGATAGATGTTATTCGTATTCCTAGTTTATAGATGATAAGATGAGGTGTAGAGAAAATAAATGAATCACCAAGGGTTAAACTGCTGAGATAGGATTCAAAGTCAAGGATATCTAGCTCCAGATTTGACTTTTTAAAGTCCTGCTGGTATATCCCCCTATGTAGTAGGCCACATCACACTCTTGGAAAAATCAAGTCAAAAAGACACCAATTTATTCAAGTCCTATGTCTTCGTCATGAGAGCAATCATAGGAATTCTCAAAAACTTTTTTCTGTTTTTTCTTGCCAAGTGAGAATACTAGCAGGTTGAGTGGTTTTGCTGATGTGTATGTTATATGCAAATAACAACTTTCTTTTAAGACTTGTAAGTGTTAGAAGTACTCTGGAACATCAAATAATCATGCCTCGGTAAATTAAAGAAATTTTTGTAGGTTGTGAGCTGTGGTTATGTTTGGGTTGATCCTTTCATCATTTGGGGCCCCAAAGACTGCTTAGCACTTAGCCTAAACATTGGAGGCATTTATAAAGATATTCTGTTGTCATTCGGATGAAGAGAATTAATTCACTCATGGTTTTATTGTGATTTTTCCAGTAGATTCTCAACTTTATATTAGAAGAAAAAATAACCTGTATTTATTTACAAATAAACGAAAACAGAATTTGTTTTTACTTAACATAAAGGTCTATAATGTTAACCATTTAGAAATATATATTTTAGGTGAACTAGTGTATGGATGATGAACGAGTTTTAAAGGAAAGTCTGATAAGCATATTAGCAAAAGATTTAAATTACAGTAACTGATTTTGACATCCTCAGTAAATGCCAAGAAACATAGCTTTTACAGCAAGTTCATAGAAATGTTCAGATAAAATATTCATGAATTCTCCACTAAAAGAAAAGTCTCTTATGGTCTTGTTTGACAGAGGATGACCTTTGCTTCAATAAGTTCCCATCTTTGCTGTAACTTAGTGTTTAGCTGCCCTGCTTAGATGAATAAATCATAGCATTTTGTTCTTTGTGTTTTCCAGTATATGTGATAATTAATAGAAAGGAAGACTTTGAAGTTTTAAAATGAAGTAAATGGGTTAAAAAGAAAAGGCATTAAGAAATCTTTGAAGATCAATTTCCCAGCAGGAAATTTGTCAAAGCAATTAGGATCCACTCTGACTTGGGCAAACACAGTAGTGCTCAATTGATGTGCTCTTTCACATAACTAAAGCATTTTTAACTTTAGTGATCTGTGCTAGTCACACAGTCAGCCACCTGATAGTTCGTACAGAGATGAATCAACAACTCAGGTATTTAAAAAAAAAAAACTTTATGAGGATAAAATCAAACATACTTCAGATTTTAATATGAAAACAAAATAAACAGGAAACCATGGATTGGATTACTTTCAACCAGTTGTACTAGAGATTCAATCTAGGTTCAATTTTAGTATTTGTGCTTCTTGCTTAAGTTTTTGTATTCCTTTTGAAGAAAGACAGTATTATTTTCTACTGAAGTATGTTCAGAAAACAGTAGCAGTAACGGTAAATAAGATGTTATCTATTCATGTACTGAAGATCTGAATGTTTGTTAAAACAGCCATCTGTTCCACCACACCCTTTTAACAAGTAAGGTATCATCTGGTTCAAAGGAAAGTACCACATTGACTTTGTAGTGATAGGAAACCATTGATGCATTTAACCAGTAATTTACTTAATGGACTGACCAAGAGATAGGAATTTATTCTATGGTAGTGAAAGATTAATTAGAACTTCAGTATGTAGATATAGTGAATAAACAATGGATTCATTAATATTTTTATAATGTAAATTTTTATAATATTTTAACATGAAAATTTGATTTTAATAGAGACTTTAACATCACACATTATGGGAATTATATCTGTTTTCTGCCAAAATTTTCTGACATATGCTAGACACATCCAGAAACATTGGAAGAAGGGCATTACCCATATTTGGTGAATATGTACTTGCAGAATTAAGACAGGGAAAAATATCAAGCCCATATTATTGAAATTATTTATCGAAAACATGCCCTGTAAATTAGGTTCTAGCATATTGGCATGTTTTTAACTAATCCGGTACCAATGGGGAACATGAGATTTATGTATGTTCACTGGTATGCAATTAACAGGACCTGAAGCATTTCAAGTATATAAGTTTGAATAAATGTTTGATTTTCCTGAGCTTATTTTCTAGATCAGCAGTCTACAGAGTGTTTCCACAGAGGATTAATCCTATGACACGCTTTCCAAAAAAGTGATTCCTTGGTCAGTTGCGTTAAGGAAATGTGCATGCTATATGACCTTCTTCACTACTTACAAAGCAGAATAACACATTAAAAGCTTTGATAATTCCTTCAATAAGAAAACTTACTTGGCTTTTTTTTTTTCCCATGTAGGGTTCACCAAAATGTGTTTAACTACAAAACCTTTTTCCTGTGTGACATTTATTAAAATTCTAGGCATATAATTTTCTGGAAAATTATTCTTAATGTGGCATTTACCAAAGATATTCAAATTTAAGAAATATCCTTCAGGAAATTTTTGCCAAAATCCTTTCATACTAAAGAAACAAGTTGTTTCCTACAGGGCTTTTTAGCATGTAAGATAAGTAAGGTTTTCTTGGATTTGTGATGTTGACTATTGCAAAATCTTCTATAGCCTTTATTGATGAAATAGCTCTTTTATGACAATAACAATGTTTGTTCAGTGTTATTTTTTGTTCACAGCAGTAACAGTATCCAACAATTTTGAGTGCTTGGCATGTGACAGAAATTACTTTAAGTGCTTTAAATGAAATAATATATTTAATCCTCACAATAACCCTGAAGGGTGGATATTATTATTTCTACTTTTTGGAAGAAAAAGCTGAGGAAATAGAGAGGTGAAGTAAATTGATCACAGTCACATAACCAGTGAGTAGCGGAGCTGGGATTCAGAACCAAGCATCCTGGCTCCAAAGCCCTTGTGCTTAGTCACAGCACCCCACCAGCACTTATCATGAGAGCCTGCACTGGGGCTCTCCTGATCCCCCTCCATTCCGACTCATTTGTAGCTTGAGGCTTCCAGTGGCTACTCAGGTATCTCAGTGGAGGGGAAACTTAGTCTTGCTTCAGAAGCTTTAGACACTTTATAGTCTTTCTGACTCTTATACACCAGGAACATGGTAGTCAGTACAAATTCTTGAGCCAGAGTCAACAGAATAAAGTTTCCAAAGCTTAGGCTAACGTTGTTTCCAAAAGTAGTTTTTTAGCATTCTGATATTTTTATGAACGTAGTGCCAGTAAAATTTTTTATTTTAGATAATATGAAATAAAAGAAATACGTTGCTGCCTCTTTTTTGGATATTTACAGTAACATTGTTTAAGCATTATCCAAACTTGTTTGGAGATAGAGTATCTTCTTCATGAAACACCTATCATTGTCTTAAAGAACAAAATTACAACCACCCTAAGTTTGGTAAATATGAGTTATGACCAGAGATATGCTGGTGTTTAAAAACTGGCTCCCCAGAGCAAAATATAAAGAAATCCTTTTTTTGAAAGACCGATTGTGACATAGTTTGAATGTTGTTGTTAAAAGATAGGCAAAGTAGGTTCTGATAAGCTGACAAATGCCAGTTCCAACACACCGTACGTTTCTCAGTCTTCTCAAAATCTAGCATTACCTCTTACATCACCATAAATTAGTGTCTCTTGATGTGGAAGCCATTATACAAGAGGTCAAGGGATTTTTAAGGATTATATTCAAGGATCTTATCTGATTATCTTTAAGTGGCCACTCACTTGATGTCAGTCCTTGAAAAGTCACAGTTGGACTAAGTCACTATCAATATAATTGTGACCCTATAGACTTTCTTCCAAAATTCCAACATTAGTTGCATATCAAGATTGCATCTACCCTGATAATTCTAGCTATAGCTGTTTAAAATGTACTCCTATCACAAAAAGCCATTATGTAGGAGTCTATAATAAAGGACAATGCACACCTACATGGGAAAACCCTAAAGGGACATCCATAAGGAAAGAAAAGAGGAAAGAAATTTAGGCCTAGGTTTATTTCAAGGATCCACTATCTAAAGATCTTTACTCCCTAAACTGTAGCACCCTGTGGAGTTCCTTCTAATTCCTTACAAATATCACTTTATTTAAACCCCTCATATATTATCATAAAATGGCACATTGATAGGTATAAGCATTTCAGTCATGTTCTCATGAAACTTCTAAGCCAGCAATACCATCTGCAATTATACTACTAACGCTGAGGCCAGGCCTGTTGCACGGAAACTGTCAGGAAGGAAAAAAAAAGTCCTCTACCTCCTGTTTTATTGTTTGGGGGCCTGCAAATTAAATTGATAGAAGACAGGTTATCAAAGAAAAGACATTTTTATTCATGTACATACATAGGAGTTTACTGAAAATCATGACTCAAGGAGATGATTAGAATTGGGGGCTTATAACATGTCTTAACAGGGGGAGGGGAGGGAAATAAGAGTACTTATGGGAAAACAAATGACTTTTAGAAAAGATAAATGAGACCTTAGGAGAATAAATGGCAGATATGATAGTTCTGTGAAAATGTCTGTTTAGGTGATTTCTTATCCCCGTGTAACTTCTCCTCTCTGGTGTTCGGGGTCAGTCCTCCCTGGTTGCAAAACTCCTGGGGAGGGGATCCTTTATGACAGTTGAATTCTTTTGGGAAGCTCTGCTTTTAGACAGATAAGTAGAGTTTAGAAGTTGAAAAAAAACAAAAAGCAAAACTTTTATAGTGGTGTATATTCTGGATCCCTTCAAAATTCAACTGGACAGTGACATATATAAAGTGTAGAGAGCAGGAGAACAGCCCAAATGTGGGAGGATAATGACTAAAGTTAGGAAGGTGATCTGAACAAAGTATTCTCAGGTTTTTCTGAAGCACAGCTGCGAGCAAGAGAACATCCCTGTGAGTATCTGGAAAACAAAATGTCCAGCAAGCAGAGATCATTTCTTAGTCGATTTATGATGTGGGCCAGTTTTTAGCCTGATAGGCCCCTTCTCTTTAAACAAATACTTGGTTTCCTTAAGAACCAGGCAAAATCATGCAATTGAAGTCTGCAAATAAAAATCAGACAAATATATACACATCGGTATGTATGTAGTTTAAAAAAAAAAAAACCTGCCCGTTAATTGAAATTGATCTCTTAAGTTAAAGCCAGAAAACCACAATAAGAAGTACAGTAAATGACATAATTCTAAAGTTTCTAAGGACAGTGGTACATATATTCAGGGTGACACGCAAAATACTTTCAAATTTTATGACATGGGCTTTATCCAGATAGCAGAGTGCTGGCTATAAGCTATTGATATGGCTTTGATAGTGTGTGTGTATCATTGAAATACCATCATTAAAACATCAGAACTATTTCCTTGTTATCCTATCACTTTGCTTACATTAGCCTAATATAATTTGAATATTCAGAAAGTATTCGTTGCTGAATTGCAATTTTAGTTTTTAAAATGTATACTCATGTGTTTTCCATATATACTATACAATTAATTATAAGTTAATGTTAAGAAAACAAATACTACTCTGTTGCATGAACTCAACTTGCAAATGTGTAGGCTAAAAAAAAGTTGTTTTATCCACACATTTTTCCCCTAGAAACAGAATTTACGGAACAAAAAACATAACTATTTAGGACATCATGTTGCATTTTAAATAAAGTATGAAAACGTGGCTAAGATTTGCATTATTCATAATAAGTAATAATAATTAGATCATTTTTAGTTTTAAACATGTTTGTAATCCTATTAATTCCTGTAATAAATATGGAACAATGCCATTTGTCTTGTTCACAAAGTAGCCACAAAAATCAGGAGGAAAAGTAGCCACAAAAATCAGGAGGAAAAAGTATAACATATGCGCTAAATACCTTTGAAGCTACTGTGAGAACATGAAGGAGAAATTATGAGCTAGCAGCCAATATGAGAAAACACAAGCTTTTTCTCCACATACAGTAATGATTTGTAAACAACAGTGACTAACTAGAGAAAATGAAAGGAAAACACAAGGCTCAGCCAGGTGTTATTTTACGTCAGTGATTTACTCTGTTTGATCAATGATGAAAACAAAATCACCCATATCCTCAGGAAGTCATGAATTTTTCAAGGCAGCTGTGGGAACACCTGGCTACTTGTCCTGCACAAACACTGCCTCCATCAAGGAAGAATCAAGATTTATTTCTCTCGGCTTGAACCAGAAACCTTGCCAATAAATCTGCTGTTGCTTTGCATTAGTTCTTTAATGGGAGAATGAAAGCAGTTTTACAGTCCCTTTTCTGGTGAATTGGCAGGAATACACTTGCATCCTCTTGCATCTGTGTGACAGGATCATTCAACATTCCCTAGAGCTGCCAGCAGCATGAGTACCTTCTCCCTTTCTGTATTTTCTATAAAAGTGCATGCACGTGCGCATGTGCACGCGTGCACACACACACACACACACACACAGTATTGGTAAGGAAGAAATTTTCCTCTACCCTTCTAGGTTCTTCTGGCTGGTCTGAGAATTAAATTGACAAGACAGATTAAAAGAAAAAAATCAAACAAAAGTTTTATAACATGTATGCGTGAGGGTATTCAGGAAAACTGAGTAACTTACCAAAATGTTTGAAATTTTCACCTTATGTACTATCTTCAGCTAAATACAGAAGAGGACACTGGGGTAGTGATTTGGAGCTTCAGAACAGAGGAAGGCAATTCATGTGGAGATGGAAAAGCATAGGTTTTCTGTGTCATGCAGCAGAAGAAAAGGGACTCAGTGAATTCTGACAGGCCTGACAAGTTTCTCCCACCACATCTAGCCCATGTGGTGATACCTCTATTCAGGGAACAGGCTTTTTACCTAAATTCTTTAGACAGCTAAGGAGGAGGTAAAAGGCTTCCTGAGTCTTCTGTTCCTTAAAAGTAATCAATCTATTTCACTAAGCTATACCCTCTAGGTCCATCCACGTTGCTGCAAATGGCAAAATTCCATTCATTTTTATGGCTGAGTAATAGTCCATTATATATATATATACCACATCTTCTTTATACATTCATCTGTTAACGGACACTTGGGCTGCTTCCATATCTTAGTTTACTTCCATTAGTTTAAATAATGCTACCATGAACAATGGGGTGCATGTATCTTTCCAAATTGGTGGGTTTTTTTTTTTTTCAGTTATATACTCAAGAGTGGAATTGCTGGATCATATGGTAGTTCTGTTTTCAGCTTTTTGAGGAAACTCCATACCGTTTTCCATAGTAGATGCACCAATTTACATTCCTACCAGAAGTGTATGAGGGTTCCCTTTTTCCTACACCTGCACCAACATTTCTTATTTGTAGACTTTTTGACGATAACCATTCTGGCAGGTGTGAGGTGATATCTTATTGTGTTTTTGATTTGCATTTCTCTAATAATTAATGATGTTGAGCATCTTTTCATGTGCCTGTTACCTATCTCTGTGTCTTCTTTGGAAAAATGTCTGATCTTATGCCCAGTCTTTAATCAGGCTGTTTGCTTTTTTGATATTGAGTTGTATTCACTGTTTATATATTTTTGATATTAACCTTTAATCAGTTGTATCATTTGCAAATATTTTCTCCCACTTAGTAGGTTGTCTTTTTATCTTGTCAGTAGTTTCCTTTGCAAAAGCCTTTAAGTTAAATCAGATCCTATTTATTTATTTTTCCTTTTATTTCTTTTGCCTTAGGAAACAGATCCAAAAAAATGTTGGTACAATTTATGTCAAAGAGTATTTTGACTATGTTCTTTTCTAGGATTTTTATGGTTTCACATCTTACATTTAGGTCTTTATCCATTTTGAGTTTATTTTTGTATATAGTATGAGTTACTGTTGTAATCTCATTCTTTTACATGTAGCTGTCCCATTTTCCCAGCACCACTTATTAAAGAAATTATCTTTTCTCCATTGTATGTTCTTGTCTTCTTTATCATAGATCAGTTGACCATAGGCACATGGGTTTATTTCTGGGCCCTCTAATGAAATAAGTCAGACAGAGAAAGACAGATATTCTTTGTTATCACTTATATATGGAATCTAAAAAATAACACAAACGAATATGTATAACAAAACAGGAATGGACTCATAGATATAAAGAACAAACCACTGATTACCAGTGGGGAGAGGAAATGGGAGGAGGGATGAGATAAGGGCATGGAATTAAGAGATACAAACTACTATGTATAAAACAAATAGACGATGAGGATATATTGTACAGCATAGGGAAATATAGCCATTATTTTGTAATAACTTTAAATGGAGTATATTCTATAAAAATATTGAATCACTATGCTGTATACCTGAAATTATTATAAAATCAACTATACTTCAATTAAAAATTAATACTTAGCCTAAATGAATCCTCATGCCAAAGAGACACATTTTGGGATGGCAAATTTTGCTTTTCTACAACAAATATATAAATATATATAATTGTGACTATAGCTTTCATGCCCCAAAAATAATAGAGAAGAAAATCCCAAACACAGCTTCTTAAACATTTTATAGCTGGATTGTATAGAAAGCACATAGAATCTTAGCTTTATAACATAGAAAATCTATGGAATCTGGCAGAATTTTATGGACCGGGGGTGTTACACTGTGACTAGGAAAAGTGAGAGCTAAGATTATAGGGTGGAGCAGGTATGGGAATAAGGAAAATGAATTTAGAATTAGTGAAAAGGCAGTTGATATTGGGAGCACTTGAAATCAATAATCAAATAACTTAGAATATTTTGATTGTGCATTTATTTCTCAATCCAAATGCTTTTTTTCAAATGAGACAGTTAAATAGTGGAAAACACTGAAAATTCAAGAAACTAACCCAAGATGTGTTTTAATATTACACAATCAAATTATTGCATAATACTCATTTTCATCATCACCATATGTTCAAACTCATCACTTTGCAATAATCTTTCCTTATGTTCTAGTATTATTATTACTATATATTGTATGTTAATATTATTTTATTACATTAACTATACTCTCGCAAAATGATGGTTATATACCTGAAGTATGTGAATTAATTGGATAGTGTTCATATGGTGCCATAAAGGATTTATAGAACAAAACCAGAGTGCGGGACAATTGTCTGATAAGCCTGAAACAAGATTAATAAACAAGTTCTGAATAAAGAAGATAGTCACATGCAAGGTACATAATGTGTTTGTGTGGTACTCTCCTAGGTCCTATGGGAGGTTCAGATCTTGTAATGTGCCACAATCACTAAGGTACAGTCAGTAAATGCTTGACTTAGTCTGGAGTCTGCTCCTTATCTCTTATGTAAGTGTAATTCATTTCCAGTCTGATCCTCTTTCCTCATCTTTAAAATGAGAATAGCTGTACTTAGAAAGTTACAGTGTATTTTAGGTGATTGAATGTATGTGAAAGAGCATGGGAAGTTGAAAAGTCAAGTACAATACGTTATTATTTATTCGATAAAGAGGAATAGCAAGAGCTTAAGATAAAGGCAGTCAATTGCTACATGCCATGTGGAATAGACAATAAATGTTTTAGGAGTTCAGACATCAAAATCAATTCCATCTGAAGTGATCAAAGGAGTCTTAAGGTAGTCCGGGTTCTATCTTAAGGGAAAAAAGGTAATTGCTGCTATTTTATCTATGAATATGATTAGAAGTCCTTACATGTGAATCCTCCTCTAAAATTTCCAAGGTTATCCATGGGTTGTTTCACAGCCCCAAAATGTGACTCAAATTTTCTTCTTTCTTTATGCACCTTAGGGGCCCAGTAGCATAGAAATTTTTTTTCATTCTTTAGACATCCAATAAGCAAACCTATAACACTTATGAGACTCATTTTCATAAAGCTTCTTCATTTAAAATACTTCTGAAGCCAGTGGTCTTTCAGCTAGCTTTCTTTGCAATTTTGTATCATCATGTAAATTCAAGGATGACAAAAAAAAGGACAAGACTAAAATTCAATGACTCCGCCATAAACCACATGTATTACTTTATAGTCATAGCTTATAAATATATTCATATTTAGGTTCAACCTTTTGAAATTTATTAAAATTTTGAATCATATTTTTGAAAACAATCTTCAGAATATCACATAAGCTAAGACTAAGGCTAGTGAGGCTTTTTGGAATAAAATCATATTCCTTTTAAAACAGTTTCAAAAATTATGAATAATATAATAATCTGTTAATGTAATTTAAAAATCAATAACTATTGGGCTATTATTAGATTTATTTCTGTTTTGCTCTTGTTACATCTAACTTTACTAGACCAGCATGGTAAAACCACTACTAATAATTTGATGGTATTACAGGTGATTACATATATATATATATATATGTGGGGGGGGGTTGTTTGTTTTTCTTTTCTTTCCTTTTTTTTTTTTTATTTAGAGAACCCACAGTTCAGTTTTATTCAGAGCAAAGACAAGACAAACTTTTGATCGCACTAAGTGAAACTCAGCCATAGATTTGGAATCTGTTCTAAAACAATACATGCAATGAGGACAGTGTTTTGCAAATAGAGTTGATTCACTGCTGCATATGTCTACTGTTCGTCTAATATTAGCAATTGTAAACACAACAGCACAGCAATTATTTGGAACAATCCTTTCGGTGTTACAGTTTCAGGCACAACGTTTCACTTCTCTTCTCACCACTGGTTCTCTTTGTTTGCCTGGGCTTCCTCTTCTTCAGTAAAGTCATTTTTGATATTGAAAGTCTTGGGAATCTCCTCATGAGCTTTCCCCCTGATCATATTGGCAACAGACTTGCACATACTATCAACCAAATCTTTGATGTCTAAATAGTTTGCAGGCAGAGTAAGTTCAAAAAGTATTCCTTGGGAAACTTTCAGGAATTCTTAGTCCCAGACAAGAATCTCATCCCTTTGCTTTAATTAGGCTCGCTTATTTATTTATTTATTTATTTTTAGGGGAGATACTGGGGATTGAACCCAGGACCTTGTGCATGCTAAGTATGCACTCTGCCACTTGAGCTATACCCTCCTCCCTTATCTCTTTGCTTTTCTTTGTTCTCATCATCCTCAAGAGGTGGGTCATCCTTGTGGGTGTACCACTGAGTGACCTTTTTTTAATATTGCAGAATTAAGATGGGGAGAGGAACTGGTCATCATCCTCTTCATGGTCCATTCCAAACTTGGTTATACAATAGTTACACAATTGAGTTATACAACTTGGGAGGTATTTACTATTTACAAAAAATAATTGTATCATGGCCTGTATGTCATTTTGCTACTTATTTTTGCTATTTTAAATATTACACTTATTTTCCCATGCCTGTGTACCTATATCATTTTTAAGCAGCTTCGTTGGAATCTATTGTATGGATTTATTTTAAAAGTCTGAGTTTTTTTAAATGAAGCAATAAAATTTGTGTGTAAAATTTTATCCATTATATTATTTTTAAAATGTATGCTTTTGCAATCTTTATCACTTAGCTGCTTCCATTTCACAATATATATTAGGATAATTTTAGTCATTTACTTATAAATGACATTCCTGGTCAGTTTAACAGAATTTTTTCCTCTTTTTTGATAGTTCTTAAGTTGGCTCATTTTTTTCCTATACTTGGAACATGATACAAACTTTTTGTTGAATCACCTGAGACCCAGAAGTTACAAGCCATATTCATATATAGCTAGGATATTATATTTTATATTTATGTAATTTTATATATAATTTATGTAATTGTATAATTCAAATAATAGTACTTTTACCTAGAATAATTACTAAAAACCAATATTTTAATTTTAATACAGTGGATGCTATGAATAAGGAAATTGTTCAAAATTAAGATGAGAAGGGATTTTTCTCTAGGACCAGGTCTTTCTGAGATTTTCATGAACAGCATTTGCTAGATTCCTAGAAAATACTGATATAACATATATCTTTTACTGAAACCTGACAGGTAATAATAAGGGCAAAAGAATCTAAGACTGGTCTAATTTGAGGATTTTTTTCCCCATATATTTCAAAGAAACTGCATTTTATAGCACCTGTCACATAAACCATTTCTCAAATGACTCTGAAATGATATAGTCAGTATAGGTATATGGTATAAATTACTGAAAACAGCAGTCTAAAGAGAAGCATAATAGTGAGCACATTAAATCAGCCAGTCATAAAATTCGTAAAATAGAAATTTAAAACACACAGATTATACTGAAAAGAACTTTAAAGATAACAGTTCAGGTTTTACTCTGTAAAATTAAATGCTGACAGTGCTGTGTCACTTTGACTCATTATTAATAGTGACTTTTTAATGTGGCCTCCACAGGTAGTGAGAGTGTTCTGAACAAATATTTCCACACATTTTTCACTAATGTCTTGTCAAACTACCTGCCAGCATCAGGTTGGCATGGCAGGAAGAAGGAGAAGGAGTGAGCAAGCTTTGTGTTAAATGCGATATTAATTTTTCCTTGGGAAAGACTCTTGAAATTCATAGCTAAAGGCTTTTTAAAAAAATAGAACAACATTAACACTGAGCAAATGCTGGGTAAAAATTAGTCCTGTATCACCTATAACTTAAGGTAATATCATCAGAAAGAGGGAAATTTCTCCCTTTTTGAATAAGAAAGGCAGAGAAGAGAGAATCCTGACACTGTAGATTAAATAAGGAAAATCTGTAGGACGAGAGTATCCAAAATATTTTTTAAAGAAACATATCCTTTTTAAAAGTAATACATCAAATGAGTTAGTTAATTAAATAGATGTCTTGATTACTGCTTTAGACATATTTTTTAAAAAAAACTTACCCACTTTCTCTGCTGAATCATAAATGTATCCAAAATTAAGATCTTCAAAGATAAATCAGTTGAACTGTTGTTAAGATGTTTATTGCTACCATAATAAATCACCACCAAGTTACTGTTTCAAAAACAGCACATATTTATTATCTTACAGTTCTACCTGTCAGAAATCCAAAATAAGTCTTACAGAGCTAAAGTAAAGGTGTCAGAAGGGCTGATTCCTTCTGGAGGCTCCAGGAAGAATCCATTCCTTCCTTCTTCCAGCTTCCGCATACCTTGGTGCTCAGCCTTCTCTTGTGTAGATAAATCTCCTCCTACCTCCCTTTTATAAGTACACTTATGATTACTTTGGGCCCACCTGGATAATCCAAGATCCTCTCATCTCAAAATCTTTCACTTAATCAAAACTGCAAAGTCCCTTTTACCAGAGAAGAACATTCACAGGTTCTGGGGATTACAATGTGGACATATTTGAAGGTCATTATTCATCCTATCATGGCTGTCATATGGTTTAACATACCACAGTGTTACTCTCGTGTATAGATACGAAACAGAAACTAGAAAGAAAGTAAATCACTGTTTCTGCTATGTATAAGTATCACATGTGTATTTCAAGCTCATGATCAGGTTTTAACCACAGGGGGAAAGTAGATAACAATATACACACATATATATATTACCGTTAAACTGTGATTACAGGAAAAAAATACAACAAAAGAAACGCACATGAGGCAAGTATCATTAGCATATATTATGCTATCTATAGTACAATGTATTTAACAAACATTTCCAAAACAAGATATTGATCAGAGATATTTTGAAGCATGTTCTTAGCTTTCAAAAAATATCAATTCACATGATAACCCATTTACAAAATTTCAGAAGTAAAATTATCATATTAAATATAGCATGTCTCTTTCCTGACCATACACAGGAAGAAATACTATTACATAATTTAGCTCTGCAATAGTACTCGTTGGTTCATTAGCAAACAAAACGGAAAACTCATATAGTCTTAAAGTCTCTTCTGAGTTGTACTTTCTTATTTATATCATTTATTTATTATATTATTGTTTTTAATTCACACTTCCTCGTGCTGTTGATTGTAATTCCTTAAACCATACACATACACACACACGTATTTTTCTAGAAGAAGACACAGGGAAGAAAAGAAAGGAGAAGATAAAGCAAAGAGACCCTGAAAAGCACTGAAAAAGGAAATGAAGAGAGAAAGGAAGGAAGAGTGATAGAGGAAGAGAGAGAAAGAATTAAAAAGGAGAAGAAAGAGGTTGATAGATAAGCAAAGTGGAAGAGTTACTTCTACTTAAATGAAAGCTCAATGCTAGGATCTAAGTGGAAATTATAGGAAGAAAGCAATGACTCCAAGTGAGAATTTTTATCAGTTAAAGATTTTCAACAGGGAATGGATAGCCTTGTGAAATGGTGTTCTCTTTAATGCAATAGCTACAGCAAGAAGTGGAGACTCAGCTGTCAGGGATGTGTTGAAGGATTTTCTGCATTGCTGAAAAAATGAATTAAATGACTTATAAGATCTGTCCTAATACTAAGATTCTATGATTTAGCATTCTCCATTAAGATTTTCATTGTCACAAACACATATGTATAAAAATGTCCTCTCACTCTCTCTCCCTTTGACCTCTTTCTCACCAAAACACACACAAACTCACACACACAGAGATATCCTAAGATATAAATCTTCATATGCTCAGTAGATGACCAAGAATTAGCAGCGTTTGACAGATCTTTAGTAAAAATCATCACCTCGTGACCCATGTCATAAATCTTGATTACATGCTCAAAATAAGACATATTTGTAATAATCCACAGTGAGATTTTGAGCAGCAGTGTTAGTGTTTGATGTTTTAAAATTTCAAGAAGTAGCGAACTCAAAGGCAACAAGGATATTTGTGACATTGCCTTATTCCTTGCTTCTAGTTTTGAGAACAGATTTTAATTTTGAACATATTACAGTACTAAATAGGGTGAATTTTAAGGGAAAGTGCAGCAAAAATGTTAATGTTCCACTTCTTTCTTGGCATTTTGAGTTAATGTCAAAATTGGCCTTCACATCTTGTCTTTAAACAATTACTTCTCTGAGCCTCAACATCCTCATCTTTAAAGTGGAAACAGTCCCTTTCCCATAGATTTATGAGAATGAAATAAGATAACATACATGGTATAAAGTAAATGTTTAATAAAAATGCATTAGTTCCTAATTAGGAGCAAAATAATTATCTAGAGTAATTCACTATTTCTTCAGGTACCTCCACATAAGCGTAAGAAAGCAATACTTTTCTAAATGTAAGTGAGATCTTTTTGGTTAACTAACTCTGCTTGGTACTTTTCTTTTCAATATTTGTTACATACTTTTTGGTAAACTATTTGTGATTCAGAAAATATTCAGAAAGGTTTGTATTACAACCATTTTCAAGAATGTGGTAATCTATTCAACATTTATCTTGAAAGTCAAAGGTAAGATTTTTGATAACTTAAGAAAGAATGTATGTCAGAAATACAATTCTACTGAAGGTTATACTGAATACATTAATTCTTCCTTGGGAAATAGTACTTGAGTCTTCAAGTCTTTCAGTTAACTTCTGATCTTACAAACTCCAAAAGACATTATTATCCTGACTATTTCTTTCCTTCTCTGACTTTTTAGAACCAGAAGTCAAAATCAATAGTTGCCCTTTTGTGTCCTAAAATCAGTTTTTCTCATGTGGAAGAACAAATGTATTTTCTGCTTTATATTCGTTGGAACTACAGTGTTGTCACAGTATGCCAAATTCAGATGTTATATAAACTTGGATTATTAAGAAAGCAAATTCATTAAATACATTCAGAACAAATGCCTGAAGCTTTATGTATTGAAACCTTATTTTAAAATGGAATTCCATAAAGTATTGTCCTCTCAAAACATAAAATGCAGCATTTGGGGTGTATATTGACCTATAAATTGTTTCCCACATCCTCTGCTTTAAAACTTAAGGGGTTAAAATGTATGCTTAGCATAAATTGATACAGCTTTTTTCAAAAGCAATATGCTAATAATAATATGGCACAAACTCCAAATGATAATCACAATTTTCTCTATAAAATAGTTTATCAAAGTGAAAATATATGCACAAAAAATTAGTGCATAAAATATCAGAACTCTCACAGGGCAATATTGGAAACTCCATCTAACATTAGAGGAATGATGATAAATTATCAACATAATAATCATTAGAGTAGAAATTATGCAAACTATATTAAAATATGAACTAGGGTTTAGAATAGGACTAGGGTTTGAAAACAGAATTATCCAAAATATTTATATTTTAAAACTATGTAAAATATGGATATTTCCATACAAAAGGCATGTGCAAAAGTGAAGAGAATTTAGGATTTATAAAGTTCTTAGACCCTGAAGTTCATGTATAAGTAAGAATCTGTGTAGTCAGGGAATAGATTATCTTTATTTCTATTTTATAAAAGTATTGGAGCAGACTCCTATAAAATTTAAATGGTATGTCTGTACAATTAATTAACCATTGGAGAACTGGAAATTGAAAAGATAGCACCTATGTTTTAATCAGTAGGCATTCTAATATGCTGCTGCCATAATTGAATGTCATATAAGTTTTGCAAGGATTGTATCATTTGACCTTGAGTGCTAAATAATTATGAGGCAAAATGTCATACATTGATAATAGTGCTTTGTGACATTGTACATTAGACTGAAAATTAACCAAAAGATTGTATACATGGAAAAGGACATTTTCCAAAGTTGTAATGAACTGGTATACTTAAATCAGCTTCTAATTTGTATGATTCACTTTAGAGTTATAATTTTTCCATAGATCACCATTTAATTATTATATTATAATTCAAGATCATTAATGCAGTGGGATAAATTTATTAGAGATAGTTTATTAGTAGTGAATGTGACCCAACTTAAATAGTAAATTCTGAACACTTTCTTATTTAGCATGTTATGTATTTCTGTCTTAGCTTATGGCATAAACTTTGATATGTCTTAGCAATTTCTATAATTATTACTCATTTTAAGGATATATTTCAGTCCAACAATAATGCTTTCATTGAATAGCTGGAAAGAGTTTTAAATGTAGATTCTAAAGTATTTATTTCCTTAAGAAAACTAAACTTGTCATTCTTACAAATTTAAGATAATACTTTATCCTTAATATATAAAAACAACATTGAGAAATTAAATACAAAATTTAATACCTGAGTCATTTTTAGAAATTTAAAGTATATTCATTGTAATCATAGAGAGTCAATTTTTCAAATCCTATTCTCAACTGCAATTGGTATATTTGGATGGATATCTGAAAATAAACTGGAAAGATGTCAAGAGTTCATAACGTTATTTCTAATTCGAGTTTACTAGTACAGGATTTTTACTTACCTTCATTGGTCCAATACCTGTATCTCCTTTTCTCATAAGAAAAATACCCTAACACCAACATAATTACTCATTTGCTTTATCCTTCAATTTACACAAACATATTCAGAATCAAAATACCAACACTACCTCTAACAGTATCATTACTAAAAAATAGTTTAATAATTTTTGCAGTATTTTTAAAATACTAAAAATATGTCCCATTGGGATACATGTTGTTACTGTGTTTTAACATCATTTTAAGTAGTTCCTCTTGGAAGCTCTGCTTTAAACTCAATACACAGATTTCTTTTATTTTTCTTTCAATTTTTTTGAGATTTTTTTTAATGTTCGTTTTTTAAAATTATTTAAAATATTTTCAGGGTTCCAAAGTAAACCTTCAAGGGGAGATATAGTCAGACATGTTTTGCTTCTAACCCTGTAGAGTCCATCCTGTTGCTTCCCACCCTCTAAGGGTAACCATTGTTATTATTTTTATTCTTAGGTCTATCCTTACATTGTTTTTATACATTTTCACCTTACTTTTTTCACTTAGAAATATATCCTGAAATAACTCCATTGTAGTATTTATAGACAGTCACAATTCATTTTTACAGCTTCATAATTCTATGGTGCATGTAGCATAGTTTTTTTAACTGATTTCCTATTGATGGGCATTTAAATTGTTTCCAATCTTTATAAATAAATCTCAGTAAGTAGTCTTGTAAATATGTCACTTTGTATTTGTACAGTATATCTTTCGGATAGATTCCCAAACTAGTGTAAATGAATATATAATTTACCTTAAATTATTAAATTTCCCATCATAAGGGTTGTGGTTTTTTGCATTTACATCACCAGTGTATTAAAGTGCTTTTCCCCTTAGTCTGACCAACAGAGCCCCAAATTTTTGGAATTTTTCTAATTTCCTAGGTGGATTTTTTCCCAATCTCAGTATATTTATTGTATTTTTAAGAGTGTTTTAAAATCTATGTAGAAAACTACTTTTGAAAATAATTAGAATACTTAAAAATGAGAAATATTTTGTTAGATAAAAGAACCTACACTGTATACATTCTAGGTAAATTTTGGAAGTTTAATACAAGATAACTTTGGACTAGGATTGTATTGTTAAAATGTTATATAGGATAAGGAGATAAACATGATGATGAAAATAAACTTCAGAACTTAAATATTTCAGTTGTATTCAGATGTCGCAGAAAACATGCAAAAGAAATAATCTTCACATTGATAAGCAATAATTTACTGTAGTTAAGATTGTGATATAAACGTCTATTAAGTACTATGATTTTATGAAGTACTAAGTCAAAAGGAAAGAAAAAGTCTTAAATGATCTTGTGATTGCAGAGGACTTTTCTATAGCAGCTTTAGATTTTATAAAATATAAGAATCAAGTGTATTGTACTTCATGTTGTAGCACAAAACCAAAACCAGTTTAAGGAAAATTGTCATCCTCTAAAAAAAACCAGAGATGATGAGTCTGGCCCTTATTCTTAGACTATTTGAGTTTTTTCCTATGTTCCCTAGTAGTGCTTCTAAATATATCTTAATACTTTATTTGGATTGAGTCAAGTATATCCTAAGGCTATCATATTAATCTGACATCAACAATTGCTGTCCTCTTCAACAAGAATTATGTTTTCCCTGGAAGACAAAATATTAAAGAAAAGATTATGGAGAATGATTCCTGCCAATTAATTCTTAGTTATTTTCTTTCCTTTCAGCACCTTCCCTGATAGGTATGGTAAGGAAGGACTGGGCATCTCAAAATAGCATTGCCCTATCATGGCAAGCACCTGCTTTTTCCAATGGAGCCATACTGGACTACGAGATCAAGTACTATGAGAAAGTAGGTCTTATTTGGAGCTTCCTAAAAAAACTACATATACATATATATGCATATATGTATATATTAAGCATGTTGATATACAATATTATTTTACTTTAAAACCTGTTCTTCTTTGGCCTAATCTCATACCTACTATGTCTTTGAATACTCTCCAATTTACTATTGTGCTTATAATTTCTTAATTATTTTGTTTTGTTTTATGTCAGATTAAAATAGAAGATACAACATATTCATCTCTTATCTTGACCTACTCTAGGGAGTTTTTTACAGTATAGTAAGAAGTAGCAACTCCAACTTACAGTTTAATTGACATAACATTGTTTCTAAAACTCAATTGGGAAGAAATAACAGAATGGATTTACCATAACCTAAAGCAAGTTCGTGTAGGTCATATTCTTTGCCAGTAAGTTTAAAGTTATGGTCTGCTATAATTTAGAAGGATGATTTAAGTTATAAATGGAAATAGCTGATGAATTTAATTTTTTTCTTTACATTTACCTGTTTTATTTTATAAGCTAGCAAGATAAATCTGATAAATAAATCAGTTGTTAACCTTAATTTCCATTTCTGTCATTTAAAACTTTTCTGAATTACATTTTCCCAAATTATATACTTGCTTAGCTTTATTGTATTCATATTCTTTCTTTCTGCTTCCCCCCACTGTCTGTCACCACTAAGATATTGCTGCTATACATATTATTGCAGACCACATAGTCAATTCTGATAATATGTCTCATTGAGCTACTACTACCCTGGAATATTGATAAGGGAGAATTACATTAAAAAATTAAAATTTAAAAATTATATGTAATTCCCCATTGGTATACCAAAATAAGAAAGAACTTCTTGAATTTTTGTAACTTTTTAGAAGCAAAGGAACATACAAATAAACTTAGATTTCCTATGAAGAAATATAGGGCAAGAAGAGAAACAGAAGTCTATATTTTTCTATTCCACTGCTTCAGAGCAAATATAAGTTTGAAAAAGGGAGAAGACCAACTCAGTAGCATAGCTGTATCTAGTAATTTCAGCATTATGTAGTCAGTGGAAACTATCATTGTTATTAACTGATGAGGATAAATTCATAGTCTGAGAATGGAGGAATTTACTCGGTTTAAATTGGATTACAGATTCTATACATTAGTCTGGCCGTCATGTGCTCAGAAATCCTATTGGGCTATCCTTTCAAATGTTACAACCTGTAGCAACCTGTCACAAGAATATACATATTTTCTGTCATCTAGTTTAAATATACTCATGTACTCAAACCTTCTGATTATTTAAAAAGCAATGCACTCATATTTATAACCAACTTTTTAGGATGAAAATATTTCTTTGTGTTTTATAAAGGTTACATTTCACACAGAAAATTACTTTCATTCTATAGTCATTTATACTTCATATGTTTGAAGATGGATAACTTGCAGTATTTCTAGTTAAAGACAAATTAAACAGATTCCATAAAAAGGAAACAACATTCATCCAATCAGAATTTTAGAAAATAATAAGATCCTGAAAGATGGTCATTAACATAATATCCATGTTTTAATGATAGAATAAATAATGTTATGAAGGAGTTTATTTTGTAAGAAAATGGCAATGAGCCAGCGCTAATGGAGTAAACCTAGAGTTGGAAGCCAAGGATTCCTGATTCATGTTACTCTGACTCTCATTATGCCTGTGGCCAGGAAAAAGTCAATTAATCTCCCTATGTCTCATACTTCACATTTACAAACTGGAAATAAAGATATCAACCCTTCTAGTGGGTTTTAAAGATTAATTGTAAACAGACCTAAAGATGAAGAGTGCACTAAATCAGTATCATTTAAGAAAGCGTTAGTGAATTATTTGACGTATAATACGATATAAAATCAGGACACAATAGCATGGGAATTATGTACAAACTAAACAGAAATCATGATCTCTTCATACATAAATACATAATGTGTAGGCACCCAATGAAAGATGTTAGAATATCAGACCTTTCAGAGAGAGCATAAAATGATTGACAGCATTAAACCTTTCCCCAACTATGACTTCAAATTCTTACTATACATTTTACATATCTACATCTATAACATGGTTTCTCCTTCCAAGGAATATTTTTATAAAGCTTTGAACTAGTGCAACTTAAAATAGAACTCAGTTAAAGTGCTAATTTCCTTATTTACTAGAAATTGAAATATTGCTCAGTAAGAAAAGCAAGATACAAAGAAATATATGTACAAATGATCTTATTTTGGGAAAACAAATATCGCCCTAGATATTTGTACGATTATACAAATAGAGAGAGTATAGAATGAAAACATGCTGTTTCAAGTGACCTGTTGGGTTAGAGTGGGACAAGTGTATGGAAGTACATAGACGAAGGCAAGAAAGAGAGAGGGAGGTCTCAAATATAAATAAATATGGATGGATGCAGGAATGGATAGATCCTAAATAGCTTTGGTAGTTATCTTAGACCTAGTTGCCCAAAAGCAGATCCTGAGATGGGAATTTGTGTGCAAGTGATTAGTTAAGAAAGCTCCCAGGAGAACTGGTAAGACAATGGGGGAAGCAGGACCTGCCGGGAAGGAAGATGCCAATCAAATTCAGCGACTAAGGGGAACGCTGGAGTCTAAATTACATCTTAGAGTTTCATTCTATGGAGACAAAGAAGCTGAGCTTCCATACTCTGGCTTCAGTCTGTCATTGAATACAGACCTGAATGGAGGCATATATGTGGTGTGCAGGAAAAAGTCTTAGGCACTTCTGGTTCTCTGGACTGGCTCCAGAAGCCCAAGGTTAGGTGTCTAAACAATATGGCAGGTACAAACCTTTAAAAAGCAAAACATATAGAAGCTGGGGCATGGGAGCAGGAACAGGTAAAGGTGATTCAAGTAGATCTGGTGGTGCACCAGCTAATAACTAAAGCACCTCAGTGCTCAGAGAGCTATGAGAGAATCTTACCCCTCAGCTTATTCCAATATTCATATTCTCCTCCATCTTTAATACTGGTGCTTCAGCCATCTTTAATTTATGGCATCTAAACCTTACATTTCCTGTCAATCAAAGATACACTGTATTTCTAACCTATAATTAATACACAAGTGATTAATATTCATACCTTTCTCTGAAAAAAGTGATTCTGTTTAAGTTCTCATTGTGTTAGAAGCATTGGTCTGTAAATCAGAAAAGGAGTTAAGCTGCTTAGTATGTGGGTGTCTGCAAATATCTAAGGTCAAACACACAGTATTGTCACCAGTGACCTTTGCTTAGAAAAAAGGCCTGGCCTAAGTGTTCAAAAATTTGAGTTTGGCTCAGACCTCTCTTAATCCTATTTTCTCATCTGTAAAATAAGGATCTGGAAAGATAATTGCTTACATTTTCAGCTGTTTTGAAATGCTACTGTTTGTGTTATACAGCTGTATAGATAGGTTATACTGTCTTTCAAGTAACTTACATATACTAAAATTAAGTGCATACACACATTTAAAAAATTCCTCACCACAAGGAATAATAACCTTCACATCATAATTATGTATAAAAATAAGACCCTGCTATTGTTGTCTTCTGTTTCCATGTGTGTATGTGAGTGATGAGAGGGGTATGGGGAAGAAAACATACTGCTTGTTGGTTATAATTAGTTAGATATTCTCTGTTTAGTTAATCATACTCCCCCAATTCTTAGTTTTCCCTGTTCGTACTCAAAAAATGTTTTATTTTTTAAACTCACATGAATATCATTTGAGTGTGAAAAGACACTGAAAATAATGAAGAAAGTCAAGTATAAGTTGCCAAAAAAAATTATATTTCGTATTTACTTACTAACAATGCTTTTCTCCAAAAGCAGAACATACTCGTAATGAGGGAACTGTTAACAACCATGAAGACGGTTTAGGGATATATACACTTTATATAACACTTCATGAAGTGGATGGTCTCCTTTCAGGGAACTGCCAAATGGGGCGGAAGACAGGAAGCTTTTATAGGACAAAGAATAAAGAACAAGGAAGAAAAAAATAGAAAATATCTGATTGGCTGGAGCCACAGAGTCAACCTTGTTGAGGGTGAGAAGGAACAGGGGAGGAAGAATAGTTGGCTTGGCATTTGGGGATTAGCTAACTGGATATACTGCGTTTTTGAAGCAGAACATTTACAAGGACACAAACATGATCTAAGTTTTGGTTTGCTGATAATGGCACTCTGGATGGGAGTGGCTCCATCCTGGATGTAGAAATTTATTTCAGCATAACTAAGACATCATCTGCTCCCAACCCAGGTCTCAGTCTGTACCTTTGAAATGTTGCAGACTCCCCTGCAGTCACTAAATGCCAAAACTCTCACTGAAAATCAAACATACCCTTCCAGTATCTCTCCTCTTTCCCTTTTTTCTTTATCCTTCGTGTTTGCATTGTTACTTTTCTTCTTCTTTTTCTCTCTGCCCATAGCACTTTTCTCTCTCTTGCTTCTTTGCTGTTTTACTACGTTTATCAAAGTTCGTCTTGATTTAAGTCTTGTCTATGTGTATCTGACTCTCTCACTAGTTTGTGAGCCCCTGAAGAAAGATCACTTCTTGTCTTTGTTGCCCAACTCCAGTCAGTGCCTAACATAGCTGTTTACTTTCAGTAAAAATTTTTAAAAATTAATAAAATCCTCCTTGTTCAGAACTCATTCACAGGAAATTGAGACAAGTTACCTAGTGACTGTGAAATTACCCTTAGCAATTAAAAAACAAAGAAAGCAAGCCCCCGAGACTTCCTGTTTCTACCTGTTCATAAGAAAGACTCTCACACTGATATCCATCGGCTGAGAGAACTCTCTGTTAATAAACAGAATGTATGCTTATGAGGACAGGGGCATCTTTTGTCCACTTTCATATCCCCAGTGCTCAGAAAGGCACATAGTTAATAATTCATAGATAGCGACAGTTGACCAGTTATATGCCAGGTACTTTTAAAAGTTTTTTTTATGGATTAAATAATTCAATTGTAATAACAACCCTTTGAGATAAGTACTATTACTCTTCCCATTTTACAGATGAGGAAACTAAGGTACAGGGAGGCTAAGTAATTTCACCAAAAGAACCCAGGCAATAAGTGATTGTTAATACCTATTTGCATCACAATCAGATATTTTAGAAAAGTCAGTGCTTTCTGCTGATGCTGATTTTCTAGGTTCCCTGGGGCCAAGTACTTCATTACTCTCTGCTGCCCATTTTGCATCTGTAAAATGGCAGCAATAAAACACACCTACCTCACCAGGGTGTTGTACAGCTCCATTAATTACCAACTGGTAGCTCATTTTGCAAACATGAATCCCCCATAATAGTTCATTATTCTTACATCCAGTATTTAAAGACACTGTGACTGGTAAACTCTTCTCCTTATAATTCTCTCATTAATTTTTTTTTAACCACAGTCAGCAGTTTTTAGATTTTGTTCAAGAAATTTCATCATAAGAAAGAAAACATTTTTTATGTACAGATGGTCAGTAATTATCCACATGAAATACTGAATTCGTATAACTTTCCATTGTTTCACTTAGTCCACCAATAATAGAATAAAAAGTATCCATGAGGTTTATATAAAAATATATAATTTCATGTCATGAAAAAGGTGAGGAGGTTTGTGGGAAGCTGCTTATTATGGGAAATACTTTCACCACTCAGGGGTAATTTAAAATCCTTGGTATCCTTTATAAAAGTCACATGCTTCTCAATAACAAACTTTGCACAATAAGTCTCTTTTTCTCTTCTCTCCCTTCTTATTCTACTTTCTCAGGTTTTTCTTCCAACAATAACAATTCAATAAATACCACTCTTTTTTTCTAAAATATATGATCACTAAATCTGCATCTTTATTTGATTAAAAATATATGAAGCAATTATTGTAGAAATAATCAACTGAAAAAGAAAAAAAATCCTGCTTTCCTTTCTTATAAAATGTTCAATATACATTTTATTTTCTTTTGTTGTATTTCCTTCACTTAGATGTTTGCCCAAGGGAAGAAGAGAATTTTCTCTTCACTTCCTCACTTCCACGAATGCTACTCTTACCTCCATCCATTGTTTAGGCACAGAAACATATCTCGTTCATTCTCCGTGTCTCCCTTCCCCAAAGACCATCTCACGTGTACATTTTGTATCCTAAATGTAAACTTGCATGTAAACCAAATGTGGCTATTATATAAGAATTAAGAACAGTGTAATTAAGTAAAGTGCATGTGGACTAGCTGGATCACAGGAGGATCTTGTTTAAATCCAGACTATGAGTCTGTTGACTGGAGGTGGGATGAGGGTTTACATTTGGAACAATCCCCCAGGGAATGCAGTGCCACTCCAAGGACCAAACTTTGAATTGTACGTCTCTAGAGGCCCTGCTTCTCCATTACCTCACCTGAAAGGCATAGACAGAGAGAAAATAACCACAACCCTCTAAACATACACATGAACTTAAATACTGAACCATCTTTGTAACTGGCTAGGACCACTGTAGATGTTACATGACTTGTATGATGTTTGAATCTAAAATATTAATCTGAAGCAAGATGTAGTAAATAAGGGACCGAGCCAGTTTCAGATACAATTGAGTGTTTCTAGTGGAATCATCAAATTCCTGAGCTGGTAACTAGTTTTGTGTTCTTTTTTTTACTTTCTTTTCGTAATTCTTATTTTGTTGCCATGTCCACCACAGAGAAATTAGATATGAGCATTTAGTACTGATTAAAAGAACATTACCTGATAAAAAATAGACAGCGAGAGAATTTACTGATACAGACACTCGTGATGGACATTTCACGGCCAATTTCCATGTTGTGTAGCAAACAGTACACTGTGCAGAAGCCTGTCTGGTTTAGCGAACCCAGGGAGTCCCCACAAGGCCTGGAGCAGAGATTCTCGGGGTCACATGCCTGGGACTGGTGCCAGTGCTGCATGTATGGTTTGAGTGTATCTAAGTAGAAAAAACTTAAAAGATACTTTCACTGTTGCATCTAGTATAGAGTTTGCACCCACACGAAAATTACTAGTGTCTACTGACTCCTCTAGCTTCAAATTGTCTTCATTTCTTAAGAGTTTCACTAACTTTTGTTTGATTTGAAAAATGGATTTCTTTAAAATTATAGAAGCTACATTCAGTGTGTCAAAGATTTGATACATCCAAAAAAGGAAAAATTGAAGTTGGTAGAACTAAATACTCTAAATGTACTTCATTTAAACTTCAGAATATATCTAAATTTATAGATTGAAATGGAGGTTATAAACATAATTGTTGCTGAAAGATCGGCCCCCATCCCTGATGAGCCAAGTAACCCAGAGACAAGGTCTTAGAGCTTAGAAGGAAAGAGGCAACTTTATTGCTTTGACGGGCAAAGGGGACTTAACAGTAGGACTGCGAACCCACTTTGGAGATGGGATGGGGTGGTTATATAGCCATAGCTCAAACAATAAAGCCCCTATAACAATCAACAGAATCATTTTCTCATCAGAAGACTTAGAATGGTGTCATAATGCCTCCAGGCAACCAATTCTATAGAGGCTAGTGGTTGTCACTCTTTCAGTCTCTCTATCTTATAAGCACCCAACGTGTGGTCTTCTTGGTAATTCAGGCTATTCTATAAGGTTAAAGTCCTATGACCTTCTCCCTGAAGATCAGCTCAGAGACCAAGCATGATTATAGCTTTTAATTACTGGAATAAAGTAGAAACAGTAAGATCAATAGATTTAGTTTTGGGCCTGGAACTATGAGTAAAAACCAGTCATTCAGGTCAGTTGACCGTTTTAAGGACAAGCATAAGAATAAGCAAACTGTTAACCTAATGCGGCCATTTTATTAATCTTCCTTCATAACGAATATCAAAGTTTATGTTTTGGTTTCTAAGGAAAAGAAATCTATACCCTCTTCAGTGTGCTCAGAGGGCCTGGGGTTCTTTTGGTGATATGTAGTCACGAGAAGTCCTATCTTAGCTCTGATTTTGTAAGTCTACCTAAGGCTTCACATTAATCACACTTCTGCCAACTTGGTATGTTTCAGTCAGCTCTAAAGTCCGTAACATTTTAACCTTTTTTTTTTTCTTTTTCTGTTGTGGGAAAGGTTATTAGGCTTTTTAATTTATTTACTGGAGGTACTGGGGATTAAGCCCAGGACCTTGTGCATGCTAAGCATGTGCTCTGCCACTGAGCTCTACCCTCCCCACTAAAGTCCGTAACATTTTAATTCAATTTTACATCCTAAAGTCATAATCAGTTGCTTGGATGTTCCTGGTCAGACTTTTCTTAAATTACTTCTTCATCACTTTAATGAATTCCACGTCTTCATGTCTTTTTTTGATGAGATTAAACTAGGTTTTTTTCCAATTCTGAAATTCCATGATTGCATAAACTTAGTATTTTTATTGTGTCTTGCTTTGCTACGCAAGGTGATAAGAAATTATCGAGTAAGAGTAGTGAAGGAAAGAGAGATTTGATGTTTCCAATGAAAATATGAAATATTTAAAAAATTACAGGAAAGTACATAAAAATCTTAAGGATGAACGAGTAGTTCAATTTCTTCAATGATTTGAAAATCTATAGTATTTTACAGACAAGTTTTGCGTTTCTAAGGAAAGAGAAAAATATAAGGCTATTTTTAAAAGATTAATTGCCACTCATAAATTTCTGTCTCTTCTTAAAAGTTATTGTTTGTATTGCCGAGTCCAAACTCGTTCTGCTCGCCACATGACAGGCCAATAAATCCAGAGATGAGGTGTGTTGGGGCAGGGAATAGCAACTTTATTCGGAAAGCCGGCAGACTGAGAGGATGGCAGACTAATGTCTTGGAGAACCATCCTGCTCTAGTCAGAATACAGGCTCCTTTTATACAAAAAATAAGGGAGGTGTGGTTGATTGTTGTCATCTTCTTGCTGCAGGCATTCTTTGTTCTTGCAGCCATCCCCCTGGGCTAGGTCATGGTGTCCCTGTAAACCTCTAACAAAACAAAGGTTATTCTCTACTACATTTGGAGAGAAGAAATATTGCACTGTAACATGTAGCTGGGAGTAGAGGTTATAGAATCCACAATATCAAATGTCCCTTTAAGTAGGGGGAGGTGGTGGGAAGGAATACTGAAACTATTCTAGGAAAGCATTTGGGTTAATGCCCACCTGAATCAAGATAGCCTTGGAGTATGCAAAATTGGTATTTTTCTATTATAATTTCATTCCTTCAGAAAATTTCTTCTGGGGAGTAACAAGGACACAAATTCAAACTTCCTCTAAGTTTCAGGTCTAGTTTGGTGACAGTCAGACAAACAAATCTCACAGACAGGCACTGATTATTTGAGTGTGACATTTCTATTAGTTCAGACTGCATTTAGTCAGCCTTCAAAGAACCTCTCTTCCATTAACCAAAAATGTGAATATAATGTTATTATTTTAGAAAACCAAATATACAAGTCAAACATCTACCTTTCTATCCTAAAATGATGAAAGGGTAAATACTATTATATCATGCCTGTGGGTAAGTCTTGCCAGATTTTCGAACATAAGTTTCAAGCTAAGAGCTACAACTCTAGTTAGAGTATATTATCTAACCCTTAGCAAGTTTCCCCTTGATCACTGGCCTTATTAAAGTGGTGACTGAGTCATACTCCCTGGGGAGAAATGTAAGATTTGTTCATTTTTAAATGCAGTTGCAAATGCAACCATATTTTTGTCTATTCTTTAAACAATTACATTTTGGGGCTAGAAGTAGAAACATAATTACCAATTCATAAATTTGCTTCTTCTCTTCTGATACCGTATTGCTGCTTTTTTCATCATGAACTTAATGAGAAAAATCAATAAATTAAACAAAAATGCATTCATTTCTTCTGAAGGTTTTGAAGGCTGTAATTGTATGAAAAATCATGTGAAGTTACCTTGAGAGATTTCGTATAAAATACAAGGTGGCTGTTTACAGAGTGCATTATTTGGCTCCATTTTCCTCCAGGGATTTATTTGGAAATGCTAATAGAGAAAATATGAACCATTCACAGGGTAAGGTGGAATTAGCAATTTTTCTTGGTATTCAAATCAGGAATTTGGTGGGATTTCCTCCCTGGATAATTCACTCTAATAAATACTTTGGTGAAAGGTGTGTATATATTTTTAAACTGCATGTTTTTAAACATGGTTTTTATTAGACTCCATAGATTTCAAAATATTGTAAGATTATAAAGAAAATTAAACCTTTTTATTTCAGAAATATGTAAGCTGCTCTGTTCCCTTGCTGCCTGACTTGATTTGCAATTTGTTTTTTGTTTTTTTTTTTAATGCTGGAAGGAATGTCTAACATTCAAGATTTATAGTGTACCCAGAGTTAGGACACCTGTTTTTTAGGAGCAAGATTTTATTTTGTTGGATAAATTAGAAAAATAAAAATGAGTTGGAAGGTAAAATATTTGCACATTTCTAATCCTTAAAACTACTTCTCCAATCATGAATGAAAGTAGAGAACAAAATCTTTGTGTTAATACCTAAATTGGATTATGGAAAAACGAAAATATTATTAACAAATAGTAGTTTACTAAGCATACTTTACCCGCATTAATTCATTTTAATACAAGTTAATTAGCTTCTAGCTAATTCATGATTACCATTTAGATTTTAACCTCCAACTGGCAACTTAATAAGAACGTGTGATATAAATATATTTAGATATTGATGGAACAAAGTGACTGGACTACTCATTGCTTATTTTATTTTTCTTCTATTGCTTTTTTAACTTTTGGTGGCTTTTTAGTCAATTCACATTGGTATTTCTGAAATAAAATATTTTCCACATAAGAACAAAAATATACTGTAATTTAAAAATCATAAAATAGTTGAAACAAAACTGAACTGGATAGTTCTATCAACTCTGTCTCTAACTAGTTATAGACCTTGGACAAGCTTGTAAACTTCTCTTTGCTTTAATTTTTATCAACCAAATTGAAAATGGCCTTATTATATTATTTTTAAACTCTTTTCTAGATCCTTGAGAATCAAAGGAAGTAATACATACTCTAGTCATAGTGGATTTTGAGAGACCTGTGTTTGTTAGAACTCAGGCTTTGATACCAAGTAGCTGTGTGATCATAGGCAACTAGATTTATTTCGCTAAGACTTAATTTCCTCGTCTCTTGGGAGAGAAATGATAACAACCACATAAGCTATTATGAGGAAGATATTAAATGAGACTTTTAAATGTAAATCATTTCATATGCTACTAGGAAAGAGTAAGCATTCAATACATAGAACCTACTAAAATTGGTATTAATTTCTATATTAGTATCAGTTTTGGTTTTAAGATGGTACTAGTCCATGCACAGTAAGACCTTTAAATTTTCTTCACCCAAACAGAATACCATCTTACCCAAACTACAAGCATAATTATCAAAAGGATTATTCTAGTCTATAGATCAAATGGCAGGGGTAAAGGGTAAAGATAGTAACTAATGTGTAAACCACAGTATAGAACCAGTTCCTACACTTAAAAACAACCATCTACATCAATATTAACCAATTGATACCATCCCATAATATTATTTTATTGTCGCTGAAGAAGTTTTAGTATAAGCATATGATAACATTCTAATTTGGAAATTACAGAATTGATGTCTTAAATTATGATTTACATAGTTTATGAACTGTAAAACATTTGACATTAAATAAAATACCAAAAGGTTTTTTCCTCCCCAATTAGACATGAATGTACAGTAGTATGGCCATAAACAAGGAAAAATAGTTTCATTATTATGTACTCTCCAAGTACATATTAGATATATTGATGACAATGCAGACTATATTTTGCTTTGAAACAAGATTCTCTTCTGTTTAAGACAAGTTTTTTATATATGAGAATAATTCATGAAGCACGATATTCTATTTAGTTTGGCAGATTTATTTCATCACTCTGTAGTTATGGAAAATTACTCTGATGTGTCCACCTTTTCACATCTTCCCTCAAGGTTTCATTTTTTTCTTTCTTCATACTCTTTAAAGGCCAGAGTAGATCATACAAGGATACACAGCAGCCAAACATTTTCTTTCCCTCATTTACTATCTTGGCATTAGCAATCTTTTCTCTCTAATTATTAATCATTTGTGAAAATAGAGACAAATATTGAAGTAGAGAAAATATATCGAAAAGTAGACAATGCTGTGGTAAATAATTAAAGATTTCATTTACAGAGAGATTCCCAGAGACCATGAGAACCCTCTTAGCATTACAGAATTTAAAAATATGAATGGCCATTAGGACAGCTTTAATTTAACTCTCTGAAATATATTAGGAAGTTAGACCCAGAATAATTGCAGCTTGTGTGACACTGGCCAAGAGCCCAATAGAGGTGTCCTGAATGCAAGGCCAGTCCTCTTCTAACATTCTCTCTTGTCTCAGAGGCTTCCCTTACAGGAAAAGATACTGAACATTAACCTCAACTACAGATCAAATGCACTAGTTCTCCATTGCCACATAACAAATTATCCCCAAACTTAGTAGTTTTGAACAATGAATAGGTATCATCTCACAAAATCTCTGAGAACCAGGAATCTAAGAGTGGCTTAGCTAGGTGGTTCTATCTCAAGGTTTCCCATGGGATTGCAGCCAAGCTGTTGTGGGCTGCAGTCAGCTGAAAGCTTAACTGAGGCTGGGCAGCTGTTTTTCAAGCTCACTCATGGGATTATGGGCAGAAAGCTTCAGCTGCTCATCACATCTTAACTTGATCACATCTAAAAGAGAATGCACATTTAAGACCAAAGAGGCGATGTCTTTAGTTAACTAATCTTAGCGGTTACTATCACTTCTGTCATATTCTATTGGACACACAGTCCAACCTTGGTATAATATGGGAGGGGATTGCATAATGGTGTAAATGCTAGAAGGAGGGGATCATTAGGGTCTATTTTGGAAGCTGGCCACTGTATCAGGCTTCTTGGAAGAATCTGGTGCTTCAATTAGGCTTCAACAGAAAAATTATCTGTAAGGTAAAGGGATGTACCTATTCTGAAATACCAGTGGTTTCTAAAACCAACTCTAAAGACTTCAGTGATATGGCCATTTCATTTTGTAGAATTTCCCTGGAAGATTGGACTATACTGTCCAAAATTCAACATATAAAGCTTAACTTCATACAGTTGGCAGATCTCTTTTTTCCAAATAACTCAGTCATGTCATTTAAAAGCCTGTGTAGTTGATTTTCTGTCTGTAAAATAAAAGTAAAGTAAACAACCAAACTACATTTCCAAGTAAGCAATCACATGCATGCTCCTCTTTAGGAATGTTAAACAGAAAATTTTACACAAAAGTTTAGCCTTATATTCAGTTATAACTAAGGATTTATCCTGCTTTGACTCTTGCAGGACCTTAACAATTTTTGATAGTTAAATCAGACCAAATTTCACCAAAGCAAAATCTTCTGGTTTTATGAAAGGATAAAGCCCTCCTTGGAAACAACAGAAGTCTCTTCTCCTTGTATAATCACTCCAGGGTAGTAAAGGTATACAGGAAAATAGTTAATGTTGTGTAAATTCTTAAAAATTTAATTATTAAAGAGATTTCTAAACTCGATTATATGAACCAACATAGTGCTTCTCAAGTCATTAACAAATAAAATATTTTAACTTTTTTTCATAAATCAGTATTAGTTAAAGTATCATAAGCAAATTACGTGCATAGTTATATATGGAGCCATGGGAAGACCTAATAGGTTATACTCATAGTATGGAAAATGTAGCCCAAAGAGTTACATGAATCTGTGTTTGTGTGTGTGTGTGAGTAAATGGAAAGTTAAATCAAGAAAGATCATTTCTTAAGAAGTTTGTACCTGAATTTTGTATTCTCTCCTATACTCAAATAAATATCTTAATAAAAACATGGCTAAAAATTGAAGCATCCCTGCTTCAGCCAGTCCCCTGAACTGTGTTATTTATCTTTGTCTTTTCTAATTGTTACTCGGTGCATCTCTTTAAAAAGAAATTTCTTTGCGAAAATGCCATATTTTTTTAATTTAGAAAGATACTTAACATTCTCAAGATATGCATCAGACCTTTAAAATTTAGGGAAAAAAATAATTACTACAAAAGTGCTCTGGGAGTTAAACTATTACAGCAAAACTCTTTTGGCTTCTTCCCGCATAGTAAGTGATGTGTAGTAAGCTGCTTCATTTCCCGGCTCTGCTATTATTATCCTGACTCCTCAGGGGAAGACTTAAGTATCTTAGATTCTTAAATGAGGGGGGAAAAACCTAAGTCTGCGTGCTGCTTCAAATAAGTAGAAATAATTATGAGGCTTCTCTGACCAGATAAAATTTTTACCTTGGAGAGTAAAGCAAGGCCCCTTGCAGCAGCCATTATTAATGATACTGATATAATTACTACTTGAAAAAAAAAGGAAATCTGCCCAGAAAAATCAATTATAAACCACCAAATGTTCCTTAGACTTTTCAGAGAGGTTCTGTGCCTACTGTCTCTCATGACCTCTCCATTAAGAGACTGGCTGGCTGTACTCCTAATGGTTTCCTTCAATTATTTAGAGGGGATTTCTAAGCTTTTGTATTTCATATTAAAATGGTCTGGAGAGAATTTCCTGATTGTCTTTCTTGCAGAACAGAAGAGTCTCTCTGGGGAAAACGGAGTACTCCAGGTGGCTTTGCTCTAAAAAGTTTACTCAAAATCCTCTCCAGTTAGCAACGTTAGTCATGCAAACTTTGATTCTCATAAAATGAAGCAAACAATGTATGATGATGTTGCTGTCACTGAAAAATTACAGGAGAAAACAGTTTAAATAGTCACTGGGAATAAGCTGTCTGTATGTAATCTAAGGCAAGGTGAAGCTGATAGGAGCATCTGCATTTATCACTTTTTTTTGTTTTTGAACTTATCACATTCTACTTCTCTTAATATTAGTGCATGAGTGTCCGATTATAATCATCCGGTATCAGTTAGTCTCCAGATGAGAATGGTGTTTTTAGTTATGTCTTATCTATTCCTTTGATACCTTGAAGCTTGTAAATTTTTCTAGAAGAAAATATAGCTGAAGGAAAAATTTGAAATGAAGACAAACTGTATAAAATGGTATAAAATATTTCAGACATGATATTGTTGAGGTTAGGATGTGAATTTGTGAAAGGACCAAAACAAACTCAAACTGGTCCTGTGTAATGGTTACTAACTTGATCATATATAGATCCTTTGGTTTGAAAAAAATTCTACTGGATTTTTGACAAAGTTTGCAGACAGGAAGTATTTTTCTTGGTTTTATTAGAAGAACTTATTAAGCAAGTAGTCTGAATTGAATGAGAACTGGAGCTTGTAGGAAATTCATTTGAGGATTTATTTGGAGCAGACCACAAAATGGACATTTCATGTGCAGTCTCTGATTTCTATCCCATTATTAAATTAGAAGATCCAAAAAAAATGTGTCTGCAATACATTATCTAAGCTTCTTGAAAAAAATTTCTCCAATCAATTGAAATTCAATAATATGCCTGTATTCTGTCTTCAAAAACATCAGTTGAAGTTATTGTCTACTGATTTATTCAATAGCCTTTATTTTAAAAAGCAATTGTGTTTTCCTACTTGAGTATTGTTTGAGGGAAAATTTGTTTTTCTAACTTTAGCATTATATTGTTTGTTGTCAAAAATAAAATATATTTCTCAATTTTACTAATACCCAGACATTCTGAACCCAATTTTTGGCCTAGTACTGTAATCTGTGGAAGACAAAAATCTAAAATACTTACTCCTTTTTATTCTTACAAATGAACACTTTACCCTGTATTAATATTTTGTTTTAATACAGGAAAAAGTGAAGAGCAAATACAAGAAGAGAAGGAAGGAACTAAAATATGTTAGATACCCATTATGTACCAGGTTCTTAGCTACACATTTTTGCTATCTGTCAGCAAATCCAGAATTCTTTCCTTTATGTCAAGCTGTCTACTGAAAATTAAATCCAAGACTCTTTTGCAGTCTAAAGTTACATTCAAATTTAGAGTTAAATGAATCTCTGTAATAAAAATCCTTTATGGATACAACTTTAAATAATTAAAGAGATCAAAGATTTTAATTTTTGGCTTAGGGATTAACCCAGAATGGGGAGATATTTTAACATTAACAATTGTGGCAAAATGAGAAGAGAGGAACATTCCAGGCAAAGGGAACACTTGTGTCAAAACCCAGGACAAAAAAGAAATTCAAGGAATCTGGCAAGTTCAAGGAGGAGACAATTTACTATGGCTTGAGTATACTAAATGAGGAAGGGGAGATGAGATTGAAAGTGTGCAGGAGAAAGCTAAACACATCTTCCCTCCCTTTCTTTCTTTCTGTCATCCTCTCCTTTCTTTCCTCCTTTCTTCCTTCCTCCCCTGATTCTACGGATATCCATTGAACAACATGTATGATGTTTAGCACTACAGCTTTATGTTAAAGATGACATTTAAAATTTTAAATAGTCTTTTATTCTATTTGGTTAAATATGCTTAAGATATTATTAACTCTCACTAAAACCTTTTTGCCTTTCATGATTATAGAATATTTTCATGTCTTTCATTAATACCATATTAACTTCCAGTGATTTTTTACCCTTAGGAAAGAAATCAGTTTTATAGCTCTTATTCACTTATGTTCCTTTCTAAATGCTCAAAAAGAGACAGGTGTTTAAAAATGTCTTTCTTTAAAATGTTTGCAATCACAATAATAGTGCATTTGATTCATAAATTTAATTTCCCAAAATATTTAGCATGGAATGAGTCCAAAACAAAATATTACATTATTTCAAAATAGAAAGTATTTCAGGAAATGTATGCCATGATTAAATGTGTATTTAAAACAATTATAACTTTATTTTAAGCATATATGTCAATTACTATGTGAAGAAGATTCTGTAGGGACAAAAGGGAATTGTAAGTTCTGCAGATGTTTCTATGACTATGTTAGGTTATGAGTCCTTTGGGGATCATATCTGGTGCATCTTTGCATCTCCAGCAACCAGTACTTTGATAAACTTAGTGTAATAATTAAATAAAAATTGAGGAATAAGTGTACTAATGATGATTTGTCACTCTTAAACTTCCATTTTATTTTCTCCTATGTTTATTTTAATTGAAAAAAAAGTGCCATGTCACATAGCTTGGTAGAAAGTGGTTTATTGGCTTTTAGAATGATGCCAGAGTAGGTATTCTGAAAGGATCTTTCTTTGCAAGATAAGAAGGGATAAGTAAGACATACTCTTGACAGTAATTTTTATCTTGCAAAAGCTAAAAGAAAGTTTCAAGGACTCACCTTTCCCTGTTCAATAAGAGAGCAAGAGAGAGAATGGAGGAGAAACAGCTGTCATTCTTGTGCAGTGGACTTTGTCTGAGAGTAGATGGTCTGAAAGCATCACTATCAGGATGAAAGTATTGGACCACCAGCTAAAATGGGGAACAGATCCTGGATCTCCAGTCTTAAGCTAGCTCAAGAGAAACTAAAGTGATGCAATCTGGCTACTCACAGATGTACAAGTAAATTCTTTCTGGAGAAGAGCTTTCAAAATTTAGGACTCAAAGACACCACAAATTATGATCAGGCAATAATATCACAATCAAATAACACCAAGCACAGGAAAAAGCAAGACATGAATGAATCAGCAGAAACAATCAGCAACAGATTTAGAATCCCAAGGACTACATTTGTTAAAGAATCATACATAGAACAGCTATATATGGAATGTTAAAAAAATAACAAATGCGATCATGAAAGTGAGAAAAAGACAAGAAGAATAGGCAGATTGGGGGAAAATAGAACTTCTAAAATGAAAAAAATATAATTATTGTAAGAAAAAAGCAACCAATGGCTTAAAAAGTTACACATTATGTATCTTTACACATGATAAATAATAATAGGAGGCATTTAGTAAACTTGAAGATATATATGAAAATATTGCCCAGAATGCAAAACAAAGAGACAAGTAGAAGGAAAATATAAAAGAAAAATAAAGAGATGTGGAAGATAGAATAACAGTATCTAATATACACTGAGCTGGATTTGAAGAAAGAACAAACTGAAAGAATGGAGAGTGAGTAATACATGAATTATGGCTGTATTTCTAAAACCAGTGAATCCACAAAGCGTGACATATCCAAAATAGGAAAAATAAGAACTCATGTTTCTAGATGTATAGAATGCATGAATTGTATAGTAGAATTGCAGAATATAAAAGAGGTACAGAAAAAGGGGGCAATTTTAAAGTTAAACATATAGACTAAGGAACAATTGACTAAGGAACAATAGAATTAAAGCAGACTTCTTAGCACAACAGAAAACAGAAAATTTAAGAATACTTCCTTCAAAGGTTTGATAGAAAACATTTATCAACCCAGAATCATCTGAGAACAAAGGTAAAATAACGACTTTTGGAGATAAATAAAAAGAGTTTGTCACTAAAAGGCCTACCTAAAGGAAATCCTAAGGGATAGTAAGAAGAAAAATGATTTCAAAAGAATAGTGTAAGAAGCAAGAAGTGAATAAATTAAATAGTAAGCATATATATAAATCTGAACAAACATTACCTGTATAAAATAATAATATTTCAAGAAGAGAACTCAAATACTGGATAAAAATAGCATACATGAGTCAAAAAAGAAATCATAAATTTCTTTATGGGAAAGCAGTTCATAAATGGAAATGTGTTCATAAGTGGGAAGAAGTTCTCATATTATAAAATAATAAAATTTAAAAAGTAAACCTCTAAGTATTCTACTTATAAATTTAGCAAAAGGGAAAAAAGAATAAATCCAAGGAAAGTGGAAGGAAAGAAATAATTACAAGAGCAGAAATAGAGATAAAGGAAACAAAGATACAATAGAGATCAACAGACCAAAATTGAGAAGATGATCAATTATATAAAATTTAGATAGGATGATCAAAACGAAAGAAATAGGAACTAAGAATTAATGACAATAATAATGGGGGTAGAATAACAAATATTGTAGGAGATTGAAAAGATAATGAATTTACTACAGTCAACTTTTTATGCAAATAAATGTGAAACCTTGCATTGAACAAAAACAAAAATTTCATTAAAATGTCATTTACTAAATTTGACTGAAGGAGCAATAGATAACTTGAATAACTATTTAAATAGTTGTTTATCTATAAATTTGAAACGGGATAAAACTTGTTCTAAAATTAAGAGTTTCTGGCTTTAGATAGTTTTAAATGCCATTTTACCAAACTATCAAGAAACACATTATTCCAAAAATATGTAAACACTTCCTAAGAACAGAAAACAAAAGAGAATTATCTGAAAGTTATTATATATCACCAGAATAAACTCCTAACTGAGATAGGAGAGCAAAAGAAATAATAACTGCAGGCAAATCTCACTCAGAAAAAACATAGATACTAAATTGTAGGCTAAATATTAACCAAATAATCTAGCAGATTATAAAAGTAGAAAGCCAAAAAAATGACTGGTTTATTTCAGAAATGCATGATGGTGTTAACAGTAGATAATTTATACATGCAATTTACCATGTTAGTAGATTAAGGGAGAAAGCTCTCTATGGATGCAGAAAAGGCATTAGATATCTAATATTTATTCTTGAGTATAATTTCTTAGAGAAATAAGAATATAAATTCCTTAAGGTGATTAAAATCAAGCAAATATACTTCTTCATGAGGAAATGTTAAACTAAATCTCCTAAACATGGGAACTATATAAAATGCCTATTAATATTGCTTCTAATAAATAGTGTAGGGTGTAGCCATTTCAATAGATAAAGATAAAATAATAAATAAAATCATATGAATTGTAAAAAGAAAATTCACATTATCCCACACGATATGAAATTCTCACCAAATTTACATACACATTGTATAAATAATAAGATTGTAGCAGGGTGCCTGGCTTCAAATATATTTCTGCATACCAGTAGCAAAAAGAAGATACAGTTTTTAAAGGAATAACATTACAATAGCAACATCATCTGTAAAATATTTGGTAATAAATCTAAAATATTTTTCAGTATATGCAAAAGTTTTAAAACTTTATAGAAAGACATTTAAAAACACTCAAATAAATGGAGAGTTGACATTCAAAGATAAGAGAGACTATCAAGAAGAGGTTGCTTTCCCCCCAAATGATGTGTAGACTTGGTGCAATTCTAATAAAAATTCCAGCAAGTTTTTTTTGTAGAAATTGACAAACTGATTCTAAATTGATATAGCAAAGAAGAAAAAGGGAGGACCGAATGAGCATGACATTGCTGATGAAATTAAGTCAGGGTTCCATGCCTTGACGAATATGAAGAATTACTCCAAAGTATTGTCATTAAGGCTGAGTGACATTGCTGTGAATGAAACATCTTGACCAATGTGTCATAATAAAGAACCTAGGAACTGACCTACACACATGTGGATCTTAAACATATGATATTGGTGGATTGCAGATCAGTAGGAAAAGTATATCTTATTATGTCTTATTTATTTCCTGGTGCCAGACAATCTATAATGGAAAAAAAGAAAAAGAAAATGGATCCTTACCTCAAATCATTTATGAAAATTAAGTTTAAATATTTTAAGGACATAAATGTGATGGGAAAAGCTTTTTACATTTTAAAAGAAAAGTATGGAATAATATCTTCTGCACCTTGAGTAAGGAAAAGATTTCATAAATGAGATGCAAATCCTTGCATAAAAGAAAACAGTAACTTTGATTACATTCATTTTGAGAACTCATTCTGTCAAAAGATCCTATTAAGACTGTATAAAGATAAGCCACAAACTAGGAGAAAATAGCTGCCATGTATACAATTGTCCAAAATACATAAAGAAATCCTGCAAAACAAGAAAAAGAACAACCCAATAGAAAATGTCAACCTGTATAAGAAAAGATGCTCAACTTCATTAGTAATAAGAAAAATGTGAATTAAGACTGCAATGAGATAAAATTTTACACATATTGATTGCAAAAATTAAGAAATCTGACATTTCTAAAAATTGGAGATGATATAGAGCAATAGGAACTCTTACATTATCAGTGTAAATTGGTAAATCATTTTGGAAAATAATTTTATCAGTTTTTACATTCTCATATCCAGTGACTCAGCAATTTTTCTGCTGTGTATACCCTAAAAATCTTACGTATGTGGTCAAGAAAATTCCCTAGGATGTTTAAGAATCATCGTTCAAAAAAAAAATCCAAATTTCTGTTTTCAGGAGATGTAAATAAATTGTATACTGAAACAAGTAATGTATATTAGTGAAAATAAATAAACATTATGTACGAATATACATGAGCATAATGTACAAATGAACATGATGAACAAATGTAATGCCACAATATGATAAACGTTAGAAACATAATGTAGTCTCAGACGACTACAAACAGTATTACCATATTTGTAGAAAGCTTGAAAACATACAAAACTAAACAATATATCATTTATATACTCAACAGGTGTGACAACCCATTTTTTAAGCAAAGATATATGATCAACACAAAATTCAAGTTAGTAAATACTTCTGTGAAAGAGGTAGGGGATTGAATAGCAAGAAACGGAGCTAAATCTAAGTTAATAGTATCGTTGAGAGAGAAAATAGTTTGTGTGCCATTGCTCCTGATAGCTCAGAATTTGTATTAATTTAGTATATTTTAAACTAATATTTCCCAAACTATGTGCTCTAGAGCTAGTCTCCATAGGTGGTTTTTTAAATCACCATAGGGTTGTATCAAATCAATTTGGAAAATTCAGCATGTATATTTCCACCTCTGTAGTTTAACAAAGCACATGGGCATAATTAAATGCTCAGGGAAAACCTGCTTAATTAACCTACTTAATTTTATTTAACCTAGTGCTTTCCAAGTTTATTTGACCTTGGTGGCGGCCGTGAGAGTGCACAATATCTCCCTTTGAGAAACTGCTGCAGGGAGTTGCCCCTTAGTTTCCATCATTCTTCCTGAGCCCCTGGTACTAGCGCCAGGCCTTTCTTGACAAATGCAAAACCTGTTTGAGGCTCCCAAATGCCTGGCCAATACTTTCAGGGTTGTGCTGAGGCATTTTCAACCCAATCCTATTTCTTCACTTCTCTCTTTTCACAGGACTCAGACATGCACTGTGATCTGAAAGCTCTCCTTGCCTACTTGATCCCTTTCCTTACACAGATTTACCCTGTACAAGTATTTTCCTCCATGAATATCTTCACTTTCACCATCACTTTCAGTCTGCTCCCCAGAAGATTCAAACTTACACAATCATAAGACATTTTTCTCTTTAGCCATAATGACACATTCCTTGGAAATAATGTTTCATAGAATTTTTTTGGGAAATGATCTTCTAAGTCAAACTGCTGCTGCCAAGTGAGGAAATTACAAAAACATAAATGTTTACTTCTTTAGCTCTCTCAAACTCTTTATATTAAGAAAATATTATTTTAAAATGATGTAAGTATTCTTTTCTCAACTTTATCCTTTATTCTTTACTTTCACAATAAGGACTATGAAAAATAATCCTCAATGCCAAAGTAAATTACTCCAACATTTTTATTAAATAACTCTGCCATTCTGATGTGTAGTTTTGTTTATTTCACTGAAGCATGAATTTGAGGTAGGGAAGGAAAAAAAATAAAAGTAAATATGTTTTACTCTATTTTTATTAATTTTCAAATATTGCATGATTTTATATCCAAATCAAATTAAATAATTCATTATAAAATTCTTATTCAAAACAATAAAAAATTAAAAAGTAGATGTAGTTTATTGGGCATCATAAAATAGTCTATGCCTCAAATAACCTGTAACCAGAAACATTTTAATAGCCTCATTCTTTTTAAATTTAAAGAAAATTTCAAATGATTTAATGAGTGAGGCAACTATAGAAGAAAACAGTTCCAATAAACTAATAAAACCAAAACTTCTCTGACTCAAACAGATACCTAGAAGTGTCCTCATCGGAGTCAAATCACAAATAATTTTTCTAAGGTAAGCAACAAAAATGTCAACAATTTATAAAATATCTTAGGACATCATGCATTCATTCATGAAAAAAGGCTTACTAAACTCTTAGATGGCACATACCTGTGCTAGGTATTGTGGATTTGTATTGGAATAAATTCTGGAACTTGCAAAAAATAAAATAACTTAGATTTCATTTTCAAGTACTTTTGACTAGAACATATTTGGTTTCAAAATTATGATTTGATTTTTATTCAGAGTAATTAAATAAGTCTTTTGAATGAGTGTATTCAAATCAAGAAGACTAAATTCATTATTTTAATGAGATAAAGTTTAAATGAACCTCTCTTCATAAAGCATTCATATTGGCTACTTTTTAAAATGCATTTATCTTAATGATTTCAAAATGTCCTTCCTCAGTACTCTTCTAAGGGAGGCTGAGTTAATGGCCTATTATTATGTACTCCTTACTGAGCTGTTAATAGCTTTACAATCTTTCAAAGAATACACCTGCTGCTCATAAAAACATTTATGTTGCTACAGAATTTGGCTGTGTTTTAATATTGTGTTATTTGCAGTGACCTTGTAGAATTCATACTGATCTGTTTTAGGGGAAAATAAATAAGAATAGACATCTGCCCATTTACTTGAATATATCAATGGAAAAGTAGAAAAGTTCATTATTATTAGCGTTTTAACATTTGAAAAGTTGTTTTTCTTTAATGTCTTTAACTTTCTTGGTGAATATTTATACTACTTGAGTTTCTTTAGATAGCTGATTCTTAAAATTTTGTCTCAATGTGTACATGCTGAAAAAACAGGTTCATGTTGCTATATGTATCTGTATATTTTAATTAGAAACTAATGACTTAAATATTGTTAGAAATATCAACATTTCCACAGAATGATTTAAAAAGTGAAAATATTATAATTAATTTAGATACTCCTTAAGCCTTTAGTAAGAGAAAATCATTAAGTCTGTAATTACAAAATGTGAAGTTTTAGCTGAGGAAATATTCTGCAGTTCTTCATGGTTGAGTGCAATATAAATTAATTGTTTTTGGCTACATTTCAGTTGGCAAAGGCAAATTGCTCCCAGACCCTGTGTTTGATCCTTCTATTTCACACAAGGACGTTTAAAGAAGGCAATCAAAGCAATCATTATTTCCATATGTCCCTCGATTCTTGTGATTTCGTGGAGTAGATCACAGCAGGTGGATGGATGAAATCTTTCTAATTTAGTTATGCCTGAATGTGTACAGCTATTACAGCTGCTGCTATCAACAACTTCTTGGTAATTTTCCTCCTATTTAGTGGATCATGCATCATAACATTTTTAGCATATTTAACAGCCCCATATTTTTTAAAAACTGCCATATAGTCTTTCTGACAACTTAGTTCAATTGTTGGTTAGCACAGTGTTTTTTTTTTTATACTGCTATGCATAGCAAATAGGTGGAGGTAGCTGACAGAGGTATAGTGCCTCTTAGTTCCTGAAACATGGCACATTCAGGATTATTATAAATCCCTCTTTTTAATCTCAACATGGTGCCATTGTACCAATGAGAGCTACATTAATAACTAGTCAACTGCTCCCACCCACAAATGTAAATGACTGACTTGAGGCCCAAGTAACTAACTCTAAAGGAGGATATGTCATCTGAAGAAATTTTTAGACACTGGCGTTATTCTCACCCACGGATTCAACTGCACCACTAATCATGTAAGGCATCAGACTCCTGGGCTTTCAGCAGACTTACTCTAGTAGCTTCACTGACATGGAATTAAAATATGAAAGTTTCTATAATTGTGAGTGATTAATTTACTAAATAACCAATGCAGTTCCCATTTACTAACTCAGAATATAATTCATTATTAAAATGTTATGTCTTAGTCTAAGTGACAGATGTTCCCACCAACTACATAGACATCTATTTAACAACATTGATAACAATAATCATTCCATCTTGTATTTGAAGAGGATGCTCCAGTTCCAGTTTAGAATTCACTTTTGTGTGCACTCTTATTTGATGCATCAGAACTGTATTGTGAAGTGGATGGAGCTGAGGGGTTTTGTTGATTTTTTAATCTGACTATGCTGTGGCTCTGTAATATTATGACATGCTTAAGTTCCTCTGTCTGTGAGTCACAAAAAGACAGCACTGTATCTCCAAATTCCAATTCAGTGTTTTAATTAGTAGGTTCATCAGTTTATCACTGAATGTAGAATATCCTGTTGAAACTATAACAGAATAAGTAAACTCAGTGTAAAGCCTTGAGAAGCTCTTAGTTTTTTGATCTGTAGTACAGATAACTTCCTAAACTCACTGTGATGGAAATGTTGAAGTGAATGTTCAAATAAAGAAATTAGTTTGGCTTACTATTTCTAGTTTGCCTTCATAGATGAGCTTAGATACTAATTTTAATTGTTGTGATAAAAGAAATAACAGTTTCATTCTTGCTAATGAGTTTCTTGCCTTATATTATAAAAAGAGGAAGAGAATACTTGTCTGGAGCCCACCAGTGGTACAAAATCCCATGAAATAGTAACAAAATATAATCTATGTACACATTTGTTAGACTGAGTACTTTGAACATCAGATGTTCTTATACTCTCATTAGGATTGTGGATTATTTGTAATATATAAAATATAGATTAACTTTTTTCTTTTCCTCTGTGTTTGTCAATATATTAGTAAAAAGGGAATATAAACTGTAACATACTTAATATATAAAATTCTAATGATATATGTCTGTATTGAGATACTTGGTATTGGAAGCTATATAGCGTAATAAGTGGCAGCACAGAATCCAGAGCTGGACTCCCTGGATTCAAATCCCAGCTCTATCACCAACTTATTGAGTGACCAATTTATTGAGTATCTCAGTCTTGTCATTTGTAAGGCCTCACAGAGTAACAGGATTTTCTGGGTATTGGGAGTGCTTATAGAGGCTGGAACATTAAGTACTATGAGATGTTAACATTGAAAAATTTTCGCTGTATATGTTCTGTTTATATCTCTAATTGATTTATTGTGACTACTTTAACCTGTCATTTCAGGCTTAAAAATTATCTGATTTTTCAAAAAATTAGATAATTGAAATGTTTAAGTTGATTAAGTTTTATATGTTAAGACAGAATCTTCAAAATACCATCAGCCAATCTAGTGACAAAAAATAGAATCAAAACTTTTCCATATTAGTTGAAGTCTGTGAAATGCAGGTTAATGGTGTCAATGAAAATAATCAATAAGCAATCAATAATAAGAATACAAAAGAATTTTACTTGAGCCAAACTGAGGACTAGATTACTCTGAGAAACTGCTCTGGAGAAGCAGGGTTTTCAGCACAGTTTTATATCTTGTCAGAACAAAGAACATTAAACAAGTTAGGGTTACATTTCTTCAAAGGTAAAAAAATAAAATAAAATAACAGACCAGCACTTGGCACGTACACAGCAAGTCAGTATGGACTTGGTACCTGGGAAGGGCGTCTTATCATCAAAGTGGTGATTGGTGCTCCAGGAAGAGGAGCATTTAATATTCAACTGGGATAAACTTTACTTTTGGTCAGTATGCCCTTTTCTTTAATAATTAAAGCAGATATACAGTGTATGTTTGATAGGCCACAAGCAGGCTATTTTAGTTAGCATAAAATTTAAGTTTAACTCATATATATTTAAACCATAATGACTTTCCTATATCTCAATATGTGAAGTTTTCTTTTATCAATGGTCAATCTATTTGTTTCAGTTACCTCTTCCAGTATAACGGACTACCCCGATAATGTAGTGACTTAAAAATAACAATTCATAAGTATTACATCTCATGAAGCTGTGGGTCAGATACTTGAACAGGACCCAGCAGGAGCAGCCATCTCTGCCCCACAATTTCTGGGACCTCAGTTAGGATGATAGGAAATAGGCTAGGGACTGGGACACCTGAGGAATGGCTGTGCATAAGATCGCATCGTCATCCCTTTCTCCCTCCCCTCCCTCTCTCCTCTCCCACCTGTCCACTCCACTCTCCAAGATTCCTCCATGTGGCTATCTTGGGAGTCTACATAGTTTGACAGTCAGGCTAGTCATACATCTTAGACTGCAATGCAGAGCCCCAAGCCAGAAGTGGAAATTGTCAGTTTTCTTAGGGACTGGGCAAGTAACCACTTTATTGGTCATATCAGTCACAGGCTAGACCAGATTCAAGGGGCAGCGACACAGACCTGACTCTTCATTGAGAGGAGTGTAAAAGAACTAGCCACCATTTTAACTCACTGTACTACTTGACTTTAGGTCAACATAACATTACATTATATGCTTTGTTTCTAATTGTACTAATTTAAAAATAAATTTCTTCAGTACTAGGTCAAAACAAATTTATTAATTTTGAATGTATATGAAATTTTAAAAATTCAAAATCTATGTAATTGTGTCTGGAGATATTACAGGGTAAAAAAAAAGTAGTAAATTTATGAAAGTAAAACCAAAAAAACAACTTTCACTGAGAAAGTTTTCAGTTCTTTGAATCTGCAATATACATTGGGTTGTGCCAATATGTTCATTACAAATAAAATAAAATTATACAGATCAAATTATCTAAGTTGAAAATAAGGAGACTTCTGCTTATCCAAGGAAAAAGTGTCCATTACTAACACCAGAAATTCCCCAAGTACAAACTGCATAAATACTTAAAATGGGCAACATTGTAACCATAACCAAAGAACAGAGGCTTCTTCACTGTGGTCCAGGTTATATTTTCTTTTACCCTAAATTTAACTTACTGCCTTGTGGTAGGTAATTTTTTCTCTTTCTAATTTGATTTGAAAACTAGTTTATATAGGGTGTTTCTCTGTGTGTGTGGTCTATGGGAAGCTACAATCTGTTTACTAGTATTATATTACTTATTTTGTTTCAGTGATGAGATATTATTCTGTTTCTAGTCACAGTATCTTGGTAAATCTATATTTTATTGTATTTTATTATAAATCTTGAGGCATTCACTTGATGCACATCTTAGTATCACCAGTCCTCTGAGAAAATTCAAAGCCAGTGACTGCTTTAGATCATCAACTGAAAATACTGAGTTATTTGGAGTATAATGGGATGCTTTTCAAGTCAAGATGATACCACTTACAAAGAAAGCTTTAAGTTTAAAATCTCTCTTTTGAGGGGATGGGGCTGTATTCCTTGAAATCTAAATTATGCTTTGTAGCTTTGTAGACCAATTTTAACAGATATCTTTGTTTCAGTTTTGAACAAAACAAATATAGTTGTCATCAGATCACAATAAAGACCCATCACCAAATATAACAAAAAATTAAAATTTCACCATGGTGACAAAATACATTTACATGGAAAGCTAAAAATGAAAAATAAATCTTCAGAAAGAGTCCTCTTCCTATTCTAAATGAGACTGAGGCATTCTCATGCGTGTATATTTAAATGAATTTCTGCCTCCTTTTCTTTGCAAGAAGCAGCTCTTATAACACCATGTTCTGTGGCTGATTTGGACAAATATTAAGACTACCTGGTATTCACAGATGATACTGTTTTTTAGTGGAGATTTTTCCACAGAGCATTTTTTAAAAATATTCTACTGCCATTTCACTCTAGCGAAATTCTGCCTTCTTTATTACTCTTAGTATTCTTATCTATAAATCTTACCTTCCTTATTATTTACTTTAATTCTGTCAGAATAACTAGCAATGAAGGAGCAGTTTTGGAGGCCAGGCACTTGGATTTACTGTCTAGTTACTTCATTTTTAAACACTTATTCTCTGCTCTTCTTTATTTTTCTTACCTATCATATAATTCAGTGAGTGCCATTGTGAAAAAATATAACTCCTCTATATTTTTCTTTTATAAAAAACATGTTATTACTTCTAGTTTTATTTTTTAATCCACATTCCACAATTAGGAAGAATTAATCAAAGCACAGTGCATGTGTTGCCTTTCTAATTTTTTGCTGCTCCATTCAGCCATATTCTTCCAATGATTTAACCAAAAACTTTCAGTTTGACAATTGGAATACCATTTATGTTTGAAGATGTCAACATATGTGTGTAAATGTTTCCAAAGATGCCATGTATTTTTTCCCTCAGTGGCATTTATTGATAACTATCCTAATTTTATGATAAATGTTGTTTTTTAACTAGCTTTTATGTAGCTATTTTAATATTTGACCCAAACTATTTGACATAAGGAGGAACTTGTAAACTTTTCTAAAAATGTTTAGTTTAAACCAAATGTAACTCTCAAATATTCTTATAATGATTGTTTCCTTTCATTTCTCCCATTTTAGATAAAATAATTTTATCTATCCTCAATTCTTAGGTAAATATGAATTTTAAATATATATTTTATTATACATATATTCCCCCCTTTTTTCTATCTGTATGTTATTTTTTATTACCAAATTTATGCATGGTTTTATAATTCTTGTAAGTTATCAAAATCCTTAAGAATGAATGATGAATATAAAGTTGTTGTTTGTCTGTGATATACTTTAAGAAAATCATTAAGAAATTTTTGAGCTATACTGAGAGAATAGCTATACACCATTATAAATATTTATAGAGTAATAGAACACAGAAGAAAACTCTATATCCCGTCTGTACAAAGGTAGGTTACATGAAGACAGATGGGAAAGTTAAAAGTGAATAAATATTTTTAAAAATATGTATTAAAAGATATTTCAGCACAAATCTTAGTTTTTTTAAGCATACCGTTTTGCAAAACATTTTTTGGCAAGTAAAATTTTGGCTGTTCCCCACAATGTTCCAAAGAAAACAAGCCAGCTATACTGACATAATATTATTGCACTTTGATTGTGGAAGTACCATAAGCCAGCAAAACAATGTTTCTCATCTCTCATTTGAATTACCATTAATTTATGCAAACTAATTTTAAATTGCTATAACAATATGTATAATTTAAAAGCTAAACTTACAGAGCAATTAATTCATTAATTTCTTTATTCAATATATTTGGCTAATATATCATGGGAGCCTACAACGCTAGGCACACTGCATTAAGCAGTGAAAATATAAAGGTTAACAGGAAACAAAACACATACAAAATTTTTTGAAAGACCTCTCACAGCATCTGCAGAATTACCTCAATGCACAAGCCTATTATTGCCCTAGATTAAATGTACCACCTATTGATAATGACTCCTAAAAGAAAGAAATAATACTAAACACATCTGCTGGAGCCTGTAAAAGGATTTTACATGTTATTTTGCTTTTTTTCTTACGAAAAGCCTGACCCTTTGAAGTGGTATAATCTTTGCATTTTTCATTGGTGAACTGACTACAACTAGGACTCCACTGAACTCATCCTAGCACCAGTAGTTTTGTAAAGGTTGCATTGTAATAATTTAGCCATTCTCCCTAACAGTAAATTTAACCATTATTTCAAGCAGTGAGTTATCTACATATAAGTTATCTGTTTTCTGAAAATCAGTTGTGAATGCTTAATTCTAGGTCTGTATCATTCTCCCATCAGGTGTACTTTGAGGCCATCTCCTACTATTGCTCAACATATAACGTTCAAGGAATGCATTTAATTTTCATTTTAGGTGAAACAAGATACACATTGGAAGGAATATAAGAAAAAAAAGTCACAAATGCATTTAAAAGTGATTTAGGGTTATCTCTTATTTTGGATTACTGGGGATAATCAAGAGTTGATTATAGTAAATTATAGCCATGGTAAATGATACTTCTCTAAAAGTGCAGTCAGAAAGTAGTTATGTACATAGAATATCTACTTCTACATTTTTCTTGCTTACACTTAATTTATAATTTTGTCATAGCAATAGCCAATTTTTACCTAAAAATATTTCAGAACACCTTACCCACTACTTAGAACACCCTACCAAATAGCTTGTTAACCCCTTCTTGCCCCAAATTAGAAACTCTGTCTTATGTACTTAAATGAATGTGAGAAAAGAAAACAACTCTTTTTGGTTCCCTCCAACAAAATCCAACTCTGATGATTATTTATGGGTGTCAAAATGTTGAATCCAAGGCAGAGCAGAACGTCCTAGACTCTGGAAGTCAGCAACCAGAAAAGCTGAGGTTATTCAACTTCAGTGCAGTTCTTTCTCTGTATCGTCTCTTCATGGATTCAGTCTCATTGGAGGAGAAATCTGTAATCATTCTAGCTAGCTTTTATCTTCGGAGCAATCAGCTTGTTGGGACACTATCCCCATTTTCCCCTGGTGGTGCAGTTAACTTAGATCTGGTCACAGGAGAATCACTGTCAGCTGGAAACCATCCTAATTTGTGCTCCTACTTTGGAGCAGCAGTTTTAGTAGCCCATTTCCCAATGATATGTGACCACATGTTAAGTGATCTAGGTATTCCTCTGAATATCAGTCAATAGACATTTATTAAACACCATGCATCGAGCACTCCTTTGCTTTCTTGTTTTGTTTTCTAAGGGAAATATAGGTCACATTTTTGAGGAAATAACAGTCTACTTGGGGATATATATTGCTATACATTGAAATAACTATAGAAGGAACCAGAGAGTATAAAATTTTTCCATCATTCTTTGAATTATTCCTTGAAAATCACACAACAAAATAAAAAAGTTTAAAAACTCCCCCATCTCACCACCAAAATCTATTCATTTGAAGATTTAAAATATTTTCTTAAATAACACATGTTTAAGAGTAATAGACTTAAATTGTAAACTATTTAAAAATGAAAGACATTGAGATACATACATATCCAAAACTTTGTATATGACTAATGCAGAAGAAGGTGAGGAAGAAGGAGTAAATAAATGTAAAATAAAAAATTAATGAAAGTGAATCAAGAAAAGTGTATTTGATTTAAAAAATCAAAATCCAGTGTAGTTGAAAGACTGATAAAGTGAACAAGCTTGGCTAGAAGGAGGAAAATGTTCTTTATGGAAGAAATTTTCAATAATAGGACAAGACTGGGTAGATGTAAATTTATATCAATAAATGTAAAACATAAATTTAATGGATATTTTTCTGTTAATTATCAAACTGAAAAGAAAAGAAGATCTGAATATAAGACAAAGTAATTTTGTATATATGTATTTTTATTGAAGTATAGTCAGTATACAATGTTGTGTCAATTTCTGGTGTACAGCATGATGCTTCAGTCATACACGAACATACATATATTTGTTTTCATATTCTTTTTCAGCGTAAGTTACTGCAACATATCCCTATGCTATACAGTATGAACTTGTTGTTTATCTATTTTATAGGTATTAGATAGTATCTGCAAATCTCAAACTCCCAGTTTATCCCTTCCGACCCTCTTACCCTCCGGTAACCATAGGTTTGTTTTCTATGTCTGTGAGATGGTTTCTGTTTTGTAAATAAGTTCATTTGTCTTTCTTTTTTTTTTAGATTCTACATATAAGTGAAATTGGTATTTTTCTTTCTCTTTCTGGCTTACTTCACTTAGAATAACATTCTCCAGGTCCATCCATGTTTCTCCAAATGTCATTATTTTATTATTTTTATGGCTGAGTAGAATTCCATTCTATAGATATACCACAACTTCTTTATCCTGTTGTCTGTCAGTGAACATTTAGGTTGTTTCCATGTCTTGGCTGTTGCAAATAGTGCTGCTATGAACATTGGGGTGCATGTATCTTTTTGAATTAAGGTTCCCTCTGGATATATGCCCAGGAGTGGAATTGCTGTATCATATGGTAAGTCTATTTTTAGTCTTTTGAGGAATCTCCATACTTTTTTCCATAATGGCTGCACCAAACTACATTCCCACCAATAGTATAAGAGTGTTCCTTTTTCTCCATACCCTCTCCAGCATTTATCAGTTGTGGACTTTTGAATGATGGCCATTCTGACTGGTGTGAGGTGATACCTCATTGTAGTTTTGGTTTGCATTTCTCTGATAATTAGCGATATTGAGCATTTTTTCATGTGCCTATTGGCCATTTGTATGTCTTCATTAGAGAATCACATGTTTGGGTCTTCTGCCCATTTTTGGATTGGGTTGTTTGGGTTTATGTTATTAAGTTGTATGTGCTGTTTATATATTCTGGAAGTTAAGCCCTTGTCTGTCTCATCTTTTGCAAATATTTTCTCCCACTCCATGCATTGTCTTTTTGTTTTGCTTATGATTTCCTTTGCTGTGCAAAAGCTTATAAGTTTAATTAGGTCCCAGTTGTTTATTTGTGCTTTTATTTCTATTATGTGGGTAGACTGCCCTAGGAGAAAATTGCCAAGATTTATGTCACATAATGTTTTGCCTATGTTTTTGTCAAGAGGTCTATGGTGTCTTGTCTTATGTTTAACTCTTTAAGCCATTTTGAGTTTATTTTTGTGTATGGTGTGATGAAGAGACTGTGTTTACTCCACTGTATGTTCTTGCCTCCTTTGTCAACAATTAATTGACCAAAAGTTTAAAAGGATGGTCAAATATCTATCCCTGAAATGGTCTATTTCAATTAAGTTTTTAAGGAATAGATAATTATCATATTGTATCAATATTCTAGAACATTAAAAAATAGAAAATTTTATAATTCATTCTCCAAATACACCCTAACCCAAATAGCTTACCAAAGATTGATAATAAAAAAGGGAAAAAACCAAAGATTGATAATAAAAAAGGGAAAATCTTGACCTAGAAAACTCTAGGTCAAGATCATTTATAAAGAGAAGTTTAAAAATTCTATTTGAAATATTATCAAATTGAATCCAAAATTGCAATAAAATTATATAACTATTTATGAACAAGAATTAACATGTAGGGTTTATCCTAAGAGTGCAAAGATAGTTCTTCACAATTGTATACTACATTAAGGTGTAAAACATATAATTACCTTATCAAAACAGATAAATTGTTTATAACATTCAAAATCCATTTCACATTTTAAAAACAAAATACTAACAAAATTACAGTATAAGAAAAAGGAGGAAAAGTTCTCAAATGGACGTCTACCAAAAACCTAAGTTGGACATAATTATATTTAACAGTTACACATGAAATAACTTTCATTCAAGTAAAATGTTTTCTGATTTGCTAATACCATATTTAGGCAACAAGATTCTTTGATAATCTTTCAAACTTTTATGTTTCTAGGCCATGCATTTCTTGACCTGTCAGGAAAAATATCCTGCTTCAGATAATGAATCACATTCTAAGTGTGATTTTAATTTGTTTAGTTTTGAGAGAATTATTCTGGGGACATCTCCACAGTCTTCTATCAAGCTAAATCTACTACAGTACCCTAGAACTTTTACCTTCCATGAATGTCTGGGGAAAGAATGACTTTTCCGTAGGAGTAAACCAAGTCTTAAAGGTGATTACCAAGGTACATAATAGAAGCAGAACCAAGATCAAACCCAAGACAGGAGAATTCCAGTCCAGAATTCTTTTCATGCTGCCTTCTGTTGATACAGACCACGTTACCTCTGCTTGCAGACAGATGCAGCCACGGTTAACTGGGCACCTGAGCCTATTTCTTTTCACTATGTTACATTTTCAGATTGAATGCTAAGAGTGTGTAGACTCCAGTAAGAACATCCCTGCTAGTCTCCATGAAGAGTTGACATCAATAGATATAAGCTTAGATTCAGTATTTTAGGCAAATGAAAGGTTCAATGTGACAGTAAGATTAGACTCCCAGGAAAGCCTAGATTCTCAGCAGCTAGGAAAGAGCAATTCCTGAGTCTAAGCTGCAAGATCTGCCCTTGAGAAGAGACCTGAAGTAAAAGTTTACATCTCTAGAGAACAATACATGCATATTCTGTTTGACAATGAATGCCTTGCATTTACACTATTTAATTCTGAACTATTGTTTTAATATATGTAGATATAAATATATAAAATAGAAATTGTATACACATTTATTTTAGGAAATGATATACATAGCAGTATGTTAAAATGCATTGCTACTACATGCTTTTTTTCCACAATTGGTGCTATTATTCATGCCCATCCAAGTAGTGCAAAGGCTGTTTCACATTCAGCCAACAAACATTAGTGCAGAAGACTGCCAGTGTTCTCAGCAATGAGCCTCCACTGTCCAGTGTGCTTTGCAGCCCATGGGATAATGCCTTGGGAGCTTCATTTTATGTCATTTATTTACTGCCTGACAACCTGTCTTGACCTTTAAAAGTGTACAAATAATAATCCTAAATCTACCACAAAGACTAAAAAGATACTGCATTTCTGGAAATTAGTGAATACTTGGAGCTGATTGACAATGTATCATGAAAAGTTATGGAGTACAGTTATGCGGTACTTAAGAGTGAAATTTATAGACTTAAAATATATTTGAAAAAATATACTGACAATTAGTGAGTTAAGCATGAAATGTAAGAAGTTAAAAGACAACATAATTAACACAAAGAAGAAAGAAAATAATTTGTAATAAGAGCACTTATTAAGTGAAATAGAAAATAAAGAAACAATAGATAAAGCCAAAAGTTGGTTCAAATCTCTGGAAAAGTTTGATCAAGAAAAAAAAGAAAGTATTAAAATAAATAATGCTAAGAGTGAAAAGAGGGTTTTACCATTTAGCAAAGATGAAAAACATGTAATAGAGTTTTATGAACAATGGAATGTATTACCTAGCAAAGTTAAAGACATAAGTATCATACAAATAGCAATTCTGTTATGGTACAAACTCTAGAAAAATTTTCACACATACCCTATTCAAGCATGTTCAGAATTAAGCCCACCTGGGCAAATAAAGCAATCTAGATGGCTCTGTGGCAAAGCACTGTCTCTATCTGGTGATAGCTACTCTGATATGTCAGCAGAAAGGCCATTAGCCAAAGCTCCTAGACAGTAGAGCTTGGAAATAGCAGGAGAGAGGGCTGCTGTGCACTGGAAGGAAGGACTCCCCTGACTCTGCTTTCTGAGCTCTCTTTGGCAGGCTCAGAGGTGGGAATACGTAAGACAAGGCAGCAGCCTCCATGCTGCTGTGATTTAGGTTGAGGAACCATGTAAGCACACTTCCTACTTAGTGTTTTTTATTCCAGGGATGTAGCTACACATACACTTCTGTATAACAACAGACATGCCATAAGCTATTTGCAAAAGGTCTCCTTTGCTCCCTGTAACTTTACTGAGTAAGAAATTACTATTTAGCTATGTTTTTAGGTGAGGCAACCAAGATATAATGTGTAATTATTATGAGGCCATTCTGAGAGTAAATTTTTGAATCTGTATCTCCTCTAAGGATGAAATTAAATTCTTTTTGCAGGATTTTTAATGTCTCTTAGTCATAATTTTATATTATGAAGCACTATTATATTATGAAGCACTATACACCATAACTCTCATGTTGCAGAAAATTCTGGGAGAGGTAGAATATTCTCCTCTGGTATATGAGAATAAACAATCCAATAGTTTTTTGCAAATTTCTACCACAAACAATATTATCTCTTCTAGTAGTACACATTTTTTTTGTCTGCAATATGGATGTTAAGCCCTCTGATTATAGAGGCCTTGATCTTAGAAAGCCTCTTCTTTTAGCAGATAATGACTGCCATCAATGATTTTATAGACTTTATTTCATTGGATTTTATGGTAGGCAGATATTTATTTACTTTCTAATCTGAAAATTACCTAGGGATAGATGTATGTTGCAATTTGTCTGTTTTGTCTTTTCTACTTAAAATGTTGCTATTGTTAATTCATTTATTACTTTGTACTTTGTGTTTAATAAACAGTTCTATTTGGGGTATAGGTGGGGAATTCAGTTACTCAACTGACACAGAATAACTATCTAGCATATAAAGTTCTGACAAATAAAGGCCATACAGTTTAAAATTTATCTTTAAGAAAAGGATTCTTTTCTCAAAAATAGCTTAAGGGAAATTATTTTCATAGCTTTAAATCTTAAAGCGTCACCAGTCAATAAATGCAGTTTGACACATTCTGCGTGTGTGTAGATTTTTATAACGTTATTTATTAGTCTGAAAGTTCTCCTGAACAACAGAGATTTTTCTGACAAAGGTGGAAATAAATCCTGATGGGAATATTATAGATAGAATTTAAGGATCAAATCAGTAATTCAGTAAATGATCTTGAAAGTCACTTCCAGTTCTGAGAATCTCTGTCTTTAGATTTGTAACTCAAGGGCGTGGTGGCCTGATTTGATCAATGAATTTAGAAGAGTTGTTCATAGAAATAAAGGGTTTTTTTTTTTCAAATACCGTATTAAAACACCATTATAAAGTTACTGAACAATAACACTATACAAAAACATTACTGAGTTTAAAGTGTCCCCACCACCAGCATATTGTGGACTGTCTCTTATGTGCACAGGTGAATTGTTCTGAGGTGGTGGACAAGACAGCCCACTTAAAAGACCCTGAATGACTAGAGCGTTCAGTTAGCTGTGGTTCCTGTTAGTGGGGAGAGGTGGGCTGGCAGTTACTTGCAAGTGACTGGGAATTAAGCCTCCAGTCCTGCCTGATTTGCTGCTGTCTTTCATACCTTTCTTTGTCTTCTATGTTTCTTCACAGACAGTTTCAAAATCCACCTCATAATCCCTAGGTAACTTGTACCTCTTTACAAAAAAACTGTGGTCTTTGGTGGGGAGTCAATTTCCCCTCAAAGGAAAATTGTCATCGTTTTATGTCTAAAGTTGAATCAACTTCAGTTGTTACTGCTGGGGAATCACTGAGTTTCAGAACAAAGCAATTGATTCAGGATAAAAGATTTCAAACTTTAAAAAACAATTAATTTATTTTTCCTTTCACCCACAGGTCTACCCACGGATAGCGCCGGCATTTTGGCACTACCTGCGGGTAGAAGTGAGTAGCGGGTACTTGAATTCTCCCACCTTGCTCCTTGCACTCTGCTGGTGTGGTCTGATCCAGTGTGCCCATTTTATCCAAGATGCAGCTGCCATTCTGTGTAAACGTGCTCTCACGCCACCACCATTCCTTAGAGTTGGATCAGAAATCCAAGGCACCACAAATACAAGTGCAGTTTATATAAGATGATCATCTTTCTTAGTAAATTTTCAAATCAAGACCATACCATGTGCATAGTAATTGGTAAATAAGTAAGTGCTAAATTATGGAAAACTATGCTTACACCACTTTTTGATCAGTATTTTGAAAGTCAGAGCATAATTCCCCAGCTTAACTTTGGAATGTTTCTAGGAAAAAGTAGAATAACTGCTTCATTTCCTTTCTCGTCTTTTCTGTCCCCAGGAGCACGAGCAGCTCACCTATTCCTCCACGAGGTCCAAGGCACCCAGTGTCATCATCACGGGTCTCAAGCCAGCCACAAAGTATATTTTTCACATCCGGGTGAGGACTGCAACAGGATACAGTAGCTACAGTCAGAAGTTTGAATTTGAAACAGGAGATGAAAGTAAGTTTCACACAAAGACATAAAGTAAGATGTTACTTTACTACCGTTTGAATCTGACCTGGTAGTTAAAAAATCTAATGTCCCAAATTTTGAATGGTCTCATCAAGCAGAATTCTGTTCATGTAAATACTTAAACAGTCATTTCAGTTAATGTTTTAGTGCTATTGTTAAATATTTCCATGAACTGCCTTGCTCTATCACAATTGTAATGTGGCCCAAATATGTCTCTTTATGCGGAATTCATCAGTCAGGCCATAACATAGAGTCTCAGTGGGTGGTGTTAGCCTAATTGTTCATCAGTCTTGGCATCATAATGTGATACTAATGAAAACTTGAAAGAGAATAAAACCATGAGCAAATGATGTTAGCAGTTAGTTCAAAATTGTGTAGCTTTGGCTTGTTATCAATAAAAACAGTGATCAGGCGACAAACTCCACTGAAGTGCACATTAAAAGTTTTAAATATAGATGCATGAGCTTGATTAGAAACTCAAATTAATTCCATAGCCTCAATGTACTGAAAACCAAAATGGGAGACGAGGGGAGTGAGGTGTTCCAAAGTCATGTCACATAGCATTAAATGTCATATTCATTTTAAACTCAGCTCTATCATTGAATTATATTTTTGAGTTTAGAAATCCATCCTATTAATATCTTTGTAAGGGTAATACAGCTGGCTTTTGCTGTGTACTTTGGTGGAAAAATATCCAAATACCTAATTGTAATAAAAATCTGTTCCCATCATTGTTAAAATACTTAGATTTGTATAAGAATGTAAAAATAGCAAATTTATTATAAAAATTCTTTATGAATAACAATAATGATAGCTACCATTTAATGAGCCTCCCATAAGTGCCAAAAATGATGTGACGTGTTTTACATGTATTATCTTATTTAAATGTTTCAGCATCCAATGAGACCAGCATTATTTTCCTAATTATACTTCTGAGAAATCAGAAGCCTAGGAAAGTTGAGCAATTTGTCTGTATTCATGCAGTTGGTAAGAAAGCAAAGCTAAAATTTGAAACTGAGGGCCATCTTCTTCCAAGGCCTGTGCTTTTAACTACTCCACCATCCGGCCAAGTCCTTTCCTTTGAATTATAAAGTGCTAATGGTAAGACCGCTAATTAGACCATAATTCCTCTGGTTTATCAGTGAAAGTGAAGCTAAGCTGAATGTGACAGAAAGAGTGTTTTATTGTTGTTTTATAGTAATGCACAATGTTGATCCATAAGAACTTTTTTGTTACAACTATATCTAACTAAAAAGTGGACGAGCACTGACATATCTAAATAAGAAAGAACACAGTTTCGGATTAGAGAAAACTAAGGGATAAAAAGATTACTTATACCCTAGATGTTTAAAGCCAGTGATAGTCATTTATAATCCTACCAGAGACGGTTGACTTTTCAAGCTAGAGATGAAATTATTGGGAGCAGAGTGCAATTATCACAAAGCAAAACTCTGTAAACAAAAGCAATGTAAAATATTCAGAAAGTGCCCCTACTATTTCCTATTGACTATTTTTTTCCCTGTCCCCATATCAAAACTTAACCTAGGTACAAAGCCAAACATGCAATTCAAGGTAAGTTTTGTCCAGGGAAGACTCACATCATTGTCTTGTCCAGGATGTGTTATTGCATCCTTGCATCTTATTTCACAGATCAAGAAATTCAGCTAACTTTTAACAAGTATGACAGTTTTGAGTATTATATCATCAAGTCAGAAATGTACTCTCAGACAAACTTATAATGCTAAATCTAGGTAAGTCATTTGTGTTCATCTGGGACTTTTAGATGAAGAGTCTAATCTAATAAGAAAACAGTAAGTTCTTAACTAAGTATTAAAATATTGACTTGGTTTTAACTTGAAATTTGAACTAATCGCACTTTCAGGACTAGAATTCTTTCAGAGGTCTTATAAAAGATAAATACTTTAAAATGCCTTAGCAGAGAGGTCCCATACTTACCAAATGACCCAGTGTAATATTTACTAACTCAACAAAAAATGTGTTAAGATAATATGTGCTACACTCTATGTGATGCTCTGGCGATAAAAAGGTAATGATAAGCTCTACAGCCTCTGTCTTCACGTAATTTATAGTCTAGATTTGTGGGAGATAAAATGAAAATTTAAATAAAAAATAGAAGATTGGATGACACGTGCTATCAGGTAGATATGGAAACTGTGCTATAAGAGCGTAGAGAAGAGGCCCTGATTCAGCATGAATGGATCATGACGGGCTGGAGGATGGGAAAGGGGCTCATTCTTGGAAGAGAGGTAATAAAGAAAGAGCAGAAGCACTGAGGCCTGAGTCAGCATGAAAAATCTGAAGAAGAACCAACTACTTGGTGTGACAACAGTGGGGAGACTATGAAAGATAAAACATAGGGAGCTAAAGGCAAGAACTGTATACAGAGGCCCAAACGAAGGCGTTCTTTTGGCCGTGTTATGGGTATTGGGCCTTATGACGATATTGGGCATTCATGAGAGGATTATAATTAGGGAGTAACATGGCCAGTAATATGTGCAAGACTCTCTGCTGAGCAATTTACACAAATTATCTTTTTAATTCTGACAAGGTTATATCTCTTTTTGGAGACCTAAGTAGCTTTACCAAAATCTGATAAGAGAACTTTAGAGGCACCTGACAGTGGCAGCCTCAGACAGCAAAACCATATTCTGAATTACTGATTTGTAAATGTCATGTGAGTGACTTTTATTACACCCTTGAAGAGACACAATATTTGAGAAGAGTCTGAAAAATATGTTTGTCTAAACTTGGAGTTTGGGTACACAGAGTGGCTCCCAAGTCAATTTACAGCCTGAGGGAAAATCATTTAAAGGATCATTTTTTATCTGGTTAGCTTTAAATTGCATTTTCAAAGCGTGCTGTTTATTTCCAGAAGAGAATTTCAATGAATAATGTCATAGTAAGATATGGGTAGGTCTACTATAAATTCAGGAATATAATGATATGAATCCCAACTGACAGCATCAGATTTTTTTTTCTCTATATACCATCACAGTGCATCTTAAAATTTTTATACCTTTTGTTTCTCTGGTAGTACCTGAACTTTGTAATGTCTGCTTTCTTATTAACTTCTCTCTTGTGTATTCTGTTTAATTAACTGACTTTATAATGCATTGAGATGGGGTGTGAAGTAGGGAGGTGAAATTAGGTACTCTCTCATTTGATGGTCTGGTTCAAATTTTTTATAGTAAGCAAAATGAGTAGTAATTAACCATACCTATTTTACTTTGTCCAGCTTTTAGTTTGCTCACAACTATTGAGACAATAATATAAAATATGAAATAATTCCTTTTCAAAATCATCATGTTCTTAACTGACTGCTTGTGCTCTATAAACTTGGTGGTGTCTGAAGAACAATTACTGTGACTCCTCTTGCTCTTTTATCCCAGTGGTTGTTTTGTTTTTCCAGTCAGAATATGCTAGTGGAAACTGGCTAGCAAATTTAAAGATTACTAATTATGACTGCTAGCACTGTAAAAAGAGCCTGCTTGAACTATAGCAATTGGTTTCCTCTCTTCCTAATTCTATAGAACAACCTCATTAAATATATTGTATATGAAGAGATAGATAGAATTGATTGATAAATCTATAGATAAATAGGTTAATAGATAGTCACTCATATATAATCACGAAAGACTTTCCTTTTGTGTTTCAATACTGACATTTTGTGTGTCTGCTAATCTCTTTCAGGACTAACAATATGTAACTAAATATTATGTCCACTAAAAGCATTTATTGAGTGGCTATTCTGTACTTGTCTTTTTATTAGGTACTGTTATTGATTATCCCACCTTTTTGGAATTGATTTAACAAAATTACAATAAGCTACAGAATCAGTAGTGAGAAAGTAAGAATATATAAATATTCCATGCAAATCTTCTTGAAAGATAGGTGAAAAATAGATAGCTGTTAGAAGCTCTCTAATATAAGACATTTCTCAAATTAAAATAAAAATCATTTTATTCCCCAAAGTATCTCTCTCTCTCTCTCTCACACACACACACACACACATACACATACAATGGTTAATTATAGGCCTTTTTAGCTCTTATAGATAAAACAGGAAATTTTAACTGCCTCATGATTATTTTTATTTCTGTGCTTATTTTCTGGAGAAAATGTGCTCCTTTCCAATGGAGAAAAAGATAAGAATTAAAACTCAAAAGTTATCTACATAGCCAATAATGTTATCCAAATCCTTAAAAACTGCTTGAAAACCACGTTTGATTCAAGTTTAAGAAAATTCTGTTAAAATTACACCTATATTTTTAAAAAGAAATAATTTAATGAAAAGAAAGTCAAACATTTGTTTTTATTTAAAACATCACCAAGATTTATCTAATATTCAAATATATTTTACAGAAACAGAAAATACTTTTGTGGGTTCATTTTTAAAACCAAAATAAAATATATCCTGCTATATTGCAGTCAACTTAAACATTTTACTTATATAATATAAAAGAGCTTGTGAAGCTATCAAAAGGTAGGAGAATCCATAGCTTAAAGCCAACTTTTGAAAGAAAACTGGAATTTTACATGTAACTTACCTCTTCCATTGCCTTTATGGTTATCCAGAATGATCCAGGAGAATTAATGCATTGCCAACATATAAGCGATGCTTTCCTTTTCCCTGAAAAGATTAATTATACCTTAAATTTTAACAACACGTAAATTTAGGTTGTCACTCATAAGCTACATGAAGCATTCTCATAGCACGAAAGCCACATCTGCCATCATTTTAAAATATGCTATTGTTTACCAAAAGTAGTAACGATGGACTAAATTTATATCAGTTGAAATAATTAACCACACAAAAATCATTATGAACAGCATTAACTAAACAAGCTATAAATTACTGAATCATACTATTGCAAATTAGAATCTATGTCATGTCTTGTACATTTAGACAATGAGTTATGTAGATATAAATGAATGAATTTAATCACTTAATTATTTTGAAAACACCCATAAGATTTAGCTTTTTGTAGTATGGCTTCATATTAAAGCAGTTTAATTAGTTTTAACAATTTATAGATGGGAAATGATCCTGAAAATTAAGGTAGAAGATTGTGTCTCCAGTTTCTTCTTCCTTAATCTATTTTTTATGTCCCCATTTGACTAATTTTTCTATACTTAACTTTGTACACTTAAAAACCCCAAGTCATTGTATATTTTCTACCAAATAAAATGTGAATTTCTCAACAAATATTCAAGTTTTCCTCCAGTCTAATCCAGTTGACATCATTTTTGTCCTGTCTCCCTCTGGTTAACAGATACTTGAAAAAGTGTAAATGCTTTATGCACAAAATTTTCTGATTCTTCATCATGACTCCTATATGGAATAATCAAAAACCTATCATATTGTGAATGGTCAGTCCATCTCACATGCTACTCCTCCTGAAGTGTTTTTGATCAGTCCAATGAGACGTCATCACTCTTTCCTCAAACTTTCTATAATATTTTATTGTGGGAAGGCTTAATTCTTTGCCAGGTTCTTAGCTCTTTGAGATCAAGAACTGTAACCTATGTATCCTTGTGTGTCCTAAATGTCTGGTACACAGTTTCTAATATACATTTCATTAGATAAGTGAAGAATGTATAATTTCAAAAGGCTAAAATATGGAAGAATAGCATGTTGCCTACCAGTAAAAATAAGAAAGAATCAAATATTTTTATTTGCCACAGATAAGCAATATCACTTGCTATGTTTTGGGTAATAAGCTATAACTGACTTGAGTTGTATTTAACATGATACATGCAATTCTAATTACAAATTAGTTGTTAATTCTAACATTTGGGAGTATTTGAATAGAGTAAAATGACCTTTTTGTTGTTAAATGTATTTTCCTCCTTAAACACCTTTTTGAAAAATCGCTGCTATGTGTAATCCAGTCTATTGGTTGAAACCCAACCTGTATGGTTTAATGACTTAGGATGAAATTAGCTGCATCAATATTAACAGCAGCCAGAAATTTGGGGATGATTATTAACGGTGAAGCATGAAGCAGAAAGAGGACCAGCTGACCTGGTGGAGCAATAAATAAAGTTAATTAATCAAGCAGGAGGCAGATTTCATATTTATGAGTGTACCCAGAGAAGGATGAATTCCAGTATGTAAGACTTTAATTTGAAATAATCTCCAATCAATAGCACACTTTCAGTGTTGGCAGCCATAGCTATCTATATGCAAACATCAGTAGGAATGAAAAACTTTCTAACAGTTAGATTGTCTGAATATAAATTGGCCTACCTTACGAGGTGATGAAGACTGTTTCTGAAGCTAACTGGATACTTATTCAGCATGTCGTTAAGGATGTCCCTGCTTTGTTTAGGACGATGTGTTAGAAGCTTGATGTAACTTCTAATACTGAGATTTCATAACAACAGGTAATATTTATCGAGTTCTAATTATGTTTCAGGCACTGTTCTGTTCTTTATGGCTACTAACATACTTACAACTTGGAAAGGGGGTACTGCTATCATACCCACTATTTAGGGACTGGAAAAACCAAGCACAAAGAAATTTAGTTACTTAACCAAATTCCCACAGCTAGGACTGAGTTCTCCTTCTGCCTATTCAGTGTTTTCACTTTTCTTATTCAGCTTGGTTAGTGCTTCTAATTTTCTACATGATTATTTTTCATTCTTACCTCTCCACCATCCCTTAACTAATTATATTCCTCCTTAGAATAATATGTGTTTGAATATAAACACAGATTTTCAGAAGACTGTAACTGTTTACAAATCACCATGCAACAAGTTCAGAGAGTTGTGTTTTCATATGGTTTTATGGATTAATGCACACATAGTAGACCTAGTATAGCACTCGAAAGCAGTAAAGTAAAATAATGCCGTTAGCCCCATTATCTTAAATGTGCAAGAACTTGATGAAGAATAGCTATTTGCATAGAAGATGGAAGTCTCCTTTTCAGAAACCTGCACTGACCAAAAACAAAAGACATTTTGCTTCAGTTCTGCATGGATCCAATAAAGATTTTAAATGATGGGAACAGAGCTTATGTACCATAAGACAGATTGAAGGCCTTAATATGAAAAATATTAAGGATCATAACTTTGCTAAATGGGCTGGAAAGAAAATCATTAACTATTAACAGGTACTTAGAAGTTATAAAATGTGCATATCAATATGGAGTGTTACAATTTGAATCATATCTGAAAGGGAACTAACAAACAGCAATGGATCTGTTTCTTAAAACAGAATATAGCTTTATTTTAAGCCAATAGCCTACAGCAAAACAAAAAAAGTGACTTCTTTGGAATATAAACCATCATTCTTTTTTATTTTTTTTATTTATTTTTATTTTTATTTTTTTAAAAACCATCATTCTTTGACTGAAATCTTTTTCTTGAGAGCAGGAACCTTTTATTTTTTCATTTTTGTACCTCATGTATTGCTTTGCATGTGCCTGACTAATAGAAAGCATTCAGTGAATATCAGATGAATTGATGTTATCCAGTAAATACTTAATGAACATACATCTGTTGTTTCAAACAAACTACATGTGTTCTATTAGTCTATCTATATGTTTTTAGTACCTTACTTTTATTTGTTTATTTGTGTATATATTAATAATGCAGTATATCAAATGCTGGTCAAAGGGTGCAAGTTTCAATTATGTAGGATGAATAAGCTGAAGATTTAAAGTACAGCATGGTGACTATGGTTAATAATACTGTATGGTATATTTGAAATTTTCCAAGAGAAGAGATCTTAAATGTTCTCACCCACATACACACACACAAAATATGTGAAGTGATGTTGGATATGTTAATTAGCTTGAGTGTGGTAATTATTTTACAGTGTATACTTACATCAAAACATCACATTGTACACCATAGAGCATACAATTTTTATTTGTCAATTATACCTCAATAAAGCTGCAGGAAAAAAAAGATAAATAATATATGTTCTCTGTCTTCAGGAAGCTCAACACTAAACATCACTAGAGGCTCTTATACAGAGTTCCTTATTTATGTCTTTCCCAAAGTCTAATTTTAATTTGACTTGATTTGAGATGAGATGGATTTTTTTCTATCAGCCATGATATAAATTGCCTGAATTTTTCTGTCAAGCTATTTGACTTTACAACCTTGAATTCTTTAACAGAGCAAAAAAAGTTCCTAAGACATTTCAAATTGCTCCAAATTTAGTGAAAAATACATTCCCTGTATAATACTTGAAGATTTAGAGCCATTCTTTAGACTACACAAATCAGCTTTATTGACTTATATTGTGAAGTGGCTTTTAAAAATGTCATATTTTAGTTGTTAGAAAAGCATCAAGGGCAAAGCGAAGAAAACCTAATCCCTTAATACAGGTTTGTGGAAGCTATCCGGAACTGCTGGTATGATTCTTAATTGTGGTTGACCTCTCACCCTCATCCATTGCATGATCGCTTGCTGTTCTCAAGACCAGGCTGGGAGTATTGTGTTGTTCACTCGTTACTTCTGGAATGGTGTATTAAAGCATGAGGGTAGTTCCAGTTAGCTATAGGGTGATGCCCAGGGGCAATATGTAGTTCTTACAGGAAGAGGCTAGAAACACATGATGCTGGGATGGACGTATCCTTTAGAAGTCATGGACTGCAAGGATGACACAGCATTGCCTTGGATCCTTTCCTATTTATTTCCTATTTCCTGATTGAATTCCATTCACCTGGTAATCCATCATTTTCAGAGCCAAAAATTTTTGAGAGTTGAATGAAAGAGTTATTCAAAATGTCCAAGTCAGGTAAAAAGTATTTTATATGAAATATGTGAACAGTAAATATTTTCTGCCAATGTCAAAACATAGCATATATAGTTTGAATTTTATCTGCCAGAGTACCAGTACGCAGTAAAAATAATTTTAAATTATCTACTGTACTATCTTTTAAATGTGTACGAACCCAACACAAGGCATGTGTTTTTGCTTTATCTTACTGTGACGTCACAGTACTGAATGGACGGATGTTTATAAAATAAACCCAGCCAGCTCTACCAAGGCCTATGTGAAGAACTAAGAAGCAGCTTAAGTATTTGCGTTACACTTTACTTTTTCAAGGGAAACAGTAGTTCCCTGAATTTAAATTGAGTAACAAGAATTCTTGGCAAAGTAGCAGGAGCTGTTTGAAAGATTTAGCTGTGTGCGCACAAACCTGAGCAATACAGGCGTGAGCAGATTACGGACTCTGTGATGGGCAAAGGAGCAGAGTGTAGCAACCTGACCACAAGATGTAAAATAGCTGAGTCACAACAAACTGAGCTTCATATTCTCTTATGCTTTTGGAAAACTGAGCATCCTTTTTAAAATGTTCTTGCACTGTAGGTATTTTTAACTTAAATAGTTATCTTGTATTTACTGGCTACAAAACCGGAGAGCAGACCAAATGACTTTTTCAACAATCAATTTCAACATTTCTGTAAACAATAAACATTGCTATAATAAAATCACAATACACTTACTGAACTTAGCATACATATGTACATATATATATATGTACATATACTTAATGCATTTATTCTGCATTTATACACACTTCCTATTCTCATTCTAAAATGGAGCGAAATTGGCTCTGTTTTCAGTATTGCTGCATAAGCTGTTATCCTTGGACGTAAAAGGATTTATTTCTAAATTTGATCTAAAGTTTGTTCCTAAATTTGACATAATGAGAAAGAAAGTGAAGAGCTCTTGAAAGGAAGCAGCAAAAGCTAGAGTAGGCAGAAGAATGTTTAATTGTCGAGTTTATTTTTTCACTCCTTCACTCAATTGAAAAATATTAAAGAATAGGCCAGATATAGAGACAGGCACTAAGGATTCAGAGATGAAAAGAATAAACTTGTTCCTGGCTTTCACAAAAGCTAGTTGGGCAGTTCATAAAATTACATGAGGTTAAATGGGGCTACATGTGATATTTTTATAAAATTACAAGAGATTAAACAAGGTTACATGTGATATTTTGAGGAGCACAAAGAGAAAAACCCAAACCAACTTGTGTCTACAGAGTCTTCCAAAAAGTAATAATATCTTGAAGGAGACTTTAAAGTTAAATAAAACTTGGCCATGAAAATATTGGGAATGGAGGGTGGGGTGAGGGGATGGGATGAGAGGATTGGGGAGTCTCTCGTGTGTGCATGTAGAGATGAAAGATTATGGAACTTTCTAGTAACTGAAAGAATTTCAATATGGCTAGAACTGTGGTTCTCAAAATGTGAACCCTGCACCAGAAGCATCCAGCTATACCTGGGAACATGTTAGAAATGCAAATTTTCAGACCCTACCTCAGCCTTATTGGGTCAGAAATTCTGGGGATGGGACTGAGCATTCTGTTTTAACAAGCCCTCCAAGTAATTCTGATGGACACTCTAGTTAGAGAAGCAGTAGCTTCATCAGAGAGTACAAGGAAACGGGTAAGGAGCAGTGGGGGTGATAATCTTGGTACAGGAAACATAAGACAAGGGGCTAGGTTCATAAGCAGGGGCCATACAATGCCACCCCTTACCTTGCTACTGAAGCTAAAACCTTCCTGAGTTTTAATTTTTCTTCCAGTTTTCTGTAGTTTTGGACACAGGCAAGCCAGTCAGAGCAAGCTTTCCATAACTGACTTTTCTGGAACCATTGCTGGCACATCTAATTATTTCCACACCTTCACTTTATCCACACTAAAAATAAAACCTTCCAGATATCTTTTTCATTGTCATGCCTATAGATGTCATAACTTCCAAATCTCCTGGAGACTATTTTAGCCTTAAGAATTCACCTACTGAAGGTGCTGGAACCTTGGGAATTATCAATTTAAATTCTAACACATGCTTGCTCTCTGCCAGCGTGTAAGCCTACATATTTCTCCTTGACAGTTCGTAGTTGGTCTCTGGACTTTCAAGACACAGTGAATTATGACCTGCTCACCAGAGCCTCCTGAGAAAATGAGCTGAGCCATCCCATACCAAACCTTCAATAAAAATTGGTCAGCTGCAGAAGTCCTGGGAATTAAGTTATCTGGGAAACTTCATGAATCTAGATATCAGAGAGGTAACAGTGATATGTTAGCAAAGCAAAGTTAGACACCAAGACTCATGTGCCACACAAATGTGTCACTGACTCGTCCCAGGCTAAGTAACTTTGTTGTGTGTTCTGATTGCTAAAGGAAAATGATACATTCAGGGAGGCCGCATAGGACTTGGTGTTTTGGTCCCGGAGGATGCTGCACTCTAGGCTTTAATTCCTCATCAGCAAAATAAAGGGAATGTGCCAGATTATCTTACCATGCTCTACAAATGAGAAACTTCCTAGCAAAGTGATTAAAAACTTGGGCTAGACCAGTCTGGATCAGCATCCAAGCTCTGATGCTCCGTAGCCATTAGGACCTAAGGAGGGCAAGTTCGTCTCTTTAAGCTTTGGTTTCCTCATCCGAAAACTAGATGTATTCATTTGCTTGTACAATGATTCATTCAACCAATATTCATGAGAACCCATTCTGAATTCTGTACTAAGTGCTATTCCACATGCTAGGGATAGAGCAGAAATAGACAAAGAGCCAATAAACCAACAATAAGTAAAATATTTAGAATGTCAGGTGATGCAGAGCTTCAGTGTGTTGCCTCAACCCCCACTTCAGGACCCAGACCTACTCTCAGCTCGTGGCTGTGCTGCTTGCTGAAGACGCACCGTTGAATTCCTTTCCCCAACATCGCCTCTGTCCAAAAGAGGATGCGTGCCACAGGGGCAGCCAGAACACAAGACTGATCAGTAGGAGGCACAAAGATTGGTCCCATTGCTTCAATTCAGGACAGCTCTGAGGGACCACCTCAGCTCCAGAACTCCTTGAGGCTGGCTGAGGTCTTTGTAGCCACCACATCGCAGTTCAACTGCTCCGTTTTCCCATTTCTACTTCCCTCCCTCCCCTGCATGTCTGTGCTGAGGTCACTTCTCAATAAACCTGCTACAGACAGAGCCCTGGTGCAGAATCTGTGTGTCATAGAAGTCCATCTCAGACAGGTGATGAGAAGTGCTCTGGACGAGAGTACAGCTGAGGAGGAGGTTAGCGAGTACCTCCCTCCTGATGTGGTCGTGAAATGTTAACTCTCACTAAAATCCTAATTATGACTGTGAGCTAGGCAGCTGGCAAAAAGACTGCATGGAGGAGGGCTTTGCGGTTGGCCTTGAAGAAAAGGAAGGATATAAATAAGCATAAACAACAAGGAGATTATTCATGATATCAGCTGATTCAAGCAATTCCATTTGGCAGATATATCACAGATAAATCAACAACTAAAGAGAACTAGTGAAGAAGAATTTTGGTAAGAAGCTCAAGCTTTGTACTGAACCCTGAATTTAGATCTTATCACTTTCTAGATACCAGACTTTGGGCAAGTCAGTTAACCACCATGTGCCTCAGTTTCTACATCTTGAAAATGGATATAAGAATACCACCTACTTTCTAGTGTTCTTCTGAGTATGCAGTGGTTCAGTGTGTGTAAAGTACTTGGCAGATTATCCAGCATGTGGTTATAGCTCAGTAAGTGTTGATTATTAATACAGATTTTATTGATATTAATTTTCAACTGTAAAATTCCATTCTAGCAAATTCAAAGCTGTACTTAAAAAAAAAAGACAATATTCTTTGTTGTCTTCTTGCATGTAGACATCCTACAATGGCAATCAAGTCATTCTCTGATCCTTCCCTTTGACATTTATTTTTTCATGCTCCTTAGCTCACCCTTGAGATGGTTCGCTAATCTTGGTGTTAGTTTTTATTTAATTTTTATAGGTGATGTATAAGAATGAGTGAGGTGCTCCAAGATGAGTTGACCTTCCAGGGCTTAAGCAGTGGAGAACTGGACTCAGACAAGGAAAGAAGCTCCACACTTGAACTTCTAAGATACCAGATCTTAGCCAGCATAGTAGGCAAGTCAGGGAGCCTCCATCAGTCCCATTCCAGCAACATCATCCTGTGGACTCGGAATCACTGTCCATCCTGTTTCAGTGGTAATCAAACTACGTATGGGTTGGGCCACCTTTCTTTTAGGTACTTAAATTATAAAAAGTCTTAGTCCCAACGGACAGCATAGCATAGTGGTTAGAAGCTCAAACTCCAGAACTAGACCATCTATACTGAAGTCTGGTGCTGCCACTTCTGTCTGCATGACTATGGGCAAGTTAATTAACTTCCCTGTGCCTTAGTCTCTCTAACTATAAAGTGAAGCTTGTAATACTACTGTCTCATATGATGCGAAGATTAAAGAGGTCAGGACACGTGAAGTGTCAGAACTGCAGATGGTACATGTAAGCACTTTAAAAGTGTCATTATAATAATCACATACTCTTCTGAGGGGGACTCCTTCACTGAGTCTAATGTGATTTTTTGAGTGATCCTGGGCTGTGAATCAGCTGCCACTCATCTCCATAAACAGGAAAGAAAAAAATTAAGAAGGAAGTAGAATAATGTAATTCTGGTAAGAAACCTCCCTTAGGGTACCCTCTGTGGAGTCCTCTTCTGGCTCTCAACAAGAAATGACATGACTTATTACCCGTAGCTGCCTACCCCATTATAAATGTTTGAGAATGAAATAAATAACTGAATAACTGATTTCCTTGCAAAGGAATAAGCATCCCACAGAAAATCATGTTCAGCTGTATATTGAAAACTATATTGTGACTCAGAATAGGTATTGGTTATGCAACTACTTCTGTAAGTAATAAGAATGAGTATCCTATTTGAAGAAGGATTTAACTTTTTCCAACTATGGAATGGATACAAGTTTGAGAATTTTTGAACTTTTATAAAATCACATTTTACCTTGCATAATGACTGGAAAGAGGGCTACTGCATTCTTTTCCAAATTAACCCAAGTTGCCCGGCAGACAGAGCACCAAGTGGGAACAAACCAAGGCGACTAGGGGGCCTTTAGCACACTCTTCTTTTTTCTGTCGTGTTTTGTACTGCAGCTCAAAATGCCTTTTGAATCCTTCTAAATCCTTGACAGCCAATTTTTGTCCATTAGAGACCCACTTCTCACTATTTGTATTTATCCATCTTACCAACTGCATCCTATTATAACTACCTGGCTGTCTTTTTGTCATTTTCCCTCTCTCTTCTTGCTTAACTGTCCTCTGGGATGATGGATTTCAAATTGTATTAACGAAACAGGCAATTAAGACACCCAGTAACACCCATGGTGATCTTCTTTTAAGTTATGTACCTTGAAATTGCTATTTGCTTGAATTCAGCAATATTTTTAAGGACTATAAAAGTATATCATTCATGATTAGGCTCTACCCAACCCTTGAGATTATTACTAGAAGCAGGCAAGAAAAATTTAATGTTTTTATTAAAACAAAAAAAACCTACACAGATGAAACCTACACACATGAAACTCTGTCTGCTTAAGATAGTATTTTACTGGAAATGAAAGCAAATTGGGTAAATAAGAAGTTGATGGAGTAATTTTACCTTAGCACTGATCAGTGACAACTAGAGTGAGGCCTGAGAATTTAACACAGATGAGGAGAGAAGGGGCATCGTATTTGGTCCATGACTGGGAGGATAGTTGAGATAGTCTTATATGCATCCTTAACTTAAGGCTTCCAGTAGCTAATACTATGGAAATCGGGGGATCCGGACTGGTGAAGAATGCCAAAACTCAGTTTGGAAAATGAAAACAATTAGAAAAATACTTTTTGTTGATCTTCAGAAGAGAAGCAGAATAGAAAAACGTACTTGAAGCTAGATATATGCACTTCTGTTGCCCGAGAGGCAGGGGGGAAGGAATGGGAGGGAAGAGCTTAACACGTGAATTAGTGAATCCAGTAAGAATATGAAATTTAGAAATTCTTCTCATGTGCTTTAAAAGGTGATAGAGTGACTTCTCTTAAATTTTTTTGTTAATCATTCAGAATTATTTAATCAAGAATATTGCTTAACAGAGCACACCCAAACATATATAACTAATCTAAATCATTAATATCACTTATTAGAGGTGTGAGAGAATTACACAGATCATCAAATTTCGTGTTCTAGAAAGAAAGCTGAATGCTTTCAGCCAGTTAGTAGCATGACTTTTCCCACATTTATGCTAACACATCTAAATTGCCCTTAATTATTATGGGGATGCCTTCTCAGAAAGCTTGACTAACTAAACAGAGGAATGTTGATTTTTACTTGTCTCCCTAAAAACATTTGAGGCAGTTTAAGACAAAATGTTAATGTATAAAATGTTTAATAAATTAGAACTGGAAGTAGAAAATTAGATCCATAAAAACAAGAGAGAACAAAGTCTTGTGTTGATCATTATTGCTAGAGATGCTGTGTGTGTTCACCATCTCTGCCTCTGAGATTTCTGGCAGCAGCCAGAGAATAGAAAAGTGATCATGCTTTTACAGTATGAAGCACAAATGCTGGAGGTAAGCTGTATGGAGGCCACTGAGGATAATGGCCTCAAGCAGAGTTTTTTCAACAAATGCAGAAGTTTGTTTGTTTCACGTGGTGTTTTCTGACCACAGCCTTTGATAGAAGCAGACCTGAAGTAAAGTGTCACTGACTGAAGGTGGTTTTCCTATGAATGGAGTGAGATAAAGAGAGAGGAAGGTTACTTAGTGTATTCCATGCATACAGATTTCAAAAGAGAAAATATACCCAGTGAACGAATGAAAAGAATCACCCCTCAAATCGATTTTCTAAATGTTTTGTCCTTTGGTCAGGAAGTGAAAATTAGAATACCCTAAGACCCTTTGATTGTTAAGTACCAAAAATAACATAAGCTAAGTTAAGGGAAAAGAGCTACAAAAATGTTCCAGACAGGACTGCAGGGGAAACATGGGGCATAAATCCAGGCTTCAAAAAGGACTGAAACAAGAAATCGGACAGCCCTGGAAATGAAAGGCAGCCAATCTTTTTCTTGGTCCACAAAGCCACACATCTCTGTTTCTCTCTCTCAAGGATAGTTTTACCTGCATCTATGTTCATTTAGGAAAAAGTATCTATCTGCCCCATGGCTTGCAAATTCACATTTCCCCTTCATTTCAACCATTGATCAAAATAGCCAACACTGTGAATTCCTGTCGAGTGAAATAAATGCACAGCCTAAAAGTTGAGACTTATGTTTTCTTTGGTGGGAGGACTCGAGCCAAGATGACAGCCTCTCAGACGCTCTGAGGGACTGCCCCGAAGAGGTAGGGGCGGAGCTAGGATATAGAGGAGCTTTACAACAAAGACCAGGTAGTTGGAAGAATAAAAGATTACTTGTTATCTAAAGAAAAGCAGGCATCTCCAGTTAAAGAATTTAGCGGTTTTCTATGTATGGGAGGAAGCAAACATTTGGGTTTATTGAATTCATTCCTTTGACAAGCATCTAGCTATCTAGGGTCATTATTTTGTCCTTTATTATTCTGAGTCCGCTCAGAGGGCACCACTGTGAGTGGCTGCAGAGGCTGGACTGCAGGCCTGTCCTCACTTGGGGGTGGCGGCAGCCACTGATGACTTGGTTTCAGCATTCTTTGTTTACTGATACAGTTGCAGTATTTTCATTCACAATCCTAATCCCAAATTCCTGGAAGAGAGAATGTGAGTGGCCCAGTTTGAATCAGATCTCCCAATTCAAGACTGGGAGCTGAAGACAGAGAGAACAGTCTTCCAAGGCCCTGCCCTGGGTGAGGCAGTTTTTGGAGACAGGAGCTGTTTCTGTGTACTCTGAACAAATACCCTAAAAGATGCTTACTAGTGTTTAATGAAGGCTTATAATGTGAATTCTCGATTTTTGTCTTGAGGGATGGTGGAAGGTGAAGGAAATGCAGATATCTTTCTGCTGTTAAAGCTAAGGTGCCCAACCGACATTTTTGCTCAGGCAAAAATAAAACCTCCCCACATTAGCACTGAAATGGGCCGCAGACAAAGCAAAGACTGTCCTTGGGGAGCAGATTTGAATCCACTCCCACAATTAAGCCTATTCTAAATTGAAAGCCCAGAGTTCCAAACCACAGGACAAAAAAAATGATGATTCTGACCTGGAAAATTTTCAGAGCAGGTGTTCCAAATCATCAAAAGGAACCCCACGGAGGACTTTTCCTGTGGAAAACATTATATATTGAGCTGCGTAGTCCTGCAGTATACTTTCTAGGACAAGCTATGGAAAAAGTATGTTATACAAAATGGAATAGGTTGTCTCATTTTGTTGAGTTTTGAACCATTGCCTTTTGTCTGCCAAAGAAAACGATTTCAGTTTTGATAAAGTTGATGGTGCACAATTCTTTACAGCAGCAGTAGGATGGCAGAATTATTTGTATCCAGAAATCAATTCTAGTTGTTGAAAGTGAAACCCATATCAACAAGCATATAGAAAGAGGGTGTGAGTCTATCTACCAAAATGGCACAAAAGCAGTTTGTCTACAATCAGTATCATATTGTGAAGATATTAGTTTAAAAGATAAATAAATAAAACACAATGCTGATTTATATTACATGAAATTGTGAATGGGTATGTCAGGAAGTTTTTCCCCTTTAGTTCACCAATTTTTAGCGTGGTATTTTTTTACTCCCATGTTTCCAGAATCATCATACTAAGCCTCAGTTTTGAGTTAACCTGATTCTCTGGGCAGTGAAGTAAAAGTCTAGTGAAAGAGCAATATGCAAAACACACAATCTTATTTTCTTGAAAAGAATAGCAGTAAATAGTAGAGAAATACTGTACCCAAAACCCTCTTGCTTCTAGTACAAACTGTTTAACTTGGACACCTCACTTGTGGTTTAAGGGAAAATGTAACTTAAATAATTGATGGGCTCAGAGAAAATTAATAGAGCCATAGTTTTATAGGACTATGGATTGGTCCTTTTTAAAACAGAGCTGATTCTCCTTAAATCTTTCCAGAACCAGTGGTAGCAATTGGCTAGGAGTCAGCGTAACTAGTTTGGTGTTATTCAGACCAGGCTTCAACCAGTTTCCAATAATGAATCCAAAAACTTACCCTACAACTTACTCACTTTCAGGGGATGATGAAATGAGTTTTGGCATAAGTAGTAGCAGGTCCCTGTTAGATGCCTGGGATCTAAATCACTTGGGGCACTGCGCTTGTGTCCATAAAGCTAAGGGAGATTGCATCCCCACTCCAACACTGCTGGTTTCTGTGCTTTCATAAATACTTGTGCTGATAACTACTATATATAAAATAGATAAATAACAAGGTCCTACTATGTTCAATACCTTGTAATAGCCTATAATGAAAAATAATATGAAAAGGAATATATATGTATATGTACATATATATATATATGAATCATGCTGTACACCAGAAACTAACACAGCATTGTAAACCTACTATACTTCTATCTAAAAAAAATACTTATACTGAAGCCATATAAAGGAAAAGTGTAGCCTCAAATCTGCTTTCATTAACTGAGAAAATTAAGTAAAGGTTTTCCATAGGAATTTGTTTAGCTCCAGCTTTGGTGGTAATGAGTTTATAATTAGATGGGTTTAAATTGGGCAGATTCTTCCACAGTCTGATTTTGACATGTTGTCTTGCTAAACTTGCCAGAAATGTCAGTTCATGTGTTTTTATTTTGATTTGCTTGTTTTTACATTCACTCAGTTTTTATTAAATCGGTGAGTGAGATCCTTTAAATATATGATAAACAGGACTAATTTCCCCCTGAAACCAATCTGTCTATTAAAGAAAAAAAGGAGGGGGAATCTCTTGGCAGAGTATTTGGTATTCTTTGTATAACAAAAGGTTATTTTATAAAGGTTAAACCCCACCATCCCATTTCACCTTATCCTTCCAACCCAACCATCCAGTCATGGGGGCAGACATACTCAGAAGGCTGTGTCCAACATCAAATTTTAAAAAATAGCAAATGGAGAAAGAGAATATCCAGCTCAAGAAACATAATAAACAATGAGAAGTTATTGTACATAGTATAGAAATATAAAGACCCACATACCCTCCCTTCCCCTTGTATTAGGATATGTATATGGATAAATATAGCTAAATTCTTCCCTCTTTGGTTCATTATCTTAAATAGGACTATCAATTTCAAGTAGCAAAACCCCAACTGGCTTATTGAAAAAATGGGTCATCATTGCTTTCTGTAACCAAAGTCAAGGAGTAGTGTGAGATTCAGGCTCTCCAGCATGTCCTCAGTACTTTCTCAGTCTCAGTTCTGCTTTCTTCTCTATTGGATTTATTTCTAGGAAGATTTTTTCCATATTTTTGCAAGAGTTTATATCTCCAGTAAAAAGTGCAATTCTGATAAAATTCACATGTCTATCAACTCTGCTTCTGACCCTGAGTATGAAAGGTGACTTGAGAAAAACAGGCATGATGACTGATGCCAATTTAAATGTTCATAATCCATCACTTGCCTCTCTGTCCAGCTTCTTATTTGGCCTCTTGATCTTTACCTCAGACCTCCCAGAGTACACAGAATAAGCTCCTGAAGATGTTGTGCTGTTTGGGGTCTCCATATTTGTGATGTCGTTTCTTCAGACTAGAATGTCCCAAAGCTACTCATCACCTTGGTGACTTGCAAATTTATTCTCATCATTCCAGCTTGAGCTTAAGAATCACCTCCTTTGTGAACCTTCCTCTCCTTCTTCCTTTCAAGGCTGTTACTCTCCTACTCTTCCCTCATGACCTTCACACATACCTCCATTTAGCAACAGTGTTACTGTGTTACAGTGAAGGTTTACACGTCTGTCCCCCTCACTAAGGAGAAACTACTGTGAGGACAGGAAAATATGCTTTGCTTTGCTTTGTCTCCCCAACCCTTACAGCACGGTGTTCAGCACATTCTAAATGATTTAACGTTTTTTGTTTTCGAATGAATAATGACTCAATGAATAAGAATGTCCTCAGGAAATTTTCTAGAACTTTTTCTAAATAATCAATGTGTATTTTTTATTCGTTTTTTTTTTTAATTGAAGTATAGTCAGTTACAATGTGTCAATTTCTGGTGGATTGTTTTCTTTAAATATTTTTTCTATGGAAAACAGATTCTACGTAAATTTTTTATTTTATAAGACTTATGAAACTTGTGATCTCTGTACATGTAATTACAAACCTGTTTACCTCAAACCACCCTAACCTTTATATTAAGAAGCTATAACCTTAAGTGCATGTATGTGCCTACCAATATGCAAATACCTACTATTAACATTATGGTTCATGTTGAATACTGTTTGAAATTGAACATCATTGGCCCCAGGTCAGTGATTCAGGGAATTTGTGAAATTTGTAAGGAATTCTATTCTACACTGAATCTGTAAAAAAAAAAAAAAAAAAGAGTTGAAGTATGTATTTTGGTAATGTGAGTATTTCACTTGAAAAAAAATGTTATCAAAGACCTATCTCAACTGTCAGTAACTATATGAAATATAGACAAATTACAAATTAAATTCTTGACAATTAGTATGTTAACAATAGTTCCAGGAATTTAAATGCTTCAATCTCTTTTCTTTGTTCTTTGACATTTGTCACATGAAGCCTACCTGTAGCAAGGCCTCTTGACCATTTATTAATGCAGATAAGAATCTCTGGGGGAAAAAAAAAAGACAAAAAGTGTTTCATCATGCTACAGCACCTGCCTCTGCTTCTGCCTTTCCATCAAGTCGTACCAGACTCACATTTTCCAATTATCCCTGTGTCATTTGGCATTTTTATCTGACAAGTAAATTAAGATCATCAGGAGGAGTGAATCTTGAAATCTTCTGTGTCCCTGAGTAGCCACAGTTTGGTGTACTGAATTGCATTGTTTCTGGGGAAGTGACAGAGCAGTGGAGGAAAGACATCTGTGAAACCATTTTCTGAAAAAGTATAATCCCAGCTAAGGGTCTTTACGTCAATAGAAACGATCCATGAGGTTTGTTTCCATCCAGCTGAGAAGACAGATTCAGTAACTGGCTTAGAAGAGTAGAACAGAGAGTCTCTTGGTAGTCTCTCTCTCTCTCTGTCTTTCTCTTCCTCTCTCTTTTGTAAACCAGTCTTAGAGATATTTTTCCTGTTGGCAGATGGCATCAAATACTGAATGAATGTAAAAGGAACGTGTTAATACAGTTTCAGGCCAGTACCTCTTCCTCTCAATATCTACTTCATTCAAAGCCTAGGCAGGGATATTTGAATTAAAAAGTTAACTCACACTATTTTCTATTAATTTATTTCTGAATCTATTAAATACCAAAATACAAATGAATAAGAGATTATTTATGTCACTGGGATGTTTTCAAGCATTACTATTACCAAACTAATCATATATGAAAGCTTTTTTTTAGTCAGAGGCATTTAATCCTTGTATCTAGAACACTGTCTTTATCTCTTCTTCATGAAAGTATACATTCATTAATCCTTATTCTGTGTAAGGCATTATGTTGACTTCATGTGATATAGAAAGTTGAATTATATTCTTTCTGTCCTCAAGAAGCCTATGGTATAGTTGAAATGGGCCAAAAAAAAAAAGAAAATCTTCAGAAAATGAACCATTTTTGATAGTTGAAGTTTTCAGACAGAGGTTTGGCCTTTAAAGTGTTATTTTTATAATTTTTAAATATTTTGGAGAGAAACATTTTTCTAATCATGCATCCACAAACTCCTATCTTCTAAATAAAATATATTGGACATAATCTCAGCAGTTTTTAATTGGCCTTGGATGATCATGTTAATGTATTGAGTTTTAACATAGTGAGCCCTTTGGTGTGCCTTGAATTTTATAGGACTATTGATCCTAAATTCCTGGCTCCAGAGTAGTATATATTTTGAAGCTTTATATGAGATTTGCAGTTTTCCTGCTTTTTCTTTCAGTCAGCCTAGCAGTGTGCACTTCCATTCAACTCCCTCTCTTTAGATATTTCATGCCTGGCCTTAACATTTAATTTACATCTGCTACACTGCTTTGTGAGCTTGGAAATCAATAAACATGTCTGAAGTAAGAGTGCGAGGCACTGCGGCTGTTCTACGAGTAAACCCTGCGTTCTTTAGTACGTGAGCACCTGTCAAATGTTCTCTTCAGAGGCTCTTTTTGTCTGTCTTGTTTACCACTGCTCCACTGCATTCCACGTAATTGAAGTTGCTATCTAGCCGAATTCAAATACATGTGATAACATGAGTATCTGAACCAGGAAAATCCCTGTGGGGGTGGGAGAGAATGGGAATGAATCTAAGAAATACTTTGAAATGCAGGGACGAACCACCTGAATTGTGTGAGGGCTTAAGTCCAAGGTTTCAGACTTGGACTTTTCTAAGAATGGTGTACTTACTGAGATGGGATGATTTTACCCTCTAGGGAAATGAGAAAGTCTGAATATTTCAAAATACTATTTTGAAGATAATTATCTGGCCACATACTGGGGGATGAGTTAGAAAGAGACACTGTAGAAAGGCAATCTAATAGAAAATCATAAAACTAGCCTAATGATGTGAGGCTGGAGCCTTAGAGGTGATACCAGTGGTAATAAGACAATAGAAGACACAATAAAGATCTGACTCTGGACCTGGAGTTTTAGGGAAAGGTAAAATCAAAGATGACCTCAGGTTTCAAGTCCAGGCGGCCAAGAGTATAAGATTATTTGCAAAGTCACAAGATTATCTTCATCTAGGAGAAGTATTTCCTCAGCTTTCATTCCTATCTCACACTCCTATGTCCACATGACCATACAGTGTTGAGATTTCACAGATTGATGAGTCTCCGTTGTATACTGCTACATGTTTATATATATGCCTCATTTCAGAAGGTCAAACCAATCCTGATTGCAATATATACCCTCTGAGAGGGGGAATTTTTTTTTTTCCTGAAAAAAAAAATAATGCAAAGGAGATCCTGAACTGATTACCAGTAAACCCTAAGATTAACTTACTAGGTACTGTCCATCCATTACTTTGTTGAGATTTCTGCTGTGTTTTAAGAAATTATTTTGGTGGAGTGATGAGATAATATCATTTGAAATTTTAATAGTTACTCTAAAATTGAGAGTCATAAATAAAACATGTGAATATGAAACAAATGCATTCCACCATTTTTCACTGGGCAGCATTTTGAGAAATGCTTTATTAAAAAAAATCATGTAACTGCTGTTTTCAGTAACTTTAAAAACATGTTCAAACAGAAAAGAGTTAACTTTAAAAAGCTATTGCATAGAAAATGACACAAAATACAAATAACAGATTTTACTTTGAAATGTAAATATAAACTAGAATAATCTTGATTACACAGAGACAAAATCATATGCCTTCATATAAGAAAATTCTTTGGTTAAAAATAGCCAAATTGCTTTTCCCTCATACTTTCCTAAAGACACGAAATCTATTTTTTTTAAGAATTTGGATTCCAAGTAAAGACCTTCAGTTTCTTTTTCTTTAAATACAAACAACTAAAGCAAACCTTTCTTAATAATGTCATCGTGACTTATGCCAGGCATTGGCTAGGTGCTAAGACCTGCTCACCAACAATTTTGCAACTCTTTTTGGAGAATTGCTTCCTCTTAAGGAAGTGTGCTTCTTTCCAAACCGTAAAATGAAATATATCATTTTAATATACTTATCTTTTTCTAAGACTACAGACTCATTCCATAGAGCAAAGAAACATTTCCAATGAGCCAGTCACAAATAAATTTTATTTTTTACCGTGGATTTACTGTGTTTCTTTTTAAGGACAGGTTTGCTCTCTATGGTGTTCTTGTGTGGGTAAATTATAAATATATATACATTTTCTCCTACAAAGCTAGTTAGAAATAAACTTCTTCTCAGAGTTGAAAAAAATTAATAGGTGGTACCACAGGCAAGTTTTCACAACAGAGAAGTTTATAGCTATACTATATTTTTATGGAATCCATTTGGTAGATAATATTATGGTTTGTTTGTCTAAGTGTCTGTCGATTAGTCAAGTCTTTGAGGCCTCTAACCAAGAACGGCTCCTCGTCCTCCCTTCCTCTCCCCTTCCTTTCCTTCCTCCTTCTCCTTCCCCTCCCCTTCCTCTTTCTCCTCCCTCCAACATGTTATATTTCCAAACTCCCACTTTGCTGACTCACTGCCAGATGCTGTTTATTCTCTCAGAGCACACTGCAGTTTCTCTTTTGTAACAGTTTTTACTCTTGTAATTATTTGTTCATCATTTATCTTCCCCATTGAGCCTTAAATCCAGGAGGAAAGTCTGTTGTTCACCACTGTATCCCCAGTGTCTGCCCCAGTGCCTGCCGTGTAATAAGTGCTCAATAAACATTTGGTGAATGAAGTAATAAATTCTCAACCTTGGATTCACATGTCTAAGCTTTATCTGCTCAGCCTAATTAAATGTAGAAGTCTGTACTTTGTAGTAGTCCCTGCCTTCCCGGAAGCATTATCTCCAAGGATACGGAATTGGATTCTTCTGATTAAGATTGTGTTGGATAGACTTACTTCACATTACAAAACGTCTTACCTTCAGTGTAAAATTTCTATGTTATCAAGGGGAAGATGAGGTTATGGATTATCTGGGGTTAATCTGACTTCTTTTTTTTTATCATAATCATCCAATGTACATGAATGCAGTCAATGAATGCATTCAATCCATTCACACAAACAAATATTTATTGAGCTACCACCATGTATCAGGCTCTGCATTAGTTTCCTAGGGCTAGTACAACAAATTACCACACAAGTGTCTTAGAACAGAAGCACACTCTCTCCTCAGGCTCTAGGGGAAAATCCTTTCTTGCCTCTTCCATCGTCTGATGGCTCCAGGCCTTCCTTGGCTTATGGCTGCATAACTCCATTCTTCATCTGTCTTCACATGGCCTTGTCCTCTTTCTTTTCTCCTGTCTCTTATAAGGACTCTGGTCATCGCTTTGGGCCCACCTGGTTGATCTAGATTGATTGAGGTCCTTAATTATACCTACAAATTCCTTTTTTTGGGTGGAGGAAGGAGGGGATGTCATCATTCGACACACTGTACATACTATGTTGAATACAGTCCCCGCCCTCATGGAATTTGCAATCTAATTAAAAGACAGAGTACTTTTTTTTTAAAGTAATTTCAATAAAACATGATAGAAATATGTAGGTAAAAGTAGTACAGGGGTCTATGGGAACATGTGTCTGGGGACCTAACGAAATCTAAACAACCGGAAAATGACGTGATGCTTAGGTAGGAGGACTGACTAGGAATTGGCCGTGAGAGAAAGTTAGGTGCATTGAAGGAACTAGAAAAAATGTAGCATAGAGAATGATAAGAGAAGAATCTGGAGATGTATGCTGGAGCCATTTCTAGAGAGTCTTGTTAACAAAGTTAAGGGCTTTGGACTCTCTCCTGAGATAAAGTCGGAGCCCTGTAACTGACCAACATGAATACAATCAAAAGGCCAAAATTCTGTCAGGACCAAAAGCCTCCGCACAGACCCTGAATTTTCCTCTTATTTCCTTATGGCAAACCTCGTTCTTCCCAGTGTTTGATTGCTGAATGAATAAGCCAATATCATAGTAAAACTGCTCTGAAGGGTCATGCTAAGGATATTTAGTTCAACTTTCTCATTTTACACACATGAAACAAAGGTCAAGCAAGGCTATGATTGTTCTAGAACACACAAAACAGCCCCTGGCCAGTTGTGATGTTAGTGAAGACGGTGCAAGATAGTGACAAAAGTATGGGCTTAGAGCCTGACAAATCAGGGCTGAGTGGCCAGTTTTCTTGTGTACAAGATGTGTGACCTCAGGCAAGTAACACAACCACTTAAACTAGGAATAATGATAGTACCTACCTATTAAGATTGTTGTGCAGATAAATTTGATAATGACTTTTAAGCACTAAGCATAATTCTAGGGGTAGTTTACTATTAAATACATAGTGGCTTTTGTTGATGAGGATGAAGAGATTCACAATATTTACATAATCACCCCAGCCCCATCATCCATAGAATTTTACTCCCAGTGTAACAGTGCATCTACATTTTATACTCTTATTTTCAAATGACTTATTGCATATATATATATATACATACATACACACACACACATATATATATATAATTCTCAACAGAAGAGTATTTAGAATTCCTAGTACAGAGGTTTAAGAAACAATTATGCAAAATAGGCATTTTTCAAAATGTCACAACTTAATATTGTTATCCAATTAAAATTTTAATTGAAGCAAAGTTCATAAGCATGTAATCACAAGAGTGAAAAAGAAGATGTATTAGTAGAGCTGGCAGTTTACTAAGCAATTATTTAAGTTAAACAGCACAATTTTCTATAAGAAAGTAATCTGATTTTCCAAAGGCACCCAATTACATAATCTTCTCCTCCATCTGAGCTTTGAATACGTGGTCTCAATAAATCACTTGCTACCTGACTACTGTGAAAATAACATGCTCTAAGTTTAAAACTCTTGAACTATATTATATATTTTATAAATGTAACAATTGGTAAGTAAATAATGTTTTCTTTTTAAATGCCACCTTCTTTATCTTCAAAAAGTTAATGTTGTTTCCTATAACATCTATTCCTTAAAATTTGCATTTCAATAATTTTCAATGAGAAAATGTGACATTTTAGAGCACACATTAATTCCCATGATATCAGTGCTATTTTGAAGATTAGGAAATCCAGTGTGGGCCTAATAAAAATTTTCAGTACATTATTTATTGGGTAAGATGTAACTATTTAACTTGTCTCTGCACAGATTATGAGCTACAACTCAACACTGAAATAGATTGCCTGAAATACCTTGATATAATCATAGTGACCAAAATCTAATTTCAATGTTTAGTAAATTTCTTACTAAAAACTGGACATAAGTGACTTCTTTTTATTTACATTTAGATTTCCTAAAAAGCCTCTTAAATGCTGTGACTTGTTTCTTACTGACTCAACAATAGTGTTTAAGGTTTAGACATTCTCTAGTAGATATGTCAATTTTATGAGAAAGTTATTACTCTGGATATTAATTTGCACATAGTATACTACAAACTTGATTCCCAGAAAAAGAGCTACTTCTGTGGAAACCTTAAAGTATTCAGGTATAATAAATTTAAATTATTATGGTAGAGAATTAAGTGGTTTGCTTTTCAGTTATATTCTTTCTTTGATTCAGTTTGCTACTTACAAGTGATTAGATTAATGTTTTGATAGTAATCAAAATAGAAGTCAAGCTTTATTCAGGTTAAGGGATATTGGAGATACTGATTAATTTAATAGTTTGTAATATTGATAATTAAGTGAATTATTATAGCGAGTTATAGCATTGGAAGAAGAAATGAAATAAAAATCTAAAGCCTGGTTTCTGGTGATGGTCATGTGTAAGCTGGGTCAAGTTCTTTAACTTCTCTGGGCTTCAGTTTCCTTAACTCTATTATTAGGCAATCGTCCATATCCCATCCCATAAAAGTATATCTCATGATAACTTCAGTAATACAGAGAACAAAAAGTATTAATGAATTAAATAAGCTAAGATATTTTTAGAAGATTCCTGGCAGGTTAGTGAAACATGCAGCAAGCACATGTGGTTTTGATACAGTTTTGTCAGTGAGAGAAGTAATATGCTATTACCAACCATAGTCGATACTTTTCTTCAAACAAGGACGGTTTTAAATGTCAGTTTTTAAATGATTGCCAGTCAAACATCTAAGCACCTACTGTGTACAACCTTGTGCTGCAGAGGGTGAATTCATAACTGATGTTTGAATTAAGCTCTATGAAGTTTAAAGAAGTTCATTCTTAAAACAAATTATGCAGTAATTTTCCACTTTGTGAATACAGGCATCAAAACTATGTGTAAAGCCTGGCTCACTAGCATATGATCAGGACACTCAGGACAGCTGTTCTCTTGCTCTCTGGACATCCCCTGCTCGACCAGTCCCTGCTTTCCCTACACCCTACTTATGTGACTACCCAATCCTCTTAATTATTGGGCTTAATCAGTAACTGCCCATGTGCTTGCCCCTGCCCCACCTGCTGGTTTCCCTGGTAACTGATGAGCCAACCTGCCATCAATTCCCCCTATAAATGGTAACCCCACCCCACCCCCACCTCCTGGTCCTGCAGTGAAGGCTGCTGCATCCTGCCTGCTGTCTGCCTTACGTGGTGGCGTGTCACTCCAGGACTGCTTCAGATTTGTAAGATTCCCTAGCAATAGACTATTGATGTCTCTGTCCCCTGACTCTTTCTTTGGTCTCTCAGCTGGGCAATTACAAGGTTAGCAGGTTTACAGAGTTCGGCCCAACAGTTGGCAAAACCATTTAAGGAAATAATTCAGCAACTATATAAACAAAATCCTTTAGTCCATCTGCCGATTTAAGTTTGCAAAACATACCTAATCTTAAAACGAAGGGTACTAAGAATCCATCTACTTTCTTGGTATTTTTGTGAAAAAAGAGAAAAAAAAAAAGGAAAGGTTATTCTGTGGGTTATGACCTCAATCTTCAGCCCTCCTTTTGGGTTTGCATCTTAAGACAGCAGATAAAGGGCATATATGGTGGGGGTTTTGGAATCCATTACCATGCTTTCAAGCATGTACTAAGTTGTAGAATAACTGTGGTGGTGAAATGTCACCCAGGGAAATGCGCGTGTTGTTTCTGTGTTTCAGCTTCGGACATGGCGGCAGAACAGGGGCAGATTCTCGTGATAGCCACCGCGGCTGTGGGAGGATTCACTCTCCTCGTCATTCTCACTTTGTTCTTCCTAATCACTGGGAGGTAACGGAAGCACACCGGATCATTTCCAAGATTTGTGAATAGCCATTCTTTTTATACACTGTGTATTCAAGAGCTTTTAAACTTAACAAAGCGTACCTGTAGGAAAAAAAAGGATTAGGGCAGATTCCTCTCTGACAGTGAACTTTATGTGGCAACAGAACCACTATGGCTGGTTCTCAGTGTTAGCAGGTCCCTGAATATGGAAGCAACCAGAGACTTGATAAAAACACTTTGAAAATGATGAATGATAAAATCCTACATACTAAGTTACTTCTGAATTTTTTCTTTGCTACAGTCACATTCTCTCACAAAGGGAATTTTGCTTAGAAAATTGTATTTCAACAGAGACACTGAACAATTTATATTAAAGTGTTTTATAAATATAATGTTACAGAAATGTTTTATTTTAGCCATTAAATATTGAAAGTATCTATATTACAATTGTATTATTGGTTTTATAAATCAAGTTACTTATCCACTTAAGAGTAATATGGGTAAAAATTTAAAATACCAATAAATTTAACTGAGCAAAAGACTTCAGTTTGAATCCCGACCAGCTGGTGAAAGTGCTTTGTCCATCTAAACCTTAGATTTTAATTTTTACACAGTTTGGTGTGACAACGCATTAAAATATTTATTGACTTTTAAGTATATTAGATTATTACCATGAGCCAGCTGTGACAATACAGAGATATGAATGAAGAAAGTGTGTATGAAATTATTTAAAAGAATTACTTTATTTTTTATTTAGCCCTTGTTATTTGGCCCAGACTTTTGTCAAAAATTGTGAAATCTTCATATTCTCAATGCTGTAAGGGGAAAATATTCCATCTAGATGATCAGCAGTGGCACAAAATATCTCGAGAGTTTTCTTGATAATCTGAAACACACATACTGCAAAAAATATCAGTATCATGATTTAAAACTGTGCTAATAGTGCCAGCCAAATAGTACACATCCTAATTGACTCTAGTACACCCTGATATTTGATAATTACCAGAAATAACATATAGCTACCTCAGGGCCAATAGTTCAATGAACTATGAACACCCTTTGTTTTATTCATTTTTTGAATTCTTACATACCAATATTTTATTAAAATTTATTACAAAATTATAGAAGTTATGCATATATGGAAAAATATTATCTGAAGTGTTGACAGCAGACTAAAAGTATAGACCAATAAATTGATAAATACTTAGAAAGGCACTTATCCAGTGTTGGTCCCTGAGGAAATTTAACTGTTACCTACCTGTTAAAAGTATCAGATTTAGTTGTAACAAATCCAGTTTTACAAGATTTATCAAGGAACAAAGAAATAGATGAATATTCTAATGTGGTTACATTGAAATGGTGACTTCCTCATGAAATCAGTTGTAAAAGGGGCACATTTACCCCTATGTTTACTTAAAATTTTCAAGTGTATAAGTAGACAGTATTACTCTTTCAATTAACGGAGAGTGTCTGAGTCTCCTGCTTTAGGAGGCTGATTAGCTGATAGAAGAATGCTAGCTATACTAAGAAAAAAAAATTGATAAGAAGGAATGCAGGAAATAATGTTGAAGTCTTCCTGTTGGTTGGGCCTACTGTGGTACCACAGTCAGATACTGCTGCTCAGCACTCTCCTGTTCCTCTCCTTGAACCTAGACCTAACCTCTCTCTGACAGCTCTTAGCCATTATCACAGCTTTGATACTACCATCTTTTCCAGTGGACAGGAAACAAATTTTGAAGTCTCTAAACTAACCTGCAATTAGTTTGAAAACACCGTATTCAATACCATAGCCTACAAATACCAGATATGACCTACAAAAACCTTAATCACTAACAGGGGACAGCTTATAAAATAAACAAGCGAAAGTACTGGTGGAAGAATAAGCTTCTTTGCTTAAAAAAAAAAAATGCTGAAGTTCTGATTCTATCTAGAACTCTCTTGCAAGCAGAGGGGACTAAAGGACAGTAATGGCTAGGAAAGGAAACAAGAAAATTTCACTGAGAGAATTACAGATCTAAGTCTGGTAAAAGGAAGGAAAGAAGAGAATAAAAGAATTTTGGTGCATGTGAAGTCACAATGACAATTTGGACAGGTAAAAAAATTAAAATACCAACACTTTATGGGTTGCAATAAGTTTAGTCGACCATTATAAAAATGTTATGGAGAAAAACTGTATTTTCATTGCCATTTATAACATGGGTACTGCCCGTGCAGTGTGAATTTGGGGACATTGATATCTTGATAATACTATGCTTTGCATGGATAAAGACAATCAGTTTGGAGCCCGGAAAGTTTGTTTAATTATTCAAGTATGATAAGGTCCTATAAGGTGATCTTAACTCCAAAGACACAAATTATGTCATGTTAACTAGGCTGTGATAATTTAGATGTGATGATTAATTTCATTCGGAAAGATTCTTATTTTCTTATTTGAAAGTTTCTTTGAAGAAGTTTGGAGAATTTTCTTAAGCATGATTTCATTTAAACAGCAGTGTAATATTTATCAACTAAGTACATAATGGAAATTGATTCAAATGATATTTTATTTAATAATGATTCAATGCATAGCAAAATTGGATGTAACTTTTGAGTTATATTTTATGTATCTGTAGAACATGAGTTAAGGCCTTATTTCCTCAGAGTATTTCAGTGAACAGTGATTTAAATAGGACATACATATGTGGAAAAGCATTTCATTAAAATATCAGAAAATATTGCCTTAACACATAAATCTGACAAACTTGAAAGAAGATCTTATACTCATTGTAGGCTAAATAAGATTTGCCTAATAAACTTGAAAGAGAGGCTCATCTGTTATCTTTATTTGGGATTCCTGAAACAGAATTTGAATACCATTTAAAAAGAGAATTTAATAATGATGAAAAAATTGGACTAGATTATTTTCAGCTTTGAATTTCTATGTTTGCCAATTTATATGACATCAGAAACTGCTTTAACTGGAGAAAACAATTTCAATTACATAAGTTAAAAAAATTGATTTTGAAGCACCTCTTAAGCACTTTGCTAGGGGAGCATTCATTGGAAATTAGTCTATGAAAATGGTAAGGCATAACTGAATAAATACTCAATATGTCATAGGACTTGAGGCCAAATTCACATTGAAAGATTGGATTGTGCACCACAGATGTATTCCATTTAATCATTTGGAGTTAGCAGTTTGATGAACTATCAAATCATATGGATATTGATGCATTTTTCACGTCAAAGAAGTCTTAGGAAATAAGCACCTACCTCTGTTCTTCAAAGTACGATTTTTCCAAGAGAGAACAGAACATGCCTCTACTACATCTCTGATATTAAAAACAAACAAAAACAACATGCTGTTTAGCACTGAAACTGGAAGACAGTTGTCTAAATTTCTGAGATTCTGAATCAAAAATAATTTTTCCATTTTGACTTTTAATGCTTTTCATTGACTAGCTATTAGAAGCCATATAAGGAAGGACTTGATGGTTATTGCTGGTTATTAAATATTTTCTAAGATTCCTATCATTTGGATCAATAAGTCCACTTGGGAGTATTTTACTCTTATGTGGGGCTAATTTTGATATAAAAATAAAACCTTCTGTGGAATATTTCCACATGTTACAAGGATGTTCTTAAAAGTGGTCTTTATGATAAGAGCTTTGCCCATGGGTGAAATGCATTTTAACTGGTTTCGGTTGGTATCCAGCATAATTCTTAAGAGTCTGTTTACCTTTCTTAAAGGTGTCAATGGTACATAAAAGCCAAAATGAAGTCAGAGGAGAAGAGAAGAAAGGACTTGCAGAATGGGCATTGTAAGTAGTTCAGTGACTCATCCATTATTTTCTATTGTTCCAGCACTTAAAGAATTAGTTTTAAACTTGTATCCATTGAGTTGAGAAAACCAAAGAAATACACTTCCAACCTTTCAGCATTAAGACTTTTCATCTGGTTTCTAGGTTTGTTGATGGAAGTTGCACCTGCTTCTCATTAAATGATTCTACCTTTTTCCTAATTCTGCTAGCTAGAAAACAACAGACTGAATATGCTAAAAATACAAGATGACTGATGATAATCTAGTTATTTACCACTCACAGTGGCTCCAAAACATTAGTTAGTTTTATTTAGTGGAGCATTAGCCATAGAAATATTAAGGAATTCTTATTCTTTCTTGTAGGGACTGTCATTTAACATATAACAAATCAATTTACAATTCAGTAACACTAAAAAAGAAAATCAGCTCTTTAACTTGTAGAATATGTATGAAATCCTTGAGCTGACTACAAGGTTATACTCATTTGAAGGATCTCTTCCCAAGCAAGCTGTAATTACCAGTATAGTTGGTTTGATAATTGCCACCTTCTTCTCCCCAACGCCCACCTCCACCTCCACCTCCCAATTGCAGACTACTTTGTCAAGACAGTTTCTCTGTCATGAGATGCTGAATTAACAAGAAAGGGATGTTCTCTAATTAACCACAATATAGAGATAATATGTGAGGCAAGTTGTTTAACTATTTAAACTTTTCTTCCATTTCAAATTAAGCTGAAGTAATAAGGGGCTTTTCAATCTATATAACCCTCCAGAGGACAGAAAGGATTTCGGTGAGGAAATTATAAACCAGAGAGCTGCTTTAGGGCTATTTCTAAAGCTCACGTGGTTTCTCAAAGAGAGGTCTAAGGACCATCTGCATTAGAATGTTCCATCCTTACTCAGACTCAGAAGGTCCAGGGCAGGGCTAAGCACAAATGCATTTTAGCAAGCTCTCCCAGGTTGTTCTTTTGCACAAAGAATTTGAGAAACTACCCTAGCTGGGAAGGGAGAGCTGAGGCAGCTGATACTAGACATGGGATAAGCTGAAAATAATATAGACAGATGCAGAAACCTGGGTCCAGACACCTGGACCAATGACTTATGCTGAGCAACCTTAAGATTCGCTACAGGACTTTTAGTACTGAAATGCAGAAGAAAAAGATGCTCCTGAGGTATTTATTAATCTGTTTTCTAACCAGCAGTTTAGCATAAACTAAACCAGATGGGCCCAGCAAGAAACAATGAAAATAACCTGAGGCAGACAAGGAAGTAGAAGAAAGGTAATAGATGTTTAAGGAAACAAGAGTACGTTAAATAAGTAACCAGATATTCAAAACTGGAACTAAGTTTGGTGTTTTTTTTTTCCCTATACTATAAATACTGTATTTACAAGAAAAATAAAGTGATGCTGTTGCCGAGTCCAAATTCGTTCTGCTCGCCGCATGACAGGCCAGTAAATCCAGAGATGAGGTATTGGGGCAAGGAATAGCGACTTTATTCAGAAAGCCGGCAGACAGAGAGGATGGCAGACTAATATCTTGGAGAACCATCCTGCTGTAGTCAGAATACAGGCTCCTTTTATACAAAAAAACAAGGGAAGGGGTGTGGTTGATTGTTGCAATATTCTTGCTGCAGGCATTCTTTGTTCTTGCAGCCATCCCCCTGGGCTAGGTCATGGTGTCCCTGTAAACCTCCAACAAAACAAAGGTTATTCTCTACTACAATGCTAACTAAACAGTTTGTTCTGTAGAAATGTATATTACTTTTTAAAAATTGAGTGGTTGAATTGTTAAAACCATGTATGAGTTAATAAATTACATCTGTTATCTGTGCCTAAAGTAATGTTATCAACGTGACCACATATCCTGTTAGATACTGTTAATCATCTAATAGTAGCCACCAGATTTGAGTTTCTAGTATTCAATCTGAAATCACAACTCCTATATTACAAAAGTATCATTAAGAATATGAACTAGAGTTACAAATGATCTGTTCTCCTTTCCTCCAGTCTAAAGTTAAACCTTGCCTTTAGAAAGTCAAGAAAAATATAGCATTTCAGAATCATTGTCAAGTCTATCTAGAAATATGCCATACTAGTGCTATTTCTGGAATTACTAATCTCATGGGTACATACCCAGTACTAGAAGACAGGAGGCAAAATTAATGAAAGAAGACAACAGGTGTAGAACTCATGAAACAATTACTGCTAATAATCTCATCACCTCCTGTCAACTCACTTTATTACCTTTCATTGGTTTGCTTTGAGATTTTCATGCAAGAGCATATTTCTAAGGAGACCTAGACAATGCTTATCTCAGGGTGTCGTATGGCTTTCAAAATCTAAGAAGCAACAAAACCAAATGTTTTTCACTATGCCACAAATTTAGCATTGATCTTTTAATCCCTACTAATTCATATTCTATAAAAATGTGCTGTGTGCTTATTGCCTGTAAAACCATACCTAAGGTATTTGGAAAGATGCAAAGATGTATAAGAAATTATCTCCTGTTCTCCAGGACCTAGCAATCTAATGTGGAAAACAGAAACCAATGAGCAAAACAGAGAAAAATCCACAGGCAGTCTGTTACTTCCTCACATAATGAAGAAGTTGAAAATTAATATGCAACCAGGCTTTCAAGTTTTCCAGCCACCCCCCTTCGTCTTCCTAACTGCCCACAGGCTGTAAACACTCCACCCCCACCAGAGAAGGAGGAACAGTTACACAGCCAGTGATCAGACTTGGACCTTTGATTCTTATCTGTGCCTCCAGGACAGACAGTGTGCAGTCTGACCGTGGAAGCAACTACAAGACCCAGGAAAGGCCTGTTATCCACAGTGTAGTGGTCCTCCCTGCCACTGTGCTGTGGGGGTCTATGCTTTACTGCCCAAGAGTTTCTGGAAGGAGAGAGACTACAGGACTGGGACATGAATTCAGGAAAACCTACTGCCTTAGAGTATAGAGTCCAGGAGGGACGCTAAGGGGCTTGCTTGTTTGAGGGGAAGGCTTATGCTTCGTTTCCCCCAAGCCATGAGCTACGTCAATGTAAAATTTTTGGGTGCTAGTGGCTAAGTGAGCTAATTACATTTTTTACAGAAATACAATAAAATTTTTTTTTCTTCAACTTGTCAGCTCACTCTCTCTAAAACCATCAGGTCATTTTACATCAACAGTTAGGTAAATAAAATTTTGATTCCAAGTATTCAAAGTTTTGATGGGGATGGGGTTGGGTCGGGGGAGAAGGGAGACAGGAAGAGAAGACAGAATTGAATTTAAGTGATTAACAAGAATGACTACCTCAAAAAATGAAACAATCTGCTAAAGAATGGGCAGAGGACCTGAATAGACATTTTTCCAAAGAAAGCACACAGATGGGCAGCAGACACACGGAAAGATGCTCAACATTGCTAATCATCAGAGAAATGCAAATCAAAACCACAATGAGATGTCACCTCACAGCTGTTAGAAGGCCATTATCAAAAAGACAACAAATAAAAGTGATGGGGAGGATGTGGAGGAGAAGAAAAGCTCATGCTATTGGTAGCAATGAAAATTGGTGCAGCCACAGTGGAAAACAGTATAGAGGTTCCTCCAAAAATTAAAAATAGAACCACTGTACAATCCAGCAATTCCACTTCTGGGTATTTTTCTGAAGAGAACAGAGACACTAAATTGAAAAGATGTATTCACCTCCGTGTTCAAAGCAGCGTTATTTACAATAGCTATGATATGAAAGCCACCTAACTGTCCATTGATAGATGAATGGATAAAGAAGATGTGGTATGTATATGCAATGGGATATTACTCGGCCATAAAGAAGAATGAAATCTTGCCACTTACGACAACATGGATGGATCTAGAGGGTGTTATACTAAGTGAAATAAGTCAGACGGAGAAAGACTGTATGATTTCACTTATATGTGAAATCCAAAAAAAAAAAAACAAATGAACAAACATTACAAAACAGAAAAAGACTCATAGAAAACAAACTAGCTGTTGCCTAAGTAGAGGGGAGTGAGAGGAGGAGTGGAATAGGTGAGGGATATTAAGAGATACAGACTTACAGTAAGTCATGGGTATGTGATGTACAGCGCAGGGAACATAGTCAATAAAATTATAATAGTTTTGTATCATGACAGATGGTGACAAGACTTATTGTGGTGATCATTTTGTAATGTATATAAATATCGAATCACTGTGTTGTACACCTGAAACTAACATAATACTGTCATTTATACTTCAATAAAAAAAAATGACTACTTCAGTACATCACACCTCATTTTACATAATCACAAGATGTGTGGTTACTAGAATACTCTTGAACTAATTCAGTCTTTTGTTTTGTTGCAGTACGCTTCCCAGGAATTAAAACTTACATAGATCCTGATACATACGAAGACCCATCCCTAGCAGTCCATGAATTTGCAAAGGAGATTGATCCCTCAAGGATACGGATTGAGAGAGTCATTGGGGCAGGTAAACATAAAATCTACACTTTTGAAGATATGGTTTCTTAGCGGTTTTGTAACTGGTTTATCAACATAATATTTTAAATCTTATTAGTTTTAGTCATTGAAAAAAATTTTTAATGAGAAGTAAAATTATCTTGTATATATATTGTTACTGTTTTAAAAAGTATTGCAAATGCCCAAATTCAGTTTCCAAACAATGAGAAAATCCACGAAAGTTATTTTTAACATCCTGTAGTCATTCTTTCAGTATTGAGATAAATTACAGTGAAACTAGAGTGAATCAAGAATTTATTTTGAAAGTGCAGCTTCAGGAGTTTGTCATAGGTTATTATATATTTACTTGAGTCCTAACATCTATAGGCATATACTATAATTAGTATTCACACTGATGGCCTTAAGGCCCTGCAAGATCTAGAAGTGTTCTGAGAATCACTCATATACAATTAGGTTCAATATAGTTTTATATAATTTTAATACAAATTAATAATTTTCCCTCTATATTATTCAACTGTTCTGGATAAATACAAATTTATTATGAGTGAGCTCCCAAGAATTTCTTCTGTATGTTACTTAGGGCAGAGGCCGCACCAGTATAACAAAGAGACCCAGGATAAAAATGTTTTCCTCTTTCAAGTCCTTGACCCAAGGTGAGTAGTCCCTGGTGGCTCTCATTCAGGAGGTCTTGAAAGGACCCAAGTTCTTTCTATTCTTTGCTTTGCCTTCCCCTATGGTGTCGTCCTCCTCTGAACAGTCAAAGCTGGTCACCAGCACATCTTCCTTCTGGCCTATCAGAAGGAAAAGAGAGTTCAGTCTTTTTGTCTTTAGGTAATTAGCTTTGTCTTTAAGACAATAACCTGGAAACTGCACCATGTCTATTCACATTTCAATATTCCAAATACAATCACATGGGTACACTTCAATGCAAGAGAGTTTGGAAATACAATCTCTGACTAGGCAGCTATGCAGCCTAAAAGTGGAGGGGGAATGTGCTACTAAATAGAAAAGAAAGACTGGATCCTGAAGGGGAGTACTAGTGTCCTCTAGATGTTAGATATCTGTGTAATCCTTTACAGAGAGCAGAATATACCATTCCATCTGGGCATCATGTCTTTGCAAAGGTCTAAAAGGCTTTCTTCTTCCAAAACCCTTCACCAGAAGGACTGACCACATAATTTGCAGGGACCAGTGAAAAATGAAAATATAGAAAATGTTAAAAAATGATTAAGAATTTCAAGACAGTGACAGCAGAGTTCTAAACAAACAGCAGGGCCCTCCTAAACTCAAGGCTCTACGTGACTCTGCCCATTAAACTGACCATTTTCCAGGTGCACAGAGAACTAGCACCACATCAAGAATTCCAGGGATGTTTGGAGAAAGTCCTACTTTATATCATTTTATTCCCCATGCACAATGGATCATCTCATCTCCTGCATGGCCAATTCTCCCTCTGAAATCTGACATAAGGGTCCTATACACTTAAATCTTACTGCTTGGAGCCAAAGAGGCTGTCTTATCAGAAAGATTAAGAACCTGGAATAGAACCAGATCCTCTATTCTATTCTGCTGCACATAAAGCATATCAACAGGCATTAAGGCATACTTGAAAAGAGTGATTGCATTATATTCATTTAGTTTGGGGGTTTATTTTCTTAAGACAGCAGAGAAATAGAAAAGAGAGGAGGTTGAATAATTTCACTGCACCCTACTGCTTTCTTCCTCTGGTCCCCAAGAAAAAGTGGTGTGACCTTTTATACTGCATTGTTCCATTGCTTCTGTAGATACAGGAATTAAACACCAATGTCTGAAATCATAATATTGAGAGATAAATCAAGTATCTGAGAGGTAAACTGTCAAGTTAAAATGCACAACTTAAAAGCTGTGAGTTAAGTTCATTTAGTGCCTTACTGAGGAATATTGCCCAAGAGACAGCCTCTTAGATAGCTCTGAGAAACTGTTCTGAAGAGGTAATGTTAGCAGATGGAGGGACCCCTAAATTAGGAAGCCCACCAAAGTGTGGGTTCTTGCCACTGGCTTTGAAAGAATTCGCACAGCAGAGGCAGAGGGACAAAGAGAACAGCCATTTTATTGCTCAGACGGGGAAATGAAAAGAAAGTGCTTGAGCAGGGAGAAGGGAAGAAAAGCACTTGAGTGAGGAGAAGGCATTCGAGTGGGAACCATCAGCCAAGAGGGGCGATATGGACAGCTCCAGGCCGGGCTGGGCCACATGTACTCTCATGGGAGGCTTCTGCCAACATATCTTTCTTCCTAGTGTGATGGAGCCAATCAGCCCTTGTTCGAGTTTTTCAGTCCGTGTATGGGCTTTTCCGGTTCTTGTCATGGCAGTCATCAACTGTCATGGTGCTGAGGGCTGTGTCATTTAGCATGTTAATACATTACAGTGAGGCTCAAGGTCCACTGGAAGTCAAATCCTCTACCATCTTGAACTGGGTTCTAAACAATTCTTGTTTCTTCTCTGCAGCTGCCCCCTGAGACTTAGATAAGAGTAATTGGTTTCTATTCCAGGGAAGGGCAGGGGTATATCCTGGGGGAAACAAACAGCCTTGGTAACAAAAAGGAAGGCTGCTTTTAATCAGAATGCCTGCGATCTAATGCACCCAGCATTCCTAAAAAAAAAACAAAACAAACACACAAAAAAACCATCTCCTAAGATTCTGTTCAGCCATGAAAGTTTTAAGAGGAAACGCAGGAGTAATCTCAGTTAATTGGTGAGATAGGGGGTCAGAGTCGTCCATCCCCCAATGCCTGCAGGCTTTTCCTAATCAACTGCTTGAGCCTGCTCTTCTGTGACTAGGAGAGGCCTTGGAGACTTCAGCTTTTCTATAAACATGAGTCAGGGATTGTGGGCACACAGAGTCCTGCTCCCTTTTAGTAAGTGGGAAGGTCAGGATATGTGTGATTTTGGCAAAGAGTGTATATGCAACCAAGTACACATCTCACATCTCACTAGAAGGTTGCTGCTAGTCACCTGGGACACATGTGGTTAATTTAGTGCTTTTCTAAGTATGGGAAGATACAAGAATCTAAGTTCATAAAAAATTTCTCCATAAAATATGTAACTGTCTCCAAGCCCTATTCTGCCAGTTTTCCCAGGGTACAGAGTGCCTCCTTCCTGACTTCCGCCCTGAACTCCTTTCAAGACATGTCAAAGGCCAGCAGCTGCAGTGGCCAAGGACTCAGTCCTTGTAGAGCCGGATGGCTAGTGTTATGCACATTCTTTAGTTGGCAGAACAAATGAAGAAATTCAGTTTTTCTCTAGTGTTTTTTTTTAACCAAATATCATTTTGTCCTAAAAAAAAATATGACAGATGTTGCCAAATCAAACAATAACTATTAAAGAGACTATTTTACGATCATATTCTTCCTGTCTAAATTCTGATAAGTCATAAGGGTTTTCCTTTTATTTGGCAAAAATGGAATATCTAAACCATGGGGTTAATACTATAAGTCAGTGTCTCTTTTTTGTATTTATTCATCTTTGACTATTTCAACTTTCAAACATCATGCTAAGTGACCTTTTACTGTCCATTTCAGAAAAATCATATAAATAAAAATGCTTTATGAGAAAAAAAACTGTTGTAATGCAACATCCCTCTTTGTGCCCCTGGCCTGTACTGCTCTGTTGTTAATTAAACCCATTAGGTCTTGTTCCTAAAACTCTATTTGCATATGAAAATATAATGAATATGTGGACATTCCCCACAGCAGCAGTGTGGAAAAAGCATTGTTCAATCAAACTAAAGGAAAATTAACAGAGTTTTATACCATCCATGACATTGTAGGAGAGGAATGTTAAAGTTTACAGGCCACTTTGAGCTAAGAAGAAGAGGGTGGGCCTGGGGTTTCAAAAGAAAGGAAGATAATTCACAGGGGGATAGGAAGAGCAAATGTTTCATACACAAATTTTGCCAAGCCAAACTGACCATGGAAGGCAGAGAGGAATGTGATCCCCAGACCCACTCCCATTTTCCTGCAGGCTGATCACTCCTAGGACTTACTCTCCGTAGTCATCTTTGGTGATAGCTCTCTTCCTGGACCAGGCCCTCTATCCAGATGCTTTTAGACAGTTAAGGGGATGGCATAAACCACTCCCTGAGTCTTTGGAGCCTTGATTTTTGGTTCAAAATAATCTACATGCCAAAGTGGAACATTCCGGGGCAGCCTGCCCTGAACCCCATTAACATAATTGCACGACTGGTTACTTGCCCAACTTTTTACTGTAATAGTTTCCTTAAGTTGTCTCCTACCTTTATTTTTCCCCACCCATTTGATTGTTTCTTCTCAAACTCTACTTCTTCACCATCTGAGTGCATTAGATATTCCCCTTGAAAGTGTAAACTAAATGCTTTAAGGGGCAGTGTAGATGCTGTACAGAGGTGAAGGGGACTGGGGGAGATGGGAAAGAGAGGCAAAACACCAGGTCTTGGTAACTGTCAGGTGAAAGATACCAGGTCTGACTAAGGCATTGAGAGTAGCTGTAGACAGGGATACCTAGATTCACAATTCATTGCTGAGGAAAAATCTACAAGACCTGCAGGGCTTTTCACAAAGAAATAATTAAGGATGCTTTTTAGATCTCCAGATGGGAGACACAATATATAATCATTATGTATTTCTTAAATGTGTTATTAAAAAATGAACCCCAAAATAGTTACATTAAAATTTTAAGAAAGAAAAGGCCATGGCATATCACACCTAACCTGTGACATTTCTAACATGTTCACTGAAGAATGTTTATTAGATGGCTAATATCTACTTATATAAAAAGACAGTGTACTAATTAATTAGTTTTTTTCATATTAAGTCACTATGCTTATTAAAGACATATGTCTTCAATATATGTTTTGTAGCCTTTGTCCTGGGATTTTCAACTTTATAACCATCCAAATATTATGCAGTAAATCCTGAGAAAATTTAATTTATCCATTACCCCAAAAGGGGAAGGGAAAAACCTCAGTCTTGTCTTGCCCAAAAGAGAAGAATTCAGACGGAAGAAGTGCATAGTGCTGTGGGTAGTGAAAGATTTTTTAACAATTTAATTAGTAACGCAAAAGTACACCTACAAGAACAGGAGGTGGGCTGATCCAAGGGTGGGTAACAATGGTCTTTTTTTGCCCCTCCTCTTTTACCCTCGCTTAGAGGTGGTCTCATGATTGATTGATGGCTCTTGTCCCTGGAGTGCTTAGTCTTGCTCCTCCCCTTTTGTACATGTCCTTACCCATGATGCACACAGAAAAACCCACAGTGGGGGCCTAAAACGCAAAGCTTATTATATTACAATGAGCATTGGGTCGTGTCTGATTAGGTCCTTATCACTACTGTGCAGTCACAGCCATTGATTTCTAATTGATTTCTTGCTGGCACTCATTTAGAGGAAGTAAAGCCCCTTTATGCTGAAGACAAGCATGGGCATATCACCATCTTCCAGACCATCTTCCCTCTCCTCCACCTTATCTGCCTGGTGCCCCCACTTATTTAACTACCTAACATATCCAGTGTCTAGGCTATATATATATTCTTAAAAATCCCTGTCTTTCAGTGTATATCTTACTGGGTTTTTTTTAATAAGTTTCCTAGAACACTTTTTGTATATCACTATTCTGAATAGTAGTTGCAACTTATCTTTGTTGATCAATACAGGCTTCAATTTCCATGAAAATGCACATTTCCATTTAAATGAAGTGAGGAGCTCTGTTGCATAGGAGCCTATCAAGATCATCTATCTCCTTTGACTTTTTGCATCATAAAGTGAAAAACTGTGGCCAGAGGACTGTAAAACAGAAATTCCCAGGCTAAAAGAGCCAGATTAAGGTAGAATCATTATTTTACACATATCTTGAGAGATAATGAGAAAACTAGTAAACTGAATTTTAATCATGGGCTGAAAAGGTCATTGAAAGGCTATCCATTTCTCGGGGTAGTACTGAACCTAAACCATTAAATGAAAAACTTGCCCAGCAGAGTATGTATAATTTTGAAACATTATTCCATTGAAAAAAAATCATTCTTGTGTCTCTAAGCCCATAGGGCACCCTTCTTATGTTTGGCTTTCCCTCTTTCCATAGCCTCAGTGGAAATGCATAATATCTCCCCGTCATTCATATTCTATCCCTTTATCTATAAAAACTCATCGTTGCTTCCGCTATCAACCCTCTCCTCTTCTGGCTTAGTGTCTCCATAATTTTTTTTTCATGGAAGAATCAGAAAGTTTTAACTGTTGGTGTCTCAGCAATCACCTGCAGGTAAAAGAAAGTCAAAAAGACAGTAAAAGGGATATAAAAAAATGAGTATCAAACCAGTGATTTATTCAGCCTAGTATTTGGTTCAGGTGTTGCCACCTCCTTTGAGGTCATAGTTTCACATGATAATGTGCAAAGCAAAACGCTTACTCTACGTACTTTTCCTAATTCCCTGCGATCCCCCAGCCAGCCTCTTCTCTGTACTATAGAATCTATTATATTTTAGCTATCTTGAAATTCTCTCATCACCTTTATTATTTTTGTTCCTCTTCTACAGCTATAGTATATTTTCTTGCAACATGACAGTGAAAAATTTCAGCAGTATTCCAGATGTGAATCCACAATTCACTCTTTACAAAAAGAATCTTGAATTTATGGCTCATTTCCTCTATATTTAGGTGAGATGATCTTATCAGATACAAATTTTGTCCTTGTCCATCAACTTAAAGGATTTGTGGTAGAGGTCAGATTCATTTTCTTTTCCATTCTTAGAAATTTCTTTGCCCAACCAACTTAGAATGGGATCAATGACAGATTATAGCAAGACCTTAGTGCCTTTTATTCAAGAATTCCATAACTTCCTAAATCAAATGATGTAATGGAAGACGGGCTTTATCCATTCTCACTGGACATTATGATATGAATGAAAAAGAAAGAGACTGAAGGCAGACAGTTGCAATCTTAAATCACAGTTTTGCTGCTAATTCGCTTAATGACCTTCTGCAGTTTACTAATCTTTCAGAAATTTGGTTTGTTCACCTATAAAATAGATTCATAATAATAATAGCTATCCTGTAAGATTAATATAAGGATTAGAGATGACACATATTGAAGACCTGTCATACTATAGACACTCAGTAAAAAGGTGGAAAACTGACTATTAGGTTAAAAAGAGATATAGTTTATACATACAGTTGAGATGGGTAAGAATGACAGTTTATGCCCAACTTTCAAAATATTTTATAATGTAAATATGTGCTTATGAAGAGTTCAAAGTCAGTGCCTTAGTTAACTGGAATGATATCTATGATTTTCAGAGTTTGCTGAAAATTAGTAATTAAAAATGAAGTTTTCTTTTTGTCAATGCGGTAAGGACTATCCCCATATCAAGAAGTTCTTTTTTTTTTTTTGGAAGAAACTCAAAACTTAATTTTTCTTATACCTTGTGAGGTCATAATTATTAGATATGTATTTATTTTTGTTTTAAACTTAACAAGCCATGTGATGAAATGAGGTTAACAAAAGAAACCTTACTTCAATATATTAATATAAAATCATTGTAAACTAATCTTATCAGTTTATTCCTGGCACATCTAAGAACTTAGTAGCTTAGCCTATCATAATAGACTTAAGTTAATATTATTTTACTTACATTTCAACACTCTACATCTTATGTTGGGGGCTATTTAGTTTATATTTGCTATCTCACGTATACATTTTCCAATCTTACAAGTTGCCTCATCATAGTAGTTATTTGAGAAATACTTGTTAAATAAATAAATTAGTAAATAAATGAACGACTGAAAGGATATAGAATTACTTCTAAGTAATTATTTTAAATGACTACATCTATCTGGTTATCAACAAAATCCTAATGTAAAGTGTAACTTAAAGTATAACACAATTAATATAAAATCAAATACCTAATATATACAAAGTAAAAATAAGACAAAAGAACAAATTTAGAGGATAGTTGTGAATTATGGTAATTGAAATAATTCATGTTAACAATTTACTTGATAAATTAGCCTAAAATTATAGAAATTATTATATACCTTTGTAGTCACATAATGAAATTCACAATCTTACAGAAAAGATTACATTGATACTTTATTTTCACTGTATTTGTATAACAGATGAGATAATTTTGAAAAATTTTTATAACTTATAAGGAATTTATTAATTTTCATACTTTTTCCCCTTTTCTTCTGATTTGTGTATTGTTAAAATGTTTGGTGAAATGAAGGAAATGTGACACCTATTTTTTAAAAAGTACTCCAGAGAGACAGGGGCAGAGTGGATACATCTTACATAGAAAGAAAAAAAGAAAATAATGATATATTTTCTTAAGGTTCTAAAAGCCAAAAGAGAAAAAAGACCCACACATCAACAGCAACAATTTTTATTCCTTACTACAGTACATTTAGTTAACTCTTGCTACATAACAAATTGCCCTAAAACCTAAACCAAGAACATTTACTATTTTGCAGTTTCTAGGGTCACAAATTCAGTCATGGCTTAGCTTCTGCAGGGTTGCTCACAGGGTTGCAATGAAGGTGTCAGACAGGGCTGTGATCTCATCTAAAGGCTCAGCTGGGCAAATATATGCTTCCAAGCTCATTTATATGGTTCCTTTGAGGTATGTTGCCCTGAAGGCCTTAATTTCCTACTGCTAGTTGGCTGGAGAACAGTCTCAGATTCCTGTCATGTAGATTTCTCCATCATGAGATTATTTCATTAAATCCAGCAAGAGAGTCTGCTAGCACGATGGAAATCACTATCTATTGTAACTTAATCATGGAAGTGACCTCACATCACTTTGTTATATTCTGTTGGCTATTAAGTATGGTATTAGGTCTCATCCACAATGGAAATCACACAAGGACATTCATGCCAGGATGCAGGGATCATTGCAGGCCATCTCACCACATCTTACCACACCTACTACCACATATAGTAAACTTCCAAACTTGAAGTTCATTTGGAGTTTTAAGGTTAGTATGAATATACTGACGATGGCAAGCTCATTTAAAATATAATTTGGATATTTTGTTTATATAAAACCCAAAAAGTTTTATATAAAAATTTACATTAAAATGGGTGTAGTTCTAAATTTCTCTCTTATAAGGAAGTAAAAGATGGTTTATGTTCTACAATTATTTAATAATGCCGCCTGAGAGACCATGTGCATTCTTACATTGGTGAACAGTAAGATGTGAATCAAGGTAATAAATTTGATTATATGATTTGCTTATACCATACCATGTTCATCTAGCATAAGGTAATTAATTGATTGTTCCCACAGTGATACTTGTGTTCTCAGTCTAATTGTCTGTGTATTTAACTAATAGCTTTTGTCTTTGTAGCCTGTCCAGATTGTCTGTTGCCATGTAACAAACCATCGCCAAACTAAATGGCTTCAAATAATAATTGTTTCATTTTATTCATAATTCTGTGGGTCAGCAGTTTGGGCTGGACTCAGCTGGAGCTGGGGATTTTGTCTTTTGGTCTCACTTGGGGTTACTCCCATAAATGGTGGCTCAAATGAACATGTTGTTGTCAGGTAGTTGGTGGATTCTGAGCAGGGATGATGCATCTGTACTCCATATGGCTTCAACTCCACCCACAGGCTAGATGAGACAGTCTCAAGGCAGTGTTCTAAGCAGATAAGAAAAAGAGTTGTAAGGCCTCTTTAAACCTTGGCTCTGAACTCCTACAACATAATTCTGACACTTTATGTTGGTCAAAGCAAGTCACAAGGCCAGCCCAAACATAACAAAGGGAAGAAACAGATTCTACCTCTTGACAAGAAGAGCAGCAAAGTCACACTGCAAAGGAACACACATTTTTCCTCCCAGAGTTGGGAGGAATTTGTAGTCATGTTTTGCAACCCACCACATAGCTGATTCTTAAAAAAAATTAAAAAGGAATCATTATTTTTCAAGCCTATTATGAATAACAGATTAGGAATTTATTTACTATTTTGTCTTCAAGACCATTTTTTCTTCATATACCTAATGAATGATACTCATGTTTTCCTTATTTAGCAACTACTTAGGTAATCTGCCATGGGTTAGGTACTGTGAGGTTTACAAAAATGAATGAAAAAGAACCTCAGCCTCAAGAGGGAAGCTAAGGAAAGCCTAATATATAAGGTAGAAAGAAGATAGAAAGGACAGGGTAGAAAGAAGCATCACCGTAAGTGAGCAGAACATACATATAAATCACTATTGAAATTCAAAGAATCTAGAGCTCACTGCAGAGGAGTGGATCAGACAGCATCAGGGAGATGGCATCTGAAAGATAAGGAATGCCGAGGTGAGGACAAGGCGGGTTAGATGGGGGAGAGAGAAGTGGTAGGACAGCGATGTGGAGATGGTGAAGAGGAATTTTGGACGTTTCCAAGAGATTTTAGTTTGGTAGCACTTGCTCTTTATTATGTCTAATTTTTCCTCAAGGCCTAGGCTTTTCCTTTTTTTTGACATAATTGTGACTCAAGCCCTCTTCTTGGCTATTAGTAATGGTTAGTGCCTTTTTATTTTGGTGACTTTTTAGTTTTTAATCACTTAGTGAGTGAAAAATGATTAAAGAAAAGAGGAATGATTTTTGCTTTTATTGGGCAACTAGTAAAAATAAAATGCCATTCTACTTCATGATTATTGTGAAAAGCAAATGAGATACAAAAGATTCTAACTGACTATCCAACTTTATCAGAATACTGCCAGTGACAGTGTTCATGACCTCACCAGGAAGCCTGTTCTCTTAGGAACAGTTCTAATAAATTGGAAATCTTTCTGAGTACAAGTGTGCTTCCTTATTGCACTGTATGTAATCTCATAACACCTCCCACTGGTACTTGTTCTGCAAAATGGAACTTATACAAAGTAAACCTAGTCCTTCTTCTGCACTACTTCATGACCCTTCAGATATTTGAAGACAACATGTGAGCCTCATAAATCTTGTTCTTTTCCTGCCTAAATTGTCTAAAACTTTCAACCATGTCCATCTGACATGGTTCGTGGGTACTGCATCATGCTGATAACCTTCCTCTGGAGAACTGGAGTTTTTCTCTAAATCTTTTCAGAATTGAGCCCAATATTCCCCACATTTTCTAATCAGCGTAGAAAGCAGAGCTAGAGCACCTTTCCTGCTGGGCCTCAATTAATGCAGCCTGGCTTTCCATTCACTTTTTGAATAGCTGCCATGCACTGTTGGCATAGGGATGGCTTACTACCAGCTTATCCCCAGTGGTCTTTCTCAAATGAGTTACTTTTAAGCCAGGCCTGTTTCTGTACCTGCCCAACTGACTTTATGATGCTGAGTGCAAGCTATATTTTATTAATATGCCCACACTATGTATCTATATAAACCATATCTCTTGTGTATCTATCTATCCAAACTCATATAGTCTCATATTCCCATTTTGTAAATATTCCTATTCAATTTCATCATGCTTTTACAGGTGAATTTTCACAAACTGTTGAGGTCTTTCTCCATCTCAGTTAGTTGAGTTGGTACAATTATCATCCTTTTCCAGTCATCCAAAAGTTGTTCTGCCTTAGAAGTTAGCTCTATGTCTCTATCTAAACTTAGAGCTCTCTATGCAGCAAATATTTAGTATACTCTCTAATTTTCTTCTTCTTTGGAATAATTGTGTTTGCATTGTTGGAATTCTGTATTTTATAGATACTAATTCCTCACCCTTTATAGAATCTCTGATCATGAATTTGTACTCAATCCATGGACTTTTTTTAATTGCCACCCTGAAGTTTAATATCTACAATTATGGCCAATGCTTTTTTTTTTCCCCCTAGGCTGTTAGGTATCTTAAAATGAAAATCGTTTCAGTTTTTCCCAAGTTCCCACCCCTTACACTTCATAGGTCTTTATTCAGAATTAAATCCAACTAACAACTCCTGATGACTTTTTGAAAGATGGAAACAGTAGCAAGGCAGGTATTTATGATATTTTATAGCCCCTCATTTATTGCTTTCATGGTGGAGTAAATAAACTCTCAGGATGGGAAAGTGTGTTAACGTAAGGATTGTTTAGAACATGAAGTCCATGGCCTTTCCGTGTGGTCTAATGCATTTCCTTATTTAAATGGAAACCTTTGACTTTCTGTTCCTGCCAGAATCTGTCCTCTGGTTTCCTACATTGCTTCATCCCATCAGGAAAGGTAGTCTCTCTTTGATGCTAACAGTGCATAGCTTGCACATGCCTAAATTATTAAAGAAAACAAAAGGGCTTATAATGAAAAGCACAAGCATACCACTCCTCCTCTTGACTCTCCATCATCTGCAGTAATACTTTTTAACTTATTCTCTTTTATAATTCCCATGATTACTTCCATATCCATTTTTACTTTAGACATTGTCTATTGACTTCTTCTTGTCATAGATAAATATTTCACTTCCTTAGACAGCCACCTGTCCTCTCAATATAGTTGTTACCTTTGTAACTGATGTTACCTTTATGACTTTAAATATTGTATTTAAGTCTATATATTTTTCCAACAAATAGACATACTATTTGTATGCACTTGGTAGTTTCTTACCTATAATCAAAGAGGAAATGTAAAAACAACTTATTTTCAAATTACTATATAGTATTTTTAAATGTTTTGGCCCTTTCTGCTAAATTTGTAATACAGGAGCTCCTGGTAGTCAGATGTCATTTTTTTGCCAAGCTGAGAAAAGAGAAAGGTTTAGCCATTCTTAACCTGACTGCTGAATTGTGTAGATCCTTTTTCATGATACCACCTTCTCCAGAGTAGGTTTGCTCTTCTGTGTCCTATTGGTAATGCTGCTGGGAATTCATGGCTGAGCTTCTCCAGAGTGGGCTTCAGCGAACTTTGGCCCATGGACCAAATTGTCTGTTTTATTGGGACACAGCCACATGCATTTGTTTACTTATTGTCTATAGCTGCCCTTGGGCTACAACTGCAGAATTAAGTAGTTGCAACAGAGTCAGAATTTTGCACAAACCTAAAATATTTAATATCCAGCCCTTGACGAAAATATTTGCCAACACCTGCTCTAGGCTGCTTTAAGACTAGAGCATCGTCCAGTATATCCAGACTCTGCCACATGAGCACCTGCATTCCTAAATCCTGTTCTCCTCCTTCCATTTGGACTGATACATGGGACTCATCCTTTATCCTAGTCATTTAACTAAGTTAGAGTTACTATTTCCTATATCCCAGGACTTTCCTCTCTCTCTATTTACCATCTTCATTTTGCTGAAACAAACCCTCCGTTTGCTTCCTGAGAGTGGAAAGTTTGCAGACAAGTTATATTTTCTTTTGCATCTGAAAATGTCTTTTCAGTAAATGCAATAAATAATCTAGGCATAGAATTGCAAGTTAAAAAAAATTTTCCTCTGAATTTTAATGGCACTGCTCTACTGTGTTTTAGGAGACAGCCTTGCTCCTGACCAATTCAATGCCAGGAGAGTCTACCTTGAAATTACATTTTGATGTGCTGTACACATACAGGTACTTTCATCTGGAGATGTTCTTTGAAAATCTTTAGTAGTATTTCTAGACAATATTCCTCATCTTAGTTCTCTTTATTCTCTCTGGAATTCCTATTAGTCATTTATGGAAACCCAGGATTGAGTTTTTACCGTCTTAAACATTAAATTCATATATGTGGTTTTTGGGTTTATTCTTCATAGATGCAGATTTGTTCTGTTTTGTAGCAGACTTCCTCGGCTATATCTACTTATGTTTCAAGACTTCTACTGAGCATTTTTTCTGCTATAATTTTAATTTCCATATATCTCTCTAATGTTCTTATTAGCTCATTCTTTGAGCATCCAGATTTTTCTTGATAGATGAAATATCTTCTAGCACACCATCATTTTTTCTTCTAGTTTACTTGTTTCTGTTTTATTATTTTTGCCTCTCTTTCATACTGGGTATTTTTCTCACATGTCTGGTGATGCGTGACTTTCCATTCATCTTCATGAGTGAGGCACTGATTGGAGCCAGAGTGAGCATGCAGACAACACTTGGTTGGTGACGGAAGTGTTTCATTGGAGATACTCAACTGCCAATATGTGATTTGTATTTTCCATGGAAATATTTTTTTTCTAGAAAAGAATTTTCTGATATTTTTTGGAAATTAGAGGTCAACTCTTCCTTGTAGAACTTTCACACTATACCCTTGCCCTATTTAGAGCCCATGTCTCACTCCTGCCCTTTGCCATAATGGTTGCAACCCAGCCAAGAGTCCATCTATGGTTCTGCCATGTGAATTTCTCTCCTCTCAACAAAAGCAACCTCTTCTCTCCCTTTTTATGCCCTACTGCACCCATCAATACTCTCCAGTCACTTTCCATCTTCAAAAGTTTGCTTCAAGCTCTCATCCACTGAAGTCCCCTCACTGGTCCTTTGTCTTTAAGGGTTTAGTGTTTTCTTTTCTATTGTTAGAGGGATATCAGACAGGGAAGGGAAATAAGCACATGTTCATGCTACCATTTTTAAACAATTGCGAGACCTACTGTGTTTTCAGTTCTCTACAAAATTGAGACAAGCCCTGGAGAGCCCTCAAAAGTAAATGTATTCTTCTAATATCTTCTAATATATATTGGTTTCTGACTCTGCCTTATTTTTAATCCAAACCCTTTTCATGTCATTTTTCACAACGTGAAATAAGACTATTAGAATTGTTTCCTGTTTATCTTCTTAAACTTTAAATGTTTGACATTAAAAACCAATTAATAATCCATATTATTCAACATGTTTTGTTTAAAGAGCATGTTGTGCTTACTTTTGATTAAATAAAACATGAAAGCAAATGATGGATCAAAAAATAGATTGATCTGTTTTTATCTAAAGATAGCAGCCAGTGTGTGGAAATACCAGTTTTATAATATCACAAAAATTTCTCTCTATATACATTTGCAATAGATTTTACTTTTTAGCTGTAGATATTTTTTCTGACTTCTTTTCTAATCAAAAAGAAACAGCATCCATGACAAGTGACATGCAGCTTTCGTTTATTCCACTAACATGAACACAGACACTGTCCTATTTTCCCTGATTCATGATTTTCTGCGTGGTGAAATTCAAAGGAATCATCTGTCTTTTCATTATTCAAAAGAGAAAAAAGAAACAGAAACAATGACAAATATTTAGTATCTCTCTCTTCTCTGCTTGCAGTCTTCTATGTCTGCACATGTTTTTTGAAGTTTCTGAAAATTCTGTGACTTATTAATCTCAAATTTCAATGAGTCATATGATATATATATATTTACATTATTATGAATTTTTGTCTTTGTATCTTCCATTGGCCTAGTGAGTTTTTTTTTTTAACTTATGCTTTTTCACTCTTGATTTTAAAACACAATGTGGTGGTCGGGAGGGCATAGCTCAGTGGTAGAGTACATGTTTAGCATGCACAAGGTCCTGGATTCAATCCCCAGAACCTCTATTAAAAAATAATTAATAGATAAGTAAATAAGTAAATCTAATTAACCTCCCCCTGAAAAATCTACAAAGTAAAATAAAATTTGGTTAAACTTAGAAAGTACTTGAAACTTATGATAATATTGCAGCTATCAACCATTTCTTGAGCTTTTAATCTGATAAGTAAGACTAGATGTTGTTTCTGTAGTTTTAGCAGATACTCTTGAAGAGCTAAAGTCGTAGAGTTGAACTCATTATTTTTCCTTTCAGAGGTGATATCTGGTGCCATCTAATCTGGGGTGGCTACTGCTATTCCTGGCTAATTTGGGCGTACTTGAAATAGTATATAGTTTTAAACTTAGAGTTGCAGGTACCATCCCAAAAGTATAGATTTTGAATGTAATTTTTGATAAATTTCCTTTAATAATTGCTAGATCAAGTTGAAAAAAATCAGTGAGGCTAGAGGACGTTAACAATACAATTAACAAATTCTGCCTGATGAATATGTAGATAAAATAATAATCCTAAATTTTCCAAATCACATTCTCTTTATGTACACAAAATATTAATGAAAACTGATCACATACTAGGCCATAAAGCAGTTTGCAACAACTCAGATTTTTACAGAATATATTTCTAACCAAAATACAATTAGCTTAGAAATAATAAAAAGGTAACATAAAAAATTAGCTGAAGACGTATTTTTAAATAACTCATGGGTTAGTTTAATATAAATTAGAAAACCTGAACAACTAAATAATAATGAAAATATTTTAAAATTTAAGGGGTACAACAAATGCAGTATTTGAGAGGTTAATGCATATATAGCCTTAAAATGCTTATTTTAGAAATGAACTACTAAAACTTAATGATCTAGGCATCCAACTTAACAATTTAGAAAAAGAGGAGTAAAATAATCACAGAGAAAGTGGGAGAGGAATATTAAAGAAAATATTTAAAATAGTAAATAGAAAACAAAATAGCAACAAAATCAAAAATTATTTTCTTAAAAATATTAAACTATAAAACTGACAAAATAGATCAAGAAAAATATAAGGCATAAGTAAGCAGTATTACAGATGCAAAAGGGAAGGCTATAAATACCAATAAACAAATATTTAAAAATCAATAGGAAAATATAAACAGCTTTATGATGGTAAATGTAAAAACTGGATAAAGCAGACAAGTTTCTAGAACATTGTATATTACAAAAATTCAAGAGAACTAAGATCCTATATTGTTCTATATTCATTCCATAACTGTATCAGTATCTAACAACTTTTTGCCCACAAAGGAATTTCAGATCCAGAAATTTAGGGTTTGGGGAGCAAATTTTACCAAATGCATAATTCTAAAAGTACAGATACACTAACTCTTTCAAAGAATATTAAAATTTTATTCCAGACAAAGCTGTGAGCTAGGAAAAAAGTTTTTTAGTTATATTTTAAGATTAATGAAATGTAATGCTCGGCGTTTTTCTTAGGTTGGATATATCATTGGGCAAAAATTATTTCTTCACTTCTTTTGGATTTGTTTCATTAATTATATTGAAAGTGCTTATTTGTTTAGTTAGTGAAATTGTAACAAATTTTAAATGGCAAAAATGTTGCTCTGTAATGCTTACAATAATGACTTATATGACATTTGATAGTAAAAACTTTTTTTTCAGTAATAGAAAAATTGGGGACTGATTACAAAGCTCTTTAAAAAGAGATTTGTTAAATTAAATTATGTTATATGTAATAGCATGGAAACTACATATATTATAATACCAAGTCAATAAAGTGTCTTAAGTATATACATAAAAATACCATATAGAAGGAGCATAACTTAAAGAAAAAACAATATAAACTTTATGCTTGTGAAATAGATTAGAAATATATACACCAAAATAAGATTGTATTCCAGTTATTGGGCATATGGGCGATTTCTCCTCTTCTTTTGGTTTTGCTCTAGTAAATTTTCTCATTTTAATATCAGTGAATTTAGGTAGCATCCTGCAATTGATAGCATTCATAGTTTAATTGACAATAGTATTTCCTTCCTAGAAGTACGTATAATAATGGTATATATTGCAATCTAGGACTCAGTGAAAACATTATCTTTTGAATAAATAAAATAGTGAAGCATAAACTTTTTAATAGATGAAACACAATTAATGTCTTCTGAGACACAAAACTGACTGAATAAAAGTTTGCCTAAAATAATGTTTACATTAGTGAAAATAGCACTTTAACATGAAAAACTTTTTAATGTTTATTTTATTAGAATATCTGTCTGTTATTATCCCTTGAGAATAAATAATCACATAAAAATGTCTACAATTCTGAATCATGGTTTAATTTACAGAGGTGTTAGTGATTATCAATGTATATTTTCTGTAGTCTAAGATAAAATGAACTAATATTATTTAGTTCCATTATAAACCTTTGGTATATTAAAGCTATTCAAAGTCTTTATTGCTATTAAAAAATTGCATAATATCATTTTTAATAGTAACTCAGGACACTCATTGGCTTTTTAAATCAAAATAATCATCTACATGTTTTTGGAAAGCTGCGTTTTCTCCCTCTTTTGAAAACATTTTGACCACTAGAGCTGACAGTCCACTAGCGTCTCTTAGTCATGCTTGTCTAAACACAAGTCCTCCACTGTGAATACTGATCATGTTTATTGCCTGACTGAATTCCAAAATGTCTTACTTGGCTTGTGCAAGAATTCACACATGCTGGGGTAAATGATATTCTCTCATGGTTTCCCTCTCAAATAACAGTGGAAGATGTTTAGTGTGTACTTCCACATAGAGAGCTCAATACTGATGAAGGTGTCCAACGTGAGGATGTCTGTCCAATCGTGTGTTCAGTAAACGTTAGTTATCCGTGCTGGTCACAATGCTAGACACTGGGAATTACAATGAAGACAGAATCCCTGTGCTCAAAATTTTCACAGTGTTGTGAGAGAAATGAGTGAACAGAAACTCACAGCTAATGAGAGAAGTCTTGTTAACAGAAGAATGTAAAAGGTGCACATTGGAAAGTAATAAGGAGTCATGGTTAGGAGGGGGATATTATCCAGCCTAAAATGGAAACTAGTATTGGAGCACTCATTCTGTGCTAAAAGCCATCCATGGGTTTTTTTTGGATTCTTCTTTCTTTTTTTTTTTTTAATTTAAGTATAGTCAGTTTACAATTTTGCATCAGTTTCTGGTGTACAGCATAATATGTCAGTTATACATACACATACATATATTCATTTTCATATTCTTTTTCATTATACATTACTATAAGATACTGACTAGAGTTCTCTGTGCTATACAGAAGAAATTTGTTGTTTATCTATTTTATATATAGTAGTTAGCACCTGCAAAATCTCTCCATCCATGTATTTTTTTAAATTACTGCCTTAATAAAAATACAAAATAATTATTTTACAGTTCTGGAAGTCAGAAGTCCAAAATCAGTCTCACTGGGTTAAAACCCTGGGAGTTGACAGTACTGATGGATTCTGGGCACATGAGGGAACCATCTATTGCCTTGACTTCCAACTTCTAAAGGTCTCCTGCATTCCTGGGCTTGTGTCCCCTTCCCCATCTTCAAAGCCAGCAGCTTAGCATTTTCAAGTCTTTCTCTGACTTCTCTTACCTCTGTTTCCATCATCTCATTTCCTTCTCTGACTGTCATCCTGCTTCCGTTTTATAAGAACCCATTGGGCCCAACTGGATTATCCAGGATAATCACATCTCAAAATTATTAACTTAATATATCTGTAATATTGCTATGCAAGGTAACATATTCACAGAGTCTGTGGATTAGAATGTGGACATCTTTGGAGAGCCAATATTCAACCAACCACAGCTACTACATGAATTACAGAATGAAGACAGGAAAATGAGTTTGAAGAGATGCTATGGACTGAACTGTGTCCCTTCAGCCCTGAAAATTCGTATGTTAAAGCCCTAACCCCCAATGTAGCTGAATTTGGAAATAGGGCTTCTAGGTTTTAATTAAGGTTAAATGAGATCATAAGGACCTACTGATAGGACTGGTGGCTTTATAAGAAGAGGAAGAGAGAGATCTCTTTTCTCCCCATGGCCTCACCAATAAGGGCCACATGAGGACACAATTAGAATGTGGCTATCCACAGGCCAGAAAGAGATCTCTCACCAGGAACCCAGTTATCTGGCACCTTGTTCTTTCCAAGCCTTAAAAACTATGAGAAAATTAACTTCTGTTGTTTAAACCACCCAATCTATAGTATTTTTTAACAGTAGCCCAATGCTACTAGTGTAAAAGATAATGACAGGACTGCCCTTAGGAGACCTCTCAGTGGTTATACAAGTCTGGAGTTCAAGAGAAAAGTCTGAGCTGCACGTGTAGATTTGAAACTTAACAGCCTAAAGGCAGTAGCTGGTGGTAGTGAAAGCTATTACCCTGAGATAGTCTGTGTACTGAAAAGGGAATATAGCTGAGAAAAGAACCATACATTTCTAGTAACACCGAGATCCAGTGCAGGGTGCTCAGCAACCTGACTGTGGGAGGAGAGACTGGCCGATGGTTGGATTGGTCCTAGGTTTTATTTGTAGAGAAATGGTGGCTGCAGGGCTAGTGGAAGCGTATGGAAGCTAGTGGAAGCCAGAGGCGGTCCCTTTACTTATAATTCTGCAAAACAGATAAGTCACGTTTTTTAGATAAGGAAACTGAGATTTGAAGACATTCAGTAACTTTCTCTAAGTCACAGAGAGTTTTTAAATTAGATTTTATTTCTGAAACGATTTTTCTGATGGCAGAATAGAGAATCAATTTTGACAGAGCATCAAGCAGAGTTTTGAAATGCAAATATTTTGTAGTTTAAAGAGAAGCTCTTTTAATATACCTTGAGGCAAGAAGGCAGGTGGTCAGAGAGGCCATGTGGTAGAGGCAGAGACACTGGATTAAAAAGGTCTTCTAGGGGTCGAGGTATCAGTGAGTTTGAAAAGTCAAAATAATATGAATTAGAGTATCCAACAAGTAAGTAATATACTGGACTGTATGATATCAGAATGAGAGAGAAATCTTTGATCTCCTTGAGGACAGTACTGTATTTGAGAGCATGTTATAGCAGAAAAGAATAAGACCTTGCTGAAAAAGAAAAGGTGGCTGTCTGACATTTGGAATGTGGCATGGGGAAAAATGGAGAATGTGTTACTGAACTTAGTCACTGAAAAAATCCTGACATGCTGTTTGGTAAGAAGTTTAAAAACCTCATTCTCATGTCTTAGAGAAATCCTGCTCCCTGGCCTGGGCTTTAAGAACCTAGCAATCAGTGGAGGATACTTAGAGTGACATATTTAACATCTCCTCTCTGGTATCGGTATAATTTAAAAAAACCCAGCGGTTACATGGAATTTTTCTTAGACTCCAAAAGCTTTGCAAAAACGTACACATTAATCTTTATCTCTCAAGAAGTAGACAGGTGGTATGTATTTAACCTACCCACAATGAAACTAAAGCAGGAAAAATAATAAGGCTTCCTCCAACGCCGCAAAACAGATTAGTGGCGAGGCCAGAAATAGAAGCCTTGACTTGTGAGAACCTGTCCTCTTCCATGTCTTAGTCGACTCTTCCTACTGACAGGTTGTTAAGCATAAGAAATCTTGCATTGTGTTGAACCTTTCTGTGAAGTTGAATCAGAGGCATTCAAATATGACTTCAACTGGTGTCAGGTTATATTTTCAAAAAATGTTGTTCTCTTTTGTATGTAGAATGTGTGCTATGTATCAGAAAGAAATCAAGCAGAATTAGTCATAAGGATTCTGATATTTCATCCTTGAAAGACAGGCAGTGAATACGATTGAGTAGGTGACCCTCTTGATAACATTAATAATAATGGAATTTACCTTAAGACCTCAAGAGACTAACAAATCTCTCTGGAACTGAATTTAAAATCTGTTATATGTTTTTTCCTCTATACCTCTTCTTTTTAACTCTTTCTTTATACGACACATAAATCTTCCTATTTCCTTTACAGAAAATGAATTGTGGAGTTAAGACCAAAAAAAAAAAAAAAAAACCCACTGACTAAAAAGGTTTCAAGGTGTCTCTTAGCTGTACAAAATGAAACAAAAGGAAAAGACAGTATGCAAATTTTAAAAGTTAGCATATTGGAGACTTTTGTCTATCTCTACTCTAAGATATCCCAACTTTGGGTCTAGAGTCATTTTTTCCTTTAATTCATTCATTTCATTCAGGCAACAAATATTAAAGTAGTGTTTATGATGTACTAAACATACAATTTGTAATAGGAATAGTTAAGGCTCATTCCTACATGACTTATATTACAGTTGACAGGATGGGGTTAAGGGGAGGTGTTGAAATGGAGGGATAGTTAATAAATGTGTAAACTAGTTAAAAATGAATTTCAAAGATCATTTCACATAGTCAAAAGTGCCATGCAGTAAATATATTATGCTAATAATCTCAAGTCAAAGACCCCAGAATCACACTATAGTTGAAAAAGCTGGGTGTACTGCTTATTTCAGTGAGGGAAAACACATACATACCTTAGGGAACCATAGTGTGTCTCAGAGTGAGGGTGTTAGAAAGAACCTGTTAAAGCATTTGGGCTTTGGCTGGGTGATTTGAGAGAGGGTCTAAGGAAGCAGACGTTTGCTCCATATTAAATGCTGTCAGGAAGCAGCGGCAAACTGTGGTTGAGTATCTGTTCTCATTGCCTCGTATTCTCCCAGGGTTTGCCAAATATGCAACACCTGACATTGGACAGATGCGATTAGCAGGTATTTATAAATTACATACATTTAAGACCCCAGGGGAGGAGGCAAAACACCACATGCCACCTAGGGCCACTCAGGGGTTATGCTTGAGAACTGAGTGGACAGCCAGGGATTCTGGGAAGCAAGCTTTGTAGTATCAAGAGGGTAGGGTGCCCCCTGCCTTCCCTCAGGAGGATGTGATCAGCTTGCTTGAATCATTCCACAGACTGGCAGGAAAGTGAAATCTGCTATTCAGGGATAAGGAGGGTTGTTTGGCTGGAGGACCTTATCTGTGGGAGTAGAGTGAGGAGGAGAACCTACGGTGAGGGTATTGGAGGCCCTCCTGGTTTCCCCCCAGATGTCAAAGCAGCACGTAATACTGGGCCTTAACTATAGGACTGATGCCATAGTATCTTAGTGAATCTTATCTACAGGAAGGGGAGACTAGAACAAGAATAAGGTTATAATTGGTAGAGAAGGAGCAGCCATTCATTTTAGCCAAGAGAGGAGGAGATATGTGACCTGGCCTTTGTCTATGCTTAGGCAAAGCTATACAGTAACCTTGCTTAGTCTCATTTTATCAAGGTCTCAAAGTAACCTTGTCGAGATTGATATCATGTCTTACAGGAGAATAACAGTGCCCAGCTCTGAGAGCCAGGCCAGCTTCTGATTGTAGAGCTGCCATTTTTTTCTCACTTATAAGGAACTGATGGTGGTTGGGGACTAAATCAGAGAAAGTTTCTGAAGGGGGATCTCAAAGCTTGGCCTTTACTGCTAATAAGAAGCCATCACATAGAGAAGGACTGAGGGTGGAGACAAGGGAGGAAGGGGGCAACTTGTGGGCAGCATCCTCATCAAAGGGAAACAGCACGTGTGAAGAAGGAAACACCTCATTACATTTGAGAGGTAAGTTTAAAAAAAAAAATCAGAAGTGTGGCTCTTTGCTTCAGCAACTCTCAAGGGGTGGTAGGTAAGGGAATACCAGAATCTCAGAACAGCTGGAGTCAAATATCTGAAAGCCTCCAGGGGATGGTGAAGTGACAGTCCTTTAGGGCAGATTGCCCCTCATTGCCTCCACTCTCCTCTCACAGTTTCAGTTAGATTATATAGGCTTTATGTGGAAAACCCAATTCTAATTGATATTTTCATATGACCCTGTATATTATACAACAAAATTGCTTGTCCAGAAAGGTTTTACCACCATCCAGGGAGATGATTGGTATTGTGAGCTAGTGCATGGGCTGTCAGTGGCAGATCAGTTAGCCTAGATATATTTTTCTTTGCTCTCTTAAGACTAGGTAGGATGTATTGATTTTTCCAGACCAGCTAATATACAGCATGATTAAGCTAGGTCTCCGTTTTCATTGTATAGTGAACGATTCCTAGCATATGGTTTTATCATTCCATCTACCTTTGCATATCCAGTAAATGTGTTTGAACACTGTATAATAGTTGATCTGAGGACACCATTGTTACCAATTGGGAATTTAGCATAGTAACGCAAGGAAGTATTAACAACATTAATAATGACAAGCATCCCAGACAGCAGAGAATAGTGATCATAAGCATGGATTCTGGAGCCAGACTGCCTAGGTTAAAATTACAACTCTACCACTTCTAATTATGTCACCATGGACAAGTTATTTAACTCATGTGCCTCAGTTTCCTCACCTGCAAAGTGGGGATAATAATGGTACCTTCCTCAAAGATTTGTTGTCAAGATTAAAATATATATTAAGTTTTTAGACCTGGCTCATGATAAGCACTGTGTAAGTGCTGGCTTTGTAATAATGATGGTGACAATGATTGGTTAAAGAAAAAAAGAAGGTAGTTAACACAATATTCCTATAGTCAATGAGTTAATGATAAACTAACCAGTATATATAAACATTCACAGATCTTATTAAGGAATGAATTCTCTTACTTATTCTATACAGGTCCTCTACTTGTGCTACAGACTTAGTCATATAATGGATCAGTCTTTGGCGATATCTGACAGTACACATTTAATTTAAAATATTTCTTCCTCTCTGCCTGATTTGTCTGATACATCCAGGCCTACCACAGATAAGGGTTTTAATACATTCTGTGACTGAATTTTCTGGATTTTGACTGAAGAATGCCCTAGGAGTCTCAGATCTTTAATTGAGGCAGCCATATTTAGTGTCACTGAAATAAGTGTGATAACAGCTTGATAACGCAAAGCTTGACATGAAGAAAACGCCTGCCTACTGTTAATAAGATACATGAATTTCAGACAACAGAAAACCAAAGTAAATTGCCACTATGTCTATCTTGATAAAATACCAACAGAGTTTGCTATTCATTTTACTATGTTCAAAAGTTTGTATGAATGACTACGAAATGTTAACAGAAAATCACTTGCAGTCTAGGCTTGTGGCAGGTGAGGGGTTTTAAAATATTGTTAAATTGTTAGCTGTACTAACAGATTTTTTAAGACAAAATAAAAAGAAAAAGTATTTTCCTTGTTCTGGATATTCATTGTAGCAAACCAGAGTGATGTGAGAAGGAATTTCAAGTATCTTAGTAGGCCTGGTTGTATCAGACATTAATTTAAACAGGTACATGTACTTTTACTCTCAAGGTTCAGAGTATCAATAGAAAAATGTTTAAAATTTCTATCAGTTTCCAATTTTTTTATGTCCAATAGAAAAATCTTTAAAAAATCAAAAATACTATTACAAACAAAACTGGAAAGCTATGGCTTCTTTCTCCCGTGAACATAAAAACATTTAACTTCCAACAGGTTGAGAGCATCATTATGAAAAAAAAAAAAGACTATTCTTATTTTGATGTCAAATTATGCAAGTTTTGTAAAACCCCAATATCATATGCACTGAATTTACGGACCACATTCTAGTCAGCGTTTTTTGTTTGCTTATTTGTTTGTTTGTCATATATATATATATATATATGACAAACATATATATATATATATGACATATATATATATGACTATATATATAAAATATATATATATATGACTATATATATATATAAAATAAGCTCTTGCTAGACTGCTTTCTATTTCTAATGGACATGTTAACACATAATTTAGGAAGCAAAGTTTGGCTTCATTCCTTTCTAGTTTTTTTTTTTCACTTACAAGAAAATCTTAGCTTCTATACCAAAAGGTAGTTAATATTCATGAATAGTCAACATTTAGTTGACTATAATGAATTGGTCTAAAGAAAATAGGGATAATTGAAATCTGAGGTACTACAAAAATTTAACTTGATCCTCTGCACTTCAGCTTATAGAGCATTTGCTTTTGGCCAGACCTGCTGCCTAATAAACCAACTGAAGATATTTTAATTTTCATTCTTCACTTTTCTGAAGATTTATGTAACTTAAAGCACATGAATAGTACTTTACAGTTTATTAGCACTCTCACAAATTTATCACTTTTGATCTTCCCAGCATCCTTATGTGGAGGGGACATTGTATAATTATGGAAGGTTTTATTATTGTGTTCACTTCATAGGTGAAGAAGTTTGGGATCAAGCAGTATGCTCTTAAGTAAATGCAGGTAATTGCCCCTAGAAAAATTAAGTTTGGAATCTCAAGCTTTATTGAATTTATTGCATTGTGCTGAGAAAGCCTCCAACCTTCTTTTCCACAATAACCCCTCTCTTCAGCCTTGACTCCTTAATGTCCGGTGTCCACATCATTCTCTTTACTGTTTCCGACCTTTAAATCTTTGTCTTCACTCCCCTCACTCCATGTACTTCTGTCTAGAATTTTGATGCTATTCTTGAATATCCAAATCCTACCCATCATTCAACATCCAGCAGAAGTCCACCTCCTCCAAGAAGTGTCCAGCTCCCATTCTTTTTACTTAACTATATACAGCATTTGCAGGAATTGGTTCTTAGTTTCCTAAGTGTTTCATTATTTCGTGTTTCATCTAAAGTCTTGTACTAGACTATAATAGAGACCTGCTATACTAAGAACAGAGAGTCTTATACTTCTTTGAAATCCACAGCACTCTAGCACTGGATATATGTAGTAAATTCATGATAAATACTTGGCTAGTATTTAATCTACCCAATGGAGCCATTGCTGAACCATGGATAATCTTACTGTATTTGTATTCAAACCATGTGACTTATAACTTAGCCTGTATAATCACTTACTATAGTTATGTTCAGTGTAGTTTTTCAGTATGTTCATATACCAGTTGACCCTAGCATTGATTTCTAGTGGCAGTGAAGCCCAGACATATGACCTATGGGATCAAATCAACTACACATGCCTGATGGATTCCCTGAACAGAGCAGGCATTTGGCCCATATATCGGTATTGAGAACAGGAACAGGAAATGTTATGCAGTGATTGTTTTTCTATAGAGTTACATTAGCATCACCCATTCTGCTAGTCATAATTTCTCAGCAGATCAGGGTTATCTGTCAATGGTAGTTCCTGTGGTACAGCATATGAAAATGCATTCCATTATTCATTATAAATGATGCTGACAAACATATTGACATTACAAATTTAATTTTTAAGAAAGAGATCTCTATATAAAAATAACACACTTCAGAGTCATTATGTTAAAACACAAAAAGACGGTACTGTATGACCATTCAGTTTTTCTGGAATATAAGTATTCTGTTTAAACAACTAACTACTTTTGTTCATATTTTTAGGTGAATTTGGAGAAGTCTGTAGTGGGCGTTTGAAGACACCAGGAAAAAGAGAGATCCCAGTTGCCATCAAAACTTTGAAAGGTGGCCATGTGGATCGGCAAAGAAGAGATTTTCTAAGAGAAGCTAGTATCATGGGTCAGTTTGACCACCCAAATATCATTCGTTTAGAAGGTGTTGTCACAAAAAGTAAGTACTGGTTATCTTCTTTACTTCTTTTATACATCTAGCTCAGTTCCTTAAAAAAAAAAAAAGGCTTAGTAGCAATATCATGGCCATTTAGGGGATAACTTCGTTCAAATATCATCTTCAGCTATCACCCCTGAGAGTCTTGATATTAGGCTATGACATTATCAGAGTTTGCATTGGTCACCAAACAGCTTTGAAATGTTTTTTATTACCTGTAAATCATTTGCCTAATTTAACATGAAGTAATATATCAAAAGTAAAGGGGCATATGTATTTTTTCCCTAATTTCTATAAGCTATTCACTTCTAAAGCTGCCTAAATTTCAATATTAATAGGAAAAACAAAATATTTTGGGTCATTAAGGTAAAATACTTCTTTTGGAAATAAATTTCATATACAAATATAGAATGCTTTATCTAAAGTAAAGCTTTTAAACAAAACGTTCTTTATGGAAACTGTCTATATAAATGCCATTAGAACTATATTATTTTAATTTATACAAAATGCAGAAAAGGATTACAGTTTCTGAAATAAAAATCCTGTTTTTACAGAAATAGTGGAATCAAAACCATTTCTTCGAAAAAGTTTCTTAAAAACCCAAAATTAATCATATACTCTAAGAAGTAGATTGCAATATTCACTTTTATTTGGGTAATAATAAGGCATAAAGCTTAATATTTCTCCTTATTTTATTCACTAATGAATTATAGCATATAAAACCCAATACAAATGGCATTTAAAAATTCATAAAAATAATTTTGAATCTTTGATTCATTTTTCTTTCATAAAACTGAAGTTTCTTTTATAATCATTTAAGTGAAATTGAAATTTTATGTTATACTTGGAAGCAGGAAAGTGTAAACGCTTGCTGACAACATTTAATTGACTCTGTGTCTGAAGCTCCAAAGTCCTTCTCACAAAGCATTGACCAACATGCTGATTACTGATACCCATGATAGTCTGGAGGGCACAAAAGAGAGCTTTTGATGACAGCTGTTCCTGTGGGCTGTTATTTTAATGGGCTTAGTAGACCCTTCTCATCTTCATGCCCTTGTGTTGTTCTGTCTTACATTGATTCTGGGCTTGTCCATGTGACTAGCATTGGCCAGTAGGACATTAACAAGTGCGATGCAAGTGGAGGCATCTTACCTATTTGCACATTGGAGCTTGTCCTCTTGCAACACTCCTTCCTGTTGCCCATCCTCCAATGCTAAGGGAAGCCAATCCATATGGTGAGGCCACATGCAGGACAGCAAAGAGAAGAACTGAGGCATTCTAGTCAGCAGCTCTACTTGAGCTCCCAGCAGATAGTACCTGAGTGCCAGCCTTGTGATGAACCATCCCAGACATTACAACTTACAACCCCTTCCCACTACCACTGCCACCAGGTAGCTGCAGCTGCAGTTGATACTTTGTGGAGCAGAGGATCCATCCAGCTCTGTCCAGTTAACACATAAAATCATGAGAGAGAAGAAAATGGTTGTTGTTTTAAGTTGCTAAGTTTTGGATAGTTTATTACACTGCAGTAGATAACCACACAGATGGCCCCACTTAGAATTCCACTCCTGGTACTGAAGATTTGTTCAGTTTTAGGTAAATTATTTAACATCTCTATCCTTTACTTCTACATGTATAAAATGGGGCCAAAATAACTCTTAGTTAATAGGAATGCTGTAAGGATTAATTTTATAAATGTATAAAGCATGTAGTATAGCATGGGACTCATAGTAAGCCATATTACATGGTAGCTAATATTGGTACTATGTGTCAGGAACTCTACCCATGTAGTTCACGATTTCATTCTCATGGTAACCTTCATGAGTATCTGCTGAACCTTCATTTTCTGCTGAAGCTCAGACAGGTCAATTAACCCACATAAGGACTTCTAACCCATAGTAAGTGGCATGGCTGATGTTCAAACTGAAGTCTGTTTGACAAACCAATGGGGTTTTGTGTTTTGTTTTTTGTTTTTTTTGCTGTATCACAGTGAATAAGTCAAGAGTTTTATACTTTGTCTTCTCTGAATTAAATGACATAAAATAAATGACAATGTGAATAAAATAACACACTATTACTTTTTTAAAATAAGGAAGATATTTAGGTATGGAATTATCTCTAGTATGTAAAATTTGGAGAGATCCAGATATGCCTCGATAGCTAGCAAAAAAAAAAAAATCATGTAAAAGAAAGAAGCAGAGAAGAAACAACATGCTAATTACTTCTTTTATATTTTCTGACTTCTTTGTCATTACTGTAACATGAACATTTCAAGGTACTCCTTCTGTTTTTAATCTCTCTGGAAGGAAGAAGACAATTTTAAAGTTAGGTTATGATTCTTAGCAAAGCATTTAAAATAATTTAAGTATGTTGTTAAAGTCCTCACATGCATATTTATGCATGAAATATCTGGAAATAAGTGTCCAACACTAAATTCAAAGATTGTATCTTTATTTTTTACCTTTGATAAATCATATTCTGTGAACTTCTCATGTATTCTGATGTATTTTATTAGATATAGAATAGTTATTATATAATCTGGCCCTATGTAGTAGTAGGAATTATTTATTCTAAATTAACTGAATAGGTTTAATTAGGTAATCTATGGCTCTTGTCTGCCAGTTTGAAACACTCAGTTTATTTCACAAAAAAACATCCAAACAGTTAACACAGTGATTGCTCTACATCTCTGGCAATCTTGTCTAAAATTGAGACCAGGGATCTTTACATAGCTTAGTTTGTATGATTCCTAAGTGAAGTTCCTAGTTTCATTTTAGAAAAAAGAGAGAGAGAAGACAATAATTGAGAAAGGTATATTCAGTATGCTTTTGAGTGGCAATAACCATAGTAATTTGAACCTGTTAGCATGAACCCCATATAAGGGCGTTGTAGCGATGCTGGGAGGTGGAGGTGGAGAAAATAATTCCCGCAAAGATAAATGAGCATATTTATACTGTTGTCTTCTTAACTCAAATGCTATGGGATTTTTAGGAGAAAGGCAATAAAGAAATGAATGCCTCATTCCCATAAATACATGGTAATTGTTCCAAGATTGCCTTTAAGTAGCTAAGAGATAGCTAACAATTAACGCTCCCTAAGGACTACCATATTGCATAAAAGATTATACTGACAAAGATAAAGATGCAGTATAGGTTTATTTGGTCATGTCAGTAGAGTATTCTGGGATTCTGAGAAATAAATGCACAGACTCTCAGTTGAAAGTAATGCAAAATTATAGATCAAAATCTTCATCAGATCCTTTTATAAATTCTTAATATGCATACTTTTATCTTATAAAGTTTTATCACTGAGTGATACATATAAAGTTCTGGGGAACATTTTGCTCTTTCATACTTGTGCATATAACTACTTTTACATAATTTTAAACTTCAAAATTAAATGATTAAAAGCTGTGTTATGTAAAAAGTATGTCTGATGAAATTTGAACCTGTTTATTTGATACACATCACAATGTCATTAACTTGCTAAGGTACAACTGATACAAAAAGAAATAAATCCAGCTACACCATATGCTCAGCATATTCTTTTTCTCCAAGAAGCAAATAGAAGCCATCAGTTAGACAACAGATGTGTAGCCATTAGTACCATAGATAGTAGCAATGTGTAACTGTAATGTATATACCAGTATCATTAACTACGTAACCAAAAGAGAAAGTTCTACCCTTCTATAAAACAATGAGAATTGTGGTTAAATGATAAAGAAATATACTGCAGTAACCATACTCCTGGAGACTGAGCCCTACAGTTTGAATTCATGATAATATGAAAGAACCAAAAGGAGAGATAATGAAGTGCTTTTATATCCCAGCTTAGGTAACAACTAAATTTAGATATACTGACTATATCTCAAATAAATCGTAAATCCAGTGAGGAATAATAGAAGTCAGTCATGATAGCAAACAAATTCCCAAACATAATTTCATTTCAGCATAAGACATTCCTCAGAACTCATGGAACAGCACAGAAACTATAACAGAAAGTACCAGCCTGCACAAACCATCTTTAAATATTTCAGAGTATAGTGGGTTCTTTCCAAATAGTTTTGAAATGTCCACATGGAATCTAAGTCAGAGAGTAGATTCAAGCCAGTCAAATACCTTGTACAGTAAATGCATGAGAACTGTTTCTCTGGTCCAAGAATTGCATTTTACTTGTCAATTAATAGAATCCCCAAGACTTTGAATATTACTGTTGCCACCAATATGATAGCTGCCTGTCCACCTGATTGTATATTCTGCTACTAGCCGCAGGGTCCTGTGTAAGTCAGTCAGTGTATTTAGACCTCAATATTTTCCTCTGCACAAAAAATGGAAAAGTGCAGGATTGGATTAGAAAACAATAAAGGTCACGTCTAGCCCTGATATTTTTGTATTCCATGCATTTGCCAAGAGAAGGGTCATGGGATATTTGTGAAGAAAGTTTGTGCCAGTGATAACTTACCACCCCACCTCTACCTTTATTATAACTATATATATTATATATAACTATAATATATATTATAACTATAATATATATTATAACATATCAGTGATCAAGAAGATAGGCTCAGGAAGAAACAAACACTACTTTTTTTTCCTGACAGTAGAATTTTAATGACAAATGACAACTCCTAGAGCAGTAAAAAGAACATGGATTCTACAGACAGAGATATCTGGGTCTGTATTTTTATTTGAAGTATAGTCAGTTATTGTATGTCAATTTCTGGTGTACAGCACAATGTCCCAGTCTGACACATACATACATATGTTTGTTTTCATATTCAGTGAAGTTTTTATCTTGCAATCTGTTAAGTAGAAACATATAGGTAAAATTTTGCTGTAAGCAAAATCAAGGTTTGGATGTATGGAATGTATGTTGTATAGGATAAAACATTCTGTAAAACTGATTCTAATGAAAGAATCTAGAATGTTTTCCCTGAAATTCAGCTACTCAGCTAGCAAAGGCAGGTTAAGAGTTTTGTTTTCCAAGAAACATTTGCTGAGCACCACCAAGGTGTCAGACTCTGTTGCTGATTAAAACCTAGAGATACAGAAAAGAAGGTCTCAGTGCTCTAGAGAAGCTCATTTGTTGGCTCCAGCCCACAGGGAGCAATAAACAAATAGGTGAAGTGTGTGCTATTTTGGATACAGTTATTCATTAACTTATTCATTATTTTATTCAGAGAATATTTACTGGGTGCCAATCTAGTCAACAGAGTAGTGAAAAAGACAAAGCTTCTACCTGCTGGAAGAAACAAAAAGGAATCTAAATATATGAACACAATTTTAGATAAAGAGAGGAAAAAAAAAAAACTGAGTAAAGTGCCAGAGAAAGCCATCCCAAGGTTTGGTAGGAGAGTATTACAGGCAGAGGAAACAAGTTCTAAACCCTTTTACTAGGAAAGAATTGAGCATGTTAGCGGAACATCAAAATGAACTGGAGCAAAGTAATAACAGTAGAGATTACATGTTGAAAGTAAAAACTGGAGGCAGGCAAAACAGTAAGGAGGCTGATGTTGTAATCCAAGTGAAAAAACAGTAAGAAAATAGATGAAGTAAGTAAAGATAAGAAGAAAGGAGTAGATTCAAGAGCTATTTCCAAGGTTAAATTAAGACACTTCTGTGACTGATTATAGATGGGGAATGAGGGAATGAATGGGGATGGTTTCAGATGACTTCTAAGCGTCTGGTTTACATAAGCAGGGAGATGGAGAGGAAATTCAGGAGAAATAATAGATTTGGAGCGAAAACAATGAATTCTAATTTGGACATGATAAGTTTGAGGTGTTTGAATATTTAAAGATTTCCAGGAAACCTCTGAAGCCTGGGTGGGAGTCTGGGCTGCCAGTGCAAATTAAGAAGTCTGTCTTGAATCCTAGATTGCATTCATACTAAATGGCAAAAGCATCTCAAAACTTACTGTCATTTCTCCCTTGCGTCTCTTCTGAATCCCTGAGAAACTGGAAGGAAATGTACCATGCTGACACTAAATGGGTACATGGATAACTGTGATATGCAGATTGTTGGTCCTAGAAGGCCCAGCTGCCTCTGGAGTTGTTAGCCTTCCTTTTTTCAATGATCTGCAAAGCTAGATCATTTGCTGAGGTCATAGGTAGAGGGCCTGAGGTGTTGGTGAATATTTGAAGTAGCTCTTAGGAAAAGTATGAAAGAAAACTGATTAAGAAAGATTATAAAGACTGTGGGTATCACTGAAGATGCAAGAGAAAATAGAGATCAGGACAGAAGCTGTTGATAGCATAAAAGTGGGGAGAGATGCAAATGAGGGACAAGGAGACATGAGAGGCAACAAAAAAGGAAGAAATTGAGATTTTCCATATTTTCTCTCTTTTCCTACCATTCTTAATATTTACTATTTACTGCTACTATTTGCTGAAATAGTGATGAATTATTGTTGTGTGATTTCTGGAGTCTCAGTGGAATCTCGGGATATTTATTGCAGAGTATTTGCCACTTGGAATTATAACGTATACATATTGATAAGTAGAAAATGAACCTCAGTGTGACTGTAACAAACAGTAACAAGATGACATAGTCTGGTGGCTCTGTGTGTCACACTGTTCGAGCAGCACTGGGGCTAACTGGGATCACCAGCTTATTTTCTTTCTGCCAGAGAGTACTACCTTCTTTACAGGAGAGAATAAACTTCCTTTGTATTCAGAACGAATTCATTCTTGTCTCTTCAGTGTTTAAATATCTGGGTTTTCTCAAGGTCATTCACTCCAATCACCTCCCTAGATCTACTTCTAAAGTACTGTCTCCTTCCTGTGATCCTCTCCCTTTCCCAAACCAGTCTGCTAATTATCAGGTAGGCTATAACAAGAAGTAACAGGTTAAAAAATTCAAGTAACAAATGCTCACTCTGAACATAACACTGTCACTGTAAGAACTAGGAGAGAAAAAGAATATAATATGACTTTTTGCATACATAATGTTCCTTTTAATACCTCTAAATAAAATTGAATAGAGATATCTAGAGGGTGAAATCTTACTCATCTTCAAAAGTGAACATTCTTTCCAAATCATTCCTGGTGCAGTTTGTTCTGGTAGAGTTTGATGGCTCTGAATTTGAGAAGGGCTATAGATAAACCTGTATTATAGACATTAATTTGCATCCATGATCTCAAGAGAATGAGTACCAACCTTCCAGGCTGCAATCAATGATTATTTGGACACTTTTTCACCAAGTTCCTGATGCTCTTACGTAGGAATGGAAAAAGACCAGTTGAAATCTTAACAACTGAAAATGATTATGGGCCTCTTGTACATGTGATTTTTTGATAAAAAATTACATGTGAAATTAATGAGTGGAAATCTAGCAAAGTCCTTATTATTTAATCCCATGATGAATATCTTAATATTTGTTTTGTGGGAATAAATTACTATAACTGTTCTTAAATTTTTATCTTGATATAATTTCAAACTTCGAGAAAGTTGTTCAAATAATATAGTTCCCATGTAACCCTCACTCTGTTTCCCCTAATGTGTTTTATATAACCATAGGACTATTATCAAAACCAAGAAATAAACATCTATACAGTACTATTTACTTAACTACAGACTGTTACTCAGATTTTACCAGCTTTTTTGATAGTGTCCTTTGTCTGTTCTAGAGCCACATCCAGGATCCCACATTGCCTTAGTTTTCGCATCTTCTTATTCCAGTCTGTGGCTGATCTGTGACAGCTCTGCGTCGTTACTTGTCTTTTATGTCCTTGACACTTTTCAAGAGTACTAGCCAGTGATTTTGTAGAATGTTCCTTAGTTTGGGTGTGTCCTCTGTTTTCATGATTTGGTTTGTGGTTATGCATTTTTGGCAGGACAATCACAAGCATTGTATCTTCTCTTTAGGGCATTATATCAGGGGATACATGGTGTTCACATGCAATATTCCTAGGGGTGCTAACATGGATCACTTGGTTAAGGGTGGTATCTTCCAGACTACTTCACTGAAAAGTTACTTTTCTCCTTTTGTCACTAATGCATGTTTAGGGGAAGCTAATTTAGACTTTGCAAATACCTTGTCTTTCCTCAAACTCTTTCCTGTTAAGTTCAACATCCATAGTAGATCTTGCCTGCAGCAGTTACTACTGTTGTATTCTAATGGTGATTTTTTCTATTTCTTTCCTTCTCTGTTTGTTAATCAAAACATTTCTTTAAGGAAGAGCTGTATTCCAGAATGTTCTGTAAATGGATGTACACAATGTATAGACTTTCAAGTCCGGCTTCTTTCTCTAAGCAGAATGCACTTGAAATTCGTGCATCTCTGTTTTTGCTGAGCGAAAACTGTATCATGTACTATCCTTTGGTTCTGCATTCAGTGATTGAAGGACATCTGGGTTGTTTCCAGTTCAGATAATTATTAACAAAACTGCTAGGAACATTCATGTATAAGTCTCTGTGTAAACATGTATTTATGTTTATCTTGGAGAAACAGCGAGGTGTGGAATGACTAGATCAGATGGTAAATGTATGTTTAATTTTATATGAAACTGCTGAACTGTTTTCTAAACTGTATGTACCATTTTATGTTCCTACTAGTACTTAATGAGAGTTTCAGCGCTCTGCATCACCAACAATGCTTTATAGTGTCATTTAAGAAAAAAAATTAGTCATTTTAGTGAGTCAATATTAGTATCATATTGTCATTTTAATTTGCATTTCCCTATGATGACTGATTTAGATCTTTTTCCATATGTTTATTTGTTACCCTTATATCTTCTTTGGTGAAGTGTGTCTTCCATTTATCCACTTTCTTTCACTGAGTTGGTTTTTTTCTTAATGTTGAGCTTTGAAGGTCTTTTAAAAATATTTTCTGAATACATTTCTTTGTCAGAAATGTGGTATGTAGATATTTTTCAAGTTTGTAGCTTGTTTTTCTATTCTTTGAACAGTGTCTTTAGCAGAGTAAGTGTTTTTAATTTTGATGATGTCTACTTTTTGATTTTTTTTTCTTTTATGGATTGTCCTTTTGGGCATGGAATCTAAGAACTCTACCTAGTCTGAGGTCACAAAGATTTTCCCCTCTACTATCCTCTAGAAGTTTTATAGTTTTACACTATACATGTAGGTCTATGATCCATTTTGAGTTAATTTTTGTAGAAAGCTTGGGGTATGGGCCAACGTTTCTCTGTTTGTTTTTTTTTCTTGGCTTATAGATAATTTCAGCACCATTTGTTGAATTAGTATTTTAAGATATAAAACTAGTTTTCCTCATTTTTAACTTTTTTTCTTTGCTTAAAATCCTTCACTGCTTTCTTTCACCCACAAGACTAAAATCATGCCATGCCACTGAATATAGAAATCCAAGGTTCTGTATGATTGGCCTCCACTTACATATCTTTAGCCTTATATCCTGCCTTTTCTACCTCTTAGTTTATATTCTATTAACAGTGAATCATTATTTGATTCAGATTTCAAATGAAATATTCAAGTGAATGTTTAGGTGAATCGTACTTGACCCTCTTCCTGGAAAACCCTCTCTTTCCCCCACCCCCATCACCCTTAACTCAGCCAGCAAATTCATTTTATGATGGATGACTCAGTTTATATGAAATATCCTTGCTTAATCTCTACTGGTAGATATCTACATTGCACTTAACATATTGTCCTATAATTATCATTTGTATATATGGCCCAAAAGTCTACTGTTTTCTTAACCCTTATCCCATAATACTAGGACCTCAGCACCCTTTTGCAATGCCCTTAAGTGTTTCCTGGGACAGTCCCACCAGGCTCTCAGGTGCAGCAGTACAGCATCTGCACTGTCTTCTACCCCTGTTGGGGCTTCCTCTCACCTGCACATTGCTTGTCCACATCCCTCGTAGAGGCTCCAGCAGCCTGGACACTGCCCATCAGTAGAGAAAAACTACCGAGCCATTCATTTGGTTCATGATTACTCTTAATTTCCTGTTAAAAAAAGGGTTGAACATAGTGTATTGCCTACCCCATTTACTCCATTTAATCTTTTTTTTAATTGAAGTATAGTCAATTTACAATGTGTCAGTTTCTGGTGAGCAGCATAATGTTTCAGTCATACATATACATAATATGTATCCGTTTTTATATTCTTTTTCATTACAGGTTACTACAAGATTTTGAATATAGTTCCCTGTGCTGTACAGAAGAAAATTGTTTTTTAGCTATTTTATATTTAGTAGTTAGTATTTGTAAATCTCGAACTCCGTTTATCCCTTCCCACCCTCTTTCCCTCAAGTAACCATAAGTTTGTTTACTACATCCGTGAGTTTGTTTCTGTTTTGTAGATAAGTTCATTAGTGTCTTTTTTTAATTCTCTTTTTTTTTTTAGATTCTATGTATGAGTGATATCATATGGTATTTTTCTTCCTCTTTCTGGCTTAGTTCACTTAGAATAACATCCTCCAGTTCCATCCATGTTGCTCCAAATGGCATTATTTTACTTTTTATGACTGAGAAGTATTCCATTATATAACTATACCACATCTTCTTTATCCAGTCATCTGTTGATGGACCTTTAGGTTGTTTCTTGGCTATCGTATATAGTGCTGCTATGAACATTGAAGTGCATGTTTCTTTTTGAATTAGAGTTTCCTCTGAATATGTGCCCAGGAGTGGGGTTGCTGGATCATATGGGAAGTCTATTTTTAGTTTTTTGAGGAATCTCCATACTATTTTCCATAATGGCTGCACCAAACTACATTCCCACTAGCAGTATAGGAGGGTTCCCTTTTCCCCACACCATTTCCAGCATTTATTGCTTGTGGACTTTTGAATGATAGCCATTCTGACTGGTGTGAGGTGACACCTCATTGCAGTTTTGATTTATATTTCTCTGACAATAGCGATATTGAGCATTTTTTCATGTGCCTATAGGCCATTTGTATGTGTTCATTGGAGAATTGCTTGTTTAGATCCTCTGACCACTTTTGGATTGGGTTGTTTGGGTTTTTGTTATTAAGTTGTATGAGCTCCTTATATATTCTGGAAATTAAGCCCTGTCAGTCTCATCTTTTGCAAATATTTTCTCCCATTCTGTGGGTTGTCATTCTGTTTTGCTTATGATTTCCTTTGCTGTGCAAAAGCTTACGAGTGTAATTAGGTCCCATTTGTTTATGTTTGCTTTTATTTCCAGGTAGGTAGACTGCCCTAGGAGAACATTGCTAAGATTTATGTCAGAAAATGTTTTGCCTATATATTTTCTTCTATGAGGTTTATAGTGTCTTGTCTCATGTTTAAGTCTTTAAGCCACTTTGAGTTTATTTTTGTGTATGATATGAGGGCATGTTCTAACTTCATTGATTTACATGTGGCTGTCCAGTTTTCCCAACACCACTTGCTGAATAGACTGTCTTTTCTCCATTGTATATTCTTGCCTCCTTCGTCAAAGATGAATTGACCGTAAGTATGTGGGTTTATTTCTGGGCTCTCTGTGCTATTCCATTGATCCGTAAATCTGTTTTTGTGCCAGTACTATGATGTTTTGACTTAATTTTAATTTTCTGTTCTAGCTTCAACTCACTCTTCCCTTAAGCTTCCTCCTCCCAAATCTCCAATATATATTCCCTAATATATATTTTAAACTTACATGCTTTTGGATAGAGTGAAAATGCTATACTATATTGGAATGGGGGCTTGGGAGGCAATAATCTGTTAAGGATACCTTTATTTTATTAATTGTGGTGCCTAGCATGGTGCTGAGCATACAGTAAACACTAAGTACATGTAGATGAAGGAAAATGGTAAGTAAAGAGGGAAAAGAAGGAAAGGATAGAGGTAGAATAAAAAGAAGAGAAAGACGGAAGAAAGTAAAGGAAAGCAGGAACCTAATTTTTTAAGGATTTCAAGCCCAGTTCTAAATTTGAATACGCTCTAATATCAGTTACAATTATATGAAAGTGGCAGCTTTTTTCATAATTGTGCTTGTCTGTACCTCTGTAATTTCTCCTTCCTCTGAACAGCAATCATATTTTAATTGTTTTTCTCCTCTGAAATTTTAACTATATATATATTACATTATATATTTAGGTACATGTCTTTTTTTTTTACTACAGGCTAAAGTCAATTTGAAAGTAGGACCGTGGATAATTCATCTTTATGTACCCCCACATTACTTAGTCTATACCTTATATGTTATATCACTCAATCTCAACTTTGGAATGGATGAAGACATAATGGTATTTCTTGACTTGAGAAATAAAAGTAGGCACAACTTAGCCACTCATGATTGAGACACAGCAACAGAATAATGTGAATTTATTGACATTTTTATTAGGTTACATCAATCACTGCAAGTGAATTTATTCATTTTCCACTCCTCACAAATGTCAGCCAAAGACATCAGTGATTTTCTTTCTACTTTTCATTCAGATGCAATGGCTGTTTCAGGATTCTGAGGCCTGAAAATAATGCATTGACCTTTCCCCTAAACATTAATGGCATGATTCTCTTGAAATAAGTTCAGTTTTCATTTTGGCATAGCCGTATATTATATGGGACATGCTATTGTATTTGGTGCAGCAATCCATAAATACAAAAAGCTGTAGCACCTCTGTGACTTTGTCACTATTTCATATACCTAATCACTGAAGTCTTCCATTACACTGGAATGAAAGTATACAAAAATGCCTTCCATGAGCTAGAATTTCTGTGATTTAATGATTTCTTTAATATAGATTATATCTCATTGCAAAAAATTCCAGGATATTCCCTAGAGAAAGCAGTTCTGGATTGGAAGTATAAGTCTGCTGGAGAAACTCAAGCAAAAACAAGGGCTGCATAAAGAGAGGAAGATTCAAGGGTAAACCTTAGAGGAATTTCTTAGTTTGTTCCCCCAAAATGGAGAAACTAGTTTTTTCCCTAAAAGAGGATTTATAATTAATACAATTATTTCTTACATGTTAGCTAAATAAATTTACTAAAACTAAAACTAAAACCTCCCTTATGTCAACTCTTATGTTCCAATTAATCTACTTAAATGAAACAATGTTTTTAGGTCATGCAGGTGTTCGGTAACAGACTCAGAAAATATTTCATACTGACTACCTCCAAGTAAAAAAATTTGGAAGACTATGTTTATCAAATGATGAAAGTTTTAATCATACAACTTGTAAAGCTTAAAACTACTGTTTTTAATAAGATAGGCCAAATTAAACAATTGCTTAAACTAAAATAACGTTACCAGTTCTTTGATATATTTCCCAGATTTTAGCTACAGGGGAATTCTTAATTGCTTAGGAGGCCCACCCTTCAATCTAATTATAAGAACCTATGCCTCTTACTAATTAAGAAATTGAGAACTGGCTAAGAAAGCAGAAAGAAAAAAAATGGTAGGGAAAGAGATACAGATGGAGCAAACTCCTTTCTAAATATTTTATTCACTTCAATCTACCTATAAAGACTTCAAAGTAATGATCATTAAGATGCTTACTGATTTCAGGAGAAGAAATGATGAACACAGTGAAAATTTCAGCAAAGAGTTATAAAATATAAAGAAGAATTAAACAAAGCTAAAGAATACAATAACTGAAAATTTTAAATATGCTAGAAGGGATAAACAGTAAATTAAATGATACAGAACAATCTAGAAGATAGATTAATGGAAATCACCCAAGCTGAACAGGGGGGGAAAATTTAAATGAGTTTATTTTAAGATGCCTCTGGGACAACATCAAAATACACTAAAAGGAATCAATAGTACACTAAACGATACAGAAGACCATATCAGCAAGCTGTAAGACAGAGTGGAAATCACTGAAACTGAGCAGAAAAAGGAAAAAGAATAAAAAGAAATGAGGCAGTTTAAGAGACCTTTGGGACAACATCAAGCATACTGACATTCACATTATAGGGATCCCAGAATGAGAGGAGAGAGAGAAAGGGGCAGAGAACATATTCAGACATGATAACTAAAAAAAATTTCCTACCCTGGGAAGGGAAATAGACATCCAAGTCCCAGAAGCACAGAGAGTCACAAAGAAGATCAACCCAAAGAAAAATACACCAAGACACATCATAATTAAAATGGAAAAAAATTAAATATAAGGAGAGGTAAAGGGAGAATATTATAAGCAGCAAGGGGAAAACAACAAGTTTCATACAAGGGAACTCCCGTAAGGCTGTTGGATGACTTTCCATCAAAAACTTTGCAAGCCAGCAGGGAGTGACATGATATATTTTAAGTGATGAAAGGCAAAAACCTACAATCAAGAATAGTCTGCCAGGCAAGACTCTCATTCACATTTGATGGAGAGATCAAAAGTTTTACAGAAAGCAGAACAGAAAGAGTTTAACATCACCAAACCAGCATTACAATAAATGTTAAAGAAACTTCTCTAAGTGAAAAAGAAAATATCACTACTAGAGAAATGAAAATTATGAAAGGGAAAAGCTCATTGGTAAAGACAAATATTCAGTAAAGGTAGTAATTCAACCACATATAAAGCTAGTTAGGAAGATTAAAGAAACAAAGCAGTAAAATCATTTATATCCACAATAAGAAGCTAAGGAATATACAAAACAAATAGATGTAAGCTATGTCAAAAAATAGTAATCATGAGGGGAGGAGAGTAAAAACGAAGAGTTGTTAAAATGCATTTAAAATAAGGAGATCAACAACTCAAGCTCATCATATGTATCAGTTTTTATATGAGCCTCATTGTAACAACAAACCGAAAATCTATGATACATACATACAAAAAAAAGAGAAAGGAATTCAAACATAAAACTAAATACAGTCATCAAATCACAAGGGGATAGAACAAAGAAGAAGAAAGAAATGAAAAAGAACTGCGAAAACAACCCCAAAACAATTAATAAAATGGCAGTAAGTATATGCATATCAATAATTACTTTAAATGTAAATAGACTAAGTACTCCAATCAAAAGATACAGAGTGGCTGAATGGATATAAAAACAAGACCTGTACATATGCTACTTACAAGAGAATTACATATATAAAGGAATACACAGACTGAAAGTGAGGGAATGGAAAAAGTATTTAATGTAAAAGGAAATCAAAATAAATTTGAAATATCAATGTTTGTATCAGATAAAGTAGACTTTGAAAGAAAGAAACAAGGAAGGACATTACATAATGATCAAGGGATCAATCCAAGAAGGAGATATACCAAATATAAATATATATGCACCCAGTATAGGACCACCTAAATACGTAAAGCAAATATTAACAGACATAAAATGAGAAACTGACAGTATCACAATTATAGGAGGGGACTTTAACATCCCACTTATGTCAGTGGAAAGATCATCCAGACAGAAAATCAATAAGGAAATACTGGCCTTAAATGACACATTAGACCTGATGAATTTAATAGATACATATAGAACATTTCATCCAAAATCAGCAGAATACATGTTCTTTCCAAGTGCACATGGAACATTCTCCAGGACAGATCATATGCTAGTTCACAGAACAAGACTTGGTAAGTTTAATAAAATTGAAATCATATCAAGCATCTTTTCTTACCACAACACTATGAGACTAGAAATCAACTACAAGAAAAAATCTACAAAAAACACAGACATGTGGAGACTAAACAATATGTTACTAAACAACCAATGGGTCAGTGAAGAAATGAAAGAAGAAATTAAAAAATACCTTGAGACAAATGAAACAACACACAACAATCCAAAATCTTTGAGACATAGCAAAAGCAGTTCTTTTATAGCAATACAAGCTTACCTCATGGAACAAGAAAACTCTCAAACAACCTAAACTTGCACCTAAGGGAACTAGAAAAAGAAGAACAAACAAAACCCAAAGTTAGGAGAAGGAAAGAAATCATAAAGATCAGAGCGGAAATAAATGAAATAGAGACTTAAAAAATAATAGAAAAGATGTATCAATGAAACAAGAGCTGGTTCTTTGAAAAGATAAATAAAATTTATAAACCTTTCACCAGACTCAACAAGAGAAAAAGAGGATCCAAATCAACAAAATCAGAAGTGAAAAAGAAGTTACAACTGACACCATAGAAATACAAAGGATCATTAGAGGTTACTATGAATAACTAGGCCAATAAAATGGACAACCTAGAAGAAATGGACTAATTCCTAGAAATGTACAATCTCCCAAAACTGAACCAGGAGGAATAGAAAATATAAACAGACCAATTACCAATAATGAAATTGAATCAGTGATTTTAAAATGATGCCAACAAATAAAAGTCTAGGACCAGATGGCTTCACGGATAAATTGTACCAATTAAAGAAGAGTTAGCACCTAACCTTCTCAAACAATTTAGAAAATTTCAGAGGAGGGAATGCTTCCAAACTCATTCTGTGAGGTCAGCCTTACCCTGATACACAAACCAGACAAAGATATCACACAAAAAAATAAAGACCAATAGCACTCACGAACATAGATGCAAAAATCCTCAACAAAATATTAGCAGACAAAATCCAACAATACATTAAAAGAATCATACCCCATGATCTAATGGGATTTATCCCAGGAATACAAGGATCATTCAGTATTAGCAAATCAGTCAGTGTGACACACCACATTCACAAATTGAAGAATAAAAACCATATGGGCACCTCAATAGGTTGAGAAAAAACCTTTCTACAAAATTCAACATCCATTTATGATAAAAACTCTCCAGAAAGTGAGTATAGAGAGAACATACCTCAACACGATAAAAGCCATATATGATAAGGCCACAGCTAACATTATACTCAAAGGTGAAAAGCTAAAAGCATTTCTTTTAATATCAGGAACAAGACCAGAATGCCCACACTTGGCACTTTTATTCAACATAGTATTGGAAGTCCTAACTACAACAATCAGACAAGAAAAAGGAATGAAAGAAAGCCAAATTGGAGAGGAAGAAGTGAAATTGTCACTGTTTGCAGATAGTGTGATACTAGACATAGAAAATCCTGAAGAGGCCACCAAAAAACTGCCGGAGCTCATCAATGAGTTCAGTAAAGTTGCAGTATTCAAAATTAACATACAGAAATCTGTTGTGCTTTTATACACTAACAATGAACTATCAAAAAGAGAAATTAAGGAAACAGTCCCATTCATAATTGCATCAAAAATAGAATAAAATGATTCATGATAAACCTACCTGAAAAAGTAAAATACATGTACTCAGAAAACTGTAAGACATTGATGAAAGATACTGAAGAGGACACATACTGATGGAAAGATATACCATGTTCTTGGATTGGAAGAATTAATATTGTTAAAATACTCATACTATGCAAGACAATCTACAGATTTAATGCAATCCCTATCAAAATACTAATGACAGTTTTCACAGAACTAGAACAAATAATCCTAAAATTTGTATGGAAACAAGAAAGACCCCAAATAGCCAAAATAATCTTGAGAAAGAAGAATAGGGCTGGAATCATCACACTCCTCACTTCAGACTATACAACAAAGCTACAGTAATCAAAACAGTGTGATACTGATACAAAAATAGATGCATAGATCAATGGAACAAAATAGAGAGCCCAGAAGTAAATCCATACACTTATGGTCAATTAATCTATAACAAAGGAGGGAAAATATACAACAGAGAAAAAACAGTCTCTTCAATAAATAGTGCTGGGGAAACTGGACAGCTACATGTAAAAGAATGAAATTAGAACTTCTCACATCACATATAAAAATAGACTCAAAATGGATTAAAAGCTTAAATATAAGGCCTGAAATCATAAAACTCCTACAAGAAAACATAGAACACCCTTTGACGTAAATAACTGTAATGATTTTTTTATCTGTCTCTGAAGGCAAAGTAAATAAAAGCAAAAATAAATGAATGGGGCCTAATTAAACTTAAAAGCTTTTGTACATTAAAGGAAATGATCAACAAAACAAAAAGACAGCTCACTGAATTGGAGAAAAACCTTTGCAAATGATATGACCAATAAGAGGTTAATATCTAAAATATATAAACAGCTCATACAACTCAATATCAAAAAAACCAAACAACCCAATTAAACAGTCAGCAGAATACCTGAACAGACATTTTTCCAAAGAAGACATACAGATGGCCTAACAGGCACATGAACAGATTGCTAAATCATCAGATAAATGCAAATTAAAACTACAGTGAGGTATCACCTCACACCTGTCAGAATGTTGGTGAGGATGTAGAGAAAAGGGAACCCTTCTACTCTGGTGGTGGGAATGTAAATTGTTGCAGCCGCTGTAGAAAACTGTGTGGAGGTTTCTCAAAAAACTAAAAATAGAATTACCTTATGATCTAGCAATTTCACTCCTGTGTATATATACAAAGGAAACAAAAACACTAATTCAAAAAGGTAAATGCACCTTAGTGTTCATAGGAGCATTATTTACAGTAACCAAGGTATGGAAGCAACCTAAGTGTCCATCAATAGATGAATGGATAAAGAAATGTGTTTTGTTTGTACAGTGGAATACTACTCAGTCATAAAAAAGAATGAAACTTGCCATTTGCAACAACATGGATGGACATGGAGAGTCTTATGCTTAGTGTGTTAAGTCAGACCAAGAAAGAAACTGTATGATACCACTTATATATGGAATCAAAAAATTAAACTAGTGAATATAACAAAAAAGAAAGACTCACAGATATAGAGAACAAACTAGTGATGGTAGGGGAAGAGAAGAGGGTAAAGGCAGGATAGGGGTACAAGATTAAGTAGTACAAACTGTTATTTAAAATAAATAAACTACAAGGATCTATTGTACAGCACAGGGAATATACCCAATATTTAATAACTGTAAATGGAGTTTAATCTATACAACTTTTAATTACTATGTTGTACACCTGAAACTAATATGATACAGTTAGTTAACTATACCTCAATAAAAAAATTAATTTAATAAATTTATTTAATAAATTTAAAAAATAGTAAAATAATTAAGAATAAATGTGTGGTAAAATATGTTTTCTTAAAACTTAGATATTGATGAAAAACCATTGAAGATGACACAAACACATGGAAAGATGTGCCATGCTCGTGGATAAGAAGAATTAGTATTGTTAAAATGCTCATACTACCTATGGCAATCTACAGATTTAATGCAACCTCTATCAAAATACCAATGGCATTTTTTACAGAACTAGAACATATATATAAGTCTAAAATTTGTATGGAATCACAAAAGACCCCCGATTAACCAAAGCAATCCTGAGAAAGAAAAACAAAGCTGTAAGTATCATGCCCCCTGATTCCAAACTATACTGCAAAGCTACAGTAATCAAAACAGTATGATACTGGCACCAAAACACATCAAAGGAAGAGAATAGAAACCCCAGAAATAAACCCACTCTTAACGTGGTCAATTAATATATGACAATGTAGGTGAGAATATACAGTGGGGAAAAGACGGCCTCTTTTATAAATGATGTTGAAAAAACTGTGAAAGAATCAAATTGGACTGCTTTCTCACATCATTTACCCAAAAAAACCTTCGAAATAAATTAAAGACTTAAATGTGTCCATCAATAGATGAGTGGACAAAGAATCTGTGTTATATATGCAATTTAATACTACTCAGACATTTTAAAAAATGAAATCTTACTATTAGCAACAACATGGATGGATTTAGAAGTTATTATGCTAAGTGAAATAAGTCATACCAAGAAAGACAAACATCATATGATTTCACTTATATGTAGAATCTAAAAGAGAAAACAAACAAAACAAAACTAAAAAAGACTCAATTGCAGAGAAGAAATGGGTGATTGCTGGAGGGAAGGAATGAGGGGTGGGGGCAAATAGGTGAAGGAGCTTAAGGGGTACTAACCTCTACTTATATAGTAAATAAGCCACAGGGATGTAATGTACAGCATAAGGAATATGGTCAATAATATTGTAAAAGCTTTGTATGGGGACAGGCGGGTGTTACACATAATGGTGATCATTTCATAATACTGTATATGCAAGTGTCAATTGCTATATGGTTCACCTGAAATGAACATCATATTGTATGTCAATTATATTTCAATTTAAAAACGTCAAAAATTATTCAGAAACAGTGTGATAAAAGCCACACTACAATTCTGAATCTTGGCAAGTCAATTTTGGAAAGACAAAAATAAACCTACTTCAAACATTAACCTCAAAGGGTAACATTAGAAGTAAGTATTGCAGTAAATATTACTTTTGTAGTTTCTAAATTTTGTCCCAAAAGCACTTCTTCATTGATGCAGAAATAATAAAAAAATTATTATCTAGTTATAAATACTGTATATTCTGATTTTTTAAAGCTATGACTTCTTTTTTTCCTTTTAATATCTCACAACCGTTTTGCTTCCCTGAATTGAATCTTGTCCTGCAAAACGTTGTTCACAATGGTCAAATTAACTACCATTCAATGAACACATTAGACCTGTCACTGTCTACTTTGTGGCTCTCTGGCACCCTAAATTAAAGAAATCTTCCCTAGACTGAGGCAACTGCTTCATAACTGCTCTTCCTGCTGTCACTCTTGCTCTCACCACAACCCATTCTTCATACTCAGCCAGAAGGATCTTTATTAAAAAAAAAAAATTGCAAACTGCACTCAGGGAGAAAAATCTAAAGTCTTTACTTTGGTCCACAATGCCTTTAATGATCTGGACCCTGCTTAGCTTTCAGCTGTTGTTTTCCATCTCTTTCCCCTTCTAATCCGCTGTTCCAGACTAGCTGCATGCTGTGAACACGCCAAGCTCACTTCTGCTCAGAGCTCCATATGTTCTCATTTACTGCCACCACCTTCCCAAATACCCTCACGAGACTGGCTTCTGAAAACCTGAAAACCCTGCCTAAATCTAAAGTAATCCGCCTCCTCACCCTCAGACAGTCTTTATCCTGTACCGTTGTTCTGCTTTCTTTCCTTGTATATATAATTCTGTGAAATCATGTAGGGTTTGTTTCTATGTGTTCAGAATATTCTGCATCAAGGAAGTTCTAGCATGTATGGAAGTAAGAACTCAGTAGAGAGTTGCTTTATAAGTGAATGAACCATTTTAAGCAACAGTATCATTGAAGTGATACCATGCTAGCATTTCTGGAATTTCCAGTTTTACTTATGCCTTTATTTTGGGACATTAACAAATGCAGATTATTCAGACCAAATAAATGTATTCAGTTTAAATTTTAAAATAAAATGTAGACCAGAGCACAATTATGTGTGTTTCTGTAAAATATTTTTATAATACATCAAATTGGATATTAGTAGGATTTTTTAAAATTATTTATGAGCTAGGCATATAATTACTCTAAATATTCTAAAATTTGGATTATGTAGTAAATAATAGAATTATCACACACTGCATATGCTGAGATTTATATAGAGAACTCTTTTCAGTTTAGATGGATTAGCCTGTCTGCAAATTAGTTAATAAAAAGAACCCTAAAGAAAAGCTTAAAGGAGGATATTTTTATATAGTAAGTTAGTTTTACAAAGCATGTTTGTTGGAAAGCAAGGTGAATTTTTTAATTAAATGTATTCCCAAAATAACAGACTTGTCGTTAACTTGTTGTTAGTTCTATTAAATTATTTTCTAAACCAAACTTATTGTTTGAGAGAGAACATACCAAAAATATAATAGCGTTCAACTTTGGATTATAGTTTTGGAATAATTTTGTTTTCATCTTTGTATTTTTGCACATTGTCTGTTTCCTACAATGTAACAAATATTGTGTTGGCATTTTGTTTCTAAGGAATGTTGAAAAATGTCCTTACACTAAATTAAACAACCTTATGAAACTGCCACTTTTGTAGGTCAAAATTTTTTGAATGTTGGAAATTTCATACGGTTCTACCTATGAGGAACCATTTCTAATAAATTAAATTTGCAAGTGAGTTGGCCAACTTAGAAATGGAACGTTACATGTATGCACAGTATGTTTTTTAATAACTGAACCCTTCAAACAATTGAGGAAAACATCTTGCCAGATAAAGGAGTAAACTAATCAATGACATAAACCCAACTCATACTAATTTAAGGAAACAAAAATAACTTATTGGGTCACATAACTAAAAAGTCCAACATTAATCCAGGGACAGGGATAGCTAGATCCAGGGCTTACATGACAGTGAAATCACAAACAGACCAAAACATTACCTCTACTTTTTTCTGCGTGCTCTCTTTGGCTTCCTTTTTAGGCAGATTCTTTCCACTTGGTGGGAAGGATGGTTCCCTGAAGATCTAGTGACTGAGTTGTCCCTAGATGGGCCATATGCAAATCTTTGGTGTAATCATTGTGTCCAGGTGGATAAGATGCTCTGGCTGAACTGTGTAACACACTGTCCCCTCTGGAAAGAAAGACTGACAATAGCTTGGAATTAGCAAGGGGATTTCCCCAAAGATTAAACAAAAAAAGAAGTGATTGCTGTTCACTATATGGGTTTAAAAATATCTCTAGAAAAGTTACTTGTTTGATTTTGATAATTACAAGCATAACTATTTCTATATTTGTATTGCAATCTATGGATGACAATAACATACATTATCAGATTTGCAGGGTGAGTCATGAAATAACAGAATGATAAAAAACAAATATTTTATGAAAAATGCATTGTTTACAGCAACAGCTTTTAGTGTAACCATGATTGAGATGTTCATTAATTACAATTTATGTTTTCTTTCAATATGAGCTTAATAAAAGGAGTTAAGAAAATAAATGGATTTTTTAAAATTTATATTTGAACAAAACCAAAAATATAAACAGTGAAAGTAAATCATAACCCTGCCATTTAAAAAGTATTATTAAATGTAAAATGTGATTATAGATATGCTGCATCTTCATTATCTATTCAACTGTTGAAGTGCACTTGGTATGCTTCCATAGCTTGGCAAGTATAAATAATGTTGCTGTTAATAACAGAGTGTATGTATCTTTTTGAATTAATTCTTATTTTGTGGTTGGCTTTATTCCTTTGATAACTATGTAAGTTCAAAAAGCTGAAGCTCTAAACATTCTTAGAAACAATGAATAGTACATATATGTAAATTAAAAAATATATGTGCGGTGGAAAAAGTAAAAAAATGAACTATCAAGCCATGAAAGAAATAGAAGAAACTTAAAGGCCATATGAAAGAAGCCAGTCAAAAAGGCTATAAACTGTATTATTCCAACCAAATGACATTCTGGAAAAGGCACAGCTACAGAAACAATAAAAAGATCATGGTTTCCAGGGGTTTGAGGAGAGGGAGGGAGGGAGGAACGAACAAGTGGAGCACAAGGAATTTTTAGGGCAATGAAATTACTCTGTATAGTACTATAGTGGTGGCTACATGTCATTATGCATTTGTCAAAACCCAAAGAATGTACAACATCAAGAGTGAACCCTAATGTAAACTATGGACTTTGGTTGATAATAATGTGTCCATGTCAGTTCATCGATTATACCAAATATGCCACACTGATAAGGGATGTTGAGGGTAGGGCAGTATATATATGTGAGTGGAGGGGGCTATGTGCGAACTCTCTGTATTTCCTGCTCAGTTCTGCTGTGAACCTGAAAATGCTCTAAAAAATAAAGTCTGTTAAAAAAAAAAAAGATTTGGACAGAAGTGATAAGGGGCTCTGAAAATTTTTGTTAAAATAAATGACAGCAAAGTAGATTTATGATGTAAAAGACTATGAAATTGCAAATGGAAGTGAAAAGGTTGAATATTTTCACTAGAAAAAAATATAAAATATGATTATCTTCCTGCCATACTGCTCCATCCCCTAGAGTTAACCCCTGTTAATAATCCAGAGATAGGCTTCCTAAATGTTCTATAAACTTACATAGATGCATCTCTATGTATACGTCTCTCTATATTATTTAATGAACAGAACTGAAATCATGCTATGCAAGTTAGTTGCAGTATTTTTAATTTAGCAATTATATTATTTAGAATTATGTTTGAGTAGCTGAACAACTAGAATCATGGTGGCTTAAAATAAGATAGATCATATGGTAAGTCTGTTTTTAGTTTTTTTTTTGAGGAATCTCCATTCAGTGTTTTCCATAGTGGGTGCACCAAACTGCATTCCCACCAGCAGTGTAGGAAGGTTGAAATTGACACAACATTGTAAACTGACTATATTTCGATTTTAAAAAAGTAAGATAAAACTTTATTCTTCCCCACTGATTGGTTGCATGAGCATTAAGGAGTCAGTTTCCTTCTATCTCATTTATTCATTCCTCTCAATGGGACTTCAGCCTCATAAGCCAAGATGTTGCCCTAGTTCTAACTATCTGTCCACCCTCTAGCCAGCAGGAGAGAGAACACTGCTTGCTGGTCACATGAAGAACACTTCATGAAGATTATGCTGAGAACAGCTGTCAGGGAGGCTGGGGAATGTAGTTCTTACCTTGGTGATCATGTTTATCAGTGTTAATCATGCCTTTTTATTTTCTGTATTTTTTGATGCTTTGACATATGGACCTTACTGATGCTGGAGAGACTGACCCTTCCAGGGCTAGCCAATTCCTATATCTACATGGACCTTTCATGTGCAAACCGATAGATCTGAAGTCCACACTCCCCACCTTCTTTATTGAGCACATCCCACGCTATCTTTCCCCATTCTGATCACCCCAGGGCCAGGTATCAGACAACTAGGAGCAGCCCTTATATCCCAAAGTCTGCAAAATTATTTAGACTAGCAAATCCTAAACTTGCTCCTCCTGCTTACACCACCTGACCCACTCCTTCCTGCTAAAATCCTAACAAAGGCTCACCCACATTCCCCTCACTCCCTCTTCCTCCTGACCAACCCTGGTGTTCCCATTCGTGGCCCTTTGTGATGTGCTATGCCTCCTGTTTCTAGAGATCTTTGAGTATAAAATGCTTCTTCCTTCATGACTGTCATTTCAGTCTGCGTGTCTTACTCTACCTGATAAAGCAAATCCTGGAGACGTTTTAAAACATCTCCAGATGATAGTGATGTTTACATACCACTTTGTGCATATACTAAAATCACAGAATTAAAAACCAACTAAAAGCATGAATTTTATAGTATGTGAATTATATCTAAATTTTAAAAGTTAAATAAAAAATAAAACAATGGGCTCTGTTACAGTAAAAAAAAAAATGAAATAATGGATATTGAGGGGGTGATAGCCATGCTACAAAAATATCATGTACCAGATTAGTACATGAAAATCTTTCAATTTTGTGTGTCTTATATTAGCATATTATATTTTATTCAACCTTTCACTTAATAATAAATGTTTAGATTTCTTCCCTTTTTTCCTTGTTCTTAGACTATGCTGTAATTTACATGCAGATCATGCTTTTATTATTATAGGATAGATTCTTAGAAGTGTAATACTTAAATCAAAGGATATGTGATATTCTTTTAAAATAGATACAGCAAGTTACTTTCTAAAATATTGTATCAATTTAGGATCCTCTTAAAGGATTGAGTGCCTATTAATTTTTACTTAGCAATACCTGTTACTCATCTTTTTAATTTTTACCAATGTGACTGATTGTAAAAGCACCTCATTACTGCTTTAATTTGCAGAACTTCGACTATATGGGTTATTTAGCATTATTTTTATGTTTATTAGCTTTTTTCATCTCTTTCTCAGACAATTGCCTATTCATGACCCTCACTCTTTATTAACCTAGGGTATATAACTGATTATTATTAGTTTTAACCTCCTATCTCTGTCTAGAAATGTATAAGATAGTCTCTGCACCTTATATGTCCCCAATATATATCTAAGAATATGTCTTCTTTACATTAATTCTGACTAGTTCTCAGTGTGCCCTTGAGGAAAAGTCACTTTTTCCTCCATTCTATGGGAGTTTTCTTCAGTTATTTCTTTGGAAATTGCTTCACCTCAGTTTTTTTGCTCCTGCTAGAACTCAGAATATTCACACTAGATATCCTGAATTAATCCTCCTTTATAATTTATTTCTTAACTTGAGATTATCCATTCTTGTGTGATTTTAAGATGGTTCTTTCATATTTTTAAAAAATGAGCATTGAGTTTTCAGTACGGTCCTTCCCTTTGTAAAATTTTCCTAATGCTTTTTTCTTTTTCTGTAACAATATCTTATTGTATCACCTTAAGAATTCTCAGCACACATTTTTGATTACTCTTCCATTTCATCAACCGTATCTGCCATAGAGGAGCCATCTGCTGTGGTGGTTCAACTTGGTCTCCTTTTTAAACTCTGCTTAACTCTTCCTTACTGATTAATGTCAGAGGATTGGTCCCTCAGCGCAGGTGCAAGGCAAATAGTGGGAGACTTGGCAATCACTAAAATACTACTCAGATTTTCTTTTCCATTGTAGAGCTTATCTGCTGAAGCGTAAGTGGGGATGGAGGAAGTGGGGCCACTTGATTCTTGGGTTTCTGCAGCAGGGATGGGAGGTCCTTTTCCAGCTGATTGAAGGCATATTCATCTCAAGCAGGAATGGCAATTTTTTTTCCCACAACCACAGTCAGCTAACTGCAGCAGAACTTCCTCTCTCATGATAAGAGCATCCACTCAGCTACTGGGCTCCCCAAAATAGTTTCAGAATCGACAGACTTCACCTCAGGTTCTGCAAGTGAGGTGAGCGTTTTACCAGGCCACTGGCTACCATCTGTTCAGTCAATGAGTAAATCTTAGATTTTCTGTTTTCCCCCTCACATTTGCTTATTTCCTGTCTCTCCCAATGCCTTGGCTGTTCTGTCTCATGTCCTCTTTCTCCTTTTCCCTGTGCTTTCTGCTACATTTCTATCTCCTATATACATATGTATATATTTGCAAGCATATATGTGCATAAGGCAATATTAGTGTATCTTAGAAAAATGGAGGTAAAATAATACTTTAAAAGGCTTTGATAAAATATGTCTAAGCTTTTCATCTCAAATACGTTTTTTAGGAAGCAGTGCAGCTTTACAATATTTGTGGGAAATATACATGTAGTATTTGATATATGTTAAGCAAAAATAAGTATGACAATCAGCTTTATCTCTGGACTTACCAAGAATATCAGAACTTAGAATATGAATATTTTTGTTAGATTGAACCTTTCTATTTATACTAATAATGAGACAAAATACAATTATTTATAACTTTAAAATATTTGTTTAGGAATTGTTTCTATAATATTTATTGATAACTTACAGAAATTGATAGTAAACCAGCCAACATGTGCAAGGCATGCATAGGTTTAATTTAGAGAAAAAATACATCTCAATGTTGAAAATATTGGAAATAATAGGATTTATTTGTAAGTAATGTGTGGCATGCATAAAGATGCATACTCTGAGAACTTCAGAGTAAATAATATAGAAGGCTGGCAAGAGGCCAGTCCAGAACAGGTAAGATAAAAACAAACTACCAATATTACCAGTATTACACAATACATATAACCAGTATTATCAGTATTACACAGTACACACAGCCATTAATAAAAGCAAGGTGAAAGCTTGAATTAACTTTACCTTCCTCCCAAAATTCCACTGAAATGATAATGACAATGCACAAAAGGGAAAACAAATCTGAATTAATATCAAAAACAATGGGAGAAATCTCTACAGATTTTGATGAATATGTGCAAATAGAACCATCAAATAGATGGTTTTGAGTAGATAGATTAATCAGAGAAGCAGAACTTACAGCTCAAAAAATCCACAAGTAAAACTGTCAGAGCCATTCTTTGAGCAACAATGAAGTTCTGAATCATCAGAGAGAGGGAAGGTGGGAAAGTAATCAGAAATCAGAGTGGGCTAATGAATAAATTTCTACCAAACTACTCCTTCTCCACATACTTCTTCCCCCACTTCCTTTTATTCTGAGGTGCTGGAAGGGTGGCATACAGCCTCAGGCTAAGAGGGGATGCAGGCTTTCTAAAGTAAAGCAAGATGCCTGAAGAGCAGCAGAGCTCCTATGTGGGCACTGGCAGCCCGGAGTAAAGTTCCCTTATTTTTTGCATGGGAAAATGCACGGGGAGATTTGCCTACCCACCATCCATTCGTGCATCCTAGAGTTAAAACCTGCCAGGCAATAGCAATTAGTTAGCCTTCTTAGTTAGGGAAGCAGCTCTGGGAATGGAGAATGGACAACTAGGCTTACCAGATTTTGAGAAGAACCAAGGGCACAAAAGCAAAGCAGTAAGAGGAAAAAATACAAATATTGACCATAAAAACTACTCAGGAAACATAAGAAACTCTTTTTTTAAAAGGCTATTTTATTTTCTCAGAAAGAGTGGAAAATATATAGCATCCATAAAATAAGAACTGGCTGACATTCAGGGAAAAATTTCAGCCAAACTATCTAGAATGAAAGTCAAAAACAAAGAACTGTTTAGATGTGCAAGGAACAAGAAACTTCCTCTTTCTGAAATCATTATTGAAATTATATATATACACACACACACATATATACATATATATGTATGTACACACACACACACACATTTATAAATAGGAAGACTTGGGTTCCCAAAAATGTGTTACGTGAGCTGAAATAAAAGATATCCATTGAGGACAGCTATATACAATGCCTTGAGAACAATTAGCCTAAACTAGAAAAGTAGTCTTAAATCTCCAAAAGAGTATCTTTAAATAGAAGAATGGTAAGGGTCTTGTTCAACAGTGTGATTGTGAAGCCAGTGCATCCAGTCACTAGTGACTAGCTACTAGCCACACACACCTATTTGTATTTGAATTTAAATTTGCTTTCCTTAGTCACACTAGCCACGTTTTCAGTGCTCAACAGCCATATACTGCTAGTGGCCACTAGATTGCACAGCACGTATATAAAATATTTTCGTCATCGCTGAAGACTCTATTGAACAGCTTTGGTCTTACTGGTATGGTGAGCATATATTTTTCACTCATCTTTGGACAAAATCCATTGAATAGCTTCTTTTTGACAATTAGAAAGGCTGAGAATGTAGCATCCACAACGAGATAGCAAAGACCCTGTTCTCGTGGAGGACTTAGTGTGTAACAGACAGATAGAGAATAAATAAATAATGCGTAATATAATGGACAGGTTGACAGCTGCTAAAAGCAAGACTAAAGCAGTATAAAAGGATAGAGGGTGAGGGCAAGGACTGTTTGAAGTTGGGTGTGAGTGGAGATTTCTCAGAATGTGATGTGTGAGGGGACTGAGGTAAAAAAATAGTCACATGAAAATCTGTAGGAAGCATTTTCCAGGTAAAGAGAAAAACCAGTAAAAAAGACCCAGAGGTGAAAAACTTTAAAAGTAACACAACAGCAAAAAGGCTATAAAATAGCAAACAAGGAAGGAGGTAACAGGAAAGAATGCCAGAGAAGTAAGCAGGAGGTAGACCCTACAGGAATTCACAGACAAAAGGCGGGGTATGGATTTTATTCTGGGAGTAGGTGGGAAATTTGTGATAGGGGGAGAGGGTAACATGATCAAATTTATGTTTTCAAACCATCACTTTAGATGTTTTGGTATCAAACTTATGCTAGAAATGCAAGTGTAGAAGCAAATTTTGTTTAAAAACTTCAGAAAAAGTAAATATATTTTACAAGAAAGTTCCTAATTCAAACAGGATACAGACAGAAGTATGGAGTGAGCTATCCAGTGAATGGAGTTTAATTCTTAAACTTTCATTTAACCTTGAGGTCTGAAACATTCTCCTTCAAAAATAACAGGATTAGTGATAGAATTGTACTTCCTTTTCTACAAATTAATCACAATAGTGGGTTTTGCAGAAAATAATTATGTGAACAAGCTAATATAAACCTGATTTTTTAGTATCAAATGTTCATAATCAATCTACAAGCCAAGAATGAAACAAAATCATATTAATAGTTACAGATACGAGGTTATACAAATTTAAAAGAATGATAAAACTGACAAATCAGAAGGTAGAAGCTAATGAAATTTTTTCTTCTCACATAGTGAAATGTTGGTGGAATAATTAATAGAATTTAAAATGTTATTTAAAAGCATTGAGTTAATTAGTGGGAAAAAACTGAAAAGAACTAACAAAAGTAACTAACAAAACTCAGGAAGAAGTCAGTATATTAACAGGGTGTCAGTTGATTCTGTTTAAATCAGATAAATCAAAAAATACCAGTAAAAATCTATTACTTATAATTATTATGATCCCTAGAAAAACAAATCAGAAATGTATAAAAAATGGTTATCTCTAAGGAGCAAAAGGGTTACAAGGGCTGGTAGACCTTTTAGTTGTCGTTTAATACCATTTTGAATCGAAGCATTTGAATTTTTAACTATGTGCTTGCCATGCTTTATAATAATTCTACTACATGGGACTTATATTATGTTTATATTACAGATATTTTTTCTCACAATAGAATTTATATTGATTGGCAAAACTACAAATTTTAAATGCTAAATAATGTTTCACTTTCTTTTTTCTTGATGTGTATTTTGTTTACTGTAAGTAACCACAACACACATTAAAAATGGCATATTTACAAAAATGGGCCATAAAGCCAGTTCAGCTACAATAAAGGCAAATTTTAAAAATTGTTCTCAGTGCCTCAGGCCCACTGGTGAAAAGTGCATGGTTGAAATTTAAAGAATAAATAGATAAAAATTGCAAGTAATACTGAGTATTAAAAACTGATACCTGGGTCATGACAAAAATTTCCATCCAACATTTTCTTTTCCCAAAAGGTAAATAATTCATACATAATGAGTTACATACAAGAAAAAAAAAAAAAGAAGAGAATAGTAACATTTTGTTGGATTTAATCAATATAAAAATTTCAATGTGCAAAGATCTCTGATGTTAATGTCAAAGCTGGAAAAGTTGTCTGCAGCTGTTATACCCTTTAAGACCAATCACTGCATAATCAGAGCTCATAAGAGAACGAAAGCTTACGCATGTTCCAAGTAAATGTCTGGCAAATACAGCACCTTGGAGGCAGAAAAAACTTGAAAATTACCATTCCCAGTGTCAGAAAAGAGAGTAGAAAGTGAAGGATAGAGGTGACTTTCATCAGCATTTAGATGATATCCCTGACATCCAGTCCACATGCCAAGGGAGAGGTGGTTTACAGAGAGCAATAAAAACCAGAAGTGAGTCAAGGAGTCCCCTACCAAAATTTGATGTTAAGAAAGACAATTTTGTTTCACAAGCACCTAAAGAAATCAATTGAGTAAATATCTAAAGAAATCAATTGAGTAAATATCTAAAGGAATTTGAGCAGTCAAGAACAGTTCCATGAAGCTTCCTACCTTAACCAGATGCCATGATATATAAAGCACATTATAAATATTTAAGGTAAATTAGCTTAAAGAAAATAATCAAGTAATTGTGCATTTGAAGTAATATTAACAGTTTTATTATTACAGATGGCCATTATAACCTATAATTGCAGCTTTAAGTGAGAAGAATTTGTGTTGGAATAATTATGTGTATGATTTATTAATTCTGAAAAGAAAGTTTTAAATTCTGCTTTCTTAATAATTTTACCTTTGACAAGTCATTAGCTCTGATAGTAACTAAATAGCAGAATGTACCTTGAATAGATTAGATATTAATATAATAAAATGTCAGAATTTATTATTATAAATACAAATGTATTTCCCACATATTTATTAACATTTTTTAAATTTTCAAGTTCTTACCATGGGACGATCTCATAAAGAAAGGAAGAATATATAATTTACCAAGTAAACACTGGCAGGGAATCTCAGTAGTAAAGTTTTCTAGCCAAGCCCCCTAAATTTCAATGAGAAACTTGAGAATCTAAGGAATGATTCTGCTAAATATCATATCCTTAATTATCACTAAATCTTGGATTAATAAATAACATTGATTTGAAATCTAATACTGGGCAATGACTTGAAGTCAATTTTACATATTGATTATCCATGTTTATTACCAAATGTATTATTTGTCAGGGCACTTTTGGTGAGAAGTCACAGAAATCAAGGTCGTATTGTCTTCATCCAAAGAGAATTTATTAAGTCTTGCAACTAGAAATTCAGGATCATTTAGCTGCAGGTATGGCTGAATCTAGGCGGGTTTTGTTTTGTTTTGTTTTAAGTTGGTCTTTTAGTCTCTTAGCTATGCTTTATTCTTTATTCTGAGCTATTGTTAATATGGCAGCCACTGTATCTTGAGGTTAACCCCCTACCTACTTCAATTCCAATGAATAATGTCCTTCATTCCCTAATAGTTGTAGCAAAGTCCAGGAATTGAGCTTCATTGGCCTGACATGCCATAGGCTCACCCCTAGAGCTCAACAGGGATGGAGGGATAGATTTAAACCCCACCACTACCAAATAGAAACCCACAAAATCGGAGAAGGGGAGGGTGCTTTTTAAGGAAAATTCATGGGCTCTTCCAAGACTGAAGGAACATGAATTGTAGATAAGCAAAATCAGGAGATGTCCATTACTTTCAGTTGGCTTCATTTTTTATTTAATTATTAAGATGACATCACATCTGGCCCACTTAATATTGTGATATTACAGAAAGAGCATTGGTACTGGAGCAGGGAGACCTAATTGTGTGACCTTGAGTAAGCTGCCAAGCCTTTCTGAGTCTACTCTCTTCATATGTAAATTGGTTTAAAAGTATATACATCATTGCAATTTTATGTATGATATGGTAAAGAAAAAATAACTTAAAGGCTCATATGCCAGAACTAAAATCAGTCCTGCTGTATTACTCAGCTTCAGAGGACATCATTCACACAGATTACAATAGAAGAAATCCAGCAACGTTATCTATAAAATGGAGCTAATGATTCTTTACAGAGTGCTCTTAAGATTTAATATGATAATGTGTGAAAGTGTCCAATGTAAAGTTGACCACTATTATGGATTGAATTTTGTCCCCCAAAAAAGATATTTTGATGTTCTCCCTGCCAGACCATGACCCTATTTGGAAATAGACTGGCTGCAGATGTAATTAGTTAAGATGGGGTCCTAGTGGAATAGGATAAGCCCTTAATCTAATATGACAGGTTTTCCTTATAAGAAGAGGAGAAAGAGATACACAAGGAGGAGAATGCCATGTGAAGACACAGAGACACGTAGGGAGAAGACAGCCTTGCAAAGGTAGAAGCAGAGAGTGGGGTGATGTATTTACAAGCCAAGAGATACCAAGAATTGAGGGCATCTCCAGAAGCTAAGAGAGACATGAAACCGAATTATCGTTTAAAGCCCTCAGGAGGAATTAGCACTGCCAACACCCTGATTTCAGGCTTTCAGACTCCAGAACTGTGGGAGAACATATTTCTGTTGTTTTAGGCCATCCATGGTACTTTGTTACAGCATCTTTAGGAGAATATAACAGCCACATTAAAGTCAGTCATAGTTAAATTTGGAAGTATTTTATTATTTTCTAAATGTGGCACTGCTCATATATTTTAAGTCTATTGACTTTTGAAAATAAGAATATTCAACAACCATTGGATTAGTATTGGTCATCTCATATTTCTTTATAACACTTGCCACGTTGGCCTATTCCCTTCTAGAAAGCCTCTCTAGTCTTATTTGATACTCTTCTCTCCCAGCTCTCCACCTGTTCCTCTGACTAGCTGTTTTATGTCTTTGTTATGTCCTCCTTTTCCTCTGCTCTTCAGTATTGATACATTCCAATATTCGAGCATCAATCCTCTTCTCTTTTTATTCTGGGCATCAATGGCCATTCATGGGTTACCAAATTCAAAGTTATAGGCAACATCATTCTCCTGAGTTCGAAATATGTACCAGCTGGATGCTTTTCTGCACCTAGATATCAAATGCACAGCTCAGATTATGCCCAGAACAGAAGTCATCATCTTTTCCCCAAATATGGTTCTCCTCAAGCATAAACTCAGGAATTATCATAGATTGTTCCTTTCCCTTACTCTTCACATTTAATCCAGAACCAAACCATCTTGTCTCTACTCTTAAATTTATCTCATCCTTTTCATTTCCATTACTAACTTGAAAATGATAAATTTTTAATCATTTATTTCCTTAATTTTAGAGAAAGAATCACATAACTTGTATCCCTTCCTCAGTTTTTGCTATCCTTCAGTTCGTCCTACCCACTGCTGTAGGACTCATCTTTGTAAAATACAAAATAGATAAAATTACTCCCCTGCATAAAAATCTCCAAGTTTTCCCACAGACTGATGGGCAGAGTCCAGGTTCTTTGGCAGAGTACTCAACGCCCCGTTGATCTGGCACCTGCCTCCTCTCTGGGCTGATTTTTGCTAATTGCTGCGCATACTTCAGCTCTGTTAACCACTTACGCTCCCAGAGCAGCTCCTTCTGCCTGGCATGTCCCTCTCCTTTTTCTCAGTGACAAACACTATTCCTTTTTAGGTTCAAATCAAAACTTCCCTCCTCCACATAGAATTATGACTTCTTTTTTATTTTCCCTACCCAAACATTTTATTATTTTAAAATTTTATTCCTGTGATTACCTACTCAAACATCTAACATAGCACCTAGAACACAGTGTTGTCCTTATGACTTGATATACATTTGTCTCCCTAAGTACCTCATGAGGACAGCAGGAAGTCTCTATGCCGTATCTCACCATATGCCACATAGCAAGTGCTCAGTAAGTGTCTGCTTCATTAATGAACAAAATGAAAAAAAAAATAAAGTGATAAATGGATGAGCAAATGTAAGAGGAAATATTGAATGGGCCCAGCAGTCCCCCAGTGAAGTGTTTCACTTGGCAGGAAATAAATGCTGGATTCTCTGTGCTTTGGTGACAGTTAAAAGCACAGAACTTGCTGGGATTCTCTGCTCGGTCACTTATTTAAGTGACTTTGGGCAAGTTACTTCCATTCTATGCAAAGAGGTTGGGATGTAATAGTTCCTTCCCAATGAGGGAAAGGATTAGGTGAATCCTTTAGAAAGGATTTTTCTTTAGAATCTTTTAGAAAGATTAGCTGAATATATATTTATATTATTAAGAATGTTTTATGATTATCAAATGAGAATATAGTAACTGTGATATACATTGTTATTAAAATGTTTTTAAAGACACAAAATTGGAGGCAAGGCTTTTGTTTTAATTGGAAAGAATATTTACGCTTTCTGTCTGCATATATTGGAAAACTCTGAACTTAGATTATTATAAACAGTATTTCTGTAGTTTCTGGTATTTTCCAATATACAGATAAAAATACACCCATTTATTGTAAAGAGCAAAGTTCTTTCCTTCCTGGTTGAGCGAATGATTACTGTGATCAGTTTTTACTCCCTTGTGGCTTTTCTCTGTACTGGGGTACAGGACCAGAGAGGGATTGTGTACGTGACCATAGCTTTTGTTGAATCAAACCCTGTTGAATTCCACATGAAAAAGTTCCTTTTATGTACAGAATCCATTGGCACTGGTACTGGGCTGCACTACTAATTTTTATTTTACCCCAGCTGCCACCAACCACTTTATGGTTTAAACTCATAATGATAATAAGAATACAAAATAAAATAAAATATATCTGTGACACAAATACAAATGTGAGGAATTCATAGAAGTGAGTGGTCAGGAAAACTTCATTTAGAGAAAGATCTGTTGGAAATTAAAGGATACCTGGGATTTGAAAAGTCAAGGAGATGATGTAGAAGGCATTCCAGGTGGGGAAGCAATGTGAGCAGAGGCACAAGGCAAGAGCATTCTTGTGTTTTGGAGATGAGAGCATCTCAGTCTGCTTTAAGCATTAGGTTTCGATGGGGAGGAATTAAAATATAAATTAGAAAGGTGTGTGAGACCATACTATGGAAATGTAAGAGTTTTTGAGATTAGAAAGATTGTTTTGAAGATTAGAAAATTTTGAAGAATGGAAAGATGACAATTCTTCCTGAAGGGGATGGTGTGCAGAATTGCTAGGATAAGCTCGAGGTCGAATTCAGGACAGACTTCAAAGAAATAATTTCCTTCCACCAGCAATTGTAGGGTCTGGAAGCCAGAATGTAGCAACAGAGTAGTCATCTTCAGATTCTGGTAAAAACTGAGGGGTGGGCCAGAGAAAGATCAGATTAGAATAGTTCACTTACAGAGTCATGGGAAAAGAATTTGAAACTCAAAGCCTAAATTCACGTGTAGAGTCTGGACTGAACAGAACTGATACATGGTAGGTAGAGCCCAGGTCAGATTATGTTATCACATATAAATGTATCACATGTGTCACAGTAGGAAGCTGTCATTTGGGACAGCAGTCTCGCCTGTTACAAAATATTGCTGCCAGAGTACCCAGGGAACTCAATAAACCCTAACAGGGAAAGAGTAGAAACAAAGGGACCAATTAGCAGCCTATTGCAATAGTCAAAATTACAGGTAATTAAGGGCTAGAGGTAAAATGGTAGAAATGGGATTATAGGGGTAGACATGAAAATTCAAGAGAAAAACAGTCCTTTTTTAAAAGTTCTAAAGGTAAAAAAAATGAAAACAAAAAACAAAAAGAAACTTCTTTTGGAGCAGTTGCATATGTTAGGTAATTTCTCCAAAATTTAAGTACTAATAGACAGATTCTGAAGCTGACTTACAAGCTAAATTCTTGTACTTTTAGAAAAGTCACTGTCTCAGTGACCTGGCTACTGCTTTATCATCTCAAATGGCGTTTTTGCTTGCTATTTCATTATGATGTAAGGACAAAAATTACATGTAAGTCATATTTTATCTCCCTAGGACCAAAAGAAATTCTGCCTTGAAACTCATAATAAAACTCTTTCCTCTGTTTCACACTACACAACAGATACACATTAGACCCTAATTTTTCTGTTACTCTGACTCACCATGAATTTGCTGTTTAATAGGTTTTAATTGAGATCGAACATTAAGAACCTACAAAGAAGTGAATTCTCAGTTCACAAAAGACTAATTGCTGAGCCCTGCAGCATTTATAAGCATCAAGGTCAATGTGAAATGTAGAAGGTCAATGAAACTTGCCTGCAAAATTGCACTGTACTCAGAACCGCCATTGCAATGTATAGCACAGTAGCAGCTTTTTAACTATACCTCCACTGCCACTTTCTGTCCACAAAACCGTGAGGCTATTTTCATCCAGTTTTGCATTTTCCCTTCGGTCAGCATTTTATGTATATATGCAAACTATCCTTTTAATCTTGGCAATTTATCTAAAGTAGAAGCTTTCTTGGACCAGAAATCTATATGGTTCTGATTAACGCCTGCCTCACTTTAAACACTAATCCCTTAGTTGTTCTCTTTTCCCGCTTTTCTGATTTTGTGTTATACTTATCCTTTAACATGCTTATTGGGTTATAAAGCACTCATAGTAATATAAGACCTTAGCCAAGTAATGGCATATAATGGCGTAAATGATACCCCACATGGTTCTTGGCCTTCTGGTTCCCAGATATGAAGTCTTAGGAGAGTATAAATGTATAAGATAAGTTTTATTTTAGGATTCCTCTGTGTTGTTGTCGAGCTGGTTCAGGACGGACCAACTTTGCTGATGTGATTTCCTTCTCATGTGCCTGTTCTATGCCTACTACATACCAGACACTATGCTATGCATTTTTCATATCTAGCTTTACTAATGCTCACAAACACTATAAGGTTTATTATTATTATTATTATTATTATTATTATTATTATTATTATTATTATTATCATCATCATCATCATCATCATCATCATCATTTTCCCCACTTCACAATAAATAGTTTAAGTCAGAGATGTTAAGTAGTGTATTCAATATCACACAGCTTGTAATTGGCAAAGTCAAGATATGAATCCATGTCCTTCCTACTGTAAAGCTCATGCTCTTTAATTAGGTTAATCTTCTACTTTCTGCCCACAAATTTATTTTTAAAAATCCATTATCTATATGACACTGTTGAGTTAAGCATAAAGCAAGAAAACTGACATTTCTTACTAAAGAATTGTACCAAACTCTTACCACAGCTTTTTACTAACAACTGTGTCTATATTAAACAACTGTGCCTCCCAGTGACTTGGTTTGGAAGTTGTTGGACTATTTAAAGTATAGCATGAGGTTGTTAATCTTCTTATATGTGTATGAGGAATTCAATATGAGTCATAAGGGTCAAAACAAGCAAGAGAAACTTAAAGGAATAAATAGGAAGCAGTGTGCTTTTAGATCATATTAAGCAGAGGAAGGCATTAATGCAGGTCAACTGAAAAACACCAAGGGATTTTAGTTGGCCACAAGTTCAACAATAGATAGCAGCAGGGCATGGCTATTACAAAAAAGCTAACTACATGTTAGGTTCCACTGATATAAGCTATTATATATATCAATGATATAAGATACCATATTTAAGGAATGAAAGAGCCTGTTGATGGTCTACGTCTGGTATACAGTATCAGTTCCAGTTGACACATCTTAAAGTTAACATTGACAGAGTATGCTTTTTTTGCACCAGTAGGGTAACCAAGATGGTGAAATCTTTAAAATAAGTGTCTGATAGATCAAAATATGTTTGGCCTACATTCAAAAATGTAGGAAGAAAATGGAAGGAAAAGTAATAGGTTTCTCCAGATATAATTTGTGTTGTCACATGCAACTTTGAAACCACTGGATGGAGTTGCATGAAGACAAATTTTATATTGATTTTACATTAATTAGGAAAGCCCAACAATGAAACATACTGGCAAGCAGCATAGTCACAGAGATGCAAATAGAATAGCAAAAGAATGTCTAGGATGTCCAGGCTTTTCTCAATTCTAAGATCTTTTGCCTGAATGAAAGCCGTGGTATTTTTCTTTCCTTTTATTTGTTAACCTATCATGTAATATGGACCAAGCCACTTTTCACCCTCTTTTTACTTAAGCAACTTAGAAAGAAGTATTTATTTGATTGCTTTCAGAAATAATTGTGGGTTCCTCTCAGAGAAATCCAAATTTCATTACCTAATGGAGGAATGGTTTCAACAATCTATCCTGAAGTTTGCACTTATCGAGTCATTCAATCAGCAGGCGTATATTGAACAGCTAGTGGGACACTAATACAAATAAGGCTCAGTCTCTACTCCCAAGGAGTATATAAGTCTAGTAGAAGTGACAGACAGGTTGAGGATTAGTACTTGGGTGCAATACTATGTGATAGATGAGTGAATGAGGTTTAAGGTAAGCAAATCGGATCTCTGTAAAGAAGAATGAGAATAAAAGAAGGTTCCCTAGAGGGAGTAACACTAGCAGATTCTTGAAAAATGACTAAGAGTTAACTTGGTTAGAAGGGTGAGGAAAGTGTTGCAGGAAAATGGGGTGAGAGGATGGTCATGCCCCAGGTCTTCAGCAAGTCCTTGTGATGCATCCCTCCAAGTGAGGGTCTTTGGCTTTGTGCAGGAAAGAATTCAAGTGCAAGTCATAGTAAAATGAAAGCAAGTTTATTCAGGGAGATACAGACTCCATAGACAGAGTACAGGCCATCTTAGAAGGTAAGAGAAGTGGCCCCAGGAGATAGGGTCATCTTAGAAAGTGAGAGAGACTTAGGAGATACACATTCCACAGGCAGAATGCAGTCCATCTCAAAAGGCAAGAGGTGGCGCCAGAGCAAGAGGTCATCTGGGAAACTGAAATTGGCCACAAGGTGTGGGGGTAGTTAGTTTTTGTGGGCCAGGTAATTTCATAACAAATAGGATTATTCCAGCTGTTTTGGGGAAGGGGCAAGGATTTCCAATTATAGGGCCCCCATCTACTTTTTGACCTTTTATGGCCAGCCTCAGAACTGTCCTGGCACCTGTGGGTGTGTCATTTAGCATGCTAATGTATTACAATGAGCATATAATGAAGGTCAAGGTACTATAAGTCAAGTCTTCCACCATCTTGGATTTAGTTGTTTCTAACCAGTTAACCTATCCTCATTTGCTGTGTCATTCTTTTAATGGTTGTGTCCTGCCCCTTTCCCTCCTGTCTCAAAAGGATATATTACTAGCAGAGAAAGCATATAGGAAGAAGTGTGAAACAAATCTATAAGCATTTTCTTATTATGGGAGCAAAGGGTATATTAAATCGATATTAGTAGATGTGACCAGAGAGATCAATAAGTTGAATAACAACTGTTAGAAAAACTGCAATATTAATTAAGCAAAGGGTTAATATGGACATTATACAATGAATTCTTACAGATCATTTTTTAAAAGACCCCATTATATAAGATGGGGCAAAAATATGAAGAGCCAATTTGCATAAAAACAAATATGATGATCAATAAAAATAAGAAAATATACTCTATTTCACAAATACCTAGTAATATGCGAATTAAAACCAAAATTAAATCATTTAACATATCTAATTAGCAAAAAAAAAAATTGGAGAGACTGATAATATTAGTGCCAGGGAGGTTATGGGGAAATAAGAACATACTTGTCATTGATAGGAGTATAGACTGACACAGAATTCTGGCGGACTGTTTAAAAGTATCTACCATATCTTAAAATGATCATATCGTTCAACTCCAGAAGTCTACCACTATGTTACTATCCTAGATTACATATAGTAGCCTAAATAATCTCCAAGAAAGAAATGGTTTGATGAATCATTGCATATTTGTACTAGTGAATATTATGATGCAGTTAAAAGTTAAATCAGTATCATGAAGGATCTCCAAAACATGTAATCAGTTTTAAATGTAAAAAAGCAAGTTAAGTATAAGATACATTGTATAATCTCATTTAGTTAAGAATGCATAAAACTATTAACTTTCAATCAATGTATATAAATATACATGGTATATAAAAACATCCGAGAGGGCACACATCAAAATGACAGCAGTTGGGATTAGATGAATAATACAAGAGAATTTTCATTGTTCTAAATTGTTTGCATTTTTAATTAGTATATACTGGTGTATTATATTGTAATTTAAATTATAAGCATTATTCTTAAATCTGCAGGGAACCTTTAAAAAGGTTTTAAGTAGGGAAATCACATAAACACATTTGCATCTTAATAATATTCTTCTGCCAGCTGAATATAAGGGAGATGGACAAGAAGTCAAACTGGAGTTAGGGAAGTCGATTAAAAAGTAAGGCAATAATCCAGAGTACAAATTAATGCTGGGCCTAAACAAGGTTGTGCAATTTCAATGACAATGAAAAGAAGGAAATGACCAAGACAGATATTTACTGCATAGACTCCATAGGACATCGCCCCTTAGGATAGGAAGGTGATTGTGAGAAAGGAGTCTAAATGACCCTCGTTTCCAGCTTAACAATTAATTGAATGGTCAAGTCCATTCACTGAGTTAGAGATACGAAGACATATGTGTGCGTGTTGGAGGATGGATTACAGAAGTTGTAATTCTTAGATCCTTGCTATCTTGAGGAATTTGAGGTTTTGAATAGGATGGCTATCTCAAAGATATTTTCCTATTTAATCTTTTTTTCCACAAAAAATGTACCCATCTTCCATAGAAGGAATCAGTGGCAAATGAGTTTCATCTAAATATCCTAGATTTCTATGAAGTTTCAAGAAATTTCTAGATTCCACAAAGTTTTTCAATGGATATTTTTTGGTTTAGTTATCCAAGGAACAGCTACATCTACCTATGGTATCATTGTGGGAGAAAGTGTATCAGTCTCACCTTCTAAAGAGTTGTCCCCTCCCACTTTCCCTGTGTCCTGCTCACCAGCCAGCCTAACGAGCTGACATTCAGGCGAAAGCCCAAACGTTGAGCAATGTCTTCTGTTAGAATCGTCCCAGTGCACTTGACTCATAAGTCTGGACAAGTTTGGATCCTTTGGATCAGCATAATTTTCTGCCTTCAAGCTGATACCAAAGTTGTGGAACTTAAGTGGAAGAATTCATTTCAAAAAAGAGAAAATACTTGTCTTTCTATGTTCAAAGCACCATCCTTACTTAATCAATATACTTTGCTTTACTGTTGAAAAATGAAAATAAGATCTCATTTGTATATAAAACTGTGACATTAAAATTAGATTAGAAATGACCCATGGGATGTTTGCATTTACTAATCAGTATTCATCTTTGTCAAAAGTAAAATTTTTATATCTAAATAATGGTAGAAAATATATAGTAAAAAAGATTCATTCAGTCATTCATCAGTTTTTAAGTGCAGGAGATATAGTGAACAAGATCACATGATACTGGCCTCAGAAATTGCCGTCTAATGGTGGAGGTATAGAAGAATAGTCTAGAGTAGCCAAAATGATAAGTATGAAAGCTGTTTCAAATTCAAAGTGTGGGATGAAGTCATCACAGGATATTGATGCCGTTAATTCAAGGTCTAGGAGTGTTAAAAAAGGACACATTAAACTACCAGTTTATGGATAGATTCTTTTGGGAGTAACAGAAAACTGCAAATTAACAGTGGATTGAAAGAATAAAAATTATTTCTCCACACATAAGCAACATCTAGAGGTAGGCAGCTATGGCTGGGAGGATGGCTTCATGAATCTCAAAGACCAAGTGCCTTCCTGGGGTGGCTGTCTTTAGTACACTGTCCAGGATGGCTCTGTAAGCTTAAGCTCCATGCTTCAAAGAGGAAAGGGTAAACATGGTCATATGTCCTCCATTTATGGACACTTCCCCTTATACTCATTAGTCGGAACTTAATCACATAGCCTCATCTGGTTGCACAAGGAAGCTGAAAAAATATTGTATTTATTCTGGCCAGCAAGTGCCCGCTCAAAATCAGAGATTCTAAAACTAGGAAGAAAGAAACAGACATTGATGGGTCACCAACAGTCTCTGCTACCGTGAGGTCAGAGCACAACTCGAGATGCAGGACTTTCCTCAGGCATCAAATATGAACTGACATTCCTTTTGTGGGATACCCAGCATGTGCTCTAAGCATGCTTGTCTTTAAAAGTTGTTTCAGCTGGCATATTGTTACATAGTGGAGCTTATTCCGAAGTTTTTTCTTAAGATACACATTATAAATCAAAGAAAAATATCTCATGAAAATAAAATTTGTTGTTTCATTCAAGACTGCATGTTTGAGAAAGTCTTATACATTTGTTTATTGTATGAGATTGTACTAAAAGTTTGGTAAATCAATATTTGATAAACTTACACAGAGACACGCAAACATAAAACTTTATGCACCCATTTTTCTTTGATCTATATAAATCATTTACCCCCATATCTGTCTCCTCTTCATTGTTCATTTCCTGACAAGCCTATTCCACTATTCAGTATTTATCTTTGCCAGCACTTTTCTATAAATACAATTTGCTAGATTATAGCTAAATCTGTACTTAAATACACACTTTCTGGGTCTCTCTCCAAACTCAGAGGTTGTGGTTACAGTTAAGCAATGATATTGTCACTTACTTTTTCCTTTCCTGAAAACACTTTATCTCCTTAGGTCACTGCCATTCAGTGTGGTGAAAATGTGATTTGAAAAGCAAGTTGAAATGGGGCTTTCTAATTAGGCTGCACTCATTTTTATTTTCCCAGCCCTGTACCTGGGTCACCCTGGAGTTATATGCACCCAATTAAAGAACATTCAATTTGAGATCTATATGCCTTTGAGTATGAATGGGTAGCTCTCAATGATTGAGTTTGAGCCAACTGCTCATTCAGCTGAAGTGAATTAAGTCTTCCAGGGCACCAGGGTACCATTTAGCAAATTACCTCACCCAGCACACTAAATTTGCCTCACATGGGTGAACAGCTTTCTTCCAAGGAGTAGTTTCATCACCCCAGTTCTCCACTGACCCAACTTTATTGATGATAAAGGGTGATTCATATGACACAATATTTACCCACAACCACAGACAATAAGACTCTATAATGATCTGCTGCATTTAGGAGCACACATGCCAGTATTTAAGGGGTAAATAAAAGAGCTGTTTTGTTTGGATTTATTTTTTAATAAATCAAAGGTAAACAAAAGTGCATCATTGTTCTAGAAACTCTGAAACTGTAAAATTTGGTGATAAATTTACCACTGTATAATAAAAGGATGTGGCCCCTTAAAAGTATCAATAAACAAGCATCTTTTTCTTTCAGTATTAACACAACAACATGTACATAAAATGAGTCTATTTAAATAGCAATAAAATTGAATGTAATACTTTGAAAGCAGTAAGGTTTTATTTTTCACTTGCAAATAGAAACGTTCTCTTAATTTTAACTCAGTCCTGTTTCTTAGATACTAACTCCAGATATTTATTGGTTCCTTTTTTGAAAACTAATATCCAGAGCATAAAATGTTTTTTGTGGTGCCGTAATTTGCTAAATAATGCTTTGACAATGGCTGAGTGCCCAAAGAGCCCATGCAGAAATAAAACACACTCAAACTGCTTTCAAATGTTTTCCTCTCCGCATATATCATGTCAAAAGCTGCCGTTTCTCCCACACTGTCACTATATTCAAGAAGCTATAATCATTCACCACCGCTAGCAGAACATTCTTGCAAACTACCCAAATTTACATCTGAGCCAATATTTAGAATGTAATAAAAAGCATGTATGTTAAGTGAACCAGTAATCTAATGATACAAGAGTCTGAAAGGGCCTCAGAACTAGCTCTGAAGCGAACGTTCAGAGGAGCATTTTCAACAGGGAACACCTGCTAGCTCTCTCTCTCACTTTTTCTCTTTATAAAATCCATGAATCTCCCTCAACAATTCTCACAGAACAAGCTGTACTTGGAGCCTCAGTCTGAACTCCGGCTAATGGCCTGCCCGGGATAGCCTAATGGCAGACAGGCGTGGAAGCACAGCGAGGGGTGGCAAGGTTGGCAGCGGAGCTATTATTTCAGGCCATCTTGACATGCCCGGTTCATGTGGCGTAAGAGTAATCAAATCAGGCTTCTTTGAGTCTGTTTCCATTTTCTGCCTTATTATCAGGAGTGAGTGTTACCTCAGATCAGACCTGAAAGTTAATATAGGCCCCAAAGAGATCTAGCTTAAAAAAAGGAATAACCTCGATAAAAATGAAAAGACACGTTAGACTGGATAACGCCTGACTCTTTCCAAGGCCCTTTCACACGTACAATCTTCTTTGAAAATAGAGCCCAGCACGGTTATTCATCTGCCTGAGGCTGTAGTTGAATTTGCTGGCTCATTTCTAAGAGAGCTGGGGCACGGAGTCAGCCTCTCCCTCCACAGAACGTCATCTCCAGCTCTGCGCCTGACCTTTCCTGTGGTCTTAAGCAGTTCAGATTGCTCTGCCCTCAAGAGCTACTCTTTGTCCCTTAAGAACACAAATGAGAGGGCAGCTAGGCAAAACTGAGAGAAATGAAGGAGAGGACGCCTGAGGAGGCCCTACACCTGGCCATTAGTGTCATTCAGTGTCTGTCTGTTAATGTTAGAGTGACTTCACAAGTCACAACATTTCTATGACTCTAATGGCATTCTGACTAACTTGCTAAACCAATTGCATGAATCTTATCATTTCACCCTTAGAAGCTGCTATCAAAGCCATCAATAACATTGTCATAAATAAAAAAGATATGCTTTATTCTAGTTCCTGTTTTTAAAAGTTGCCTTCACAATTGACCCCCGTATGCAACATAGCATGCTAAGTTCTATTGGAAATTCAAAATGGGAAACTCTTCAAGAAATTTATGATATGTCATGAACAGAAAGAATTATATAGTACAAGGCAAAATGCAAGAGTGTTATACATGAAAGAGTTTGAAAAGAGCCAAGAACTGTCTTACTTGACTGACCACCTAGTGCTCGACATTTTATAAATGCTACCTTGTACAAATGTCTTCATAACTGACCATTTCCACATGATACCAAAGTGGGAACTGAGCCTCAGGGAGTTGAAGTGACTTGCATGCAGTCATCCAGTGAGTTGTGGCACATGAGGTTTGACCCTGGACCCCTCTGACTCCAGAACTTGTACCCATCCGATGGCATCTTTGCTTCCTCCTGGGGGAGCACAGATGAAGGCAGGCTTATTCCAGCAGTGACAAAATGCAAAGTCTCTTAGAAGAGGCGACACTGAAGCAGGACATTTAGAATGGGTCAGACCAAGGCGGAACATTCTCACTTTGTGCCAGGAGTGAGCAACACATTCCAATAAGAATAGTTATAATAGTATGTTTGGAGTAAGAAGTGATGGATTTTGAAGCCATTCTTAGGTCTTGTGTTTGTGCTCAGCAGTAAGGAGATTTTGACATTTTTAAGCTGAGGAGTGAGATGATCTGAACTGGAAGGATGCAGGGAGGTGTCCTTGTTAGTGTTTCCACCGTGCATGGCTGCAGGTAGTGGCATGGACAGAAATCCCACATGCCTTATGAGATTGCTCATATGTGGAATCTAAAAAACAAAAACAAAAACAAACAAACAAACAAACAAAAACAAAGTGTAAATACAGGACAGAAATAGACTCATAGACAGAGAATACAGACTTGTGGTTGCCAGGGGGATGGAGGGTGGGAAGGGATAGACTGGGATTTCAAAATTGTAGAATAGATAAACAAGATTACACTGTATAGCACAGGGAAATACACACAAAATGTTATGATAACTCACACAGAAAAAGATGTGACAATGAGTGTGAATATGTCCATGAATGACTGAAAAATTGCACTGAACACTGGAATTTGACACAACATTGTAAAATGATTATAAATCAATTAAAAATGTTAAAAAAAAAAAAGAAACATGCAGTTAGGAAGCACATTAAAAAAAAAAAAAAGAAATCCCACATGCTTATCTCAAGCAAAAAGTGGCTACCTGGAAAAGTGGATGTCCTTCCACCACTGCCGTCGTTATGGTGCCACCCCAGTCATCCATTTATGGTATCAGAATTGATGTCAAGTCGTTAGGGGCTTGATGAATTTTATTCTCTGTTGGGTGCTCTCAGTTCTTTTCAAGACTCTCCTGATTATTTCAAAACCAATCCAATTTCCAGAATGGTACTTACCAAGCCAAATTATCCTACCGTCTACACTCCACACCATATAGATGCCAAATGAGTATGATTCTGACCTGAAAAAGCCAGCAAGGCTTACAAAGGAATGTAAATATCTTAGCCTTAATTGAGAATTGCCCTTTGTATTAATACATTTGTTTGTAGATAACGCTGCCAAGGGTGTTATCCTCAATAACTGGAGATGAAATCCCAGACATGCTCTTTCATGCTTTGTACGGGAGAGAGCAACAATGGGATGTACCTGACAGCAGGATGCATGCTAGCAACTAGTGGCCAGTTTGGTTTGTAGACAGCCTTGGAAAATTACAAAGAGGCAGATGCAGCCTGCCTCATGACCTCTTTAGCAGGTGTGCTAAAGGTGTAACCTTCCCTTTCGTAATGTGACAGATACACCACTAGTTCATAAATATTAAACGTACAACATACTTAGGCTGTGCGCTAAATAGATATCAGTTTCATATACACTGATAAATGCTGCTTAACAGCTCCTTAGCTGACTCCTTGGCACCTGAACTGTAAAAGCATTTTTTTTAAGGACAAATAGTTTGAAAGTCTGACCAAAAAAGAAAAGGCTTGGTAGGCATCTGCCAACCAAGGACACACTTTGCAATTTCAGTTCACTCCTTCCCCACTCCTTCCCCAATTCTTAAATGAAAGAATTTTAGAATTTTTACAAATCTGTCCCTGGTTCCCAAACCCCGGCTCTTCATAGTGTTTAAAATGGTAAGTCACTCACTTAACTTGAATAATTATACAGTTTTGAGGATATTTATGGTATTAGAGTATACATAGTTTTTAAAACTCGGACATCAGGAAAACTCAACCTATTATTTATCCAGATAAAGTCAAACTCCCTTTGAACTATTCATCTAAGATGATTTTAATTCAACTTGATAAATATTACATTGAGCTCCTACCAGGCACAAGCTCTGGGACTGGCCACGCAGGAGAGAGTGAGATGTGCATGACTCAGCCCTGTTCTTCAGGAATCACAAGTAACATGTCAGCCAAGAGTCACCAGCTGGCAGCCCACAGGCTGAAGTCAGCCAAGAGCTGTGTTTTATTTGATTTCTACACTGGTTTTTAAAACATTTTAATTCATTATCCTTAGCCAGAACTTTCACCCTTCAGTGTGACTGAATGCCTTTGTCACCAACCTGATATACTTATTTATTGCACTTGACAGGTCCCTAGAGGCATTTGAGTTTGGTATTACAAAATTGTAAATGAGAAAATATGGTACCTATGATAGCGTGCTACCTCTATCATAGTAGCTAACATTATAGGCGGGCATGGAGGAGGGAACAGCGAGTTCTCCCCAGGTATGTCAGGCATGTTTTGACAGAGGCCAGAAATCCTTCCAGGAGAGGGAAATATCATGGAGGTGTGTACACATGAAATGATAGGTCAAGTTTAGGGAATTAAAGAGAAGAAATATTTGTCCCTCATTTATCGAACACTTACTGTCAGCCACTAGTAGGTACTTCCCATATGATCCACTAAAACCCAGTGTAAGTGGTGTTTACTATTAGCTGCATTTTTCAGATGAAGAAACTAAGTATCAGAGAAGGTAAATAACTTATCCAAGATTAATCAGACAGTGAATGGTAGAGTCAAAGTTTTGCTTGGCCTCAGGCCTAGGCATTTTCACTATTAAACCTGATGGATATATTGGCAGATTGCAAATTTAGTCAGGACAGTTTTTTGGTAGTTAAACTTCCAAGTCTTATTGAACATAAACATAGGTAAGAGCACTGGACATAACCCATATCTGGGGAAAATATATGCTTAATTCACTGGGGTAGTGGATAAAAATTATGTAAACAGACTTTTAAGCTTAAAGGAAATTCAGGGAAGTTCTAGTCCAAGTTCATCTTGTAGGTAAGAAAACGGTTATTTTTAAATATTTGTTTTTAAAAAGTCAAAGAACTTCTGTATTATATATTAATTAAGATGCATTTTCAATAAATGTCTTGTTCTTAATTAGCTTCAAAATATTTTAGTTATCCTTTTTAATGCTATGATTTTAAATAATAATTTACATAATCATAATTTTATCATACATATCTTACAAGTTTCAAAAAAACTCAGGGAGAGCTGAAAATTTCTTTTAAAAGCAGTGAAGAATAAGTCATAAAAATCTAGCCATGAAACTCCCCTTTTGGCTTCAATAACTTTTTGTGACTTATTGAACAACAGCAGGATGAGGAATCTGTAAAATTCATATTGCAGTGACCTGAAAGATAAAAAAAAAAACTCAAAACAAAACAATAATGGTCGTATGATCTTTAATTGTATTTGGTGCAAAGAATCTTCATGGAGATTAACTATGCTAAAAGGAAAACACTAATTTAATTGTAGGCATATTTCCATCTATAAGAATTTAGGAAATGGACAATATTTTGTAATTGCATCTTTATTGCTTAGCTTATTTAAAATCATTTCCTGAAAATAATAGTGTCATATCAAAAGTTATTTGATTTCCTTTTCTTGTACTAGAAATGTGTCATAGTGCCAGGTAAAATACAGGTATTTCAATAAATATTTAGTAAATATTAATAAATATTTACTGAATAAGTGAATAAATCCATAAATGGATAAAAGGATAAATGAATGAGTTTATCCTTTTTCACATTCTAAGCCTAATTGAAAAGTAGCTCTTGGCTAGTCATTAGAAAGTTGTCATTGGCCTAGGGAGCAAATGAGAAGCCAGGGGATTTGCCCAAGGAGCAATTTGCCACTTTTGATTCCATCATCTATGTATCCACTTATTCAGCTTATATTTATTGAAACCCTAATCTGTGCACCTTCTGATCAGGTTAGAAGAGACCATGTTGAACTTCCAGCTAGCCCATCTCATGCATCACAACGAGGCAGGAATCTTTTCTCTACCAAAATAGGCAGAGCAGCTTAGTCCTTTATGCTATTATGTAGAGACCCAAAATAAAGGTCTCAGTGCAGTAAAAGATGTATTCTTCCAATGCCTTACATGAAAATGCCTCTTCTGACTACTACTGGTCTTTTTCACTGGTTATGTAAATGTGAGAGTCTGAGGCTTCATCTACTCTCGCAGAAAACTAGGAAGCATATACTCAAACAAACCTAATGAATTTATGTTTTTCTTTTACTTCTTCCAGTGGAGGACAGAATGTGTAATACTATAAATTACTGTAACAGAAAAAGAAGAAAGAGGCACATAGAAGAGAAAACATGAGATACACAAGGAGTGGAGGGAAACACAAACAGTCTGACAAAGAAAGGACAACTGAAATTAGACAGATAGATAGATAGATAAAGAGGTAGAGAATCATTACAGGTTCCAGCAGTTAGAGTTTCTCAGAAAAAATGGCCCTTGACACAGCATTTGGTTTAACAGACTATATTCTCATTGAATTTTGAAGTTATTCATACTGTAGCGGAGATACCATCATTCATCTAAACCACACAGTTATGAAGAGGCTACTGTGTGTCAGTTGTAGAACTCAATACTGGATATTTAAGGGTGAAGAAGGGATGTCTGCTCTGAACCTATACATACTCAATTCTTAGTTCTCCAACAGTAAATATTTTTGAGGCAAAATGCTCTACTATATGAATACAAATTTAGCTGCAAGTCATATATATATATCTCTATGGTTTTACTGTATTTATTATATTGTTATATTTATAATCCAATCAAAATATCATAAAGGAATGAAATTACAATATTTTGAAATATTCATCTCTATATTAACAGTGCAAACTTTATCAATTTAGGATCTGATTGTAAGTTCAGTGTATTTCAATACTTAGAAATAATAGCCACACCACACACTAGGCAAAATATACATAAAATGCTACATATTCAGGCCAGGTTTGCTATAAGTGTAAATTCATATTTTTGTAAGTGTAAATCCAAATACTGCTCCCAATGACTTTTTGTGATCTCCTCTTTTTAGATCAGATTAGATCATCCTTGCATTTCATATTATAGTCGACAAAGAATTCATTTTAGGGGTTGTAGACAGATTTTTCCATATTCTATATTTATCTAATATACATCTGCATGCATGTATTTTCAGTTTCCAATTCTAAAGTCTTTATCTTTGATTAAGCCTGTGCATTCTCTGTCAACCCATAGATCAAAATGGTTATCTGCAAAAATACAGCCTAGTGAAAACAATTTGAAAAAGTGAGATCTCAAAATTTCACATGTTATAGGGATATTGCCCTTATTAAACTTCATGGCATCAAAATTAAATTATTGGTATGTAATCTTCAAAGATGAAATTTGTTCTATTAGGAATTTGTGTATGTGAGAGTGGGGGGTTTCTACATTAGAAAATTTAATTTTTTTCTCACTTTCTAACCTAAAATGGTTTCTTTTTTAAAAACATTAGAAGTATCTAATAATATTACCTTATATTTATGATAATTTACTCTCATTTAACCCTCACAAACAGCCCCATTAAGTAGGGTCAGTTATTTTCATTTCACAGATAAGAAAACTGAGGCACAAAAACTTTCAAGTTATAGCTTGTTATCTCTTACACAAATTCTTAACGTTGTCTAGTTTCCAATGTAAAGTTATTTCAGGGAGATTGCTGTGATATCAAGTTAAAATGGGATTTTGTTTCACTGAGTTTGTGTTAAATATATTTATTATAATTCTTTGAAAATTGCTTATTCTACAGGCCAGATTACTGTCACATAATCTGAGTAATCAGTCCTCCATTAATTGATCAAGCCAAATGTCAGAGTACAGGCCACGTCAACTTCTTCACCTTGTTTCTTCATATTGTGGCCTCTTTATATGACTTGTTCATTAGCAACTATTTTCTTAAGATTCTTTATTCTTGGACAACATTTTCCAGTGGATGCCACCAGCATTTTGAAAGAGAATTCTCCTTTGTGTTGAGAGTATACTACTTACTGCAATGCCTTCAGCATGCGTCCTAACCCCACCTGCTAAACACCAGAGGTGTCTTTCCCCAGTCATAATTTTCAGGGCTCCCTAAATGCATTGAGAACCACCGAGCTAATGAAAGACAGATAAATCACCAATGTTGACATTTGTTAATTTGTTACTTTATCTTTTGTTAGTGACATTTGTTAATTTATCTTACACCAGTAGTGAATTGTGTCTTTCATCCATATCCATCTGATATCCATAAGTATTTAAAATTATATTAGAGTACGGTTACCAGATTTAGCAAGTAAAAAATACAGAACACCCAGTTATCTGGCAACTCTCTATTAGAGACAATATAATGCTAATGTCACAGTTTGGTCTCTCTTTAACCCACTGACTCAAGGTCACTGACAAATGGGAAACTCAAGTATTTGAGATTTAGAAAAGCATCTGGAGTGACTCCTACTTCAAACTTGTAAGGATAGAGGAATATTCTCATTACATAAAAATCTAATTTATATTGACAAATAGTCTACTGAAAGTAACTAAAAAGAAAATATTCGTGGAAATTTATATGGTTCTGCTAAAGATATTAGACATCATTTCTTATACCCCTGCAATATAATTGATTAATAAATTCTCTAATTACTTTAAAAAATAAACAGTCAGAGAGGGTCAGCACCTTAAGCAATAGTGCAAACCATGCTAAAATTATTTCATATCAAATTCCAAAAGCTCCATGAACTTAATTTCTTGTGGATTAAGAGATAAGGGAATTATAACAAAGAATAATTTCAGTTTTCCTGATTGAACTGTGAAAACATAGAGCTTCAGTGTTTCATGCAATTTCTATTGACATGATTGGCCTTAAGAAGAAAAATGATAAGCCACTATTATCACATAACATGATATCTCAATGGAATATGTATTCATGCCCACCAACCAGCTTTTCTGCTTGTTTGTTTCAGATATAAAAAAATGATAGTTCCTTAAGGAAAAGTTGCCACAATAAGTGAAAGTCCTTTTAACCCACAGTAATGAAACATAACAAAACCATTGCAAATGATGCACCAAGTTTAGGAAAATGAAAGCCACTATTAAATATGACAGGCTGTCACAACAAAAATAGTAATGTAATCATAGCAATAAAATAATATTTGTAATTAGTTTCTTTCAAGGAGTTAAAATAATTGACATCTTTTCTAAGGTAACAGTTTTAAATAATGTTAGAAAAAATAGCAGAAACTCAGATAAAAACCTCTAAAAGTGAAGCAGATTAACATTTTTTAGATTTACCGCTAGATATGCTTTTGTTTTTCTTCAAATTTCCCTTAAAATAATTACATTTATGTCCCTTTCTTTTTCTTGGGCACAATGATGTTATTCTTTTTCTTTACGGTGTAGGTTCTTAAACCAGACTTATTATTTGACTTCAACAAATCCATGATCAGCTAAAATTGGATTATTTTTGTTTTCAGAGCATAAAATAAAATCTGAATTTCTTGTAATTATTTTCCCTCTTGTAAAATCACCATTTCTTTCATAACTTTAAATAAGAATGCCTTATAAATATATGATATAATTATCTCCACCTGGCATTCACTGACGCTCTTTACGTTAATGAGTGTTCTCTCAGATGGTGATGAAACACTGCAATGTGGGAAATGCCTTGTGTGAGCGACTCCACAAGGGCTTATGTTGACTTTATGCTCGATGATAAATATCCCATGTAGTAACAGAAGAGAAATTAATTTCACTGTTCCTCGAAGGCTACCTCAGAGCACTTTAAGCCTTACTAATAGGCATTTTTGCCACACCTCTTAATGTTTAAGGCACTCTAACTCTGCTGGGTCATTTTACTAAAGCCACATAAAATCCACATCAAAACCAGTTAATTCACAGTATATGACTTTCTTTCTATGTATTCTTTAACCCAGTGCACAATGTATAGCCCTCACCCATTAAAACATTCATTGTAACTTTGCTCTTTCATAAAAACATCTCTGAAGATCCAGGAAATACTGCTTTTTTTCTTTAGCAACAACTTTCTCCATAGAAGCAGGATGTATAGGGTATGGTATGCCAAATCCCTTTAACCCTGGTCAAAGTTCAAAGAAGCCTCAAATTTTAACTTATTTTAGGTACGAAATTTATGTCAAAGAGCAGAGTGAAGTCTCTTCAAAAATACAGGACTTGCTAAATCTGAACTTGGGAGGAGAGATCCCAACTCTCTACATATGAAAACTGTTGTGACTGGTGGGAGTTTCAGAGGTCTCGAATGAGATGTATTTCTTACAACCATCAGTGGAACTTGCTTTCAGGGTATTATTGTGATTTAAACTTAGATGTACTATATCAATTACCAGGGCTGTCCATGCACTGATGTTGCATGTATATTAAATTTTCTTCTGAATGATTTTAGTGTCTTTCAGGTCATTGAGACTCCAAATTGTAATAACACTATTCCAAAGTGCAAAGTTTCTAATTCACATTCAGGGGAGAGCTCCCAAAATCTCTCAGATAGGAAGTGGCTCATTGTTTATTTTTAACCTATGTTGGAAAGACTCTGTCCTGGGAGACTGCCAGCAATGTAATATCACTCCCTACTCCAGGCCTCAGTTTGCTGGTCTGTAAAACGTAGATTTTTTTGACTGGATGATCTCCAAAGTCCTTTTCAGCACTGATACTCTTTTATTCTAGGGTTCATTATATTATAATTTTGTGGATAAATATCTAAGTAGTTTTTTTTTCTTGCTTCCCTCTCAATAGCCTTCTTAAAAATGAAAAAGCATGTGGTTCTACCTTTGCAAACTCTCATGTCTTGTCCCTAACAGAAAAGTGAGGCAAATTAAGAAATGTGTATATTGTTTTTCTTACCACTATTTCAAAAACCTGTATAATTACTGGGGAGTATAAAAGCTGTCCTCATTTTAAACTCTCAGATTAATACACCTAAAGTAAAGCACTGTGCCTTCTAGTGCAGCACAGATCTCAGATCCTATTGGGGCTGTTTTCTATGTATCTATATCTCGTGTGGACGTGAATTCTGCAGATAGAAAACACTAGTGGCTTGCATTAAATCCCCTTTCTCAAATGTAGATTTAGAAATTTTATCTTAGCATTCTGATGCTTCTAAATCCTCTTTAATTGTACCTAATTAAGAGTAACTTTCTTTTCAGAAAACTAGGTTTATTTTTCAAATCTGTGAATAAAAATGCATTTCATTCCTTTTAATTTTATAGCTTCCTTGTACGGTTTGATGTCTTTGTTGATTATAGGTTTTGTTCCAATTAAATGATCAACAGCTTTTCCAAAGAGAAAACTTTATGATTAATGTTAATTTTTATCTCTTGAAAGGATCCTTCCCGGCCATTGGGGTGGAAACGTTTTGCCCCAGCTTCCTGAGGGCAGGGTTTTTAAATAGCATCCAGGCCCCGCATCCAGTGCCAGGGGGAGGATCTTTGCCCTCCAGGATACCTGCTGGTAGGTATTTCAAATGAAATTTTCTGCCACCACATACAGCAGTAGGACTGTGCTCATAATTGATAGACCCACAATACAGAAATAAATATTTCTACAATACATTGTTGAAAAGAAATGCAAGTGACTTGTTAAAATGCAGGAACCACATCTGTGATCTCTAAAGCCTTAAAAATGATGTAAAAGAAGTGGATGAAGGATCTATACACTGGGCACCCAGTCAGCATAGTGCTGCCTCTTTTTCAAGGAAAGTTTTTTCATTAATAAAAACTAGAGATTCAGGTCCCAAATTTGTAACTTAAGAATAAAACAAGGATGAATTTGAGCCACTTTGCCACTTGGAATTGGCTAGAAAAGAGAATTTAAAGCTGAGTGTTACTCACAGAAAAAGTAATTCCATATTTGGGTGAGTTTATAGAGATTTAAATAAAGTTCCATGTCACTTAAGAAAAAAATGATTTGGAAAAAAAAAAGTAGTAAGTTTGGAAGAAATTTTTGAGAAAGAAAATTAATGTGCAGTTTTCCCTAAAAAAAATAACAATTTACCAAAGCCATATTTCATCAATGAGAAAAAAAACAAAATATAAGATATTGAGCATTTTAAAGTACAATTTTGAAGTTGAGTAAATCATTTTGTAGATTATCCGTGGTATTACAGTCACAGATTGTTTTACTCTTACCATTTTGTAGAGTATCCTGCTGCCTTGCTCCCTTTCACCAGAAGCACACATATCTACTTTGTATTTTACATTTGTCGTAGAAAATGGAACTAGGATATTGATTCTTGGAGTTTTTTTTATCATAATTCTTATGTTTCTATCATAATTAGTAATTACGCTACAAATTATGGTGATGACACCAGTATTTTGAGGAGGGCTGGCCCAGCTAGCAGTATAATGGGACCATTTGAAAAAATCAGGAAATAGAATGGAAACAAAATGCCATCATGCACATTTCTTATTTTTCTTGGCAAAATGATGCCATCAAAGCCTAAAGTTATTACACTGATGTTTTTCTTTTGCCTTTCAATCACCTTTGCCTGCTGAATTAAAACATACAAACAGTAACAAACCATAACTATGCTCCAGTGTCATCTGGTTTTATCATGGGTTAATTACTGAAGTGGTTGGAAACTTTCTGGCCAATAATGCCACTGACAGAGTAGGAACCAAAATTATATGAAATAAAAATTAGTAGTTTTAATTCTAATGAATGTTATACCACGCTTTCTCTCCCTAGAAACAAAAATAGTATAAGTTGCGCAAAAATTTTATTGGTGGTGGTGGTGGTGGTGGCGGTGGTGGCGGTGGTGGCAGCAGCGGCGGCGGTGGCGGTGGAGGCAGTGATAGTGGTGTTGCAAAAAGTTGGAGATAAAAAATCTAATAAACTGAGCTCTCAGAGTTAACTGCAAATACAAAAATGTAGCATTCACATATATTATTAATATTTCAGTGATTGGAATTAAAGAGTTGAACAAATGATTTGTAGTTTTATGGTTTAATCCTTAACTCTGAATGGCAAATCTTGGTGGATTTAGGTATATTTTGCAAAAATAACATTACAAAGTTCAGTAGTGACTTGAATTATTCAACATCACTGGTAAAAAAGATAACCTTTGTCATTTAGCCACTGAGAATGATAGAAGCAAGATGATGTTTGTGTAATACATACATAGAAACAACTTTCCAGAGAGGAATGTAAAAGAACACTCTAGCACTCTATTCTTCTAGGCTGTAAGCCAAATTTGCCTCCAGCTTTCATAGGAGAGAAAACTCAGTTCAGTTTTCATGACTTACATACAAATCAGGTTTAACAAAATTGCTTCATAAAAAATTTATAGGTCTAAACTTGTTCCTGTTCCCTCAAACTGAAATTAACTCATCTCACTTTTCCTGACTTAAATCACTTTGATAAGTGGTCCCTGGTCATTTTCTCTGCTACTTTTTAGTTATAACTGCTATGATTTTAAATATAATTTTTATCCTCTTCCATTCACCTATAGCTTGTTTCCCAAGAATTCTCTTTATAATTTTGTATAAAGAGAAATGAAGCAATGATCATGAGACTCTTTTTTTTGTTTCATATTAAAAAAAAAAAAAAGCCTTATGCAGGTTCTTTGCCATATAATAGTTGAGTGACTCTTCAGTTTGGGGGCAGGAAGCAGTTCCTCTCTTGACCTGTATCATGGCACCTTAAATTGCTAGCCAAAGGACGATGCCTATTGAGCAGAAATTAATTTCCTTTCTATCAATTGTATGTATGTCACAATACTTTTAGGGTCTCATAAGTCATCTGCTGTATCATTCAAGGAATCACAAAATCTGTTCTAATGATGATGCTTGTTTAGTCCCCAGTTACCTTAATCAAATTTAAATGAGATACATAATGATGTCTTGTATAAAATAGTTTCTTTGCATTCATGTCACACTGTGCTATCAAGGAGCAATTTTTTTTTCAGTATTTTTTTATACCAACCTCAGTAATAAGAAAATCATTGAATCATGAGACTCGGAAAGCAGACAAGCCTGAAATCAGTATTTATGCAGTGGTTGTCATTTGTTTATATGACCTTTCTTGTTTCCAGAAAGGTTACAGTAAAGGGTAATTATTCTTAGTTTCAAATAGAGAAAAACACCAGGAAATAATTGACTGAAAGTTGAATAGCAAGTATATTCATATATTTACTGCAATGCCTTTCAAGTAGTAGTTACCCAGTGAGGTAAGAAAAATCCCAGGAGAGAAGAGGAGAGGATGAGGAAAGAGATGAGAAATTAGGATGACATAACTGAAATTATATATTTTAAAATCTAGTCTTCCCCACTGGATTCCTCCCTATAAAAATCAAATTTTACCCTCTTGAAAGAACTAATGTCACTCTTAGAAAGATGTT